>NW_028322238.1:13537500-14250000 GCF_059928025.1 Delphinapterus leucas
CTGTAATTCACAAACCTGCAGAGTTATGAATGACAGCTATCGTCCAAAAATATATTGAAGTAAGTCTTCGAAGAGGACTTGAAAGCGGGGCAGAATTTCAGGAAAACGATTACAGGGGGTAGACTGGAATTGCACTTAAAGCATAGGAAAAGAGGCAGAATGTCCACAATGATGCACTTGGCCAAAAAGGGCGTATACGTTTTTTCCGGAATATATTGAGGAAAAAACGTATACGCACTTTTTGGCAAACCAAGCAAGCGTGTAAAGGAAATCTGCACTACAATGAAGTCTCACTGCGCCACGGTCAAAACGGCCATCTGAAAAAAGTGTAAAATCCAGAAAGGCAGGACAGGTCATGGAGAACAGGGAGCCTCGTTATCCTGATGGGCGGGATGT
Source organism: Delphinapterus leucas (assembly GCF_059928025.1). Classification (NCBI taxonomy): domain Eukaryota; kingdom Metazoa; phylum Chordata; class Mammalia; order Artiodactyla; family Monodontidae; genus Delphinapterus; species Delphinapterus leucas. The sequence goes on from NW_028322238.1 coordinate 13,537,897, forward strand.
AAATTGCCAACAGCCACTCTGGAGAAGAGTATGGTGTTTCCTTAGACACGTAGAAAACAAAGCAACACAGCCTATGGCACTTCCACTTAGGGTCCTATAGCTTAGGGAAATTAAAATCAAAAACACACAGCCACCCCAAAGTTTGGGACGGCTCTGTTTACAAGAACCTCGTCTACGGTACAAGTTAAATATCCAACAAAGCAAAAAATGGATAAAGAAATTGTGGTACGCACGTACAATGGAATATCACTCAGCAATAAGATCTACGTCATCAGGCCCGTAGCGGCATAATGAGTGGATTCACGTACGACGAGTCTACGAGACATAAGTCACACAGAAATAGAAACATCATAAGATATCACTAATACACGGAACGTAAACTTGGCTACACATGAACTGAATTACAAAACAGAACAGGGTCTCAAATTTAGAAAGCCAACTTATGCTTGCTTATGGGGAAAGGTGAGTTGGGGTGCTGCATCAAACCAGTGATTGAAATTAGCACCTATACCGTTCCATAAGCCAAATATATAATAGACAAGACCTACTCCTTGCTCAACGAAATGGACTCAACACCACATATTCAACGCATGGGAATATACCTGACAAGTAAGAATCTTAAGACCCATGGATTTATATGTCTCCATAAGGAAATCAAGCGTGTGTACAGCGGCCTAAACGCAGCAGTGAAAATCCGATAAATCCCATTACCAAATAAATTTCAAAAACAAAACACAATGACAGTGAAATAGAGAGCAATTCTTAAATAATTCATTCAGGGCTTGTGATGCAACCTGGATTTACCACATCTACACCCAGAGCTGGGTGAGACATAAGGCTGGACACTTCAGACTGATAGCATTGGTGAGGTTGGTTGAGCAAACGCAGATCCTTTTAAGTCATACTGAATGGTACCCATTCCATGGGTCCCAACTCTCCAGGTCTAAGGGATTCTTCCTTCAGCTAAAACATGCATGGGAAACCCAGAGTATGGTCCACCGTGTGATTGGGAAACGTTTTCAAATACATCTCAGGTTACGTCCCATGGTACTCGGGTGCACCGTTCCAGACACTTTACTAACACTCTCCCCACTTGGAAAGTCAGTGCCTTTAACATCCTGTTTGGCACAGTTTGCAATTTCTGCGCAAGATTAACAGGAATAGGGAGAACCAATGAGAGACTAGCTGTAGGTGTCTGCACGGGCAAATGGAACGCTCATTTCCCACCAGGAAGAGGAATTAACCAAAGGTCAGCGTGCCCTGCCGGAAGCAGATTAGGGCCTGAAGCAATCCTGCGGTTTGGCGGCCAGCTCACAAGAAAGCGAGTTGAAGAAAGGAGCTCAGGGGCACTGTAATTCACAATCATGCAGAGATATGAATGACAGCTATCGTCCAAAAATGTACTGAAGCAAGTTTTCGAAGAGTACTTGAAAGCGGGGCAGAATTTCAGGAAAACGATTTCAGGAGGTAGACTGGAATTGCACTTAAAGCATAGGAAAAGAGGCAGAATGTCCACAATGATGCACTTGGCCAAAAAGGGCGTATGCGTTTTTTCCTGAATATATTCAGGAAAAAACGAATATGCACCTTTTGGACAACCAAGCAAGCGTGTAAAGGAAATCTGCACTACAATGAAGTCTCACTGCCCCCCGGTCAAAAGGGCCATCTGAAACAAGTGTAAAATCCAGAAAGGCAGGACAGGTCATGGAGAACAGGGATCCTTGTTATCCTGATGGGCGGGATGTAAATTGCCAACAGCCACTCTGGAGTAGTGTATGGTGTTTCCTGAAACACGTAGGATACAAAGCAACACAGCCTATGGCACTTCCACTTAGGGTCCTATAGCTTAGGGAAATTAAAATCAAAAACACACAGCCACCCCAAAGTTTGGGACGGCTCTGTTTACAGAACCTCGACTACGGTACAAGTTAAATATCTGAGAAAGCAAAAAATGGATAAAGAAGTTGTGGTACGTACGTACAATGGAATATCACTCAGCCATGAGATCTACGTCATCAGGCCCATAGCGTCATAATGAGTGGATTCAGGTATGACGATTCTACGAGAAATAAGTCACACAGAAAAAGAAACATCATAAGATATCACTAATACACGGAAGGTAAACTTGGCTACTCATGAACTGAATTACAAAACAGAACAGGGTCTCAAATTTAGAAAACCAACTTATGCTTGCTTATGGTGAAAGGTGAGTTGGGGTGCTGCATCAAACCAGAGATTGAAATTAGCACACATACTGTTCCATAAGCAAAATATATAATAGACAAGACCTACACCTGGCTCAATGAAATGGGCTCAACACCCCATATTCAAAGCCGGGGAATATACCTAACAAATAAGGATCTTAAGACCCATGGATTTATATGTCTCCATAAGGAAATCAAGCGTGTGTACAGCGGCCTAAACGCAGCAGTGAAAATCCGATAAATCCCTTTATCAAAATAAATTTCACAAACAAAACACAATGACAGTGAAATAGAGAGCAATTCTTAAATAATTCATTCAGGCCTTGTGATGCAACCTGGATTTACCACATCTACACCCAGAGCTGGGTGAGACATAAGGCTGGACACTTCGGGCTGATAGCATTGGTGAGGTTCGGTGAGCAAATGCAGACCCTTTGAAGTCATACTGCATGGTAGCCATTCCAAGGGTCCCAACTCTCCAGGTTTAAGGGATTCTTCCTTCAGCTAAAACATGCATGGGAAACCCAGAGTATGGTCCACCGTGTGATTGGGAAACGTTTTCAAATGCATCTCAGGTTTCGTCCCCTGGTACTCGGGTTCACCGTTCCAGACGCTTTACTAACACTCTCCCCACTTGGAGAGTCAGTGCCTTTAACCTCCTGTTTGGCACAGTTTGCAATTTCTGCGCAAGATGAACAGGAATAGGGAGAACCAATGAGAGACTAGCTGTAGGTGTCTGCACGGGCAAATGGAACGCTCATTTCCCACCAGGAAGAGGGATTAACCAAAGGCTCAGCGTGCCCTGCTGGAACCAGATTAGGGCCTGAAGCAATCATGCGGTTTTGCGGCCAGCTCACAAGAAAGCGAGTTGAAGAAAGGAGCTCAGCGGCACTGTAATTCACAAACCTGCAGAGTTAAGAATGACAGCTATCGTCCAAAAATGTATTGAAGTAAGTCTACGAAGAGGACTTGAAAGCGCGGCACAATTTCAGGAAAACGATTTCAGGGGGTAGACTGGAATTGCACTTAAAGCATAGGAAAAGAGGCCGAATGTCGACAATGATGCACTTGGCCAAAAAGGGCGTATGCATTTTTTCCTGAATATATTAGGGAAAAAACGCATACGCACTTTTTGGCCAACCAAGCAAGCGTGTCAAGGAAATCTGCACTACAATGAAGTCTCACTGCCCCCCGGTCAAAAGGGCCATCTGAAACAAGTGTAAAATCCAGAAAGGCAGGACAGGTCATGGAGAACAGGGAGCCTTGTTATGCTGATGGGCGGGATGTAAATTGCCAACAGCCACTCTGGAGAAGTGTATGGTGTTTCCTGAAACACGTAGGAAACAAAGCAACACAGCCTATGGCACTTCCACTTAGGGTCCTATAGCTTAGGGAAATTAAAATCAAAAACACACAGCCACCCCAAAGTTTGGGACGGCTCTGTTTACAAGAACCTCGTGTACGGTACAAGTTAAATATCCGAGAAAGCAAAAAATGGATAAAGAAATTGTGGTACGTACGTACAATGGAATATCACTCAGCCATGAGATCTACGTCATCAGGCCCTTAGCGGCATAATGAGTGGATTCAGGTACGACGATTCTACGAGAAATACGTCACACAGAAAAAGTAACATCATAAGATATCACTAATACACGGAACGTAAACTTGGCTACACATGAACTGAATTACAAAACAGAACAGGGTCTCAAATTTAGAAAACCAACTTATGCTTGCTTATGGGGAAAGGTGAGTTGGGGTGCTGCATCAAACCAGAGATTGAAATTAGCACAGATACCGTTCCATAAGCCAAATATATAATAGACAAGACCTACTCCTTGCTCAACGAAATGGACTCAACACCCCATATTCAACGCCTGGGAATATACCTGACAAGTAAGAATCTTAAGACCCATGGATTTATATGTCTCCATAAGGAAATCAAGCGTGTGTACAGCGGCCTAAACGCAGCAGTGAAAATCCGATAAATCCCATTATCAAAATAAATTTCACAAACAAAACACAATGACAGTGAAATAGAGAGCAATTCTTAAATAATTCATTCAGCGCTTGTGATGCAACCTGGATTTACCACATCTACACCCAGAGCTGGGTGAGACATAAGGCTGGACACTTCGGGCTGATAGCATTGGTGAGGTTCGGTGAGCAAACGCAGACCCTTTGAAGTCATACTGCATGGTAGCCATTCCATGGGTCCCAACTCTCCAGGTTTAAGGGATTCTTACTTCAGATAAAACATGCATGGGAAACCCAGAGTATGTTCCACCGTGTGATTGGGAAACGTTTTCAAATGCATCTCAGGTTTCGTCCCCTGGTACTCAGGTTCACCGTTCCAGACGCTTTACTAACACTCTCCCCACTTGGAGAGTCAGTGCCTTTAACCTCCTGTTTGGAACAGTTTGCAATTTCTGCGCAACATGAACAGGAATAGGGAGAACCAATGAGAGACTAGCTGTAGGTGTCTGCACGGGCAAATGGAACGCTCATTTCCCACCAGGAAGAGGAATTAAGCAAAGGCTCAGCGTGCCCTGCCGGAACCAGATGAGTGCCTGAAGCAATCCTAGGGTTTTGCGGCCAGCTCACAAGAAAGCGAGTTAAAGAAAGGAGCTCAGGGGAATGTAATTCACAAACCTGCAGAGTTATGAATGACAGCTATCGTCCAAAAATGTATTGAAGTAAGTCTACGAAGAGGACTCGAAAGCGGGATAGAATTTCAGGAAATCGATTTCAGGGGGTAGACTGGAATTGCCCTTAAAGCATAGGAAAAGAGGCAGAATGTCGACAATCATGCACTTGACCCAAAAGGGCGTATGCATTTTTTCCTGAATATATTCCGGAAAAAACGCATACGCACTTTTTGGCCAACCAAGCAAGCGTGTCAAGGAAATCTGCACTACAATGAAGTCTCACTGCCCCCCGGTCCAAACGGCCATCTGAAACAAGTGTAAAATCCAGAAAGGCAGGACAGGTCATGGAGAACAGGGAGCCTTGTTATGCTGATGGGCGGGATGTAAATTGCCAACAGCCACTCTGGAGAAGTGTATGGTGTTTCCTGAAACACGTAGGAAACAAAGCAACACAGCCTATGGCACTTCCACTTAGGGTCCTATAGCTTAGGGAAATTAAAATCAAAAACACACAGCAACCCCAAAGTCTGGGACGGCTGTGTTTACAAGAACCTCGTCTACGGTACAAGTTAAATATCCGAGAAAGCAAAAAATGGATACAGAAGTTGTGGTACGTACGTACAATGGAATATCACTCAGCAATGAGATCTACGTTATCAGGCCCGTAGCAGCATAACGAGTGGATTCAGGTACGACGATTCTACGAGAAATAAGTCACACAGAAAAAGAAACATCATAAGATATCACTAATACGCGGAACGTAAACTTGGCTACACATGAACTGAAATACAAAACAGAACAGGGTCTCAAATTTAGAAAACCAACTTATGCTTCCTTAATGGGAAAGGTGAGTTGGGGTGCTGCATCAAACCAAAGTTTGAAATTAGCACAGATACCATTCCATAAGCCAAATATATAATAGACAAGACCTACTCCTTGCTCAACGAAATGGACTCAACACCCCATATTCAACGCCTGGGAATATACCTGACAAGCAAGAATCTTAAGACCCATGGATTTATATGTCTCCATAAGGAAATCAAGCGTGTGTACAGCGGCCTAAACACAGCAGTGAAAATCCGATAAACACCATTATCAAAATGAATTTCACAAACAAAACAGAATGACAGTGAAATAGAGAGCAATTCTTAAATAATTCATTCAGGGCTTCTGATGCAACCTGGATTTACCACATCTACACCCAGAGCTGGGTGAGACATAAGGCTGGACACTTCGCGCTGATAGAATTGGTGAAGTTCTGTGAGCAAACGCAGACCCTTTGAAGTCATACTGCATGGTACCCATTCCATGGGTCCCAACTCTCCAGGTTTAAGGGATTCTTCCTTCAGCTAAAACATGCATGGGAAACCCAGAGTATGGTCGACCGTGGGATTGGGAAACGTTTTCAAATGCATCTCAGGTTTCGTCCCCTGGTACTCGGGTTCACCGTTCCAGACGCTTTACTATCACTCTCCCCACTTGGAGAGTCAGTGTCTTTAACCTCCTGTTTTGCACGGTTTGCAATTTCTGCGCAAGATGAACAGGAATAGGGAGAACCAATGAGAGACTAGCTGTAGGTGTCTGCACGGGCAAATGGAACGCTCATTTCCCACCAGGAAGAGGAATTAACCAAAGGCTCAGCGTGCCCTGCCGGAACCAGATTAGGGCCTGAAGCAATCCTGCGGTTTTGCGGCCAGCTCACAAGAAAGCGAGTTGAAGAAAGGAGCTCAGGGGCACTGTAATTCACAAACCTGCAGAGTTATGAATGACAGCTATCGTCCAAAAATATATTGAAGTAAGTCTTCGAAGAGGACTTGAAAGCGGGGCAGAATTTCAGGAAAACGATTTCAGGGGGTAGACTGGAATTGCACTTAAAGCATAGGAAAAGAGGCAGAATGTCCACAATGATGCACTTGGCCAAAAAGGGCGTATACGTTTTTTCCGGAATATATTGAGGAAAAAACGTATACGCACTTTTTGGCAAACCAAGCAAGCGTGTAAAGGAAATCTGCACTACAATGAAGTCTCACTGCGCCACGGTCAAAACGGCCATCTGAAAAAAGTGTAAAATCCAGAAAGGCAGGACAGGTCATGGAGAACAGGGAGCCTCGTTATCCTGATGGGCGGGATGTAAATTGCCAACAGCCACTCTGGAGAAGAGTATGGTGTTTCCTTAGACACGTAGAAAACAAAGCAACACAGCCTATGGCACTTCCACTTAGGGTCCTATAGCTTAGGGAAATTAAAATCAAAAACACACAGCCACCCCAAAGTTTGGGACGGCTCTGTTTACAAGAACCTCGTCTACGGTACAAGTTAAATATCCAACAAAGCAAAAAATGGATAAAGAAATTGTGGTACGCACGTACAATGGAATATCACTCAGCAATAAGATCTACGTCATCAGGCCCGTAGCGGCATAATGAGTGGATTCACGTACGACGAGTCTACGAGACATAAGTCACACAGAAATAGAAACATCATAAGATATCACTAATACACGGAACGTAAACTTGGCTACACATGAACTGAATTACAAAACAGAACAGGGTCTCAAATTTAGAAAGCCAACTTATGCTTGCTTATGGGGAAAGGTGAGTTGGGGTGCTGCATCAAACCAGTGATTGAAATTAGCACCTATACCGTTCCATAAGCCAAATATATAATAGACAAGACCTACTCCTTGCTCAACGAAATGGACTCAACACCACATATTCAACGCATGGGAATATACCTGACAAGTAAGAATCTTAAGACCCATGGATTTATATGTCTCCATAAGGAAATCAAGCGTGTGTACAGCGGCCTAAACGCAGCAGTGAAAATCCGATAAATCCCATTACCAAATAAATTTCAAAAACAAAACACAATGACAGTGAAATAGAGAGCAATTCTTAAATAATTCATTCAGGGCTTGTGATGCAACCTGGATTTACCACATCTACACCCAGAGCTGGGTGAGACATAAGGCTGGACACTTCAGACTGATAGCATTGGTGAGGTTGGTTGAGCAAACGCAGATCCTTTTAAGTCATACTGAATGGTACCCATTCCATGGGTCCCAACTCTCCAGGTCTACGGGATTCTTCCTTCAGCTAAAACATGCATGGGAAACCCAGAGTATGGTCCACCGTGTGATTGGGAAACGTTTTCAAATACATCTCAGGTTACGTCCCATGGTACTCGGGTGCACCGTTCCAGACACTTTACTAACACTCTCCCCACTTGGAAAGTCAGTGCCTTTAACATCCTGTTTGGCACAGTTTGCAATTTCTGCGCAAGATTAACAGGAATAGGGAGAACCAATGAGAGACTAGCTGTAGGTGTCTGCACGGGCAAATGGAACGCTCATTTCCCACCAGGAAGAGGAATTAACCAAAGGTCAGCGTGCCCTGCCGGAAGCAGATTAGGGCCTGAAGCAATCCTGCGGTTTGGCGGCCAGCTCACAAGAAAGCGAGTTGAAGAAAGGAGCTCAGGGGCACTGTAATTCACAATCATGCAGAGATATGAATGACAGCTATCGTCCAAAAATGTACTGAAGCAAGTTTTCGAAGAGTACTTGAAAGCGGGGCAGAATTTCAGGAAAACGATTTCAGGAGGTAGACTGGAATTGCACTTAAAGCATAGGAAAAGAGGCAGAATGTCCACAATGATGCACTTGGCCAAAAAGGGCGTATGCGTTTTTTCCTGAATATATTCAGGAAAAAACGAATATGCACCTTTTGGACAACCAAGCAAGCGTGTAAAGGAAATCTGCACTACAATGAAGTCTCACTGCCCCCCGGTCAAAAGGGCCATCTAAAACAAGTGTAAAATCCAGAAAGGCAGGACAGGTCATGGAGAAGAGGGAGCCTTGTTATGCTGATGGGCGGGATGTAAATTGCCAACAGCCACTCTGGAGAAGTGTATGGTGTTTCCTGAAACACGTAGGAAACAAAGCAACACAGCCTATGGCACTTCCACTTAGGGTCCTATAGCTTAGGGAAATTAAAATCAAAAACACACAGCCACCCCAAAGTTTGGGACGGCTCTGTTTACAAGAACCTCGTCTACGGTACAAGTTAAATATCCGACAAAGCAAAAAATGGATAAAGAAATTGTGGTACGCACGTACAATGCAATATCACTCAGCAATAAGATCTACGTCATCCGGCCCGTAGCGGCATAATGAGTGGATTCACGTACGACGAGTCTACGAGAAATAAGTCACACAGAAATAGAAACATCATAAGATATCACTAATACACGGAACGTAAACTTGGCTACACATGAACTGAATTACAAAACAGAACAGGGTCTCAAATTTAGAAAGCCAACTTATGCTTGCTTATGGGGAAAGGTGAGTTGGGGTGCTGCATCAAACCAGTGATTGAAATTAGCACCTATACCGTTCCATAAGCCAAATATATAATAGACAAGACCTACTCCTTGCTCAACGAAATGGACTCAAAACCACATATTCAACCCCTGAGAATATACCTGACAAGTAAGAATCTTAAGACCCATGGATTTATATGTCTCCATAAGGAAGTCAAGCGTGTGAACAGTGGCCTAAACGCAGCAGTGAAAATCCGATAAATCCCATTAACAAAATAAATTTAAAAAAAAACACAATGACAGTGAAATAGAGAGCAATTCTTAAATAATTCATTCAGGGCTTGTGATGCAACCTGGATTTACCACATGTACACCCAGAGCTGGGTGAGACATAAGGCTGGACACTTCGGGATGATAGCATTGGTGAGGTTCGTTGAGCAAACGCAGACCCTTTGAAGTCATACTGCCTGGTACCCATTCCATGGGTCCCAACTCTCCAGTTTTAAGGGATTCTTCCTTCAGCTAAAACATGCATGGGAAACCCAGAGTATGGTCCACCGTGTGATTGGGAAACGTTTTCAAATGCATCTCAGGTTTCGTCCCCTGGTACTCGGGTTCACCGTTCCAGACGCTTTACTAACACTCTCCCCACTTGGAGAGTCAGTGCCTTTAACCTCCTGTTTGGCACAGTTTGCAATTTCTGCGCAAGATGAACAGGAATAGGGAGTACCAATGAGAGACTAGTTGTAGGTGTCTGCACGGGCAAATGGAACGCTCATTTCCCACCAGGAAGAGGAATTAACCAAAGGTCAGCGTGCCCTGCCGGAAGCAGATTAGGGCCTGAAGCAATCCTGCGGTTTGGCGGCCAGCTCACAAGAAAGCGAGTTGAAGAAAGGAGCTCAGGGGCACTGTAATTCACAATCATGCAGAGATATGAATGACAGCTATCGTCCAAAAATGTACTGAAGCAAGTTTTCGAAGAGTACTTGAAAGCGGGGCAGAATTTCAGGAAAACGATTTCAGGAGGTAGACTGGAATTGCACTTAAAGCATAGGAAAAGAGGCAGAATGTCCACAATGATGCACTTGGCCAAAAAGGGCGTATGCGTTTTTTCCTGAATATATTCAGGAAAAAACGAATATGCACCTTTTGGACAACCAAGCAAGCGTGTAAAGGAAATCTGCACTACAATGAAGTCTCACTGCCCCCCGGTCAAAAGGGCCATCTAAAACAAGTGTAAAATCCAGAAAGGCAGGACAGGTCATGGAGAAGAGGGAGCCTTGTTATGCTGATGGGCGGGATGTAAATTGCCAACAGCCACTCTGGAGAAGTGTATGGTGTTTCCTGAAACACGTAGGAAACAAAGCAACACAGCCTATGGCACTTCCACTTAGGGTCCTATAGCTTAGGGAAATTAAAATCAAAAACACACAGCCACCCCAAAGTTTGGGACGGCTCTGTTTACAAGAACCTCGTCTACGGTACAAGTTAAATATCCGACAAAGCAAAAAATGGATAAAGAAATTGTGGTACGCACGTACAATGCAATATCACTCAGCAATAAGATCTACGTCATCCGGCCCGTAGCGGCATAATGAGTGGATTCACGTACGACGAGTCTACGAGAAATAAGTCACACAGAAATAGAAACATCATAAGATATCACTAATACACGGAACGTAAACTTGGCTACACATGAACTGAATTACAAAACAGAACAGGGTCTCAAATTTAGAAAGCCAACTTATGCTTGCTTATGGGGAAAGGTGAGTTGGGGTGCTGCATCAAACCAGTGATTGAAATTAGCACCTATACCGTTCCATAAGCCAAATATATAATAGACAAGACCTACTCCTTGCTCAACGAAATGGACTCAAAACCACATATTCAACCCCTGAGAATATACCTGACAAGTAAGAATCTTAAGACCCATGGATTTATATGTCTCCATAAGGAAGTCAAGCGTGTGAACAGTGGCCTAAACGCAGCAGTGAAAATCCGATAAATCCCATTAACAAAATAAATTTAAAAAAAAACACAATGACAGTGAAATAGAGAGCAATTCTTAAATAATTCATTCAGGGCTTGTGATGCAACCTGGATTTACCACATGTACACCCAGAGCTGGGTGAGACATAAGGCTGGACACTTCGGGATGATAGCATTGGTGAGGTTCGTTGAGCAAACGCAGACCCTTTGAAGTCATACTGCCTGGTACCCATTCCATGGGTCCCAACTCTCCAGTTTTAAGGGATTCTTCCTTCAGCTAAAACATGCATGGGAAACCCAGAGTATGGTCCACCGTGTGATTGGGAAACGTTTTCAAATGCATCTCAGGTTTCGTCCCCTGGTACTCGGGTTCACCGTTCAGGACGCTTTACTAACACTCTCCCCACTTGGGGAGTCAGTGCCTTTAACCTCCTGTTTGGCACAGTTTGCAATTTCTGCGCAAGATGAACAGGAATAGGGAGTACCAATGAGAGACTAGTTGTAGGTGTCTGCACGGGCAAATGGAACGCTCATTTCCCACCAGGAAGAGGAATTAACCAAAGGCTCAGCGTGCCCGGCCGGAACAAGATTAGGGCCTGAAGCAATCCTGCGGTTTTGCGGCCAGCTGACAAGAAAGCGTGTTGAAGAAAGGAGCTCAGGGGCACTGTAATTCACAAACCTGCAGAGTTATGAATGACATCTATGGTCCAAAAATTTATTGAAGTAAGTCTTCAAAGAGGACTGAAAATGGAACAGAATTTCAGGAAAACGATTTCAGGGGGTAGACTGGAATTGCACTTAAAGCATAGGAAAAGAGGCAGAATGTTGACAATGATGCACTTGGCCAAAAAGGGCGTATGCGTTTTTTCCTGAATATATTCAGGAAAAAACGCATACGCACTTTTTGGCCAACCAAGCAAGCTTGTAAAGGAAATGTGCACTACAATGAAGTCTCACTGCCCCCCGGTCCAAAGGGCCATCTGAAACAAGTGTAAAATCCAGAAAGGCAGGACAGGTCATGGAGAACAGGGAGTCTTGTTATGCTGATGGGCGGGATGTAAATTGTCAACAGCCACTCTGGAGAAGTGTATGGTGTTTCCTGAAACACGTAGGAAACTAAGCAACACAGCCTATGGCACTTCCACTTATGGTCCTATAGCTTAGGGAAATTAAAATGAAAAACACACAGCCACCCCAACGTTTGGGACGGCTCTGTTTACAAGAACCTCGTCTACGGTACAAGTTAAATATCCGAGAAAGCAAAAAATGGATAAAGAAGTTGTGATACGTACGTACAATGGAATATCACTCAGCAATAAGATCTAAGTCATCAGGCCCGAAGCGGCATAATGAGTGGATTAACATACGACGAGTCTACGAGAAATAAGTCACACAAAAATAGAAACATCATAAGATATCACTAATACACGGAAGGTAAACTTGGCTACACATGAACTGAATTACAAAACAGAACAGGGTCTCAAATTTAGAAAGCCAACTTATGCTTGCTTTTGGGGAAAGGTGAGTTGGGGTGCTGAATCAAACCAGAGATTGAAATTAGCACAGATACCGTTCCATAAGCCAAATATATAATAGAAAAGACCTACTCCTTGCTCAACGAAATGGACTCAACACCCAATATTCAACGCCTGGTAATATACCTGACAAGTAAGAATGTTAAGACCCATGGATTTATATGTCTCCATAAGGAAGTCAAGCGTGTGTACAGTGGCCTAAACGCAGCAGTGAAAATCCGATAAATCCCATTAACAAAATAAATTTCAAAAACAAAACACAATGACAGTGAAATAGAGAGCAATTCTTAAATAATTCATTCAGGGCTTGTGATGCAACCTGGATTTACCACATTTACACCCAGAGCTGGTTGAGACATAAGGCTGGACACTTCGGGCTGATAGCATTGGTGAGGTACGGTGATCAAAGACAGACCCTTTGAAGTCATACTGCATGGTACCCATTCCATGGGTCCCAACTCTCCAGGTTTAAGGGATTCTTCCTTCAGCTAAAACATGCATGGGAAACACAGAGTATGGTCCACCGTGTGATTGGGAAACGTTTTCAAATGCATCTCAGGTTTCGTCCCCTGGTACTCGGGTTCACCGTTCCAGACGCTTTACTAACATTCTCCCCAGTTGGAGAGTCAGTGCCTTTAACCTCCTGTTTGGCACAGTTTGCAATTTCTGCACAAGATGAACAGGAATACGGAGAACCAATGAGAGACTAGCTGTAGGTGTCTGCACGGGCAAATGGAACGCTCATTTCCCACCAGGAAGAGGAAATAACCAAAGGCTCAGCGTGCCCTGCCGGAAGCAGATTAGGGCCTGAAGCAATCCTGCGGTTTTGCGGCCAGCTCACAAGAAAGCGAGTTGAAGAAAGGAGCTCGGGGGCACTGTAATTCACAAACCTGCAGAGTTATGAATGACAGCTATCGTCCAAAAATGTATTGAAGTAATTCTTCGAAGAGGACTTGAAAGCGGGGCAGAATTTCAGGAAAACGATTTCAGGGGGTAGACTGGAATAGCACTTAAAGCATAGGAAAAGAGGCAGAATGTCTACAATGATGCACTTGGCCAAAAAGGGCGTATGCGTTTTTTCCTGAATATATTCAGGAAAAAACGCATATGCCCTTTTTGGCCAACCAAGGAAGCGTGTAAAGGAAATCTGCACTACAATGAAGTCTCACTGCCCCCTGTTCCAAACGGCCATCTGAAACAAGTGAAAAATCCAGAAAGGCAGGACAGGTCATGGAGAAGAGGGAGCCTTGTTATGCTGATGGGCGGGATGTAAATTGCCAACAGCCACTCTGGAGAAGTGTATGGTGTTTCCTGAAACACGTAGGAAACAAAGCAACACAGCCTATGGCACATCCACTTAGGGTCCTATAGCTTAGGGAAATTAAAAGAAAAACTCACAGCCACCCCAAAGTTTGGGACGGCTCTGTTTACAAGAACCTCGTCTATGGTACAAGTTAAATATCCGAGAAAACAAAAAATGGATAAAGATGTTGTGGTACGTACGTACAATGGAATATCACTCAGCAATGAGATCTACGTCATCAGGCCCGTAGCGGCATAATGAGTGGATTCAGGTACGACGACTCTACGAGAAATAAGTCACACAGAAATAGAAACTTCATAAGATATCACTAATACACGGAACGTAAACTTGGCTACACATGAACTGAATTACAAAACCGAAAAGGGTCGCAAATTTAGAAAACCAACTTATGCTTGCTTATGGGGAAAGGTGAGTTTTGGAGCTGCATCAAACCAGAGATTGAAATTAGCACAGATATCGTTCCATAAGCCAAATATATAATAGACAAGACCTACTCCTTGCTCAACGAAATGGACTCAACACCCCATATTCAACGCCTGGGAATATACCTGAAAAGTATGAATCTTAAGACCCATGGATATATATGTCTCCATAAGGAAATCAAGCGTGTGTACAGCAGCCTAAACGCAGCAGTGAAAATCCGATAAATCCCATTATCACAATAAATTTCAAAAACAAAACACAATGACAGTGAAATACAGAGCAATTCTTAAATAATTCATTCAGGGCTTGTGATGCAACCTGCATTTACCACATCTACACCCAAAGCTGGGTGAGACATAAGGCTGGACACTTCGGGCTGATAGCACTGGTGAGGTTCGGTGAGCAAACGCAGACCCTTTGAAGTCATACTGCATGGTAGCCATTCCATGGGTCCCAACTCTCCAGGTTTAAGGGATTCTTCCTTCAGCTAAAACATGCATGGGAAAACCAGAGTATGGTCCACCGTGTAATTGGGAAACGTTTTCAAACGCATCTCAGGTTTCGTCCCCTGGTACTCGGGTTCACAGTTCCAGACGCTTTACTAACACTCTCCCCACTTCGAGAGTCAGTGCCTTTAACCTCCTGTTTGCAACAGTTTGCAATTTCTGCGCAAGATGAACAGGAATAGGGAGAACCAATGAGAGACTAGCTGTAGGTGTCTGCACGGGCAAATGGAACGCTCATTTCCCACCAGGAAGAGGAATTAACCAAAGCTCAGCGTGCCCTGCCGGAACCAGATTAGGGCCTGAAGCAATCCTGCGGTTTTGCGGCCAGCTCACAAGAAAGCGAGTTGAAGAAAGCAGCTCAGGGGCACTGTAATTCACAAACCTGCAGAGTTATGAATGACAGCTATCGTCCAAAAATGTATTGAAGTAAGTCTTCGAAGAGGACTTGAATGCGGGGCAGAATTTCAGGAAAACAATTTCATGGGGTAGACTGGAATTGCACTTAAAGCATAGGAAAAGAGGCAGAATGTCCACAATGATGCACTTGGCCAAAAAGGGCGTATGGGTTTTTTCCTGAATATATTCATGAAAAAACGCATACGCCCTTTTTGGCCAACCAAGGAAGCATGTCAAGGAAATCTGCACTACAATGAAGTCTCACTGCCCCCCGGTCAAAAGGGCCATCTGAAAAAAGTGTAAAATCCAGAAAGGTAGGACAGGTCATGGAGAACAGGGAGCCTTGTTATGCTGATGGGCGGGATGTAAATTGCCAACAGCCACTCTGGAGAAGTGTATGGTGTTGCCTGAAACACGTAGGAAACAAAGCAACACAGCCTACGGCACTTCCACTTATGGTCCTATAGTTTAGGGAAATTAAAATAAAAAACAAACAGCCACCCCAAAATTTGGGACGGCTCTGTTTACAAGAACCTCCTCTACGGTACAAGTTCAATATCCGAGAAAGCAAAAAATGGATAAAGAATTTGTTGTACATACGTACAATGGAATATCACTCAGCAATGAATTCCACGTCATCAGGCCCGTAGCGGCATAACTAGTGTATTCAGGTACGACAATTCTACGAGAAATAAGTCACACAGAAAAAGAAACATCATAAGATATCACTAATACACGGAACGTAAACTTGACTACACATGAACTGAATTACAAAACAGAACAGGGTCTCAAATTTAGAAAACCAACTTATGCTTGCTTATGGGGAAAGGTGAGTTGGGGTGCGGTATAAAACCAGAGATTGAAATTAGCACAGATACCGTGACATAAGCCAAATATATAGTAGACACGACCTACTCCTTGCTCAACGAAATGGACTCAACACCCCATATTCAACGCCTGGAAATATACCTGACAAGTAAGAATCTTAAGACCCATGGATTTATATGTCTCCATAAGGAAATCAAGCGTGTGTACAGCGGCCTAAACGCAGCAGTGAAAATCCGATAAATCCCATTATCAAAATAAATTTCAAAAACAAAACACAATGACAGTGAAATAGAGAGCAATTCTTAAATAATTCATTCAGGACTTGTGATGCAACCTGGATTTACCACATCTACACCCAGAGCTGGGTGAGACATAAGGCTGGACACTTCGGGCTGATAGCATTGGTGAGGTTGGGTGAGCAAACGCAGGCCCTTTGAAGTCATACTGCATGGTACCCATTCCATGGATCCCAACTCTCCAGGTTTAAGGGATTCTTCCTTCAGCTAAAACATGCTTGGGAAACCCAGAGTATGGTCCACCGTGTGATTGGGAAACGTTTTCAAATGCATCTCAGGTTTCGTCCCCTGGTACTCGGGTTCACCGCTCCAGACGCCTTACTAACACTCTCCCCACTTGGAGAGTCAGTGCCTTTAACCTCCTGTTTGTCACAGTTTGCAATTTCTGCGCAAGATGAACAGGAATAGGGAGAACCAATGAGAAACTTGCTGTAGGTGTCTGCACGGGTAAATGGAACGCTCATTTCCCACCAGGAAGAGGAATTAACCAAAGGCTCAGCGTGCCCTGCCGGAACAAGATTAGGGCCTGAAGCAATCCTGTGTTTTTGCGGCCAGCTCACAAGAAAGCGAATTGAAGAAAGGAGCTCAGGGGCAGTGTAATTCACAAACCTGCAGAGTTATGAATGACAGCTATCGTCCAAAAATGTATTGAAGTAAGTCTTCGAAGAGGACTTGAAAGCGGGGCAGAATTTCAGGAAAACGATTTCACGGTGTAGACTGGAATGGCACTTAAAGCATAGGAAAAGAGGCACAATGTCCACAATGATGCACTTGGCCAAAAACGGCGTGTGCGTTTTTTCCTGAATATATTCAGGAAAAACGCATACGCTCTTTTTGGCCAACCAAGCAAGCGTGTAAAGGAAATCTGCACTACAATGAAGTCTCACTGCCCCCCGTTCAAAAGGGCCATCTGAAAAAAGCGTAAAATCCAGAAAGGCAGGACAGGTCATGGAGAACAGGGAGCCTTGTTATGCTGATGGGCGGGATGTAAATTGCCAACAGCCACTCTGGAGAAGTGTATGGTGTTTCCTAAAACACGTAGGAAACAAAGCAACACAGCCTATGGCACTTCCACTTAGGGTCCTATAGCTTAGGGAAATTAAAATCAAAAACACACAGCCACCCCAAAGTTTGGGACGGCTCTGTTTACAAGAACCTCGTCTACGGTACAAGTTAAATATCCGAGAAAGTAAAAAATGGATAAAGAAGTTGTGGTATGTACGTACAATGGAATATCACTCAGCAATGAAATCTAGGTCATCAGGTCCATAGCGGCATAATGAGTGCATTCAGGTACGAGGATTCTACGAGAAATAAGTCACACAGAAAAAGAAACATCATAAGATATCACTAATACACGGAACGTAAACTTGGCTACACATGAACTGAATTACAAAACAGAACAGTGTCTCAAATTTAGAAAACCAACATATGCTTGCTTATGGGGAAAGGTGAGTTGGGGTGCTGCATCAAACCAGAGATTGAAATTAGCACAGATACCGTTCCATAAGCCAAATATATAATAGACAAGACCTACTCCTTGCTCAACGAAATGGACTCAACACTCCATATTCAACGCCTGGAAATATACCTGACAAGTAAGAATCTTAAGACCCATGGATTTATATGTCTCCATAAGGAAATCAAGCGTGTGTACAGCGGCCTAATCGCAGCAGTGAAAATCCGATAAATCCCATTATCAAAATGAATTTCACAAACAAAACACAATGACAGTGAAATAGAGAGCAATTCTTAAATAATTCATTCAGGGTTTGTGATGCAACCTGGATTTACCACATCTACACCCAGAGCTCGGTGAGACATAAGGCTGGACACTTCGGGCTGATAGCATTGGTGAAGTTCTGTGAGCAAACTAGACCCTTTGAAGTCATACTGCATGGTACCCATTCCATGGTTCCCAACTCTCCAGGTTTAAGGGATTCTTCCTTCAGCTAAAACATGCATGGGAAACCCAGAGTATGGTCCACCGTGTGATTGGGAAACGTTTTCAAATGCATCTCAGGTTTCGTACCCTGGTACTCGGGTTCACCGTTCCAGATGCTTTACTAACACTCTCCCCACTTGGAGAGACAGTGCCTTTAACCTCCTGTTTGGCACAGTTTGCAATTTCTGCGCAAGATGAACAGGAATAGGGAGAACCAATGAGAGACTAGCTGTAGGTGTCTGCACGGGCAAATGGAACGCTCATTTCCCACCAGGAAGAGGAATTAACCACAGGCTCAGCATGCCCTGCCGGAACCAGATTAGGGCCTGAAGCAATCCTGCGGTTTTGCGGCCAGCTCACAAGAAAGCGAGTTGAAGAAAGGAGCTCGGGGGCACTGTAATTCACAAACCTGCAGAGTTATGAATGACAGCTATCGTCCAAAAATGTATTGAAGTAAGTCTTCGAAGAGGACTTGAAAGCGGGGCAGAATTTCAGGAAAACGATTTCAGGGGGTAGACAGGAATCGCACTTAAAGCATAGGAAAAGAGGCAGAATGTCCACAATGATGCACTTGGCCAAAAAGGGCGTATGCATTTTTTCCTGAGTATATTCAGGAAAAAACGCATATGCCCTTTTTGGCCAACCAAGGAAGCGTGTAAAGGAAATCTGCACTACAATGAAGTCTCACTGCCCCACGTTCCAAACGGCCATCTGAAACAAGTGTAAAATCCAGAAAGGCAGGACAGGTCATGGAGAACAGGGAGCCTTGTTATGCTGATGGGCGGGATGTAAATTGCCAACAGCCACTCTGGAGAAGTGTATGGTGTTTCCTGAAACACGCAGGAAACAAAGCAACACAGCCTATGGCACTTCCACTTAGGGTCCTATAGCTTAGGGAAATTGAAATCAAAAACATACAGCCACCCCAAAGTTTGGGACGGCTCTGTTTACAAGAACCTCGTCTACGGTACAAGTTAAATATCCGAGAAAGCAAAAAAAGGATAAAGAAGTTGTGGTACGTACGTACAATGGAATATCACTCAGCAATGAGATCTACGTCATCAGGCCCATAGCGGCATAATGAGTGGATTCAGGTACGACGATTCTACGAGAAATAAGTCACACAGAAAATGAAACATCATAAGATATCACTAATACACAGAACGTAAACTTGGCTACTCATGAACTGAATTACAAAACAGAACAGGGTCTCAAATTTAGAAAACCAACTTATGTTTGCTTATGGGGAAAGGTGAGTTGGGGTGCTGCATAAAACCAGAGATTGAAATTAGCACACATACTGTTCCATAAGCAAATATATAATAGGAAAGACCTACACCTGGCTCAATGAAATGGACTCAACACCCCATATTCAACGCCTGGGAATATACCTGACAAGTAAGAATCTTAAGACCCATGGATATATATGTCTCCATAAGGAAATCAAGCATGTGTACAGCGGCCTAAACGCAGCAGTGAAAATCCGATAAATCCCATTATCAAAATAAATTTCACAACAAAACACAATGACAGTGAAATAGAGAGCAATTCTTAAATAATTCATTCAGGGCTTGTGATGCAACCTGGATTTACCACATCTACACCCAGAGCTGGGTGAGACATAACGCTGGACACTTCGGGCTGATAGCATTGGTGAGGTTCGGTGAGCAACCCCAGACCCTTTGAAGTCATACTACATGGTAGCCATTCCATGGGTCCCAACTCTCCAGGTTTAAGGGATTCTTCCTTCAGCTAAAACATGCATGGGAAACCCAGAGTATGGTCCACCGTGTGAATGGGAAACGTTTTGAAATGCATCTCAAGTTTCGTCCCCTGGTACTCAGAGTCACCGTTCCAGACGCTTTACTTACACTCTCCCTACTTGGAGAGTCAGGGCCTTTAACCTCCTGTTTGGCACAGTTTGCAATTTCTGCGCAAGATGAACAGGAATAGGGAGAACCAATTAGAGACTAGCTCTAGGTTTTTGCACGGGCAAATGGAACACTCATTTCCCACCAGGAAGAGGAATTAACCAAAGGCTCAGCGTGCCCTGCCGGAATCAGATGAGTGCCTGAAGCAATCCTGCTGTTTTGCGGACAGCTCACAAGAAAGCGAGGTGAAGAAAGGAGCTCAGGGGCACTGTAATTTACAAACCTGCAGAGTTATGAATGACAGCTATCGTCCAAAAATGTATTGAAGTAAGTCTTCGAAGAGGACTTGAAAGTGGGGCAGAATTTCAGGAAAACGATTTAAGGGTGTAGACTGGAATTGCACTTAAACCATAGGAAAAGAGGCAGACTGTCGACAATGATGCACTTGGCCAAAAAGGGCGTACGCGTTTTTTCCTGAATATATTCCGGAAAAAACGCATACGCCCTTTTTGGCCAAACAAGCAAGCGGTTCAAGGAAATCTGCACTACAATGAAGTCTCACTGCCCCCCGGTCAAAAGGGACATCTGAAACAAGTGTAAAATGCAGAAAGGCAGGACAGGTCATGGAGAACAGGGAGCCTTGTTCTGCTGATGGGCGGGATGTAAATTGTCAACAGCCACTCTGGAGAAGTGTATGGTGTTTCCTGAAACACGTAGGAATCAAAGCAACACAGCCAATGGCATTTCCACTTAGGGTCCTATAGCTTAGGGAAATTAAAATCAAAAACACACAGCCACCCCAAAGTTTGGGATGGCTCTGTTTACAAGAACCTCGTCTACGGTACAAGTTAAATATCCGACAAAGCAGAAAATGGATAAAGAAGTTGTGGTACGTACGTACAATGGAACATCACTCAGCCATGAGATCTACGTCATCTGGCCCTTAGCGGCATAATGAGTGCATTCAGGTACGACGATTCTACGAGAAATAAGTCACACAGAAAATGAAACATCATAAGATATCACTAATACACGGAACGTAAACTTGGCTACACATGAACTGAATTACAAAACAGAACAGGGTCTCAAATTTAGAAAACCAACTTATGCTTGCTTATGGGGAAAGGTGAGTTTTTGATGCTGCGTCAAACTAGAGATTGAAATTAGCACAGATACCGTTCCATAAGCCAAATATATAAAAGACAAGACCTACTCCTTGTTCAACGAAATGGACTCAACACCCCATATTCAACGCCTGGGAATATACCTGACAAGAAAGAATCTTAAGACCCATGGATTTATATGTCTCCATAAGGAAATCAAGCGTGTGTACAGCGGCCTAAACGCAGCAGTGAAAATCCGATAAATCCCATTATCAAAATAAGTTTTTCAAACAAAACACAATCACAGTGAAATAGAGAGCAATTCTTAAATAATTCATTCAGGGCTTGTGATGCAACCTGCATTTACCACATCTACACCCAGAGCTGGGTGAGACATAAGGCTGGACATTTCGGGCTGATATCATTGGTGAGGTTCGGTGAGCAAACGCCGACCCTTTGAAGTCATACTGCATGGTAGCAATTCCATGGGTCCCAACTCTCCAGGTTTAAGGGATTCTTCCTTCAGATAAAACATGCATGGGAATCTCAGAGTATGGTCCACCGTGTGATTGGGTAACGTTTTCAAATGCATCTCAGGTTTCGACCCCTGGTACTCGGGTGCACCGTTCCAGACGCTTTACTAACACTCTCCCCACTTGGAGAGTCAGTGCCTTTAACCTCCTGTTTGGCACAGTTTGCAATTTCTGCGCAAGATGAACAGGAATAGGGAGAACCAATGAGAGACTAGCTGTAGGTGTCTGCACGGGCAAATGGAATGCTCATTTCCCAACAGGAAGAGGAATTAACCAAAGGCTCAGCATGCCCTGCCGGAACCAGATTAAGGCTTGAAGCAATCCTGCGGGTTGTGGCCAGCTCACAAGAAAGCGTGTTGAAGAAAGGAACTCAGGGGCACTGTAATTCACAAACCTGCAGAGTTAAGAATGACAGCTATCGTCCAAAAATGTATTGAAGTAAGTCTTCGAAGAGGACTTGAAAGTGGGGCAGAATTTCAGGAAAACGATTTCAGGGGGTAGACTGGAATAGCACTTAAAGCATAGGAAAAGAGGCAGAATGTCCACAATGATGCACTTGGCCAAAAAGGGCATATGCGTTTTTTCCTGAATATATTCAGGAAAAAACGCATACGCCCTTTTTGGCCAACCAAGCAAGCGTGTAAAGGAAATCTACACTACAATGAAGTCTCACTGTCCCCCGTTCCAAACGGCCATTTGAAACAACTGTAAAATCCAGAAAGGCAGGACAGGTCATGGAGAAGAGGGAGCCTTGTTATGCTGATGGGCGGGATGTAAATTGCCAACAGCCACTCTGGAGAAGTGTATGGTGTTTCCTGAAACACGTAGGAAACAAAGCAACACAGCCTATGGCACTTCCACTTAGGGTCCTATAGCTTAGGGAAATTAAAATCAAAAACACACAGCCACCCCAAAGATTGGGACGGCTCTGTTTACAAGAACTTCGTCTACGGTACAAGTTAAATATCCGAGAAAGCAAAAAATGGATAAAGATGTTGTGGTACGTACGTACAATGGAATATCACTCAGCAATGAGATCTACATCATCAGGCCCGTAGCGGCATAATGAGTGGATTCAGGTACGACGACTCTACGAGAAATAAGTCACACAGAAAAAGAAACTTCATAAGATATCACTAATACACGGAACGTAAACTTGTCTACACATGAACTGAATTACAAAACAGAACAGGGTCGCAAATTTAGAAAACCAACTTATGGTTGCTTATGGGGAAAGGTGAGTTTTGGAGCTGCATCAAACCAGAGATTGAAATTAGCACAGATATCGTTCCATAAGCCAAATATATAATAGACAAGACCTACTCCTTGCTCAACGAAATGGACTCAACACCTCATATTCAACGCCTGGGAATATACCTGAAAAGTAAGAATCTTAAGACCCATGGATTTATATGTCTCCATAAGGAAATCAAGCGTGTGTACAGTGGCCTAAACGCAACAGTGAAAATCCGATAAATCCCATTATCAAATTAAATTTCAAAAACAAAACACAATGACAGTGAAATACAGAGCAATTCTTAAATAATTCATTCAGGGCTTGTGATGCAACCTGGATTTACCACATCTACACCCAAAGCTGGGTGAGACATAAGGCTGGACACTTCGGGCTGATAGCATTGGTCAGGTTCGGTGAGCAAACGCAGACCCTTTGAAGTCATACTGCATGGTAGCCATTCCATGGGTCCCAACTCTCCAGGTTTAAGGGATTCTTCCTTCAGCTAAAACATGCATGGGCAAACCAGAGTATGGTCCACCGTGTAATTGGGAAACGTTTTCAAATGCATCTCAGGTTTCGTCCCCTGGTACTCTGGTTCACAGTTCCAGACGCTTTACTAACACTCTCCCCACTTGGAGAGTCAGTGCCTTTAACCTCCTGTTTGGAACAGTTTGCAATTTCTGCGCAAGATGAACAGGAATAGGGAGAACCAATGAGAGACTAGCTGTAGGTGTCTTCACAGCCAAATGGAACGCTCATTTCCCACCAGGAAGAGGGATTAACCAAAGGCTCAGCGTGCCCTGCCGGAACCAGATTAGGGCCTGAAGCAATCCTGCGGTTTTGCGGCCAGCTCACAAGAAAGCGAGTTGAAGAAAGGAGCTCAGGGGCACTGTAATTCACAAACCTGCAGAGTTATGAATGACAGCTATCATCCAAAAATGTATTGAAGTAAGTCTACGAAGAGGACTCGAAAGCGGGGTAGAATTTCAGGAAAACGATTTCAGGGGGTAGACTGGAATTGCACTTAAAGCATAGGAAAAGAGGCCGAATGTCGACAATGATGCACTTGGCCAAAAAGGGCGTACGCGTTTTTTCCTGAATATATTCAGGAAAAAACGCATACGCCCTTTTTGGCCAACCAAACAAGCGTGTCAAGGAAATCTGCATTACAATGAAGTCTCACTGCCCCCCGGTCAAAAGGGCCATCTGAAACAAGTGTAAAATCCAGAAAGGCAGGACAGGTCATGGAGAACAGGGAGCCTTGTTATGCTGATGGGCGGGATGTAAATTGCCAACATCCACTCTGGATAAGTGTATGGTGTTTCCTGAAACACGTAGGAAACAAAGCAACACAGCCTATGGCACTTCCACTTAGGGTCCTATAGCTTAGGGAAATTAAAATCAAAAACACACAGCCACCCCAAAGTTTGGGACGGCTCTGTTTACAAGAACCTCGTCTACGGTACAAGTTAAATATCCGAGAAAGCAAAAAATGGATAAAGAAGTTGAGGGACGCACGTACAATGGAATATCACTCAGCCATGAGATCTACGTCATCTGGCCCGTAGCGGCATAATGAGTGCATTCAGGTACGACGATTCTACGAGAAATAAGTCACACAGAAAAAGAAACATCATAAGATATCACTAATACACGGAACGTAAACTTGGCTACACATGAACTGAATTACAAAACAGAACAGGGTCTCAAATTTAGAAAACCAACTTATGCTTGCTTATGGGGAAAGGTGAGTTGGGGTGCTGCATCAAACCAGAGATTGAAATTAGCACAGATACCGTTCCATAAGCCAAATATATAATAGACAACACCTACTCCTTGCTCAACGAAATGGACTCAACACCCCATATTCAAGGCCTGGGGATATATCTGACAAGTAAGAATCTTAAGACCCATGGATTTATATGTCTCCATAAGGAAATCAAGCGTGTGTACAGTGGCCTAAACGCAGCAGTGAAAATCCGATAAATCCCATTATCAAAATAAATTTCACAAACAAAACACAATGACAGTGAAATAGAGAGCAATTCTTAAATAATTCATTCAGGGCTTGTGATGCAACCTGGATTTACCACACCTACAACCAGAGCTGGGTGAGACATAAGGCTGGACACTTCGGGCTGATAGCATTGGTGAGGTTCGGTGAGCAAACGCAGACCCTTTGAAGTCATACTGCATGGTAGCCATTCCATGGGTCCCAACTCTCCAGGTTTAAGGGATTCTTCCTTCAGCTAAAACATGCATGGGAAACCCAGAGTATGGTCCACCGTGTGATTGGGAAACGTTTTCAAATGCATCTCAGGTTTCGACCCCTGGTACTAGGGTGCACCATTCCAGACGCTTTACTAACACTCTCCCCACTTGGAGAGTCAGTGCCTTTAACCTCCTGTTTGGCACAGTTTGCAATTTCTGCGCAAGATGAACAGGAATAGGGAGAACCAATGAGAGCCTAGCTGTAGGTGTCTGCACGGGCAAATGGAACGCTCATTTCCCACCAGGAAGAGGAATTAACCAAAGGCTCAGCATGCCCTGCTGGAACCAGATTAGGGCCTAAAGCAATCCAGCAGTTTTGCGGCCAGCTCAGAAGAAAGCGAGTTGAAGAAAGGAGCTCAGGGGCACTGTAATTCACAAACCTGCAGAGTTAAGAATGACAGCTATCGTCCAAAAATGTATTGAAGTAAGTCTTCGAAGAAGACTTGAAAGCGGGGCAGAATTTCAGGAAATCGATTTCAGGGGGTAGACTGGAATTGCACTTAAAACATAGGAAAAGAGGCAGAATGTCGACAATGATGCACTTGGCCAAAAAGGGCGTATGCGTTTTTTCCTGAATATATTCAGGAAAAAACGCATACGCACTTTTTGGCCAACCAAGCAAGCGTGTAAAGGAAATCTGCACTACAATGAAGTCTCACTGCCCACCGGTAAAAAGGGCCATCTGAAAAATGTGTAAAATCCAGAAAGGCAGGACAGGTCATGGAGAACAGGGAGCCTTGTTATGCTGATGGGTGGGATATAAATTGCCAACAGCCACTCTGGAGAAGTGTATGGTGTTTCCTGAAACAGGTAGACAACAAAGCAACACAGCCTATGGCACTTCCACTTATGGTCCTATAGCTTAGGGAAATTAAAATCAAAAACACACAGCCACCCCAAAGTTTGGGACGGCTCTGTTTACAAGAACCTCGTCTACGGTACAAGTAAAATATCCGAGAAAGTAAAAAATGGATAAAGAAGTTGTGGTACGTACGTACAATGGAATAACACTAGCAATGAAATCTACGTCATCAGGCCCGTAGCTGCATAATGAGTGGATTCAGGTACGACGATTCTACGAGAAATAAGTCACACAGAAAAAGAAACATCATAAGATATCACTAATACACGGAACGTAAACTTGGCTACACATGAACTGAATTACAAAACAGAACAGGGTCTCAAATTTAGAAAACCAACTTATGCTTGCTTACGGGGAAAGGTGAGTTGGGGTGCTGCATAAAACCAGAGATTGAAATAAGCACAGATACCGTTCCATAAGCCAAATATATAATAGATAAAACCTACAACTTGCTCAACGAAATGGACTCAACACCCCATATTCAACGCCGGGGAATATACCTGACAAGTAAGAATCTTAAGACCCATGGATTTATATGTCTCCATAAGGAAATCAATCGTGTGTACAGCGGCCTAAACGCAGCAGTGAAAATCCGATAAATCCCATTATCAAAATAAATTTCAAAAACAAAACACAATGACAGTGAAATACAGAGCAATTCTTAAATAATTCATTCAGGGCTTGTGATGCAACCTGGATTTACCACCTCTACACCCAAAGCTGGTTGAGACATAAGGCTGGACACTTCAGGCTGATAGCAATGGTGAGGTTCGGTGAGCAAACGCAGACTCTTTGAAGTCATACTGCATGGTAGCCATTCCATTGGTTCCAACACTCCAGGTTTAAGGGATTCTTCCTTCAGCTAAAACATGCATGGGAAACCCAGAGTATGGTCCACCGTGTGATTGGGAAACGTTTTCAAATGCATCTCGGGTTTCGTCCCCTGATACTCGGGTTCACCGTTCCAGACGCTTTACTAACACTCACCCCACTTGGAGAGTCAGGGCCTTTAACCTCCTGTTTGGCACAGTTTGCAATATCTGCGCAAGATGAACAGGAATAGGGAGAACCAATGAGAGACTAGCTGTAGGTGTCTGCACGTGCAAATGGAACGCTCATTTCCCACCAGGAAGAGGGATTAACCAAAGGCTCAGCGTGCCCTGCCAGAACCAGATTAGGGCCTGAAGCAATCCTGCGGTTTTTTGGCCAGGTCACAAGAACGCGAGTTTAAGAAAGGAGCTCAGGGGCACTGTAATTCACAAGCCTGCAGAGTTAAGAATGACAGCTATCGTCCAAAAATGTATTGAAGTAAGTCATCGAAGAGGACTTGAAAGCGGGGCAGAATTTCAGGAAAACGATTTCACGGGGTAGACTGCAATTGCACTTAAAGCATAGGAAAAGAGGCAGAATGTCCACAATGATGCACTTGGCCAAAAAGGGCGTATGCGTTTTTTCCTGAATATATTCAGGAAAAAAAGCATACGCACTTTTTGGCCAACCAAGCAAGCATGTAAACGACATCTGCACTACAATGAAGTCTCACTGCCTCCCGGTCAAAAGGGCCATCTGAAAAAAGCATAAAATCCAGAAAGGCAGGACAGGTCATGGAGAACAGGGAGCCTTGTTATGCTGATGGGTGGGATGTAAATGGCCAACAGCCACTCTGCAGAAGTGTATGGTGTTTCCTGAAACACGTGGGAAAGAAAGCAACACAGCCTATGGCACTTCCACTTAGGGTCCTAGAGCTTAGGGAAATTAAAATCAAAAACACACAGCCACCCCAAAGTTTGGGACGGCTCTGTTTACAAGAACCTCGTCTACGGTACAAGTTAAATATCCGAGAAAGTAAAAAATGGTTAAAGAAGTTGTGGTACGTACGTACAATGGAATAACACTCAGCAATGAAATCTACGTCATCAGGCCCGTAGCGGCATAATGAGTGGATTCAGGTACGACGATTCTACGAGAAATACGTCACACAGAAAAAGAAACATCATAAGATATCACTAATACACGGAATGTAAACTTGGCTACACATGAACTGAATTACAAAACAGAACAGGGTCTCAAATTTAGAAAACCAACTTATGCTTGCTTATGGGGAAAGGTGAGTTGGGGTGCTGCATCAAACCAGAGATTGAAATTAGCACAGATACCGTTCCATAAGCCAAATATATAATAGACAAGACCTACTCCTTGCTCAATGAAATGGACTCAACACCCCATATTCAACGCCTGAGAATATACCTGAGAAGTAAGAATCTTAAGACCCATGAATTTATATGTCTCCATAAGGAAATCAAGCGTGTGTACAGCGGCCTAAACGCAGCAGTGAAAATCCGATAAATCCCATTATCAAAATAAATTTCACAAACAAAACACAATGACAGTGAAATAGAGAGCAATTCTTAAATAATTCATTCAGGGCTTGTGATGCAACCTGGATTTACCACATCTACACCCAGGGCTGGGTGAGACATAAGGCTGGACACTTCGGGCGGATAGCATTGGTGAGGTTCCGTGAGCAAACGCAGACCCTTTGAAGTCATACTGCATGGTAGCCATTCCATGGGTCCCAACTCTCCAGGTTTAAGGGATTCTTCCTTCAGCTAAAACATGCATGGGAAACCCAGAGTATGGTCCACCGTGTGATTGGGAAACGTTTTCAAATGCAATTCAGTTTTCGTCCCCTTGTACTCGGGTTCACCGTTCCAGACGCTTTACTAACACTCTCCCCACATGGAGAGTCAGTGCCTTTAACCTCCTGTTTGGCACAGTTTGCATTTTCTGCGCAAGATGAACAGGAATAGGGAGAACCAATGAGAGACTAGCTGTAGGTGTCTGCATGGGCAAATTGAACACTCATTTCCCACCAGGAAGAGGGATTAAACAAAGGCTCAGCGTGCCCTGCCAGAACAAGATTAGGGCCTGAAGCAATCCTGCGGTTTTGCGGCCAGCTCACAAGAAAGCGAGTTGAAGAAAGGAGCTCAATGGCACTGTAATTCACAAACCTGCAGAGTTATGAAAGACAGCTATCGTCCAAAAATGTATTGAAGTAAGTCTTCGAAGAGGACTTGAAAGCGGGGCAGAATTTCAGGAAAACGATTTCAGGGGGTAGACTGGAATTGCACTTAAAGCATAGGAAAAGAGGCAGAATGTCGACAATGATGCACCTGGCCAAAAAGGGCGTATGCGTTTTTTCCTGAATATATTCAGGAAAAAACGCATACGCCCTTTTTGGCCAACCAAGCAAGCGTGTCAAGAAATCTGCACTACAATGAAGTCTCACTGCGCCCCCGTCCAAACGGCCATCTGAAACAAGTGTAAAATCCAGAAAGGCAGGACAGCTCATGGAAAGAGGGAGCCTTGTTATGCTGATGGGCGGGATGTAAATTGCCAACAGCCACTCTGTAGAAGTGTATGGTGTTTCCTGAAACACGTAGGAAACAAAGCAACACAGCCTATGGCACTTCCACTTAGGGTCCTATAGCTTAGGGAAATTAAAATCAAAAACACACAGCCACCCCAAAGTTTGGGACGGCTCTGTTTACAAGAACCTCGTCTACGGTACAAGTTAAGTTTCCGAGAAAGCAGAAAATGGATAAAGAAGTTGTGGTACGTACGTACAATGGAATATCACTCAGCAATGAGATCTACGTCATCAGGCCTGTAGCGCCATAATGAGTGCATTCAGGTACGACGATTCTACGAGAAATAAGCCACACAGAAAAAGAAACATCATAAGATATCACTAATACACGGAACGTAAACTTGGCTACACATGAACAGAATTACAAAACAGAACAGGGTCTCAAATTTAGAAAACCAACTTATTCTTACTTTTGGGGAAAGGTGAGTTGGGGTGCTGCATCAAACCAGAGATTGAAATTAACACAGATACCGTTCCATAAGCCAAATATATAATAGACAAGACCTACTCCTTGCTCAACGAAATGGACTCAACACCCCATATTCAACGCCTGGGAATATACCTGACAAGTAAGAATCTTAAGACCCATGGATATATATCTCTCCATAAGGAAATCAAGCGTGTGTACAGCGGACTAAACGCAGCAGTGAAAATCTGATAAATCCCATTATCAAAATAAATTTCACAAACAAAACACAATGACAGTAAAATAGAGAGCAATTCCTAAATAATTCATTCAGGGCATGTGATGCAACCTGGATTTACCACATCTACACCCAGAGTTGGGTGAGACATAAGGCTAGACACTTCGGGCTGATAGCATTGGTGAGGTACGGTGAGCAAACGCAGACCCTTTGAAGTCATACTGCATGGTAGCCATTCCATGGGTCCCAACTCTCCAGGTTTAAGGGATTCTTCCTTCAGCTGAAACATGCATGGGAAACCCAGAGTATGGTCCACCGTGTGATTGGGAAACGTTTTCAAATGCATCTCAGGTTTCGACCCCCGGTACTCGGGTTCACCGTTCCAGGCGCTTTACTAACACTCTCCACACTTGGAGAGTCAGTGCCTTTAACCTCCTGTTTGTCACAGTTTCTAATTTCTGCGCAAGATGAACAGGAATAGGGAGAACCAATGAGAGACTAGCTGTAGGTGTCTGCACGGGCAAATGGAACGCTCATTTCCCACCAGGAAGAGGGATTAACCAAAGGCTCAGCGTGCCCTGCTGGAACCAGATTAGGGCCTGAAGCAATCATGCGGTTTTGCGGCCAGCTCACAAGAAAGCGAGTTGAAGAAAGGAGCTCAGGGGCACTGTAATTCACAAACCTGCAGAGTTAAGAATGACAGCTATCGTCCAAAAATGTATTGAAGTAAGTCTTCGAAGAGGAATTGAAAGCAGGGCAGAATTTCAGGAAAACGATTTCAGGGGGTAGACTGGAATTGCACTTAAAGCATAGGAAAAGAGGCGGAATGTCGACAATGATGCACTTGGCCAAAAAGGGCGTATGGGTTTTTTCCTGAATATATTCAGGAAAAAACGCATACGCCCTTTTTGACCAACCAAGCAAGCGTGTAAAGGAAATCTGCACTACAATGAAGTCTCACTGCCTCCCGGTCCAAAGGGCCATCTGAAACAAGTGTAAAATCCAGAAAGGCAGGACAGGTCATGGAGAACAGGGAGCCTTGTTATGCTGACGGGCGGGATGTAAATTTCCAACAGCCACTCTGGAGAAGTGTATGGTGTTTCCTGAAACACGTAGGAAACAAAGCAACACAGCCTATGGCACTTCCACTTAGGGTCCTATAGCTTAGGGAAATTAAAATCAAAAACACACAGCCACCCCAAAGTTTGGGACGGCTCTGTTTACAAGAACCTCGTCTACGGTACAAGTTAAATATCCGAGAAAGCAAAAAATGGATAAAGAAGTTGTGGTACGTACGTATAATGTAATATCACTCAGCCATGAGATCTACGTCATCTGGCCCGTAGCGGCATAATGAGTGGATTCAGGTACGACGATTCTATGAGAAATAAGTCACACAGAAAAAGAAACATCATAAGATATCACTAATACACGGAACGTAAACTTGGCTACTCATGAACTGAATTACAAAACAGAACAGGGTTTCAAATTTAGAAAACCAACTTAAGTTTGCTTATGGGGAAAGGTGAGTTGGGGTGCTGCATAAAACCAGAGATTGAAATTAGCACACATACTGTTCCATAAGCAAATATATAATAGACAATACCTACACCTGGCTCAATGAAATGGACTCAACACCCCATATTCAAAGCCAGGGAATATACCTAACAAATAAGAATCTTAAGACCCATGGATTTATATGTCTCCATAAGGAAATCAAGCGTGTGTACAGCGGCCTAAACTCAGCAGTGAAAATCCGATAAATCCCATTATCAAAATAAGTTTCACAAACAAAACACAATGACAGTGAAATAGAGAGCAATTCTTAAATAATTCATTCAGGGCTTGTGATGCAACCTGGATTTACCACATCTACACCCAGAGCTGGTTGAGACATAAGGCTGGACACTTCGGGCTGATAGCATTGGTGAGGTTCGGTGAGCAAACGCAGACCCTTTGAAGTCATACTGCATGGTAGCCATTCCATGGGTCCCAACTCTCCAGGTTTAAGGGATTCTTCCTTCAGCTAAAACATGCATGGGAATCCCAGAGTATGGTCCACCGTGTGATTGGCAAACATTTTCAAATGTATCTCAGATTTCGTCCCCTGGTACTCGGGGTCACCATTCCAGACGCTTTACTAACACTCTCGACACTTGGAGAGTCAGTGCCTTTAACCTCCTGTTTGTCACAGTTTCAAATTTCTGCGCAAGATGAACAGGAATAGGGAGAACCAATGAGAGACTAGCTGTAGGTGTCTGCACGGGCAAATGGAACGCTCATTTCCCACCAGGAATAGGGATTACCCAAAGGCTCAGCGTGCCCTGCTGGAACAAGATTAGGGCCTGAAGCAATCATGCGGTTTTGCGGCCAGCTCACAAGAAAGCGAGTTGAAGAAAGGAGCTCAGGGTCACTGTAATTCACAAACCTGCAGAGTTATGAATGACAGCTATCGTCCAAAAATGTATTGAAGTAAGTCTTCGAAGAGGAATTGAAAGCGGGGCAGAATTTCAGGAAAACGATTTCAGGGGGTAGACTGGAATTGCACTTAAAGCATATGAAAAGACTCCGAATGTCGACAATGATGCACTTGGCCAAAAAGGGCGTATGCGTTTTCTCCTGAATATATTCAGGAGAAAACGCATGCGCACTTTTTGGCCAACCAAGCAAGCATGTCAAGGAAATCTGCACTACAATGAAGTCTCACTGCCCCCCTGTCAAAAACGCCATCTGAAACAAGTGTAAAATCCAGAAAGGCAGGACAGGTCATGGAGAACAGGGAGCCTTGTTATGCTGATGGGCGGGATGTAAATTGTCAACAGCCACTGTGGAAAAGTGTATGGTGTTTCCTGAAACACGTAGGAAACAAAGCAACACAGCCTATAGCACTTCCACTTAGGGTCCTATAGCTTAGGGAAATTAAAATCAAAAACACACAGCCACCCCAAAGTTTGGGACGGCTCTGTTTACAAGAACCTCGTCTACGGTACAAGTTAATATCCGAGAAAGCAAAAAATGGATAAAGCAGTTGTGGTACGTATGTACAATGGAATATCACTCAGCCATGAGAACTACGTCATCTGGCCCGTAGCGGCATAATGAGTGCATTAAGGTACGACGATTCTACGAGAAATAAGTCACACAGAAAAAGAAACATCATAAGATATCACTAATACACGGAATGTAAACTTGGCTACACATGAACTGAATTACAAAACAGAACAGGGTCTAAAATTTAGAAAACCAACTTATGCTTGCTTATGGGGAAAGGTGAGTTTTTGGTGCTGCATCAAACCAGAGATTGAAATTAGCACAGATACCGTTCCATAAGCCAAATATATAATAGACAAGACCTACTCCTTGCTCAACGAAATGGACTCAACACCCCATATTCAACGCCTGGGAATATAACTGACAAGTAAGAATTTTAAGACCCATGGATTTATATGTCTCCATAAGGAAATCAAGCGTGTGTACAGCGGCCTAAACGCAGCAGTGAAAATCCGATAAATCCCATTATCAAAATAAATTTCACAAACAAAACACAATGACAGTGAAATAGAGAGCAATTCTTAAATAATTCATTCAGGGCTTGTGATGCAACCTGGATTTACCACATCTACACCCAGAGCTGGGTGAGACATAAGGCTGGACACTTCGGGCTGATAGCATTGGTGAGGTTCGGTGAGGAAACGCAGACCCTTTGAAGTCATACTGCATGGTAGCCATTCCATGGGTCCCAACTCTCCAGGTTTAAGGGATTCTTCCTTCAGCTAAAACATGCATGGGAAACCCAGAGTATGGTCCACCGTGTGATTGGGATACGTTTTCAAATGCATCTCAGGTTTCGTCCCTGGTTCACCGTTCCAGACGCTTTACTAACACTCTCCCCACTTGGAGAGTCAGTGCCTTTAACCTCCTGTTTGGCACAGTTTGCAATTTCTGCGCGAGATGAACAGGAATTCGGAGAACCAATGAGAGACTAGCTGTAGGTGTCTGCACGGGCAAATGGAACGCTCATTTCCCACCAGGAAGAGGAATTAACCAAAGGCTCAGCGTGCCCTGCTGGAACCAGATTAGGGCCTGAAGCAATCCTGCGGTTTTGCGGCCAGCTCACAAGAAAGCGAGTTGAAGAAAGGAGCTCAGGGGCACTGTAATTCACAAACCTGCAGAGTTATGAATGACAGCTATCGTCCAAAAATGTATTGAAGTAAGTCTTCGAAGAGGACTTGAAAGCGGGGCAGAATTTCAGGAAAACGATTTCAGGGGGTAGACCGGAATTGCACTTAAAGCATAGGAAAAGAGGCAGAATGTCGACAATGATGCACCTGGCCAAAAACGGCGTATGCGTTTTTTCCTGAATATATTCAGGAAAAAACGCATACGCTCTT
Organism: Delphinapterus leucas; assembly: GCF_059928025.1. NCBI lineage: Eukaryota > Metazoa > Chordata > Mammalia > Artiodactyla > Monodontidae > Delphinapterus > Delphinapterus leucas. The sequence continues at coordinate 13,572,650 of NW_028322238.1, forward strand.
TTTGGCCAACCAAGAAAGCGTGTCAAGGAAATCTGCACTACAATGAAGTCTCACTGCCCCCCGGTCCAAACGGCCATCTGAAACAAGTGTAAAATCCAGAAAGGCAGGACAGCTCATGGAAAGAGGGAGCCTTGTTATGCTGATGGGCGGGATGTAAATTGCCAACAGCCACTCTGGAGAAGTGTATGGTGTTTCCTGAAACACGTAGGAAACAAAGCAACACAGCCTATGGCACTTCCACTTAGGGTCCTATAGCTTAGGGAAATTAAAATCAAAAACACACAGCCACCCCAAAGTTTGGGACGGCTCTGTTTACAAGAACCTCGTCTACGGTACAAGTTAAATATCCGAGAAAGCAAAAAATGGATAAAGAAGTTGTGGTACGTACGTACAATGGAATATCACTCAGCCATGAGATCTACATCAACAGGCCCGTAGCGGCATAATGAGTGCATTCAGGTACGACGATTCTACGAGAAATAAGTCACACAGAAAAAGAAACATCATAAGATATCACTAATACACGGAACGTAAACTTGGCTACACATGAACTGAATTACAAAACAGAACAGGGTCTCAAATTTAGAAAACCAACTTATGCTTGCTTATGGGGAAAGGTGAGTTGGGGTGCTGCATCAAACCAGAGATTGAAATTAGCACAGATAGCGTTCCATAAGCCAAATATATAATAGACAAGACCTACTCCTTGCTCAACGAAATGGACTCAACACCCCATATTCAACGCCTGGGAATATACCTGACAAGTAAGAATCTTAAGACCCATGGATTTATATGTCTCCATAAGGAAATCAAGCATGTGTACAGCGGCCTAAATGCAGCAATGAAAATCCGATAAATCCCATTATCAAAATAAGTTTCACAAACAAAACACAATGACAGTGAAATAGAGAGCAATTCTTAAATAATTCATTCAGGGCTTGTGATGCAACCTGGATTTACCACATCTACACCCAGAGCTGGGTGAGACATAAGGCTGGACACTTCGGGCTGATAGCATTGGTGAGGTTCGGTGAGCAAACGCAGACCCTTTGAAGTCATACTGCATGATAGCCATTCCATGGGTCCCAGCTCTCCAGGTTTAAGGGATTCTTCCTTCAGCTAAAACATGCATGGGAATCCCAGAGTATGGTCCACTGTGTGATTGGGAAACATTTTCAAATGTATCTCAGGTTTCGTCCCCTGGTACTCGGGGTCACCGTTCCAGACGCTTTACTAACACTCTCCACACTTGGAGAGTCAGTGCCTTTAACCTCCTGTTTGTCACAGTTTCTAATTTCTGCGCAAGATGAACAGGAATAGGGAGAACCAATGAGAGACTAGCTGTAGGTGTCTGCACGGGCAAATGGAACGCTCATTTCCCACCAGGAAGAGGGATTAACCAAAGGCTCAGCGTGCCCTGCTGGAACCAGATTAGGGCCTGAAGCAATCATGCGGTTTTGCGGCCAGCTCACAAGAAAGCGAGTTGAAGAAAGGAGCTCAGGGGCACTGTAATTCACAAACCTGCAGAGTTATGAATGACAGCTATCATCCAAAAATGCATTGAAGTAAGTCTTCGAAGAGGAATTGAAAGCGGGGCAGAATTTCAGGAAAACGATTTCAGGGGGTAGACTGGAATTGCACTTAAAGCATAGGAAAAGAGGCGGAATGTCGACAATGATGCACTTGGCCAAAAAGGGCGTATGGGTTTTTTCCTGAATATATTCAGGAAAAAACGCATACGCCCTTTTTGACCAACCAAGCAAGCGTGTAAAGGAAATCTGCACTACAATGAAGTCTCACTGCCTCCCGGTCCAAAGGGCCATCTGAAACAAGTGTAAAATCCAGAAAGGCAGGACAGGTCATGGAGAACAGGGAGCCTTGTTATGCTGACGGGCGGGATGTAAATTTCCAACAGCCACTCTGGAGAAGTGTATGGTGTTTCCTGAAACACGTAGGAAACAAAGCAACACAGCCTATGGCACTTCCACTTAGGGTCCTATAGCTTAGGGAAATTAAAATCAAAAACACACAGCCACCCCAAAGTTTGGGACGGCTCTGTTTACAAGAACCTCGTCTACGGTACAAGTTAAATATCCGAGAAAGCAAAAAATGGATAAAGAAGTTGTGGTACGTACGTATAATGGAATATCACTCAGCCATGAGATCTACGTCATCTGGCCCGTAGCGGCATAATGAGTGGATTCAGGTACGACGATTCTACGAGAAATAAGTCACACAGAAAAAGAAACATCATAAGATATCACTAATACACGGAACGTAAACTTGGCTACTCATGAACTGAATTACAAAACAGAAAAGGGTTTCAAATTTAGAAAACCAACTTAAGTTTGCTTATGGGGAAAGGTGAGTTGGGGTGCTGCATAAAACCAGAGATTGAAATTAGCACACATACTGTTCCATAAGCAAATATATAATAGACAAGACCTACACCTGGCTCAATGAAATGGACTCAACACCCCATATTCAAAGCCAGGGAATATACCTAACAAATAAGAATCTTAATACCCATGGATTTATATGTCTCCATAAGGAAATCAAGCGTGTGTACAGCGGCCTAAACTCAGCAGTGAAAATCCGATAAATCCCATTATCAAAATAAATTTCACAAACAAAACACAATGACAGTGAAATAGAGAGCAATTCTTAAACAATTCATTCAGGGCTTGTGATGCAACCTGGATTTTCCACATCTACACCCAGAGCTGGGTGAGACATAAGGCTGGACACTTCGGGCTGATAGCATTGGTGAGGTTCGGTGAGCAAATGCAGACCCTTTGAAGTCATACTGCATGGTAGCCATTCCAAGGGTCCCAACTCTCCAGGTTTAAGGGATTCTTCCTTCAGCTAAAACATGCATGGGATACCCAGAGTATGGTCCACCGTGTGATTGGGAAACATTTTCAAACGCATCTCAGGTTTCGTCCCCTGGTACTCGGGTTCAGCGTTCCATACGCTTTACTAACACTCTACCCACTTGGAGAGTCAGTGCCTTTAACTTCCTGTTTGGCACAGTTTGCAATTTCTGCGCAAGATGAACAGGAATAGGGAGAACCAATGAGAGACTAGCTGTAGGTGTCTGCACGGGCAAATGGAGCACTCATTTCCCACCAGGAAGAGGGATTAACCAAAGGCTCAGCGTGCCCTGCCGGAACCAGATTAGGGCCTGAAGCAATCCTGCGGTTTTGCGGCCAGCTCACAAGAAAGCGAGTTGAAGAAAGGAGCTCAGGGGCACAGTAATTCACAAACCTGCAGAGTTATGAATGACAGCTATCGTCCAAAAATGTATTGAAGTAAGTCTACGAAGAGGGCTTGGAAGCGGGGCAGAATTTCAGGAAAACGATTTCAGGGGGTAGACTGGAATTGCACTTAAAGCATAGGAAAAGAGGCAGAATGTCCACAATGATGCACTTGTCCAAAAAGGGCGTATGCGTTTTTTCCTGAATATATTCAGGAAAAAACGCATACGCGCTTTTTGGCCAACCAAGCAAGTGTGTCAAGGAAATCTGCACTACAATGAAGTCTCAATGCCCCCCGGTCAAAAGGGCCATCGGAAACAAGTGTAAAATCCAGAAAGGCAGGACAGGTCATGGAAAACATGGAGCCTTGTTATGCTGATGGGCGGGATGTAAATTCTCAACAGCCACTCTGGAGAAGTGTATGGTGTTTCCTGAAACACGTAGGAAACAAAGCAACACAGCCTATGGCACTTCCACTTAGGGTCCTATAGCTTAGGGAAATTAAAATCAAAAACACACAGCCACCCCAAAGTTTGGGACGGCTCTGTTTACAAGAACCTCGTCTACGGTACAAGTTAAATATCCGAGAAAGCAAAAAATGGATAAAGAAGTTGTGGTACGTACGTACAATGGAATATCACTCAACAATGAGATCTACGTCATCAGGCCCATAGCGGCATAGTGAGTGGATTCAGGTACGACGATTCTACGAGAAATAAGTCACACAGAAAAAGAAACATCATAAGATATCACTAATACACGGAACGTAAACTTGGCTACACATGAACTGAATTACAAAACAGAACAGGGTCTCAAATTTAGAAAACCAACTTATGCTTGGTTATGGGGAAAGGTGAGTTGGGGTGCTGCATAAAACCAGAGATTGAAATTAGCACAGATACCGTTCCATAAGCCAAATATATAATAGACAAGACCTACTGTTGCTCAACGAAATGGACTCAACACCCCATATTCAACGCCTGGGAATATACCTGACAAGTAAGAATCTTAAGACCCATGGATTTATATGTCTCCATAAGGAAGACAAGCGTGTGTACAGTGGCCTAAACGCAGCAGTGAAAATCCGATAAATCCCATTATCAAAATTAATTTCAAAAACAAATCACCATGACAGTGAAATAGAGAACAATTCTTAAATAATTCATTCAGGGCTTGTGATGCAACCTGGATTTACCACATCTACACCCAGAGCTGGGTGATACATAAGGCTGGACACTTCGGGCTGATAGCATTGCTGAGGTTCGGTGAGCATACGCTGACCCTTTGAAGTCATACTGCATGGTACCCATTCCATGGTTCCCAACTCTCCAGGTTTAAGGGATTCTTCCTTCAGCTAAAACATGCATGGGAAACCCAGAATATGGTCCACCGTGTGATTGGGAAACATTTTCAAATGCATCTCAGGTTTCGTCCCCTGGTACTCGGGTTCAACGTTACAGACGCTTTACTAACACTCTCCCCACTTCGACAGTCAGTGCCTTTAACCTCCTGTTTGGCACAGTTTGCAATTTCTGCGCAAGATCAACAAGAATAGGGAGAACCAATGAGAGACTAGCTGTAGGTGTCTGCACGGGCAAATGGAACGCTCATTTCCCACCAGGAAGAGGAATTAACCAAAGGCTCAGCATGCACTGCCAGAACCAGATTCGGGCCTGAAGCAATCCTGCGGTTTTGCGGCCAGCTCACAAGAAAGCGAGTTGAAGAAAGGAGCTCAGGGGCACTGTAATTCACAAACCTGCAGAGTTATGAATGACAGCTATCGTCCAAAAAGGTATTGAAGTAAGTTTTCGAAGAGGACTTGAAAGCGGGGCAGAATTTCAGGAAAACGATTTCAGGTGGTAGACTGGAATTGCACTTAAAGCATAGGAAAAGAGGCAGAATGTCGACAATGATGCACTTGGCCAAAAAGGGCGTATGCGTTTTTTCCTGAATATATTCAGGAAAAAACGCATACACACTTTTTGGCCAACCAAGCAAGCGTGTAAAAGAAATCTGCACTACAATGAAGTCTCACTGCCCCCCGGTGAAAAGGGCCATCTGAAACAAGTGTAAAATCCAGAAAGGCAGGACAGGTCATGGAGAACAGGGAGCCTTGTTATGCTGATGGGCGGGATGTAAATTGCCAACAGCCACTATGGAGAAGTGTATGGTGTTTCCTGAAACACGTAGGAAACAAAGCAACACAGCCTATGGCACTTCCACTTATGATCCTATAGCTTAGGGAAATTAAAATCAAAAACACACAGCCACCCCAAAGTTTGGGATGGCTCTGTTTACAAGAACCTCGCCTATGGTACAAGTTAAATATCCGAGAAAGCAAAAAATGGATAAAGAAGTTGTGGTACGTACGTACAATGGAATATCACTCAGCAATGAGGTCTACGTCATCAGGCCCGTAGCGGCATAATGAGTGCATTCACGTACGACGATTCTACGAGAAATAAGTCACACAGAAAAAGAAACATCATAAGATATCACTAATACACGGAACGTAAACTTGGCTACACATGAACTGAATTACAAAACAGAACAGGGTCTCAAATTTAGAAAACCAACTTATGCATGCTTAAGGGGAAAGGTGAGTTGGGGTGCTGCATAAAACCAGAGATTGAAATTACCACAGATACCCTTCCATAAGCCAAATATATTAGAGTCAAGGCCTACTCCTTGCTCAACGAAATGGACTCCACACCACATATTCCACGCCTAGGAATATACCTGTCTAGTAAGAATCTTAAAACCCATGGATTTATATGTCTCCATAAGGAAATCAAGCGTGTGTACAGCGGCATAAACACAGCAGTGAAAATCCGATAAATCCAGTTATCAAAATAAATTACAAAAACAAAACACAATGACAGTGAAATAGAGAGCAATTCTTAAATAATTCATTCAGGGCTTGTGATGCAACCTGGATTTACCACATCTACACCAAGAGCTTGGTGAGACATAAGGCCGGACCCTTCGGGCTGATAGCATTGGTGAGGTTCGATGAACAAATGCAGACCCTTTGAAGTCATACTGCATGGTACCCATTCCATGGATCCCAACTCTCCAGGTTTAAGGGATTCTTCCTTCATGTAAAACATGCATGGGAAACACAGAGTATGGTCCACCGTGTGACCGGTAAACATTTTTAAATGCATCTCAGTTTTCGTCCCCTGCTACTCGGGTTCACCATTCCAGAAAATTTACTAACACTCTCCCAGCTTGGAGAGTCAGTGCCTTTAACCTCCTGTTTGGCACAGTCTGCAATTTCTGTGCAAGATGAACAGGACTAGGGAGAACCAATGAGAGACTAGCTGTAGGTATCTGCATGGGCAAATTTAACGCTCATTTCCCACTAGGAAGAAGAAATAGCCAAAGGCTCAGCATGCCATGCCGGAACCAGATTAGGGCCTGAAGCAATCCTGCGGTTTTGCGGCCAGCTCACAAGAGAGCGAGTTGAAGAAAGGAGCTCAGGGCCACTGCCATTCACAAATCTGCAGAGTGTTAAATGACAGCTATCGTCCATGAATATCTGAAGGAAGGCTGCGAAGAGGACTTGAAAGCGGGGCAGAATTCCAGGAATACGATTTCAGGAGGTAAACGGGAAGTCCTTTGAAAGCATATTAAAAGAGGCAGAACCTCGACAATGATGCCCTTGGTCAAAATGGCATATGTGATTTTTCCAGGGCCCTCATTCAAGAGGGTAGGAGGCTCCCAGCATGCTTCAGTGGCCAACAGAGGCTCCACGTCACCAAGGCGACGTGAGCCAACCAGGCAGGAGTGACCTCACATCAGAGGGCCCACCTCACAGAAGGGTAAGGTACCCAGCCAGGATCAGACTCTCACCAGAGTGCCCACATCAGCTAGGGGCTGGGAACCAGGCAGGAGTGTCCTCACACCCGTGGGGCCACATCATCGAAAGTTGAGGTACCCAACACATGTTGTCTCAAACCAGAGGACCCACATCACCATGGGTCTCGGATCGAGTCAGGCAGGAGTAGCCTCACAACACAGGGCCAATAGAATAAAAAAGCTGAGGAATCCTGCAGTGGGAACCTCCCAGCAGGTGGCCCAGAGCAACGAGTCTATGCGATCCAGGCCGCAGTGAACTCACAGCAGAGGGCCCACATCATGAAACTGTGAGCAACCCAGCCGTTGGGACCTCAGAGCAGAAGGCCTACATTCCCATGGGGTTGGGAACATGGCACGAGTGTCCTCACACCACTTAGCATGTATCAGAAAATGTGGGTACCCTGCAGTTAGGGCCTGACGCCAGAGGGCCCTCATCACCGTTTGGAGGAGGCTCCCAGCAGGCTCCAACTGACACAAGAGGGCCGACGTTGCCAAGGCGGGGTGTGCCAGCCAGGCAGGAGTGACCTCACAGCAGAGGGCCCACCTCACAGAAGGGTGAGGAACCCAGCCAGGATCACACTCTCACCAGAGGACACACATCACCATGGGGCCTGGAGTGAAGCAGGCAGGAGGAGTCTCAAAACAGAGGGCCCATGGAAGAAAAAAGGTGAGGAATCCCGCAGTTGGAACCTCCCTGCAGTCGGCCAGCAGCAGCGAGGCTATGGGATCCAGGCCGGAGTGAACTCACACCAGAGGGCCCTCATCATGAAACTGAGCAACCCACCTTTGGGACTTCAGAGCAGAAGGCCCACATTCCCATGGTGTTGGGAACCTGGCAGGAGTGTACTCGCACCACAGGGTGCACATCAGAAAATTTGGGGAGCTCAGGAGTTAGGGCCTGACGCCAGAGGTCCCTCATTACCAAGGGGAGGAGACTCCCAGCAGGCACCAACTCCCAACTGAGGGCCCATGTCGCCAAGGTGACGTGTGCCAGTCAGGCAGGAGTGACCTCACAGCAGAGGGCCTACCTCACAGAAGGGTGAGGAACCCAGCCAGGATAAGACTCTCACCAGAGAACCCACATCACCAAGGGGATCGGAACAAGGCAGGAGTGTCCTCACACCAGTGGGGCCCATTATAGAAAGGTGAGGAACCCAGCACATGTGGCCTAAACCAGAGGACCCACATTTCCAAGGTGCTCCGAGTGAGGCAAGCAGGAGTAGCCTAACAACACAGGGCCCACAGAATAAAAAATGTGAGGAATCCAGCAGTTTGAACCTCCCAGCAGGTGGCCCAGAGCACGGAGTCTATGGGATCCAGGCCACAGTGAACTCACAGCAGAGGGCCCACATCATGAAACTGTGAGCAACCCAGCCGGTGGGACCTCAAAGCAGAAGGCCCACATCCCCATGTGGATGGGAACCTTGCAGGAGTGTCCTCGCACAACTTAGAACATATCAGAAAATGTGGGAACCCAGCAGTTAGAGCCTGGCGCCAGAGGGCCTTCATCACCGAGGAGAGGAGGCTACCAGCAGGCTCCAAATGCCACCAGAGGGCCGACGTCACCAAGGCAATGGGAGCAAGCCAGGCAGGAGTTACCTCACAGCAGAGGGCCCACCTCACAGAAGTGTGAGGAACCCAACCAGGATCAGACTCTAACCAGAGGGCCCACATCACCAAGGTGATGGAAACCAGGCAGGAGTGTCCTCACACCAGTGGGGCCACATCAGCGAACGGTGAGGAACACAGCACATGTGGCCTCAAACAAGGGGACACACATCACGAAAGGGCTGGGAGTGAGGCATGCAGGAGGAGACTCACAACAGAGGGCCCATAGAATAAAAAAGGTGAGGAACCCCGCAGTTGGAAGCTCCAAGCAGGTGGCCCAGAGCACCGAGGCTATGGGATCCATGCCGGAGTGAACTCACAGTAGATGGCCCACATTCTGACACTGTGAGCAACCCAGCCATTGGGACCTCAGAGCAGAAAGCCCACATCCCCATGGGGATGGGACCCTGGCAGGAGTGTACTCGCATGACAGGCCGCACATCAGAAAATTTTGGGAGCCCATGATTTAGGGCCTGACGCCAGAGTGTCCTCATTACCGAGGGGAGGAGACTCCCAGCAGGCACCAACTCCCAACTGAGGGCGCACATCGCCAAGGTGACATGTGACAGCCAGGCAGGAGTGACCTCACAGCAGAGGGCCCACCTCCCAGAAGTGTGAGGAATCCAGCCAGGATCAGACTCTCACCAGAGGGCCCCCATCACCAAGGGGGTGGGAACCAGGCAGGAGTGTCCTCACACCAGTGGGGCCACATCAATAAAGGTGAGGATACCGGCACAGGTGGCCTCAAACCAGAGGACCTACATCACAAAGGGGCTCGGAGTGAGTTAGGAAGGAGGAGCATGAAAACACAGGACCCAAAGAATAGAAAAGGTAAGGAATCCAGCAGTAGGAACCTCCCAGCAGGCGGCTCAGAGCACAGAGTCTATGGGATCTAGGCCTGAGTGAACTAACACCAGAGAGCCAACATCATGAAACGGTGAACAACACAGGTGTTGGGACCTTAGAGCAAAAGGCCCACATGCCCATGGGGATGGGAACCTGGCAGGAGTGCCCTCGCACCACTTAGGACGTATCAGAAAATGTGGGAACCCAGCAGTTAGGGCCTGATGCCAGAGGGCCTCATCACCGAGGGGAGGAGGCTCCCAGCAGGCTCCAACTGCCACCAGAGGGCCGACGTCGCCAAGGCGGGGTGTGCCAGCCAGGCAAAAATGACCTCAGAGAAGAGGGCCCACCTCACAGAAGTGTGAGGAACCCAACCAGGATCAGACTCTCGCCGGAGGGACCACATCACCAAGGGGATGGGAAGCAGGCAGGAGTGTCCTCACACCAGTGGGGCCACATCATCAAAAGATGAGGAACCCATCACATGTGGCCTCAAACCAGAGGACACACATCACCAAGGGGCTGGGAGTGAGGCAGGTGTCTGGAGGGGCACATTTAACTCTAATTTCCCACCAGGAAGAGGAATTAACCAAAGGCTCAGAGTGCCGTGCCACACCCTGATTACGGCCTGAAGCAAACCTGCGGTTTTGTGGCCAGCTTTCAAGGAAGCGAGTTAAGAAATAAAATCACGGGTGCTGTAATTCACAAACCTGCAGAGTTATAAATGACAGCTATTGGCAAAAATATATTGAAGTAAGTCTGCAAAGAGGTCTTGAAAACGAGGCAGAATTGCAGGAATCATATATCAGGAGGTAGATTGGAATTGCGTTTAAAGCATGTGAAAAGCGGCAGATCTTTGACAGTGATGCACTTGGACAAAAAGTGCGTATACATTTTTTCCTGAATATATTCAGAAAAAACGCATATGCCCTTCTTGTCCAACCAAGCACTCCAGCAATGGAAATCCGCACTACAATGAAGTCTCATTTCCCATTCGTCAAAAGGGCCATCTGAGAAAAGTGTAAAAACCAGAAACACAGGACAGGCCATGGAGAACAGGGAGCCTTGTTATGCTGATTGGCGGGATGTAAACTGCCAACAGACACTCTGGAGATGTTTATGGTGTATCCTGAAACATCTGAAAAACAAAGCTACAGAGCCTAGGGCACTTCCACTTTTGGCCCTATAGCTTAGGAAATTTAAAATCAACAAGACACAGCCAACAAAAAATTTAGGGCTGCTGTGTTTACAAGAACCTCGAGTGCAGTACAAATTAAATATCCCAGAAAGAAAAAAATGGATAAAGAAGTTGTGCTACCTACGTACAACGGAATATCACTCAGCAATGAAATCAATGTCATCAGGCCTGTAGCAGCAAATTGAGTGGATTTAGGTATGATGATTCTAAGAGAAATATGTCACACACAGAAAGATAATTATCATAAGATATCACTAATAGAGGGAGTGTAAACTTGGCTACACATAAACTAAATTACAAAACCGAACAGAGTCTCACATTTAGATAAAAAACGCATGCTTCCTTAAGGGGAAAGTTGAGTTAGGGTGCTGTATAAAACCAGAGATTGAAATTAGCACACATACCATTCCATAAGCCAAATATGTAATAGACAAGACCTACTCTTTGCTCAACGAAATAGACTCCTCCATGGTGTATCACCTCACACCTGTTAGAACGGGCATCATCAGAAAATCTACAAACGACAAATGTTGGAATGGGTGTGGAGATAAGGAACCCTCTTCCACTATTGTTGGGAATGTAAATTGATACAGTCACTGTGGAGAACATTATGGAGTTTCTTATAAAACTAAGAATAGAATTACCATATGATACAGCAATCCCAGTACTAGGCATATACCCAGACAAAACCATAAATCAAAAAGAGACATTCACCGCAATGTTCATTGCATCACTATTTACAATATCCAGGTAATGGAAGCAACCTAAATGCCCACAGACAGACGAATGCATAAAGATGTGGTACAAGTATAAAATGGAATATTACCAAGCCATAAAAAGGAATGAAATTGGGTCATTTTTAGAGACGTTGATGGATCTAGAGACTGTCATACAGAGTGAAGTAAGTCAGAAATAGAAAAACAAATCTTGTATATTAATGCATATATGTGGAACCTAGAAAAATTGTACAGATGAACCGTTTTGCAAGGCAAAAATACAGCAACAGATGTAGACAACAAACGTATGGACACCAAGGGGGGAAAGCTGTTGGGGGTAGTGGTGGGAGGAGTTGAGATATTGGGATTGGCATGTATACATTTATATGTATAAAAGAGATAACCAAAAAGAACCTGCTTTATAAAAAAATAAAATAAAATTCAAAGTTAAAAAAATAAAATTAAAAAAATTAAAACAGAAAAAATATTCTTCCCTTCACATACATGTATTTATATGAATAAATTATTTCCATGCTTATATCTGTAAATACAAAAAAGAGGATTAAAATCTACCTTGAACCAAAAATGAAAAAAAGAAAAAAAAACAGAACCCACAAGTTACACAGAGGAAAACCGTATCAGGGCACTTGCTCCAGTTGTAAACAATTCTGAAGTTGGTCAGTGGTGGGGAATCATCTCCCATTCAGCCAGCAGGCCCCACGCAACAAGCGTCCTCATTGCAAAGCTGGGGGACCGTGCCAAGGCATCTGTGAGTAAATGTGGGCCGAGCCCCAGGCCAGCTGCTGCTGAAATGTTCCCACCCTTCCCAGGTAAAACACCTGAATATGTACAAGGACTTGAAAGCCTAGAGGAAGGGCCATGGAGCCACATGAGTGACAGCATGCCAGCCGACTTGGTGCCTGCAGGCCAGCCAGGATGGTCCTGGCCCTGGGTACTCTTCTGGAAGCTTTCCATTTCCCTGCCTGAGATACCCCTGCTGTCCCGGCCCCCACTGCTTTCTTCCTTCCTCACCTCTGCCCAGGGAGAAATTCCAGAGGCAGGTATGGGTGACACATCCTCTTCTTTAGCAGGTGGCATCTTGGCAACTGCTGCAGGACGTCCAGCAGAGCCCCACTCACACTGGGCCACCCACAAAGCCGTGGCCTCTCACTCCCTCCCACCAGCCCAGCCCCGAGACTGCTGACTGGGCAGAGAAAATGGCGTCAGGCACAGCTGCAGGGGCTCTTGCTGCCTGGAGTGGTGTTTATATTGATCTCAACCCAGGCACACCTGGGGAGGACTGGCCGGCATGGTCAGGCTTCCCAGGCCAGCCAATAATCACCCCTCAGGGGCTCACAGTTGCAGAAAATGGAACTTTCTGAATCGGCCAGGTCCAAGGAACAGGTGTGGGCTCCTGAGAGTCAGGATAGACAAGGGGCTGCAGCTCTGGCTTGTTTTCTAATTATATTATCTGGCCCATGAGTGGGAGACAACTTCAAGAAAACCCTCTCCTAATGAGAGGAACCCAGGAGTCAGGGAGAGGAGGGGTGGGTGGTGGGTGGAAACAGAGGCCTGGTGCCCCGGGTGCAGTGGAAGTCTCTGGAAGACCAGGTGGAGGGAGGCCTCACAGAGTGATGCCCAGGGTCACAGACCTGTCGGAGCTGCTTTTTGTTAGTTCAAGTCCTGCTCTGAGGTGCTCTGTGTCAGATCTGAGTGACAGGTGAGCTGGGAGGGCTCTGCAATGAGGGTGATGTGCACGGTTCCTGTGTGCCCAGCCCTGCCAGGGTAACTGCAAGGATAGCTCTGTATCCTGGGAGGGGCCTGACCACGAGAGCCCCGTGGTCTGGGGTAGGGGTAGGGTACCTGCGCAGGTGATCTCCATATCCTGGGACTGGCCTGACCTCGAGAGCCCCATGGGCTGCTGGAGTCCTGGTAAAGAATGTCAGGACAGTCAGTGAAGCCACCGAGGATATACCTCCAGTACTTCCTAAATCCTACACCCTGCTGGTCATTCTACCAACCACCAGGACATGGTATTCTGTATTAGTCTTCAATGATGCCTTCTTTTGTATTCCATTAGTGTCAGAGTCACAAGAAATTTTGGCTTGTGAGTGGCAGGACTCAACATACAACTAAAACAATACTTCTGGGCCGTGTTGCCCCAAGGGTTCAAAAATTCCCACACCATCTTTGGGGAAAGCTCAGCTAAAGACCTAAAAGTTCTACCACTGGAAAAGGAAACACTCCTTCAATATGCAGACGACATTCTGATCGCCAGCCCTACTAAGGAGACCTCTGAACTACCAAGCCAATAAAGGATACAAGTTGTCCAAGAAAAAGCTCAAATATCACAGACTACGGCGACCTGCCTGGGCTTCATTCTCACAGAAGGTCGGAGAAGCCCATCCCAGGAAAGGGAAGAAACAATTTACAGCCTTACCCATATCTAAAACTAGAAGACAGCTTAGGGGTTCCTGGGGAGGCCAGGGTTTGCTGCTTCTGGATCCCTAACTACAGTCTACTAGCTGGGCCTCTATATGAAACACTGAAAGGAAAAGATGATGATCCTTTTGAATAGAATCCAGAAGTGGCCTTTCAAGAATGGAAAGAGCAGTCAATTCAGACCCTTGCCCTGGAACTCCCTAATTTAGCTAAACCCTTTGATCTTTACATTCCTGGTGAAAAGTGAATCGCCATTGGAGTATTAGTGCAAAAACTGGGACCACTTGAAATGGAACAATGCAAGAATGCCATCCAGGTAGGATAAACTACAGTCACCAAGGGGCTTGGTCCACTGCCACATCTGGCCAAGATACTGGCGGTATCTAAAAACCTGGAAATCAGCAGCCCAAAAGGCCACCTCCCTCCTAAGGGAAAAGGACCCCACGTGGTGATCCTAACCCCCAACCATGCCCTGAAGTTGCAGGGTTTGCTCCGTGGGCACACTGACCTCGAGTGAGGAGGCCCTCCAACTCCAACCTCCAGAGAGATAACCGGGGTAAAGGGGCACCATGACGACTCATGTGACCATCACTTGACCTGGAGTTTCTCTCATAAAACAACAAGAGTGTGTCCCAAAAGAGTAGACTACTGCTTGCAGGACTTACTGCACCCAGAGCAGACCTAATAATCTTGGCGGGGGAACCGTATATCACGCTGTCACCATAGAAAGGATTACAGACACTGTGATAATGGTGGCCAATAAGACCGGCTGGACTCCTGTTTACTTCAAAAGGCTGTTGACTCAGTGGCCATCATGGTCCTTCATCACCAGTGACCCTGGATTGTCTGGGAGTTGAGCGGACAGGGTCCTGACACCTGGTGCTGTTTTTACGTTAATTCAGGGGCCTAATTGAAGAGAGCGCAGACTACTGGTCAGAGCATCTAGGCTGGCAGAAACGGTCAGCCTAAGGAGGCCGAACAAATGCGGGGCGGGGTGAAACTGGACCTCACAGCGTCATTGCACATCTACTTCCTGGACCCTTAAAGGTCATTAGAATCTATAACACTTCCAATACTGGTGCTCAGGCGGACGAGCAGGGAGGCAGGAGGCCTGGGGACAATCAACGTCACCTGGAGGCTGCTGGGGAGTAGTTCTGACCCTCGCCCACGGGTATGAGGGCTCCTAACTCAGCACTCAGCAGTTACAGAAGAAGGGTCTGCACCCTCAGCACTCCAAGAATGAGGAAGGGGACAAAAGGCAGAAGAGGGGTTTGTCCCAGGCAAAGACCCTTAAAAATCCCTGGGAGATAAAAATAGAATCTGGGCAATAAAACAAAGTCTAACCTTTTTTATCCTTTGTGCTTTGTCTAATTTCACGTGCTCCTAGGTCCCGCATACAGAGGTTCCACACCCGGCACTTCAGACCAGATTTCCTAGTGCAGAATGGCTGGGTCGACACCTCAGCTCCTGGGGCACAGTGCCCACTCCATGATATAGAGCCTGAGCTGCAGCCAACCGGGCCCTCAAGAGCTCCGCCCCCTCCCTCCCACTGACTCTGACAGGATCTCTACACAACAGCCCAGCCCACAGCCCACGGGGTAGCACATGCTCTCACCTCTCCATTCTCTGATCAAAATATAAAGTTTCCTTTGCTTCTGAACCAAACTCAGTCTCGATCTGTTGGCTCCAATGACACTGGGCAGGGGGACACTTGTTGGGGTCCACTCTGGAGGATCAGTAACAGAAATTGGGAACATTGTAACTTCAATGAACAGATGTGTGAGCCAAACTGTAATTAACATAGAACAGTGTATAAGGCTCGGGTAAAATAAGATGTTTCTAACACTTCCATTTGATATTTCCATCACTTTATTATAAGCAAGTTCAGTGAAAAGGTTTGTCTTATTTGTCAGGTCAATATTAGAGAAACGAAGTGATTTCTTTCCAAGGATGTACATCTAATAATCTTGGTTAAAGCTTCAATCTTGTTTTAAATGCTTTTCCATTGAAAATGATACCTCTCTTTCAGCTCCCCCATTTCTGAGAAGTATAAAGTCTTATAATTTATTATTACCGAAGGGGAAAGGTGAGAGGAAGGATAAATTAACAGTTTGGGATTAACACATACACACTGCTATGTATAAAATCGATCATCAACAAGGAACTGCTGTATAGCACAGGGAACTACACTCAATATTTTGCAATAACCTATAAGGGGAAATAATCTGAAAAAGAATAGATATTTTTATTGACATCATCTATCAATTACAGTTAAAATGGAACCTAAGGGAAGCCGGTGGTGAGTGCTTCTGACCCTGAAGACTTCAATCATCTAAAGTTTGGACTCTGCCTACTTCCCAAGGCCCTTAATGAACATATGTGTAGCCGTAGCTTAAAAAATTCCCCAGTTTGGGTTGCGGAGAGACACTGATTTTGAAAAAGCCCTGGTGTTCTCCTCACATGAATGGGACCCTTCCTACGGCTAAAGCATGCCTGTCACACCCAGAGGATGGTATACCGTCTGATCGGGAAGAGTTTGGAAAAGGCATCTCATCTCCTCATCTCCTGGTGCTCAGGTTCACCCCTCCAGCGTCTTTACTAACAGTCTCCCCACTTGGAGATGTCAGCACTGTCAACATCCTTTTGCATACAGTTTGGAATTTGTCCAGAGGATGAAGCAGAAGGAGGAGGAACAATGAGAGACATGTTCTAGGTGTTCGGACAGGCACATGTCACTCTAATTTCCAATCAGGAAGACGAATTGACCAAAGGCTAGGGTTGCCCATGGAAACAGAATAGGGCTTGAGGAAATCCCGCTGCTTTGTGGCCAGTTCCCATAAACACAAGTTGAGAAATGGAGCTCAGTGGCACTAAATTCACAAAACTGCAGAGTTGAAAATATCTATCACTGAAAAATGTCCTGAGGAAAGTCAGAGAAAAGGACTTGTAAGCAACAGAGAATGGCAGGAAAGGGATTGGAAGAGGTAGAAAGGACTCGCCATTAAGCACAAGAAAAAGGACTGAACATTGCCAACATTGCAGTTGGCCAAAAAGGGTGTATGCGTCTTTTTCTGTATATATTCAAGAAAAGGGCATACACTTTTTTAGCCAACCAAACAGGTGGGCACTGGAAATCAATACTACAAAACATATCACGTCGCATCAGTCAAAAGAGCCGTCCTCATAAAGCATAAACACCAGAAATGCAGGACAGGGCAAGGAGAAAATGGAGCCCTGTGAGGCTTATACTGGAAATGTATATTGCCAACGGTCACTCTGGAGAAGTGTATTGTGTTTACTAAAGCATCTAAAAAATGAGCTACAGAGCACAGGGCACTTGCACTCATGGACGTATATCTTGGGAAAGACAAAAATCGAGAGGACACAGGCACCCCAATGTATACCGCCTCACTGTTTAAAATATCCTCGATTAGGATATAACTTAAATGTCTCTGCAGGGAAAAAATGGATACAGATGTGGTGCTTATGTAGAGTGGAATATGACTCAGCCTGGAAATCAATGCAATATGGCCACTTGTAACAACTCCAGAGGAGTTACATATGATCATTCAAAGTCACAGAATTCAAAAAGAAAAAGACATACTATATCACTAATACATGGAATGTAAACTTGGCTACACATGAACTGAATTACAAAACAGAACAGGGTCTCAAATATAGAAAACCAAATTAGTTTTGCTTAAGGTTAAAGGTGACTTGGGGTGCTGCATAAAACCAGAGATTGAAATTAGCACAGATACTGTTCCATAAGCCAAATATGTAATAGTCAAGACCTACTGCTTGCTCAACAAAATGAACTCAACACCCCATATTTAATGCCTAGGATTATACCTGACTAGTAAGAATCTTCAAACCCATGGGTTTATATGTCTCCGTAAGAGAATCAAGCGTGTGTACAGCGGCATGAACACAGCAGTGTAAATACGATAAATCCCATTATCAAAATAAATTACAGAAACAAAAAACACAATGACAGTGAAATAGAGAGCAATTTTACATAATTCATTCACGGCCTGTGATGCAACCTGGATTTACCACATCTACACCCAGAGCTGAGTGAGACATAAGGCTGGACACCAGGCTGATAGCATTGGTGAGGTTCGGTGAGCAAATGCAGACCCCTTGAAGTACCCATTCCATGGGTCCCAACTCTCCAGGTTTAAGGGATTCTTCCTTCAGCTAAAACATGCCTGGGAAACCCACAGTATGGTGCACCATGTGACTGAGAAACGTTTTCCTATGCATCTCAGGGTTCATCCCCTTTTACATGGGTTCAACATTCCAGGCGCTTTACTAAAACTCTCCCCCCTTGGAGAGTCAGTGCCTTTAACCTCCTGTTTGGCACAGTTTGCAATTTCTGCGCAAGATGAACAGGAATAGGGAGAACCAATGAGAGACTAGCTGTAGGTGTCTGCACGGGCAAATGTAATGCTCATTTCCCACCAGGAAGAGGAATTAACGAAAGGCTCAGCATGCCATGCTGGTACCAGATTAGGGCCTGAAGCAATCCTGCGGTTTTGGGGCCAGCTCACAAGAAAGCGAGTTGAAGAAAGGAGCTCAGGGGCACTGTAATTCACAAACCTGCAGAGTTATGAATGACAGCTATCGTCCAAAAATGTATTGAAGTAAGTCTTCGAAGAGGACTTGAAAGCGGGGCAGAATTTCAGGAAAACGATTTCATGGGGTAGACTGGAATTGCACTTAAAGCATAGGAAAAGAGGCAGAATGTCCACAATGATGCACTTGGCCAAAAAGGGCGTATGCTTTTTTCCTGTATATATTCAGGAAAAAATGCATACGCACTTTTTGGCCAACCAAGCAAGCGTGTAAAGAAAATCTGCACTACATTGAAGTCTCACTGCTCCCCGGTCAAAAGGGCCATCTGAAACAAGTGTAAAATCCAGAAAGGCAGGACAGGTCATGGAGAACAGGGAGCCTTGTTATGCTGATGGGCGGGATGTAAATTGCCAACTGCCACTGTGGAGAACTGTACCGTGTTCCCTGAAACACTTAGGAAACAACGCAACACAGCCTATGGCACTTCCACTTATGGTCCTATAGCTTAGGGAAATTAAAATCAAAAACACACAGCCACCCAAAAGTTTGGGACGGCTCTGTTTACAAGAACCTCATGTACGGTACAAGTTAAATATCCGAGAAAGCAAAAAATGGATAAAGAAGTTGTGGTACGTACAATGGAATATCACTCAGCAATGAGATCTACGTCATCAGGCCCGTAGCGGCATAATGAGTGGATTCAGGTACGACGATTCTACGAGAAATAAGTCACACAGAAAAAGAAACATCGTAAGATATCACTAATACATGGAACGTAAACTTGGCTACACATGAACTGAATTACAAAACAGAACAGGGTCTCAAATTTAGAAAACCAACTTATGCTTGCTTATGGGGAAAGGTGAGTTTGGGTGCTGCATCAAACCAGAGATTGAAATTAGCACAGATACCGTTCCATAAGCCAAATATATAATAGACAAGACCTACTCCTTGCTCAACGAAATGGACTCAACACCCCATATTCAACGCCTGGGAATATACCTGACAAGTAAGAATCTTAAGACCCATGGATTTATATGTCTCCATAAGGAAATCAAGCGTGTGTACAGCGGCCTAAACGCAGCAGTGAAAATCCGATAAATCCCATTATCAAAATAAATTTCAAAAACAAAACACAATGACAGTAAAATAGAGAGCAATTGTTAAATAATTCATTCAGGGCATGTGATGCAACCTGGATTTACCACATCTACACCCAGAGATGGGTGAGACATAAGGCTAGACACTTCGGGCTGATAGCATTGGTGAGGTTCGGTGAGCAAACGCAGACCCTTTGACGTCATACTGCATGGTACCCATTCCATGGGTCCCAAATCTCCAGGTTTAAGGGATTCTTCCTTCAGCTGAAACATGCATGGGAAACCCAGAGTATGGTCCACCGTGTGATTGGGAAACGTTTTCAAATGCATCTCAGGTTTCGACCCCTGGTACTCGGGTTCACCGTTCCAGGCGCTTTACTAACACTCTCCCCACTTGGAGAGTCAGTGCCTTTAACTTCCTGTTTGGCACAGTTTGCAATTTCTGCGCAAGATGAACAGGAATAGGGAGAACCAATGAGAGACTAGCTGTAGGTGTCTGCACGGGCAAATGGAACGCTCATTTCCCACCAGGAAGAGGAATTAACCAAAGGCTCAGCGTGCCCTGCTGGAACCAGATTAGGGCCTAAAGCAATCCAGCAGTTTTGCGGCCAGCTCACAAGAAAGCGAGTTGAAGAATGGAGCTCAGGGGCACTGTAATTCACAAACCTGCAGAGTTATGAATGACAGCTATCGTCCAAAAATGTATTGAAGTAAGTCTTCGAAGTGGACTTGAAAGCGGGGCAGAATTTCAGGAAAACGATTTCAGGGGGTAGACTGGAATTGCACTTAAAGCATAGGAAAAGACTCCGAATGTCGACAATGATGCACTTGGCCAAAAAGGGCGTATGCGTTTTTTCCTGAATATATTCAGGAGAAAACGCATACGCACTTTTTGGCCAACCAAGCAAGCGTGTCAAGGAAATCTGCACTACAATGAAGTCTCACTGCCCCGCGGTCCAAACGGCCATCTGAAACAAGTGCAAAATCCAGAAAGGCAGGACAGCTCATGGAAAGAGGGAGCCTTGTTATGCTGATGGGCGGGATGTAAATTGCCAACAGCCATTCTGGAGAAGTGTATGGTGTTTCATGAAACACGTAGGAAACAAAGCAACACAGCCTATGGCACTTCCACTTAGGGTCCTATAGCTTAGGGAAATTAAAATCAAAAACACACAGCCACCCCAAAGTTTGGGACGGCTCTGTTTACAAGAACCTCGTCTACGGTACAAGTTAATATCCGAGAAAGCAAAAAATGGATAAAGCAGTTGTGGTACGTACGTACAATGAAATATCACTCAGCCATGAGAACTACGTCATCTGGCCCGTAGCGGCATAATGAGTGCATTAAGGTACGACGATTCTACGAGAAATAAGTCACACAGAAATAGAAACATCATAAGATATCACTAATACACGGAATGTAAACTTGGCTACACATGAACTGAATTACAAAACAGAACAGGGTCTCAAATTTAGAAAACCAACTTATGCTTGCTTTTGGGGAAAGGTGAGTTTTTGGTGCTGCATCAAACCAGAGATTGAAATTAGCACAGATACCTTTCCATAAGCCAAATATATAATAGACAAGACCTACTCCTTGCTCAACGAAATGGACTCACCACCCCATATTCAACGCCTGAGAATATACCTGACAAGTAAGAATCTTAAAACCCATGGATTTATATGTCTCCATAAGGAAGTCAAGCGTGTGTACAGTGGCCTAAACGCAGCAGTGAAAATCCGATAAATGCCATTAACAAAATAAATTTCACAAACAAAACACAATGACATGCAAATGAAGCAAATGACAAAGGATTAATTTCCAAAATTTACAAGCAGCTCATGCAGCTCAATAATAAAAAAACAAACAACCCAATCCAAAAATGGGCAGAAGACCTAAATAGACATTTCTCCAAAGAAGATATACAGAATGGCAACAAACACATGAAAGAATGCTCAACATCATTAATCATTAGAGAAATGCAAATCAAAACTACAATGAGATATCATCTCACACCAGTCAGAATGGCCATCATCAAAAATTCTAGAAACAATAAATGCTGGAGAGGGTGTGGAGAAAAGGGAACACTCTTGCACTGCTGGTGGGAATGTGAATTGGTT
The DNA here is from genome assembly GCF_059928025.1 of Delphinapterus leucas. NCBI lineage: Eukaryota > Metazoa > Chordata > Mammalia > Artiodactyla > Monodontidae > Delphinapterus > Delphinapterus leucas. The sequence continues at coordinate 13,594,374 of NW_028322238.1, forward strand.
CAGCCACTATGGAGAACAGTATGGAGGTTCCTTAAAAAACTACAAATAGAATTACCATATGACCCAGCAATCCCACTACTGGGCATATACCCTGGGAAAACCAAAATTCAAAAAGAGTCATGTACCGCAATGTTCATTGCAGCTCTATTTACAATAGCCCGGAGATGGAAACAACCTAAGCGCCCATCATCGCATGAATGGATAAAGAAAATGTGGCACATATATACAATGGAATATTACTCAGCCTTAAAAAGAAATGAAATTGAGCTATTTGTAATGAGATGGATAGACCCAGAGTCTGTCATACAGAGTGAAGTAAGTCAGAAAGAAAAAGACAAATACCGTATGCTAACACATATATATGGAATTTAAGGGGGAAAAAATGTCATGAAGAACCTAGGGGTAAGACAGGAATAAAGATGCAGACCTACTGGAGAACGGACTTGAGGATATGGGGAGGGGGAGGGGTGAGCTTTGACAGGGCGAGAGAGAGTCATGGACATATACACACTAACAAACGTAGTAAGGTAGATAGCTAGTGGGAAGCAGCCGCAAGGCACAGGGATATTAGCTTGGTGCTTTGTGACAGCCTGGAGGGGTGGGATAGGGAGAGTGGGAGGGAGGGAGACGCAAGAGGGAAGACATATGGGAACATATGTATATGTATAACTGATTCACTTTGTTATAAAGCAGAAACTAACACACCATTGTAAAGCAATTATACCCCAATAAAGATGTTTAAAAAAAAAAAACACAATGACAGTGAAATAGAGAGCAATTCTTAAATAATTCATTCAGGGCTTGTGATGCAACCTGGATTTACCACATCTACACCCAGAGCTGGGTGAGACATAAGGCTGGACACTTCGGGCTGATAGCATTGGTGAGGTTCGGTGAGCAAACGCAGACCCTTTGAAGTCATACTGCGTGGTACCCATTCCATGGGTCCCAACTCTCCAGGTTTAAGGGATTCTTCCTTCAGCTAAAACATGCATCGGAAACCCAGAATATGGTCCACCGTGTGATTGGGAAACGTTTTCAAATGCATCTCAGGGTTCGTCCCCTGGTACTCGGGTTCACCGTTCCAGACGCTTTACTAACACTCTCCCCACTTGGAGAGTCAGTGCCTTTAACCTCCTGTTTGGCACAGTTTGCAATTTCTGCGCAAGATGAACAGGAATAGGGAGAACCAATGAGAGACTAGCTGTAGGTGCCTGCACGGGCAAATGGAACGCTCGTTTCCCACAAGGAAGGGGAATTAGCCAAAGGCTCAGTGTGCCCTGCCCGAACCAGATTAGGGCCTGAAGCAATCCTGCGGCTTTGCGGCCAGCTCACAAGAAAGCGAGTTGAAGAAAGGAGCTCAGGGGCACTGTAATTCACAAACCTGCAGAGTTATGAATGACAGCTATCGTCCAAAAATGTATTAAAGTAAGTCTTCGAAGAGGACTTGAAAGCAGGGCAGAATTTCAGGAAAACGATTTCAGGGGGTAGACTGGAATTGCACTTAAAGCATATTAAAAGAGGCAGAATGTCCACAATGATGCACTTGGCCACAAAGGGCGTATGCGTTTTTTCCTGAATATATGCAGGAAAAAACGCATACACCCTTTTTGGCCAACCAAGCAAGCGTGTAAAGGAAATCTGCACTACAATGAAGTCTCACTGCCCCACAGTCAAAAGGGCCATCTGAAAAAAGTGTAAAATCCAGAAAGGCAGGACAGGTCATGGAGAACAGGGAGCCTTGTTATGCTGATGGGCGGGATGTAAATTGCCAACAGCCACTCTGGAGAAGTGTATGGGGTTTCCTGAAACACGTAGGAAACAAAGCAACACAGCCTATGGCACTTCCACTTATGGTCCTATAGCTTAGGGAAATTAAAATCAAAAACACACAGCCACCCCAAAGTTTGGGATGGCTCTGTTTACAAGAACCTCGTCTTCGGTACAAGTTACATATCGGAGAATGCAAAAAATGGATAAAGAAGTTGTGGTACGCACGTACAATGAAATATCACTCAGCAATGAAATCTATGTCATCAGGCCCGTCGCGGCATAATGAGTGGATTCAGATACGGTGATTCTAAGTGAAATAAGTCACACAGATAAAGAAACATTAAGATATCACTAATACACCGAATGTGAACTTGGCTACACATGAACTGAATTACAAAACAGAACAGGGTCTCAAATTTAGAAAACCAACTTATGCTTTCTTAAGGGGAAAGGTGAGTTGGGGTGCTGCATAAAACCAGAGATTGAAATTAGAACAGATACCGTTCCATAAGCCAAATATTAAATAGTCAAGACCTACTCCTTGCTCAACGAAATGGACTAAACACCCCACATTCAATGCCTAGGAATACACCTGCCAATTAAGAATCTTAACACCCATGGATTTACATGTCTCCGTAAGAGAATCAGGCATGTGTACAGTGCCATAAATGCAGCCGTGAAAATCCGATAAATCCCATTATCAAAATAAATTACAAAAACAAAACACAATGACAGTGAAATAGAGAGCAATTCTTAAAGAATTCATTCAGGGCTTGTGATGCAACCTGGAGTTACCACATCTACACCTAGAGCTGGGTGAGACATAAGGCTGGACACTTCGGGCGGATACCATTGGTGAGGTTCAGTGGGCAAATGCAGACCCTTTGAAGTCATACTGCATGGTACACATTCCATGGGTCCCAACTCTCCAGGTTTAAAGGATTCTTCCTTCAGCTAAAACATGCATGGGAATCCCAGAGTATGGTCCACCGTGTGACCGGGAAACGTTTTTAAATGCGTCTCAGATTTCGTCCCCTGGTACTCAGGTTCACCATTCCAGACGCTTTACTTACACTGTCCCTACCTGGAGAGTCAGTGCCTTTAACCTCCTGTTTGGCACAGTTTGCAATTTCTGCGCAAGATGAACAGGAATAGGGAGAACCAATGAGAGACTAGCTGTAGGTGTCTGCACGGGCAAATTTAACGCTCATTACGAACCAGGAAGAGGAATTAGCCAAAGGCTCAGCATGCCGTGCCGGAACCAGATTAGGGCCTGAAGCAATCCTGCGGTTTTGCAGCCAGCTCACAAGAAAGCGAGTTGAAGAAAGGAGCTCAGGGGCACTGTAATTCACAAACCTGCAGAGTTATAAATGACAGCTCTCATCCAAAAATATATTGAAGTAAGGCTACAAAGAGGACTTGAACGTGGGGCAGAATTCAAGGACTACGATTTCAGGAGGTAGACGGGAAATCCTCTGAAAGTATAGGAAAAGAGTCAGAATGTCAACGATGATGCACTTGGTCAAAAAGGGCATATGCGTTTTTTCCAGGGCCCTCATTAAAGAGGGTAGGAGGCTCCCAGTATGCTTCAGTGGCCAACAGAAGACCCACGTTGCCAAGGCGATGTGAGCCAGCCTTGCAGGAGTGACCTCACATCAGAGGGCCCACCTCACAGAAGGGTAAGGAACCCAGGAAGGATCAGACCCTCACCAGAGTGCCCACAAGAGCAAGGGGCTGGGAACCAGGCAGGAGTGTCCTCACACCCGTGGGACCACATCATCGAAAGTTGAGGTACCCAGCACATGTGGCCTCAAACCAGAGGACCCACATCACCATGGGTCTCGGAGCGAGGCAGGCAGGATTAACCTCCCAACACATGGCCCATTGTATAAAAAAGGTGAGGAATCCAGCCGTTGGAACATCCCAGCAGGCGGCCCAGATCACCGAGGCTATGGGATCCAGGCAGTGATGAACTCACAACAGAGGGCCCTCATCGTGATACTGTAAGCAACCCAGCCGTTGTGACCTCAGAGCACAAGGCCCACATCCCCATGGGGGAGGGAACCAAGCAGGAGTGTCATCGCACCAGTGGGCACACATCAGAAAATGTGGGGAGCCCAGCAGTTAGGGCCAGACGCCAGAGGGCCCTCATCACTGAGGAGAGGAGGCTCCCAGCAAGCTCCAACTGCTACCAGAGGGCTGACGTCGCCAATGCGGTGTGTGCCAGCCAGGCAGGAGTGACCTCAGAGCAGAGGGCCAACCACACAAAAGTGTGAGGAACCCAAAGAGGATCAGACTCTCACCAGAGGGCCCACATCACCAAGGGAATGGAAACCAGGCAGGAGTGTCCTCACACCAGTGGGGCCACATCACCGAAATGTGATGGACCCAGCACACTTGGCCTCAAACTAGAGGACACACATCACCAAGGGGCTGGGAGTGAGGCAGGCAGGAGGAGCCTCAAAACAGACGGCCCATAGAATAAAAAAGGTGAGGAATCCCGCAGTTGGAACCTCCCAGCAGGCAGCCAGGAGCAGCGAGGATATGGGATCCAGGCCTGACTGAACACAAAACAGAGGGCCCTCATCATGAAACTGTGAGAAACCCAGCCGGTGGAACCTCAGAGCAGAAGGCCCACATCCCCATGGGGATAGGAACCTCGCAGGAGTGTCCTCGCACAACTTAACACGTATCAGAAAATGTGGGAACCCAGCAGTTAGGGCCTGACGCCAGAGGGCCCTCATCACCGAGGAGAGGAGGCTACCAGCAGGCTCCAAATGCCACCAGAGGGCCGACGTCACCAAGGCAATGGGAGCAAGCCAGGCAGGAGTTACCTCACAGCAGAGGGCCCACCTCACAGAAGTGTGAGGAACCCAACCAGGATCAGACTCTAACCAGAGGGCCCACATCACCAAGGGGATGGAAACCAGGCAGGAGTGTCCTCACACCAGTGGGGCCACATCAGCCAAAGGTGAGGAACACAGCACATGTGGCCTCAAATAAGGGGACACACATCACGAAAGGGCTGGGAGTGAGACATGCAGGAGGAGACTCACAGCAGAGGGCCCATAGAATAAAAAGGTGAGGAACCCCGCAGTTGGAAGCTCCAAGCAGGTGGCCCAGAGCACCGAGGCTATGGGATCCATGCCGGAGTGAACTCACAGCAGAGGGCCCACATTCTGACACTGTGAGCAACCCAGCCGTTGGGACCTCAGAGCAGAAAGCCAACATCCCCATGCGGATGGGACCCTGGCAGGAGTGTACTCGCACGACAGGGCGCACATCAGAAAATTTTGGGAGCCCATGAGTTAGGGCCTGACGCCAGAGGGCCCTCATTACCGAGGGGAGGAGACTCCCAGCAGGCACCAACTCCCAACTGAGGGCCCACATCGCCAAGGTGACGTGTGCCAGCCAGGCAGGAGTGACCTCACAGCAGAGGGTCTACCTCACGGAAGAGTGAGGAATCCAGCCAGGATCAGGCTCTCACCAGAGGGCCCCCATCACCAAGTGGATGGGAACCAGGCAGGAGTGTCCTCACACCAGTGGGGCCACATCAATAAAGGTGAGGAAGCCGGCACATGTGGCCTCAAACCAGAGGACCTACATCACAAAGGGGCTGGGAGTGAGTCAGGAAGGAGGAGCATGAAAACACAGGACCCAAAGAATAGAAAAGGTAAGGAATCCAGCAGTAGGAACCTCCCAGCAGGCGGCTCAGAGCACAGAGTCTATGGGATCTAGGCCTGAGTGAACTAACACCAGAGAGCCAACATCATGAAACGGTGAACAACACAGGTGTTGGGACCTTAGAGCAGAAGGCCCACATGCCCATGGGGATGGGAACCTGGCAGGAGTGCCCTCGCACCACTTAGGACGTATCAGAAAATGTGGGAACCCAGCAGTTAGGGCCTGATGCCAGAGGGCCTCATCACCGAGGGGAGGAGGCTCCCAGCAGGCTCCAACTGCCACCAGAGGTCCGACGTCGCCAAGGCGGGGTGTGCTAGCCAGGCAGGAGTGACCTCAGAGAAGAGGGCCCACCTCACAGAAGTGTGAGGAACCCAACCAGGATCAGACTCTCGCCGGAGGGACCACATCACCAAGGGGATGGGAAGCAGGCAGGAGTGTCCTCACACCAGTGGGGCCACATCATCAAAAGATGAGGAACCCATCACATGTGGCCTCAAACCAGAGGACACACATCACCAAGGGGCTGGGAGTGAGGCAGGTGTCTGGAGGGGCACATTTAACTCTAATTTCCCACCAGGAAGAGGAATTAACCAAAGGCTCAGAGTGCCGTGCCACACCCTGATTATGGCCTGAAGCAAACCTGCGGTTTTGTGGCCAGCTTTCAAGGAAGCGAGTTAAGAAAGGAAATCACGGGCACTGAAATTCACAAACCTGCAGAGTTATAAATGACAGCTATTGGCAAAAATATATTGAAGTAAGTCTGCAAAGAGGACTTGAAAACGAGGCAGAATTGAGGAATCATATTTCAGGAGGTAGATTGGAATTGCATTTAAAACATGTGAAAAGCGGCAGATCTTTGACAGTGATGCACTTGGACGAACAGTGCGTATACATTTTTTCCTGAATATATTCAGGAAAAAACGCATATGCCCTTTTTGGCCAACCAAGCACTCGAGCAATAGAAATCCGTACTACAATGAAGTCTCATTTCACATTCGTCCAAAGGGCCATCTGAAAAAAGTGTAAAAACCAGAAACACAGGACAGGCCATGGAGAACAGGGAGCCTTGTTATGCTGATGGGCGGGAGGTAAATTGCCAACAGACACTCTGGAGATGTTTATGGTGTATCCTGAAACATCTGAAAAACAAAGCTACAGAGACTAGGGCACTTCCACTTTTGGCCCTATAGCTTAGGAAAATTAAAATCAACAAGACACAGCCAACACAAAATTTAGGGCTGCTGTGTTTACAAGAACCTCGAGTCCAGTACAAATTAAATATCCCAGAAAGAAAAAAATGCATAAAGGAGTTGTGCTACTTACGTACAACGGAATATCACTCAGCAATGAAATCAATGTCATCAGGCCTGTAGCAGCAAATTGAGTGGATTTAAGTATGATGATTCTAAGAGAAATATGTCACACAGAGAAAGATAATTATCATAAGATATCACTAATAGAGGGAGTGTAAACTTGGCTACACATAAACTGAATTACAAAACCGAACAGTCTCACATTTAGATAAAAACTTATGCTTGCTTAAGGGGAAAGTTGAGTTGGGGTGCTGTATAAAACCAGAGATTGAAATTAGCACACATACCATTCCATAAGCCAAATATGTAATAGACAAGACCTACTCTTTGCTCAACGAAATAGACTCATCCATGGTGTATCACCTCACACCTGTTAGAATGGGCATCATCAGAAAATCTACAAACAACAAATGCTGGAAAGGGTGTGGAGATAAGGAACCCTCTTCCACTATTGTTGGGAATGTAAATTGATACAGTCACTGTGGAGAACATTATGGAGTTTCTTATAAAACTAAGAATAGAATTACCATATGATCCAGCAATCCCACTACTGGGCATATACCCAGACAAAACCATAAATCAAAAAGAGACATTCACCTCAATGTTCATTGCATCACTATTTACAATATCCAGGTAATGGAAGCAACCTAAATGCCCACAGACAGACGAATGCATAAAGATGTGGTACAAATATAAAATGGAATATTACTAAGCCATAAAAAGGAATGAAATTGGGTCATTTGTAGAGACGTTGATGGATCTAGAGACTGTCATACAGAGTGAAGTAAGTCAGAAATAGAAAAACAAATCTTGTGTATTAATGCATATATGTGGAACCTAGAAAAATTATACAGATGAACCGTTTTTTAAGGCAGAAATAGAGCAACAGATGTAGACAACAAACGTATGGACACCAAGGGGGGAAAGCTGTTGGGGGGTGGTGGTGGGAGGATTGAGAGATTGGGATTGGCATGTATACATTTATATGTATAAAATAGATAACCAAAAAGAACCTGCTGTATAAAAAAATAAAATAAAATTCAAAATTACAAAAAGTAAAACAGAAAAAATATTCTTCCCTTCACATACATGTATTTATATGAATAAATTATTTCCATGCTTATATCTGTAAATACAAAAAAGAGGAATAAAATCTACCTTGAACCAAAAATGAAAAAAAGAAAAAAAAACAGAACCCACCAGTTACACAGAGGAAAACCGTATCAGGGCACTTGCTCCAGTTGTAAACAATTCTGTAGTTGGCCAGTGGTGGGGAATCATCTCCCATTCAGCCAGCAGGCCCCACGCAACAAGCGTCCTCATTGCAAAGCTGGGGGACCGTGCCAAGGCATCTGTGAGTAAATGTGGGCCGAGCCCCAGGCCAGCTGCTGCTGAAATGTTCCCACCCTTCCCAGGTAAAACACCTGAATATGTACAAGGACTTGAAAGCCTAGAGGAAGGGCCATGGAGCCACATGAGCGACAGCATGCCAGCCGATTTGGTGCCTGCAGGCCAGCCAGGATGGTCCTGGCCCTGGGTACTCTTCTGGAAGCTTTCCATTTCCCTGCCTGAGATACCCCTGCTGTCCGGGCCCCCACTGCTTTCTTCCTCACTCACCTCTGCCCAGGGAGAAATTCCAGAGGCAGGTATGGGTGACACATCCTCTTCTTTAGCAGGTGGCATCATGGTAACTGCTGCAGAAAGTCCAGCAGAGCCCCACACACACTGGGCCACCCACAAAGCCGTGGCCTCTCACTCCCTCCCACCAGTCCAGCCCCGAGACTGCTGACAGGGCAGAGAAAATGGCGTCAGGCACAGCTGCAGGGGCTCTTGCTGCCTGGAGCGGTGTTTATATTGATCTCAAACAGGCACACCTGGGGAGGGCTGGCCGGCACCGTCAGGCTTCCCAGGCCAGCCAATAATCACCCCTCAGGCGCTCACAGTTGCAGAAACTGGAACTTGCTGAATCGGCCAGGTCCAAGGAACAGGTGTGGGCTCCTGAGAGTCAGGATAGACAAGGGGTTGCAGCTCTGGCTTGTTTTCTAATTATATTATCTGGCCCATGAGTGGGAGACAACTTCAAGAAAACCCTCTCCTAATGAGAGGAACCCAGGAGTCAGGGAGAGGAGGGGTGGGTGGTGGGTGGAGACAGAGGCCTGGTGCCCCGGGTGCAGTGGAAGTCTCTGGAAGACCAGGTGGAGGGAGGCCACACAGAGTGATGCCCAGGGTCACAGACCTGTTGGAGCTGCTGTTTCTTCGTTCAAGTCCTGCTCTGAGGTGCTCTGTGTCAGATCTGAGTGACAGGTGAGCTGGAAGTGCTCTGCAATGAGGGCGATGTGCACGGTACCTGTGTGCCCAGCCCTGCCAGGGTAACTGCAAGGGTAGCTCTGTATCCTGGGAGGGGCCTGACCATGAGAGCCCCATGGGCTGCAGGGGAACCTGCCCAGGGAACCCCATATCCTGGGGGGGGCCTGAACAGGAGAGCACCGTGGGCTGCGGTGGGGGTGGGGTACCTGCCCAGGTGAGCTCAATATCCTGGGATTGGCCTGACCTCGAGAGCCCCATGGGCTGCTGGAGTCCTGGTAAAGGATGTCAGGACAGTCAGTGAAGCCACCGAGGATAGACGTCCAGTAGTTCCTAAATCCTACACCCTGCTGGTCATTCTACCAACCACCGGGACATGGTATTCTGTATTAGTCTTCAATGATGCCTTCTTTTGTATTCTATTAGTCCCAGAGTCACAAGAAATTTTGGCTTGTGAGTGGCAGGACTCAACATACAACTAAAACAATACTTCTGGGCCGTGTTGCCCCAAGGGTTCAAAAATTCCCACACCATCTTTGGGGAAAGCTCAGTTAAAGACCTAAAAGTTCTACCTCTGGAAAAGGAAACACTCCTTCAATATGCAGACGACATTCTGATCGCCAGCCCTACTAAGGAGACCTCTGAACTACCAAGCCAATAAAGGATAGAAGTTGTCAAATAAAAAGCTCAAATATCACAGACTACAGTGACCTGCCTGGGCTTCATTCTCACAGAAGGTCGGAGAAGCCCATCTCAGGAAAGGGAAGAAACAATTTACAGCCTTACCCATTTCTAAAACTAGAAGACAGCTTAGGGGTTCCTGGGGAGGCCAGGGTTGGTGCTTCTGGATACCTAACTACAGTCTACTAGCTGGGCCTCTATATGAAACACTGAAAGGAAAAGATGATGATCCTTTTGAATAGAATCCAGAAGTGGCCTTTCAAGAATGGAAAGAGCAGTCAATTCAGACCCTTGCCCTGGAACTCCCTAATTTAGCTAAACCCTTTGACCTTTACATTCCTGGTGAATGGTGAATCACTATTGGAGTATTAGTGCAAAAACTGGGACCACTTGAAATGGAACAATGCAAGAATGCCATCCCGGTAGGATAAACTACGGTCACCAATGGGCTTGGCCCACCGCCACATCTGGCCAAGATACTGGCGGTATCTGAAAACCTGGAAATCAGCAGCACAAAAGGCCACCTCCCTCCTAAGGGAAAAGGACCCCACGTGGTGACCCTAAGCCCCAACCATGCCCTGAAGTTGCAGGGTTGGCTCCGTGGGCACACTGACCTCGAGTGAGGAGGCCCTCCAACTCCAACCTCCAGAGAGATAACCGGGGTAAAGGGGCACCATGACGACTCATGTGACCATCACTTGACCTGGAGTTTCTCTCATAAAACAACAAGAGTGTGTCCCAAAAGAGTAGACTACTGCTTGCAGGACTTACTGCACCCAGAGCGGACCTAATAGTCTTGGCGGGGGAAACGTATATCACGCTGTCACCATAGAAGAGCCTACAGACACTGTGATGATGGTGGCCAATAAGACCGGCTGGACTCCTGTTTACTTCAAAAGGCTGTTGACTCAGTGGCCATCATGGTCCTTCATCACCACTGACCCTGGACTGTCTGGGAGTTGAGCAGGCAGGGTCCTGACACCTGGTGCTCTTTTTACGTTAATTCAGGGGCCTAATTGAAGAAAGTGCAGACTACTGGTCAGAGCATCTAGGCTGGCAGAAACGGTCAGCCTAAGGTGGCCGAACAAATGCAGGGCGGGGTGAAACTGGACCTCACAGCGTCACTGCACATCTCCTTCCTGGACCCTTAAAGGTCATTAGAATCTATAACGCTTCCAATACTGGTGCTCAGGCGGACGAGCGGGGAGGCAGGAGGCCTGGGGACAATCAACGTCACCTGGAGGCTGCTGGGGAGAAGTTCTGACCCTCGCCCACGGGTATGAGGGCTCCTAACTCAGCACTCAGCAGTTACAGAAGAAGGGTCTGCACCCTCAGCACTCTAAGAATGAGGAAGGGGAAAAAAGGCAGAAGAGGGCTTTTTCCCAGGCAAAGCCCCTTAAAAATCCCTGGGAGATAAAAATAGAATCTGGGCAATAAAATAAAGTCTAACCTTTTTTATCCTTTGTGCTTTGTCTAATTTCACGTGCTCCTAGGGTCCCGCATACAGAGGTTCAACAGCCGGCACTTCAGACCAGATTTCCTAGTGCGGAATGGCTGGGTCGACACCTCAGCTCCTGGGACACAGTGCACACTCCGCGATATAGAGCCTGAGCTGCAGCCAACCGGGCCCTCGAGAGCTCCGCCCCCTCCCTCCCACTGACTCTGACAGGATCTCTACACAGCAGCCCAGCCCACAGCCCACGGGGTAGCACATGCTCTCACCTCTCCATTCTCTGATCAAAATATAAAGTTTCCTTTGCTTCTGAACCAAACTCAGTCTCAATCTGTTGGCTCCAATGACACTGGGCAGGGGGACACTTGTTGGGGTCCACTCTGGAGGATCAGTAACAGAAATTGAGAACATTGTAACTTCAATGAACAGATGTTTGAGCCAAACTGTAATTAACATAGAACAGTGTATAAGGCTCGGGTAAAATAAGATGTTTCTAACACTCCCATTTGATATTTCCATCACTTTATTAGAAGCAAGTTCAGTGAAAAGGTTTGTCTTATTTGTCAGGTCAATATTAGAGAAACGAAGTGATTTCTTTCCAAGGATGTACATCTAAAAATCTTGGTTAAAACTTCAATCTTGTTTTAAATGCTTTTCCATTGAAAATGATACCTCTCTTTCAGTTCCCCCAATTCTGAGAAGTATAAAATCTTATAATTTATTATTACCAAAGGGGAAAGGTGGGAGGAGGGATAAATTAACAGTTTGGGATTAACACATACACACTGCTATGTATAAAATCGATCATCAACAAGGAACTACTGTATAGCACCGGGAACTACACTCAATATTTTACAATAACCTATAAGGGGAAATAATCTGAAAAAGAATAGATATTTTTATTGACATCATCTATTAATGACAGTTAAAATGGAACCTAAGGGAAGCCGGTGGTGAGTGCTTCTGACCCTGAAGACTTCAATCATCTAAAGTTTGGACTCTGCCTACTTCCCAAGGCCCTTAATGAACATATGTGTAGCCGTAGCTTAAAAAATTCCCCAGTTTGGGTTGTGGAGAGACACTGATTTTGTAAAAGCCCTGGTGTTCTCCTCACATGAATGGGACACTTCCTACAGCTAAAACATGCCTGTCACACCCAGAGGATGGTATACCGTCTGATCGGGAAGAGTTTGGAAAAGGCATCTCATCTCCTCATCTCCTGGTGCTCGGGTTCACCCCTCCAGCGTCTTTACGAACAGTCTCCCCACTTGGAGATGTCAGCACTGTCAACATCCTGTTGCAGACAGTTTGGAATTTGTCCAGAGGATGAAGCAGAAGGAGGAGGAACAATGAGAGACAAGTCCTAGGTGTTCGGACAGGCACATGTCACTCTTATTTCCAATCAGGAAGACGAATTGACCAAAGGCTAGGGTTGCCCATGGAAACAGAATAGGGCTTGAGGAAATTCCGCTGCTTTGTGGCCAGTTCCCATAAACACAAGTTGAAAAATGGAACTCAGGGACACTAAAATTCACGAAACTGCAGAGTTGAAAATATCTATCACTGAAAAATGTCTTGAGGAAAGTCAGAGGAAAGGACTTGTAAGCAACGGAGAATGGCAGGAAAGGGATTGGAAGAGGTAGAAAGGACTCGCCATTAAGCACAAGAAAAGGGGCTGAACATTGCCAACATTGCAATTGGCCAAAAAGGGTGTATGCGTCTTTTTCTGTATGTATTCAAGAAAAGGGCATACACTTTTTTAGCCAACCAAACAGGTGGGCACTGGAAATCAATACTACAAAACATATCACTTCGCATCAGTCAGAAGAGCCTTCCTCATAAAGTGTAAACACCAGAAATGCAGGACAGGGCAAGGAGAAAAGGGAGCCCTCTGAGGCTTATACTGGAAATGTATATTGCCAACGGTCACTCTGGAGAAGTGTATTGTGTTTACTAAAGCATCTAAAAAATGAGCTACAGAGCACAGGGCACTTGCACTCATGGACGTATATCTTGGGAAAAACAAAAATCGAGAGGACACAGGCACCCCAATGTTTACCGCCTCTATGTTTAAAAGAACCTCGACTAGGATATAATTTATAAGTCTCTGGAGGGAAAAAATGGATAGAGATGTGGCACTTATGTAGAGTGGAATATTACTCAGCCTGGAAATCAATGAAATATGGCCAGTTGTAACAACCACAGAGGAGTTACGTATGATCATTCGAAGTCACATAATTCAAAAAGAAAAAGACACACGATATTACTAATACATGGAATGTAAACGTGGCTACAAATGAACTGAATTACAAAACAGAATGGGGTCTCAAATTTAGAAAACCAACATATGCTTGCTTAAGGATAAAGGAGAGTTGGGGTGCTGCATAAAACCAGAGATAGAAATTAGCACAGATACCTTTCCATAAGCCAAATATGTCATAGTCAAGACCTACCAGTTGCTCAACGAAATGGACTAAACACCCCATATTCAACGCCTAGGAATACACCTGACTAGTAAGAATCTTCAAACCCATGGATTTATATGTCTCCATAAGAGAATCAAGCGTGTGTATAGATTTATGAACGCAGCAGAGAAAATCCGATAAATCCAATTATCAAAATGAATTACAAAAACAAAACACAATGACAGTGAAATAGAGAACTATTCTTAAATAATTCATTCAGAGCTTGTGATGCAACCTGGATTAACCACATCTGCACCAAGAGCTGAGTGAGACATAAGGTTGGACACTTCGGGCGGATAGCACTGGTGAGGTACGATGAGCAAATGCAGACCCTTTGAAGTCATACTGCATGGTACCCATTCCATGGGTCCCAACTCTCCAGGTTTAAGAGATTCTTCCTTCAGCTAAAACATGCATGGGAAACCCAAAGTATGGTACACCATGTGACTGGGAAGCGTTTTCAAATGCATCTCAGTTTTCGCCCCCTTTTACACGGGTTCACCATTCCAGACCCTTTGCTAACACTCTCTCCACTTGGAGAGTCAGTGCCTTTAACCTCCTGTTTGGCACAGTTTGGAAATTCTGCGCAAGGTGAACAGGAATAGGGAGAACCAATCAGAGACTAGCTGTAGGTGTCTGCACGTGCAAATTTAATGCTCATTTCCCACCAGGAAGAGGAATTAACCAAAAGCTCAGCATGCCGTGCCGGAACGAGATTAGGGCCTGAAGCAATCATGTGGGTTTGCGGCCAGCTCAGAAGAAAGCGAGTTGAAGAAAGGAGCTCAGGGGCACTGTAATTCACAAAACTGCAGAGTTATGAATGACAGCTATCGTCCAAAAATGTACTGAAGTAAGTCTTCGAAGAGGACTTGAAAGCGGGGCAGAATTTCAGGAAAACGATTTCAGGGGGTAGACTGGAATTGCACTTAAAGCATAGGAAAAGAGGCAGAATGTCGACAATGACTCACTTGGCCAAAAAGGGCGTATGCGCTTTTTCCTGAATATATTCAGGAAAAAACGCATACGCCCTTTTTGGCAAACCAAGCAAGCATGTAAAGGAAATCTGCACTACAATGAAGTCTCAATGCCCCCCGGTCAAAAGGACCATCTGAAAAAAGTGTAAAATCCAGAAAGGCAGCACAGGTCATGGAGAACAGGGAACCTTATTATGCTGATGGGAGGGATGTAAATTGCCAACAGCCAATCTGGAGAAGTGTATGGTGTTTCCTGAAACACGTAGGAAACAAAGCAACACAGCCTATGGCACTTCCACTTATGGTCCTATAGCTTAAGGAAATTAAAATCAAAAACACACAGCCACCCCAAAGATTGGGACGGCTCTGTTTACAAAAACCTCGTCTATGGTACAAGTTAAATATCCGAGAAAGCAAAAAATGGATAAAGAAGTTGTGGTACGTATGTACAATGGAATATCACTCAGCAATGCGATCTACGTCATCAGGCCCGTAGCGGCATAATGAGTGGATACAGGTACGACGATTCTACGAGAAATAAGTCACACAGAAAAAGAAACATCATAAGATATCACTAATACACGGAACGTAAACTTGGCTACACATGAACTGTATTACAAAACAGAACAGGGTCTCATATTTAGAAAACCAACTTATGCTTGCTTATGGGGAAAGGTGAGTTGGGGTGCTGCATCAAACCAGAGATTGAAATTAGCACAGATACCGTTCCATAAGCCAAATATATAATAGACACGAGCTACTCCTTGCTCAACGAATTGAACTCAACACGCCATATTCAACGCCTGGGAATATACCTGACAAGTAAGAATCTTAAGACCCATGGATTTATATGTCTCCATAAGGAAATCAAGCGTGTGTACAGCGGCCTAAACGCAGCAGTGAAAATCCCATAAATCCCATTATCAAAATAAATTTTACAAACACAACACAATGACAGTGAAATAGAGAGCAATTCTTAAATAATTCATTCAGGGCTTGTGATGCAACCTGGATTTACCACATCTACACCCAGAGCTGGGTGAGACATAAGGCTGGACACTTCGGGATGATAGCATTGGTGAGGTTCGGTGAGCAAACGCAGACCCTTTGAAGTCATACTGCATGGTAGCCATTCCATGGGTCCCAACTCTCCAGGTTTAAGGGATTCTTCCTTCAGCTAAAACATGCATGGGAAACCCAGAATATGTTCCACCGTGTGATTGGGAAACGTTTTCAAATGCATCTCAGGGTTCGTCCCCTGGTACTCGGGTTCACCGTTCCAGACGCTTTACTAACACTCTCCCCACTTGGAGAGTCAGTGCCTTTAAACTCCTGTTTGCCACAGTCTGCAATTTCTGCGCAAGATGAACAGGAATAGGGAGAACCAATGAGAGACTAGCTGTAGGTGTCTGCACGGGCAAATGGAATGCTCATTTCCCACCAGGAAGAGGGATTAACCAAAGGCTCAGCGTGCCCTGCCGGAACCAGATTAGGGCCTGAAGCAATCCTGCCGTTTTGCGGCCAGCTCACAAGAAAGCGAGTTGAAGAAAGGAGCTCAGGGTCACTGTAATTCACAAACCTGCAGAGTTATGAATGACAGCTATTTTCCAAAAATGTATTGAAGTAAGTCTTCGAAGAGGACTTGAAAGCGGGGCAGAATTTTAGGAAAACGATTTCAGGGGGTAGACTGGAATTGCACTTAAAGCATAGGAAAAGAGGCAGAATGTCCACAATGATGCACTTGGCCAAAAAGGGGGTATCCGTTTTTTCCTCAATATATTCAGGAAAAAACGCATACGCCCTTTTTGGTCAACCAAGCAAGCGTGTAAAGGAAATCTGCACTACAATGAAGTCTCACTGCCCCCCGGTCCAAACGGACATGTGAAACAAGTGTAAAATCCAGAAAGGCAGGACAGGTCATGGAGAAGAGGGAGCCTTGTTATGCTGATGGGCGGTATGTAAATTGTCAACAGCCACTCTGGAGAAGTGTATGGTGTTTCCTGAAACACGTAGGAAACAAAGCAACACAGCCTATGGCACTTCCACTTATGGTCCTATAGCTTAGGGAAATTAAAATCAAAAACACACAGCCACCCCAAAGTTTGGGATGGCTCTCTTTACAAGAACCTCGTCTACGGTACAAGTTAAATATCCGAGAAAGCAAAAAATATATAAAGAAGTTGTGGTACGTACGTACAATGTAATATCACTCAGCAATGAGATCTACGTCATCAGGCCCGTAGCGGCATAATGAGTGCATTCAGGTACGACGATTCTACGAGATATAAGTCACACAGAAAAAGAAACATCATAAGATATCACTAATACACGCAACGTAAACTTGGCTACACATGAACTGAATTACAAAACAGAACAGGGTCTCAAATTTAGAAAACCAACTTATGCTTGCTTATGGGGAAAGGTGAGTTGGGGTGCTGCATAAATCCAGAGATTGAAATTAGTAGAGATACCGTTCCATAAGCCAAATATATACTAGACAAGACGTACTCCTTGCTCAACGAAATGGACTCAACACCCCTTATTCAACACATGGGAAGATACCTGACAAGTAAGAATGTTAAAACCCATGGATTTATATGTCTCCATAAGGAAATCAAGCATGTGTACAGCGGCCTAAACACAACAGTGAAAATCTGATAAATCCCATTATCAAAATAAATTTCAAAAACAAAACACAATGACAGTGAAATAGAGAGCAATTCTTAAATAATTCATTCAGGGCTTGTGATGCAACCGGGATTTACCACATCTACACCCAGAGCTGAGTGACACATAAGGCCGGACACTTTGGGCTGATAGCATTGGTGAGGTTCGTTGAGCAAACGCAGACCCTTTGAAGTCATACTGCATGGTACCCATTCCATGGGTCCCAACTCTCCAGGTTTAAGGGATTCTTCCTTCAGCTAAAACATGCATGGGAAACCCAGAGTATGGTCCACCGTGTGATTGGGAAACGTTTTTAAATGCATCTCAGGTTTCGTCCCCTGGTACTAGGGTTCACCGTTCCAGACGCTTTACTAACACTCTCCCCACATGGAGAGTCAGTGCCTTTAACCTCCTGTTTGGCACCGTTTGCAATTTCTGCGCAAGATGAACAGGAATAGGGAGAACCAATTAGAGACTAGCTGTAGGTGTCTGCACGGGCAAATGGAACGCTCATTTCCCACCAGGAAGAGGAATTAACCAAAGTCTCAGTGTGCCCTGCCGGAACCGAATTAGGGCCTGAAACAATCCTGCGGTTTTGCGGCCAGCTCACAAGAAAGCGAGTTGAAGAAAGGAGCTCAGGGGCACTGTAATTCACAAACCTGCAGAGTTATGAATGATAGCTATCGTCCAAAAATGTATTGAAGTAAGTCTTCGAAGAGGACTTGAAAGCGGGGCAGAATTTCAGGAAAACGATTTCAGGGGGTAGACTGGAATTGCACTTAAAGCATAGGAAAAGAGGCAGAATGTCCACAATGATGCACTTGGCCAAAAGGGGCGTATGCGTTTTTTCCTGAATATATTCAGGAAATAACGCATACGCCCCTTTTGGCCAACCAAGCAAGCGTGTAAAGGAAATCTGCACTACAATGAAGTCTCACTGCCCCACTGTCCAAACGGCCATCTGAAACAAGTGTAAAATGCAGAAAGGCAGGACAGGTCATGGAGAACAGGGAGCCTTGTTATGCTGATGGGCGGTATTTAAATTGCCAACAGCCACTCTGGAGAAGTGTATGGTGTTTCCTGAAACACGTAGGAAACCAAGCAACACAGCCTATGGCACTTCCACTTAGGGTCCTATAGCTTAGGGAAATTAAAATCCAAAACACACAGCCACCCCAAAGTTTGGGACGGCTTTGTTACAAGAACTTCGTCTACGGTACAAGTTAAATATCCGAGAAAGCAAAAAATGGATAAAGAAGTTGTGGTACGTACGTACAATGGAATATCACTCAGCAATGAGATCTACGTCATCAGGCCCGTAGCGGCATAATGAGTGGATTCAGGTACGACGATTCTACGAGAAATAAGTCACACAGAAAAAGAAACATCATAAGATATCACTAATACACGGAACGTAAACTTGTCTACACATGAACTGAATTACAAAACAGAACAGGGTCTCAAATTTAGAAAACCAACTTATGCTTGCTTATGGGGAAAGGTGAGTTGGGGTGCTGCATAAAACCAGAGATTGAAATTAGCACAGATACCGTTCCATAAGCCACATATATAATAGACAAGACCTACTGTTGCTCAACGAAATGGACTCAACACCCCATATTCAACGCCTGAGAATATACCTGACAAGTAAGAATCTTAAGACCCATGGATTTATATGTCTCCATAAGGAAGTCAAGCGTGTGTACAGTGGCCTAAACGCAGCAGTGAAAATCCGATAAATGCCATTAACAAAATAAATTTCACAAACAAAACACAATGACATGAAAATGAAGCAAATGACAAAGGATTAATCTCCAAAATTTACAAGCAGCTCATGCAGCTCAATAACAAAAAAACAAACAACCCAATCCAAAAATGGGCAGAAGACCTAAATAGACATTTCCCCAAAGAAGATATACAGAATGGCAACAAACACATGAAAGAATGCTCAACATCATTAATCATTAGAGAAATGCAAATCAAAACTACAATGAGATATCATCTCACCCCAGTCAGAATGGCCATCATCAAAAAATCTAGAAACAATAAATGCTGGAGAGGGTGTGGAGAAAAGGGAACACTCTTGCACTGCTGGTGGGAATGTGAATTGGTTCAGCCACTATGGAGAACAGTATGGAGGTTCCTTAAAAAACTACAAATAGAATTACCATATGACCCAGCAATCCCACTACTGGGCATATACCCTGGGAAAACCAAAATTCAAAAAGAGTCATGTACCGCAATGTTCATTGCAGCTCTATTTACAATAGCCCGGAGATGGAAACAACCTAAGCACCCATCATCGGATGAATGGATAAAGAACATGTGGCACATATATACAATGGAATATTACTCAGCCTTAAAAAGAAATGAAATTGAGCTATTTGTAATGAGATGGATAGACCTAGAGTCTGTCATACAGAGTGAAGTAAGTCAGAAAGAAAAAGACAAATACCGTATGCTAACACATATATATGGAATTTAAGGGGAAAAAAATGTCATGAAGAACCTAGGGGTAAGACAGGAATAAAGACGCAGACCTACTGGAGAACGGACTTGAGGATATGGGGAGGGGGAGGGGTGAGCTTTGACAGGGCGAGAGAGAGTCATGGACATATACACACTAACAAACGTAGTAAGGTAGATAGCTAGTGGGAAGCACCCGCAAGGCACAGGGATATTAGCTTGGTGCTTTGTGACAGCCTGGAGGGGTGGGATAGGGAGAGTGGGAGGGAGGGAGACGCAAGAGGGAAGACATATGGGAACATATGTATATGTATAACTGATTCACTTTGTTATAAAGCAGAAACTAACACACCATTGTAAAGCAATTATACCCCAATAAAGATGTTTAAAAAAATAAAAACACAATGACAGTGAAATAGAGAGCAATTCTTAAATAATTCATTCAGGGCTTGTGATGCAACCTGGATTTACCACATCTACACCCAGAGCTGGGTGAGACATAAGGCTGGACACTTCGGGCTGATAGCATTGGTGAGGTTCGGTGAGCAAACGGAGACACTTTGAAGTCATACTGCATGGTACCCATTCCATGGGTCCCAGCTCTCCAGGTTTAAGGGATTCTTCCTTCAGCTAAAACATGCATGGAAACCCATAGTATTGTCCACCGTGTGATTGGGAATCGTTTTCAAATGCATCTCAGGTTTCGTCCCCTGGTACTCGGGTTCACCGTTCCAGACGCTTTACTAACTCTCTCCCCACTTGGAGAGTCAGTGCCTTTAACCTCCTGTTTGGCACAGCTTGCAATTTCTGCGCAAGATGTACAGGAATAGGGAGAACCAATGAGAGACTAGCTGTAGGTGTCTGCACGGGCAAATGTAACGCTCATTTCCCACCAGAAAGAGGAATTAACCAAAGGCTCAGCGTGCCCTGCCGGAAACAGATTAGGGCCTGAAGCAATCCTGCGGTTTTGCGGCCACCTCACAAGAAAGCGAGTTAAAGAAAGGAGCTCAGGGGCACTGTAATTCACAAACCTGCAGAGTTAGGAATGACAGCTATCGTCCAAAAATATAATGAAATAAGTCTTCGAAGAGGACTTGAAAGCGGGGCAGAATTTCAGGAAAACGATTTCAGGGGGTAGACTGGAATTGCACTTAAAGCATAGGAAAAGAGGCAGAATGTCCACAATGATGCACTTGGCCAAAAAGGGCGTATGCGTTTTTTCCAGAGTATATTCAGGAAAAAACGCATACGCACTTTTTGGCCCACCAAGCAAGCGTGTCAAGTAAATATGCACTAAAATGAAGTCTCACTGCCCCCCGGTCAAAAGGGCCATCTGAAAAAAGTGTAAAATCCAGAAAGGCAGGACAGGTCATGGAGAACAGTGAACCTTGTTATGCTGATGGGCGGGATGTAAATTGGCAACAGCCACTCTGGAGAAGTGTATGTTGTTTCCTGAAACACGTAGGAAACAAAGCAACAAAGCCTATGGCACTTCCACTTATGTTCCTATAGCTTAGGGAAATTAAAATCAAAAACACACAGCCACCCCAAAGTTTGGGACGGCTCTGTTTACAAGAACCTCGTCTACGGTACAAGTTAAATATCCGACAAAGCAAAAAATGGATAAAGAAGTTGTGGTACATACGTACAATGGAATATCACTCAGCAATGAGATCTACGTCATCAGGCCCGTAGCGGCATAATGAGTGGATTCAGGTACGACGATTCTACGAGAAATAAGTCACACAGAAAAAGAAACATCATAAGATATCACTAATACACGGAACGTAAACTTGGCTACACATGAACTGAATTACAAAACAGAACAGGGTCTCAAATTTAGAAAACCAACTTATGCTTGCTTATGGGGAAAGGTGAGTTGGGGTGCTGCATAAAACCAGAGATTGAAATTAGTACAGATACCGTTCCATAAGCCAAATATATAATAGACAAGACCTACTCCTTGCTCAACGAAATGGACTCAACACCCCTTATTCAACACATGGGAAGATACCTGACAAGTAAGAATGTTAAAACCCATGGATTTATATGTCTCCATAAGGAAATCAAGCATGTGTACAGCGGCCTAAACACAACAGTGAAAATCCGATAAATCCCATTATCAAAATAAATTTCAAAAACAAAACACAATGACAGTGAAATAGAGAGCAATTCTTAAATAATTCATTCAGGGCTTGTGATGCAACCTGGATTTACCACATCTACACCCAGAGCTGAGTGACACATAAGGCCGGACACTTCGGGCTGATAGCATTGGTGAGGTTCGGTGAGCAAACGCAGACCCTTTGAAGTCATACTGCATGGTACCCATTCCATGGGTCCCAACTCTCCAGGTTTAAGGGATTCTTCCTTCAGCTAAAACATGCATGGGAAACCCAGAGTATGGTCCACCGTGTGACCGGGAAACGTTTTCAAATGCGTCTCAGGTTTCGTCCCCTGGTACTAGGGTTCACCGTTCCAGACGCTTTACTTACACTGTCCCTACCTGGAGAGTCAGTGCCTTTAACCTCCTGTTTGGCACTGTTTGCAATTTCTGCGCAAGATGTACAGGAATAGGGAGAATCAATGAGAGACTAGCTGTAGGTGTCTGCACGGGCAAATTTAACGCTCATTATGAACCAGGAAGAGGAATTAGCCAAAGGCTCAGCGTGCCCTGCCAGAACCAGATTAGGGCCTGAAGCAATCCTGCGGTTTTGCGGCCAGCTCACAAGAAAGCGAGTTGAAGAAAGGAGCTCAGGGGCACTGTAATTCACAAACCTGCAGAGTTATAAATGACAGCTCTCATCCAAAAATATATTGAAGTAAGGCTACAAAGAGGACTTGAACGTGGGGCAGAATTCCAGGACTATGATTTCAGGAGGTAGAAGGGAAATCCTCTGAAAGTATAGGAAAAGAGTCAGAATGTCGACAATGATGCACTTGGTTAAAAAGGGCATATGCGTTTTTTCCAGGGCCCTCATTAAAGAGGGTAGGAGGCTCCCAGTATGCTTCAGTGGCCAACAGAAGACCCACGTCGCCAAGGCGATGTGAGCCAGCCTTGCAGGAGTGACCTCACATCAGAGGGCCCACCTCACAGAAGGGTAAGGAACCCAGGAAGGATCAGACCCTCACCAGAGTGCCCACAAGAGCAAGGGGCTGGGAACCAGGCAGGAGTGTCCTCACACCCGTGGGACCACATCATCGAAAGTTGAGGTACCCAGCACATGTGGCCTCAAACCAGAGGACCCACATCACCATGGGTCTCGGAGCGAGGCAGGCAGGATAAACCTCCCAACACATGGCCCATTGTATAAAAAAGGTGAGGAATCCAGCCGTTGGAACATCCCAGCAGGCGGCCCAGATCACCGAGGCTATGGGATCCAGGCAGTGATGAACTCACAACAGAGGGCCCTCATCGTGATACTGTAAGCAACCCAGCCGTTGTGACCTCAGAGCACAAGGCCCACATCCCCATGGGGGAGGGAACCAAGCAGGAGTGTCATCGCACCAGTGGGCACACATCAGAAAATGTGGGGAGCCCAGCAGTTAGGGCCAGACGCCAGAGGGCCCTCATCACTGAGGAGAGGAGGCTCCCAGCAAGCTCCAACTGCTACCAGAGGGCTGACGTCGCCAATGCGGTGTGTGCCAGCCAGGCAGGAGTGACCTCAGAGCAGAGGGCCAACCACACAAAAGTGTGAGGAACCCAAAAAGGATCAGACTCTCACCAGAGGGCCCACATCACCAAGGGAATGGAAACCAGGCAGGAGTGTCCTCACACCAGTGGGGCCACATCAACGAAATGTGATGGACCCAGCACACTTGGCCTCAAACTAGAGGACACACATCACCAAGGGGCTGGGAGTGAGGCAGGCAGGAGGAGCCTCAAAACAGACGGCCCATAGAATAAAAAAGGTGAGGAATCCCGCAGTTGGAACCTCCCAGCAGGCAGCCAGGAGCAGCGAGGATATGGGATCCAGGCCTGACTGAACACAAAACAGAGGGCCCTCATCATGAAACTGTGAGCAACCCAGCCGTTGGGACCTCAGAGCAGAAGGCCCACATTCCCATGTGGTTGGGAACCTGGCAGGAGTGTACTCGCACCACAGGGCGCACACTAGAGAATTTTGGGAGCCCAGAAGTTAGGGCCTGACGCCAGAGGGCCCTCATCACCGAGGAGAGGAAGCTCCCAGCAGGCTCCAACTGCCACAAGAGGGCCGACGTTGCCAAGGTGGGGTGTGCCAGCCAGGCAGGAGTGACCTCACAGCAGAGGGTCTACCTCACAGAAGGGTGAGGAAACCAGCCAGGATAAGACTCTCACCAGAGAGCCCACATCACCAAGGGGATCGGAAAAAGGCAGCAGTGTCCTCACACCAGTGTGGCCACATTATAGAATGGTGAGGAACCCAGCACATGTGGCCTAAACCAGAGGACCCACATTTCCAAGGTGCTCCGAGTGAGGCAAGCAGGAGTAGCCTAACAACACAGGGCCCACAGAATAAAAAATGTGAGGAATCCAGCAGTTTGAACCTCCCAGCAGGTGGCCCAGAGCACGGAGTCTATGGGATCCAGGCCACAGTGAACTCACAGCAGAGGGCCCACATCATGAAACTGTGAGCAACCCAGCCAGTGGAACCTCAGAGCAGAAGGCCCACATCCCCATGGGGATAGGAACCTCGCAGGAGTGTCCTCGCACAACTTAACACGTATCAGAAAATGTGGGAACCCAGCAGTTAGGGCCTGACGCCAGAGGGCCCTCATCACCGAGGAGAGGAGGCTACCAGCAGGCTCCAAATGCCACCAGAGGGCCGACGTCACCAAGGCAATGGGAGCAAGCCAGGCAGGAGTTACCTCACAGCAGAGGGCCCACCTCACAGAAGTGTGAGGAACCCAACCAGGATCAGACTCTAACCAGAGGGCCCACATCACCAAGGGGATGGAAACCAGGCAGGAGTGTCCTCACACCAGTGGGGCCACATCAGCCAAAGGTGAGGAACACAGCACATGTGGCCTCAAATAAGGGGACACACATCACGAAAGGGCTGGGAGTGAGGCATGCAGGAGGAGACTCACAACAGAGGGCCCATAGATTAAAAAGGTGAGGAACCCCGCAGTTGGAAGCTCCAAGCAGGTGGCCCAGAGCACCGAGACTATGGGATCCATGCCGGAGTGAACTCACAGCAGAGGGCCCACATTCTGACACTGTGAGCAACCCAGCCGTTGGGACCTCAGAGCAGAAAGCCAACATCCCCATGGGAATGGGACCCAGGCAGGAGTGTACTCGCACGACAGGGCGCACATCAGAAAATTTTGGGAGCCCATGAGTTAGGGCCTGACGCCAGAGGGCCCTCATTACCGAGGGGAGGAGACTCCCAGCAGGCACCAACTCCCAACTGAGGGCCCACATCGCCAAGGTGACGTGTGCCAGCCAGGCAGGAGTGACCTCACAGCAGAGGGTCTACCTCACAGAAGGGTGAGGAATCCAGCCAGGATCAGGCTCTCACCAGAGGGCCCCCATCACCAAGTGGATGGGAACCAGGCAGGAGTGTCCTCACACCAGTGGGGCCACATCAATAAAGGTGAGGAAGCCGGCACATGTGGCCTCAAACCAGAGGACCTACATCACAAAGGGGCTGGGAGTGAGTCAGGAAGGAGGAGCATGAAAACACAGGACCCAAAGAATAGAAAAGGTAAGGAATCCAGCAGTAGGAACCTCCCAGCAGGCGGCTCAGAGCACAGAGTCTATGGGATCTAGGCCTGAGTGAACTAACACCAGAGAGCCAACATCATGAAACGGTGAACAACACAGGTGTTGGGACCTTAGAGCAGAAGGCCCACATGCCCATGGGGATGGGAACCTGGCAGGAGTGCCCTCGCACCACTTAGGACGTATCAGAAAATGTGGGAACCCAGCAGTTAGGGCCTGATGCCAGAGGGCCTCATCACCGAGGGGAGGAGGCTCCCAGCAGGCTCCAACTGCCACCAGAGGTCCGACGTCGCCAAGGCGGGGTGTGCTAGCCAGGCAGGAGTGACCTCAGAGAAGAGGGCCCACCTCACAGAAGTGTGAGGAACCCAACCAGGATCAGACTCTCGCCGGAGGGACCACATCACCAAGGGGATGGGAAGTAGGCAGGAGTGTCCTCACACCAGTGGGGCCACATCATCAAAATATGAGGAACCCATCACATGTGGCCTCAAACCAGAGGACACACAACACCAAGGGGCTGGGAGTGAGGCAGGTGTCTGGAGGGGCACATTTAACTCTAATTTCCCACCAGGAAGAGGAATTAACCAAAGGCTCAGAGTGCCGTGCCACACCCTGATTACGGCCTGAAGCAAACCTGCGGTTTTGTGGCCAGCTTTCAAGGAAGCGAGTTAAGAAAGGAAATCACGGGCACTGAAATTCACAAACCTGCAGAGTTATAAATGACAGCTATTGGCAAAAATATATTGAAGTAAGTCTGCAAAGAGGACTTGAAAACGAGGCAGAATTGAGGAATCATATTTCAGGAGGTAGATTGGAATTGCATTTAAAACATGTGAAAAGCGGCAGATCTTTGACAGTGATGCACTTGGACGAACAGTGCGTATACATTTTTTCCTGAATATATTCAGGAAAAAACGCATATGCCCTTTTTGGCCAACCAAGCACTCGAGCAATGGAAATCCGTACTACAATGAAGTCTCATTTCCCATTCGTCCAAAGGGCCATCTGAAAAAAGTGTAAAAACCAGAAACACAGGACAGGCCATGGAGAACAGGGAGCCTTGTTATGCTGATGGGCGGGATGTAAATTGCCAACAGACACTCTGGAGATGTTTATGGTGTATCCTGAAACATCTGAAAAACAAAGCTACAGAGACTAGGGCACTTCCACTTTTGGCCCTATAGCTTAGGAAAATTAAAATCAACAAGACACAGCCAACACAAAATTTAGGGCTGCTGTGTTTACAAGAACCTCGAGTCCAGTACAAATTAAATATCCCAGAAAGAAAAAAATGGATAAAGGAGCTGTGCTACTTACGTACAACGGAATATCACTCAGCAATGAAATCAATGTCATCAGGCCTGTAGCAGCAAATTGAGTGGATTTAAGTATGATGATTCTAAGAGAAATATGTCACACAGAGAAAGATAATTATCATAAGATATCACTAATAGAGGGAGTGTAAACTTGGCTACACATAAACTGAATTACAAAACCGAACAGTCTCACATTTAGATAAAAACTTATGCTTGCTTAAGGGGAAAGTTGAGTTGGGGTGCTGTATAAAACCAGAGATTGAAATTAGCACACATACCATTCCATAAGCCAAATATGTAATAGACAAGACCTACTCTTTGCTCAACGAAATAGACTCATCCATGGTGTATCACCTCACACCTGTTAGAATGGGCATCATCAGAAAATCTACAAACAACAAATGCTGGAAAGGGTGTGGAGATAAGGAACCCTCTTCCACTATTGTTGGGAATGTAAATTGATACAGTCACTGTGGAGAACATTATGGAGTTTCTTATAAAACTAAGAATAGAATTACCATATGATACAGCAATCCCACTACTGGGCATATACCCAGGCAAAACCATAAATCAAAAAGAGACATTCACCTCAATGTTCATTGCATCACTATTTACAATATCCAGGTAATGGAAGCAACCTAAATGCCCACAGACAGACGAATGCATAAAGATGTGGTACAAATATAAAATGGAATATTACTAAGCCATAAAAAGGAATGAAATTGGGTCATTTGTAGAGACGTTGATGGATCTAGAGACTGTC
This sequence comes from Delphinapterus leucas, assembly GCF_059928025.1. Taxonomy (NCBI): domain Eukaryota; kingdom Metazoa; phylum Chordata; class Mammalia; order Artiodactyla; family Monodontidae; genus Delphinapterus; species Delphinapterus leucas. The sequence continues at coordinate 13,621,937 of NW_028322238.1, forward strand.
ATACAGAGTGAAGTAAGTCAGAAATAGAAAAACAAATCTTGTATATTAATGCATATATGTGGAACCTAGAAAAATTATACAGATGAACCGTTTTTTAAGGCAGAAATAGAGCAACAGATGTAGACAACAAACGTATGGACACCAAGGGGGGAAAGCTGTTGGGGGGTGGTGGTGGGAGGATTGAGAGATTGGGATTGGCATGTATACATTTATATGTATAAAATAGATAACCAAAAAGAACCTGCTGTATAAAAAAATAAAATAAAATTCAAAATTACAAAAAGTAAAACAGAAAAAATATTCTTCCCTTCACATACATGTATTTATATGAATAAATTATTTCCATGCTTATATCTGTAAATACAAAAAAGAGGAATAAAATCTACCTTGAACCAAAAATGAAAAAAAGAAAAAAAAAAAACAGAACCCACCAGTTACACAGAGGAAAACCGTATCAGGGCACTTGCTCCAGTTGTAAACAATTCTGTAGTTGGCCAGTGGTGGGGAATCATCTCCCATTCAGCCAGCAGGCCCCACGCAACAAGCGTCCTCATTGCAAAGCTGGGGGACCGTGCCAAGGCATCTGTGAGTAAATGTGGGCCGAGCCCCAGGCCAGCTGCTGCTGAAATGTTCCCACCCTTCCCAGGTAAAACACCTGAATATGTACAAGGACTTGAAAGCCTAGAGGAAGGGCCATGGAGCCACATGAGCGACAGCATGCCAGCCGATTTGGTGCCTGCAGGCCAGCCAGGATGGTCCTGGCCCTGGGTACTCTTCTGGAAGCTTTCCATTTCCCTGCCTGAGATACCCCTGCTGTCCGGGCCCCCACTGCTTTCTTCCTCACTCACCTCTGCCCAGGGAGAAATTCCAGAGGCAGGTATGGGTGACACATCCTCTTCTTTAGCAGGCGGCATCTTGGTAACTGCTGCAGAAAGTCCAGCAGAGCCCCACTCACACTGGGCCACCCACAAAGCCGTGGCCTCTCACTCCCTCCCACCAGTCCAGCCCCGAGGCTGCTGACAGGGCAGAGAAAATGGCGTCAGGCACAGCTGCAGGGGCTCTTGCTGCCTGGAGCGGTGTTTATATTGATCTCAAACAGGCACACCTGGGGAGGGCTGGCCGGCACCGTCAGGCTTCCCAGGCCAGCCAATAATCACCCCTCAGGCGCTCACAGTTGCAGAAACTGGAACTTGCTGAATCGGCCAGGTCCAAGGAACAGGTGTGGGCTCCTGAGAGTCAGGATAGACAAGGGGTTGCAGCTCTGGCTTGTTTTCTAATTATATTATCTGGCCCATGAGTGGGAGACAACTTCAAGAAAACCCTCTCCTAATGAGAGGAACCCAGGAGTCAGGGAGAGGAGGGGTGGGTGGTGGGTGGAGACAGAGGCCTGGTGCCCCGGGTGCAGTGGAAGTCTCTGGAAGACCAGGTGGAGGGAGGCCACACAGAGTGATGCCCAGGGTCACAGACCTGTTGGAGCTGCTGTTTCTTCGTTCAAGTCCTGCTCTGAGGTGCTCTGTGTCAGATCTGAGTGACAGGTGAGCTGGAAGTGCTCTGCAATGAGGGCGATGTGCACGGTACCTGTGTGCCCAGCCCTGCCAGGGTAGCTGTAAGGGTAGCTCTGTATCCTGGGAGGGGCCTGACCATGAGAGCCCCATGGGCTGCAGGGGAACCTGCCCAGGGAACCCCATATCCTGGGAGGGGCCTGAACAGGAGAGCACCGTGGGCTGGGGTGGGGGTGGGGTACCTGCCCAGGTGAGCTCCATATCCTGGGATTGGCCTGACCTCGAGAGCCCCATGGGCTGCTGGAGTCCTGGTAAAGGATGTCAGGACAGTCAGTGAAGCCACCGAGGATAGACGTCCAGTAGTTCCTAAATCCTACACCCTGCTGGTCATTCTACCAACCACCGGGACATGGTATTCTGTATTAGTCTTCAATGATGCCTTCTTTTGTATTCTATTAGTCCCAGAGTCACAAGAAATTTTGGCTTGTGAGTGGCAGGACTCAACATACAACTAAAACAATACTTCTGGGCCGTGTTGCCCCAAGGGTTCAAAAATTCCCACACCATCTTTGGGGAAAGCTCAGTTAAAGACCTAAAAGTTCTACCTCTGGAAAAGGAAACACTCCTTCAATATGCAGACGACATTCTGATCGCCAGCCCTACTAAGGAGACCTCTGAACTACCAAGCCAATAAAGGATAGAAGTTGTCAAATAAAAAGCTCAAATATCACAGACTACGGTGACCTGCCTGGGCTTCATTCTCACAGAAGGTCGGAGAAGCCCATCTCAGGAAAGGGCAGAAACAATTTACAGCCTTACCCATTTCTAAAACTAGAAGACAGCTTAGGGGTTCCTGGGGAGGCCAGGGTTGGTGCTTCTGGATCCCTAACTACAGTCTACTAGCTGGGCCTCTATATGAAACACTGAAAGGAAAAGATGATGATCCTTTTGAATAGAATCCAGAAGTGGCCTTTCAAGAATGGAAAGAGCAGTCAATTCAGACCCTTGCCCTGGAACTCCCTAATTTAGCTAAACCCTTTGACCTTTACATTCCTGGTGAATGGTGAATCGCTATTGGAGTATTAGTGCAAAAACTGGGACCACTTGAAATGGAACAATGCAAGAATGCCATCCCGGTAGGATAAACTACGGTCACCAATGGGCTTGGCCCACCGCCACATCTGGCCAAGATACTGGCGGTATCTGAAAACCTGGAAATCAGCAGCACAAAAGGCCACCTCCCTCCTAAGGGAAAAGGACCCCACGTGGTGATCCTAGGCCCCAACCATGCCCTGAAGTTGCAGGGTTTGCTCCGTGGGCACACTGACCTCGAGTGAGGAGGCCCTCCAACTCCAACCTCCAGAGAGATAAACGGGGTAAAAGGGCACCATGACGACTCATGTGACCATCACTTGACCTGGAGTTTCTCTCATAAAACAACAAGAGTGTGTCCCAAAAGAGTAGACTACTGCTTGCAGGACTTACTGCACCCAGAGCGGACCTAATAATCTTGGCGGGGGAAACGTATATCATGCTGTCACCATAGAAGAGCCTACAGACACTGTGATGATGGTGGCCAATAAGACCGGCTGGACTCCTGTTTACTTCAAAAGGCTGTTGACTCAGTGGCCATCATGGTCCTTCATCACCACTGACCCTGGACTGTCTGGGAGTTGAGCAGGCAGGGTCCTGACACCTCGTGCTCTTTTTACGTTAATTCAGGGGCCTAATTGAAGAAAGTGCAGACTACTGGTCAGAGCATCTAGGCTGGCAGAAACGGTCAGCCTAAGGTGGCCGAACAAATGCAGGGCGGGGTGAAACTGACCTCACAGCGCCACTGCACATCTCCTTCCTGGACCCTTAAAGGTCATTAGAATCTATAACGCTTCCAATACTGGTGCTCAGGCAGACGAGCGGGGAGGCAGGAGGCCTGGGGACAATCAACGTCACCTGGAGGCTGCTGGGGAGAAGTTCTGACCCTCGCCCACCGGTATGAGGGCTCCTAACTCAGCACTCAGCAGTTACAGAAGAAGGGTCTGCACCCTCAGCACTCTAAGAATGAGGAAGGGGTAAAAAGGCAGAAGAGGGCTTTTTCCCAGGCAAAGCCCCTTAAAAATCCCTGGGAGATAAAAATAGAATCTGGGCAATAAAATAAAGTCTAACCTTTTTTATCCTTTGTGCTTTGTCTAATTTCACGTGCTCCTAGGGTCCCGCATACAGAGGTTCAACAGCCGGCACTTCAGACCAGATTTCCTAGTGCGGAATGGCTGGGTCGACACCTCAGCTCCTGGGACACAGTGCACACTCCGCGATATAGAGCCTGAGCTGCAGCCAACCGGGCCCTCGAGAGCTCCGCCCCCTCCCTCCCACTGACTCTGACAGGATCTCTACACAGCAGCCCAGCCCACAGCCCACGGGGTAGCACATGCTCTCACCTCTCCATTCTCTGATCAAAATATAAAGTTTCCTTTGCTTCTGAACCAAACTCAGTCTCAATCTGTTGGCTCCAATGACACTGGGCAGGGGGACACTTGTTGGGGTCCACTCTGGAGGATCAGTAACAGAAATTGAGAACATTGTAACTTCAATGAACAGATGTTTGAGCCAAACTGTAATTAACATAGAACAGTGTATAAGGCTCGGGTAAAATAAGATGTTTCTAACACTCCCATTTGATATTTCCATCACTTTATTAGAAGCAAGTTCAGTGAAAAGGTTTGTCTTATTTGTCAGGTCAATATTAGAGAAACGAAGTGATTTCTTTCCAAGGATGTACATCTAAAAATCTTGGTTAAAGCTTCAATCTTGTTTTAAATGCTTTTCCATTGAAAATGATACCTCTCTTTCAGTTCCCCCAATTCTGAGAAGTATAAAATCTTATAATTTATTATTACCAAAGGGGAAAGGTGGGAGGAGGGATAAATTAACAGTTTGGGATTAACACATACACACTGCTATGTATAAAATCGATCATCAACAAGGAACTACTGTATAGCACCGGGAACTACACTCAATATTTTACAATAACCTATAAGGGGAAATAATCTGAAAAAGAATAGATATTTTTATTGACATCATCTATTAATGACAGTTAAAATGGAACCTAAGGGAAGCCGGTGGTGAGTGCTTCTGACCCTGAAGACTTCAATCATCTAAAGTTTGGACTCTGCCTACTTCCCAAGGCCCTTAATGAACATATGTGTAGCCGTAGCTTAAAAAATTCCCCAGTTTGGGTTGTGGAGAGACACTGATTTTGTAAAAGCCCTGGTGTTCTCCTCACATGAATGGGACACTTCCTACAGCTAAAACATGCCTGTCACACCCAGAGGATGGTATACCGTCTGATCGGGAAGAGTTTGGAAAAGGCATCTCATCTCCTCATCTCCTGGTGCTCGGGTTCACCCCTCCAGCGTCTTTACGAACAGTCTCCCCACTTGGAGATGTCAGCACTGTCAACATCCTGTTGCAGACAGTTTGGAATTTGTCCAGAGGATGAAGCAGAAGGAGGAGGAACAATGAGAGACAAGTCCTAGGTGTTCGGACAGGCACATGTCACTCTTATTTCCAATCAGGAAGACGAATTGACCAAAGGCTAGGGTTGCCCATGGAAACAGAATAGAGCTTGAGGAAATTCCGCTGCTTTGTGGCCAGTTCCCATAAACACAAGTTGAAAAATGGAACTCAGGGACACTAAAATTCACGAAACTGCAGAGTTGAAAATATCTATCACTGAAAAATGTCTTGAGGAAAGTCAGAGGAAAGGACTTGTAAGCAACGGAGAATGGCAGGAAAGGGATTGGAAGAGGTAGAAAGGACTCGCCATTAAGCACAAGAAACGGGGCTGAACATTGCCAACATTGCAATTGGCCAAAAAGGGTGTATGCGTCTTTTTCTGTATGTATTCAAGAAAAGGGCATACACTTTTTTAGCCAACCAAACAGGTGGGCACTGGAAATCAATACTACAAAACATATCACTTCGCATCAGTCAGAAGAGCCTTCCTCATAAAGTGTAAACACCAGAAATGCAGGACAGGGCAAGGAGAAAAGGGAGCCCTCTGAGACTTATACTGGAAATGTATATTGCCAACGGTCACTCTGGAGAAGTGTATTGTGTTTACTAAAGCATCTAAAAAATGAGCTACAGAGCACAGGGCACTTGCACTCATGGACGTATATCTTGGGAAAAACAAAAATCGAGAGGACACAGGCACCCCAATGTTTACCGCCTCTATGTTTAAAAGAACCTCGACTAGGATATAATTTATAAGTCTCTGGAGGGAAAAAATGGATAGAGATGTGGCACTTATGTAGAGTGGAATATTACTCAGCCTGGAAATCAATGAAATATGGCCAGTTGTAACAACCACAGAGGAGTTACGTATGATCATTCGAAGTCACATAATTCAAAAAGAAAAAGACACACGATATTACTAATACATGGAATGTAAACGTGGCTACAAATGAACTGAATTACAAAACAGAACGGGGTCTCAAATTTAGAAAACCAACATATGCTTGCTTAAGGATAAAGGAGAGTTGGGGTGCTGCATAAAACCAGAGATAGAAATTAGCACAGATACCTTTCCATAAGCCAAATATGTCATAGTCAAGACCTACCAGTTGCTCAACGAAATGGACTAAACACCCCATATTCAACGCCTAGGAATACACCTGACTAGTAAGAATCTTCAAACCCATGGATTTATATGTCTCCATAAGAGAATCAAGCGTGTGTATAGATTTATGAACGCAGCAGAGAAAATCCGATAAATCCAATTATCAAAATGAATTACAAAAACAAAACACAATGACAGTGAAATAGAGAACTATTCTTAAATAATTCATTCAGAGCTTGTGATGCAACCTGGATTAACCACATCTGCACCAAGAGCTGAGTGAGACATAAGGTTGGACACTTCGGGCGGATAGCACTGGTGACGTACGATGAGCAAATGCAGACCCTTTGAAGTCATACTGCATGGTACCCATTCCATGGGTCCCAACTCTCCAGGTTTAAGAGATTCTTCCTTCAGCTAAAACATGCATGGGAAACCCAAAGTATGGTACACCGTGTGACTGGGAAGCGTTTTCAAATGCATCTCAGTTTTTGCCCCCTTTTACACGGGTTCACCATTCCAGACCCTTTACTAACACTCTCTCCACTTGGAGAGTCAGTGCCTTTAACCTCCTGTTTGGCACAGTTTGGAAATTCTGCGCAAGGTGAACAGGAATAGGGAGAACCAATCAGAGACTAGCTGTAGGTGTCTGCACGTGCAAATTTAATGCTCATTACCCCCAGGAAGAGGAATTAACCAAAAGCTCAGCATGCTGTGCCGGAACGAGATTAGGGCCTGAAGCAATCATGTGGGTTTGCGGCCAGCTCAGAAGAAAGCGAGTTGAAGAAAGGAGCTCAGGGGCACTCTAATTCACAAAACTGCAGAGTTATGAATGACAGCTATCGTCCAAAAATGTACTGAAGTAAGTCTTCGAAGAGGACTTGAAAGCGGGGCAGAATTTCAGGAAAACGATTTCAGGGGGTAGACTGGAATTGCACTTAAAGCATAGGAAAAGAGGCAGAATGTCGACAATGACTCACTTAGCCAAAAAGGGCGTATGCGTTTTTTCCTGAATATATTCAGGAAAAAACGCATACGCACTTTTTGGCAAACCAAGCAAGCATGTAAAGGAAATCTGCACTACAATGAAGTCTCACTGCCCCCCGGTCAAAAGGACCATCTGAAAAAAGTGTAAAATCCAGAAAGGCAGCACAGGTCATGGAGAACAGGGAACCGTATTATGCTGATGGGAGGGATGTAAATTGCCAACAGCCAATCTGAAGAAGTGTATGGTGTTTCCTGAAACACGTAGGAAACAAAGCAACACAGCCTATGGCACTTCCACTCATGGTCCTATAGCTTAAGGAAATTAAAATCAAAAACACACAGCCACCCCAAAGTTTGGGACGGCTCTGTTTACAAAAACCTCGTCTACGGTACAAGTTAAATATCCGAGAAAGCAAAAAATGGATAAAGAAGTTTTGGTACGTACGTACAATGGAATATCACTCAGCAATGCGATCTACGTCATCAGGCCCGTAGCGGCATAATGAGTGGATACAGGTACGACGATTCTACGAGAAATAAGTCACACAGAAAAAGAAACATCATAAGATATCACTAATACACGGAACGTAAACTTGGCTACATATGAACTGAATTACAAAACAGAACAGGGTCTCACATTTAGAAAACCAACTTATGCTTGCTTATGGGGAAAGGTGAGTTGGGGTGCTGCATAAAACCAGAGATTGAACTTAGCACAGATACCGTTCCATAAGCCAAATATATAATAGACAAGACCTACACCTTGCTCAACGAAATGGACTCAACACCCCATATTCAACGCCTGGGAATATACCTGACAAGTAAGAATCTTAAGACCCATGGATTTATATGTCTCCATAAGGAAATCAAGCGTGTGTACAGCGGCCTAAACGCAGCAGTGAAAATCCGATAAATCCCATTATCAAAATAAATTTCACAAACACAACACAATGACAGTGAAATAGAGAGCAATTCTTAAATAATTCATTCAGGGCTTGTGATGCAACCTGGATTTACCACATCTACAGCCAGAGCTGGGTGAGACATAAGGCTGGACACTTCGGGCTGATAGCATTGGTGAGGTTCGGTGAGCAAACGCAGACCCTTTGAAGTCATACTGCATGGTAGCCATTCCATGGGTCCCAACTCTCCAGGTTTAAGGGATTCTTCCTTCAGCTAAAACATGCATGGGAAACCCAGAATATGGTCCACCGTGTGATTGGGAAACGTTTTCAAATGCATCTCAGGGTTCGTCCCCTGGTACTCGGGTTCACCTTTCCAGACGCCTTACTAACACTCTCCCCACTTGGAGAGTCAGTGCCTTTAACCTCCTGTTTGGCACAGTTTGCAATTTCTGCGCAAGATGAACAGGAATAGGGAGAACCAATGAGAGACTAGCTGTAGGTGCCTGCACGGGCAAATGGAACGCTCGTTTCCCACAAGGAAGGGGAATTAGCCAAAGGCTCAGTGTGCCCTGCCCGAAACAGATTAGGGCCTGAAGCAATCCTGCGGCTTTGCGGCCAGCTCACAATAAAGCGAGTTGAAGAAAGGAGCTCAGGGGCACTGTAATTCACAAACCTGCAGAGTTATGAATGACAGCTATCGTCCAAAAATGTATTAAAGTAAGTCTTCGAAGAGGACTTGAAAGCGGGGCAGAATTTCAGGAAAACGATTTCAGGGGGTAGACTGGAATTGCACTTAAAGCATATTAAAAGAGGCAGAATGTCCACAATGATGCACTTGGCCACAAAGGGCGTATGCGTTTTTTCCTGAATATATGCAGGAAAAAACGCATACACCCTTTTTGGCCAACCAAGCAAGCGTGTAAAGGAAATCTGCACTACAATGAAGTCTCACTGCCCCACAGTCAAAAGGGCCATCTGAAAAAAGTGTAAAATCCAGAAAGGGAGGACAGGTCATGGAGAACAGGGAGCCTTGTTATGCTGATGGGCAGGATGTAAATTGCCAACAGCCACTCTGGAGAAGTGTATGGGGTTTCCTGAAACACGTAGGAAACAAAGCAACACAGCCTATGGCACTTCCACTTAGGGTCCTATAGCTTAGGGAAATTAAAATCAAAAACACACAGCCACCCCAAAGTTTTGGATGGCTCTGTTTACAAGAACCTCGTCTACGGTACAAGTTACATATCGGAGAAAGCAAAAAATGGATAAAGAAGTTGTGGTACGCACGTACAATGAAATATCACTCAGCAATGAAATCTATGTCATCAGGCCCGTCGCGGCATAATGAGTGGATTCAGATACGGTGATTCTAAGTGAAATAAGTCACACAGATAAAGAAACATTAAGATATCACTAATACACCGAATATGAACTTGGCTACACATGAACTGAATTACAAAACAGAACAGGGTCTCAAATTTAGAAAACCAACTTATGCTTTCTTAAGGGGAAATGTGAGTTGGGGTTCTGCATAAAACCAGAGATTGAAATTAGAACAGATACCGTTCCATAAGCCAAATATTAAATAGTCAAGACCTACTCCTTGCTCAACGAAATGGACTAAACACCCCATATTCAATGCCTAGGAATACACCTGCCAATTAAGAATCTTAACACCCATGGATTTACATGTCTCCGTAAGAGAATCAGGCATGTGTACAGTGCCATAAATGCAGCCGTGAAAATCCGATAAATCCCATTATCAAAATAAATTACAAAAACAAAACACAATGACAGTGAAATAGAGAGCAATTCTTAAAGAATTCATTCAGGGCTTGTGATGCAACCTGGAGTTACCACATCTACACCTAGAGCTGGCTGAGACATAAGGCTGGACACTTCGGGCGGATACCATTGGTGAGGTTCAGTGAGCAAATGCAGACCCTTTGAAGTCATACTGCATGGTACACATTCCATGGGTCCCAACTCTCCAGGTTTAAAGCATTCTTCCTTCAGCTAAAACATGCATGGGAATCCCAGAGTATGGTCCACCGTGTGACCGGGAAACGTTTTTAAATGCGTCTCAGATTTCGTCCCCTGGTACTCGGGTTCACCATTCCAGACGCTTTACTTACACTGTCCCTACCTGGAGAGTCAGTGCCTTTAACCTCCTGTTTGGCACAGTTTGCAATTTCTGCGCAAGATGAACAGGAATAGGGAGAACCAGTGAGAGACTAGCTGTAGGTGTCTGCACGGGCAAATTTAACGCTCATTACGAACCAGGAAGAGGAATTAGCCAAAGGCTCAGCATGCCGTGCCGGAACCAGATTAGGGCCTGAAGCAATCCTGCGGTTTTGCGGCCAGCTCACAAGAAAGCGAGTTGAAGAAAGGAGCTCAGGGGCACTGTAATTCACAAACCTGCAGAGTTATAAATGACAGCTCTCATCCAAAAATATATTGAAGTAAGGCTACAAAGAGGACTTGAACGTGGGGCAGAATTCCAGGACTACGATTTCAGGAGGTAGACGGGAAATCCTCTGAAAGTATAGGAAAAGAGTCAGAATGTCGACAATGATGCACTTGGTCAAAAAGGGCATATGCGTTTTTTCCAGGGCCCTCATTAAAGAGGGTAGGAGGCTCCCAGTATGCTACAGTGGCCAACAGAAGACCCACGTCGCCAAGGCGATGTGAGCCAGCCTTGCAGGAGTGACCTCACATCAGAGGGCCCACCTCACAGAAGGGTAAGGAACCCAGGAAGGATCAGACCCTCACCAGAGTGCCCACAAGAGCAAGGGGCTGGGAACCAGGCAGGAGTGTCCTCACACCCGTGGGACCACATCATCGAAAGTTGAGGTACCCAGCACATGTGGCCTCAAACCAGAGGACCCACATCACCATGGGTCTCGGAGCGAGGCAGGCAGGATTAACCTCCCAACACATGGCCCATTGTATAAAAAAGGTGAGGAATCCAGCCGTTGGAACATCCCAGCAGGCGGCCCAGATCACCGAGGCTATGGGATCCAGGCAGTGATGAACTCACAACAGAGGGCCCTCATCGTGATACTGTAAGCAACCCAGCCGTTGTGACCTCAGAGCACAAGGCCCACATCCCCATGGGGGAGGGAACCAAGCAGGAGTGTCATCGCACCAGTGGGCACACATCAGAAAATGTGGGGAGCCCAGCAGTTAGGGCCAGACGCCAGAGGGCCCTCATCACTGAGGAGAGGAGGCTCCCAGCAAGCTCCAACTGCTACCAGAGGGCTGACGTCGCCAATGCGGTGTGTGCCAGCCAGGCAGGAGTGACCTCAGAGCAGAGGGCCAACCACACAAAAGTGTGAGGAACCCAAAGAGGATCAGACTCTCACCAGAGGGCCCACATCACCAAGGGAATGGAAACCAGGCAGGAGTGTCCTCACACCAGTGGGGCCACATCACCGAAATGTGATGGACCCAGCACACTTGGCCTCAAACTAGAGGACACACATCACCAAGGGGCTGGGAGTGAGGCAGGCAGGAGGAGCCTCAAAACAGACGGCCCATAGAATAAAAAAGGTGAGGAATCCCGCAGTTGGAACCTCCCAGCAGGCAGCCAGGAGCAGCGAGGATATGGGATCCAGGCCTGACTGAACACAAAACAGAGGGCCCTCATCATGAAACTGTGAGCAACCCAGCCGTTGGGACCTCAGAGCAGAAGGCCCACATTCCCATGTGGTTGGGAACCTGGCAGGAGTGTACTCGCACCACAGGGCGCACATTAGAGAATTTTGGGAGCCCAGAAGTTAGGGCCTGACGCCAGAGGGCCCTCATCACCGAGGAGAGGAAGCTCCCAGCAGGCTCCAACTGCCACAAGAGGGCCGACGTTGCCAAGGTGGGGTGTGCCAGCCAGGCAGGAGTGACCTCACAGCAGAGGGTCTACCTCACAGAAGGGTGAGGAAACCAGCCAGGATAAGACTCTCACCAGAGAGCCCACATCACCAAGGGGATAGGAAAAAGGCAGCAGTGTCCTCACACCAGAGTGGCCACATTATAGAATGGTGAGGAACCCAGCACATGTGGCCTAAACCAGAGGACCCACATTTCCAAGGTGCTCCGAGTGAGGCAAGCAGGAGTAGCCTAACAACACAGGGCCCACAGAATAAAAAATGTGAGGAATCCAGCAGTTTGAACCTCCCAGCAGGTGGCCCAGAGCACGGAGTCTATGGGATCCAGGCCACAGTGAACTCACAGCAGAGGGCCCACATCATGAAACTGTGAGCAACCCAGCCGGTGGAACCTCAGAGCAGAAGGCCCACATCCCCATGGGGATAGGAACCTCGCAGGAGTGTCCTCGCACAACTTAACACGTATCAGAAAATGTGGGAACCCAGCAGTTAGGGCCTGACGCCAGAGGGCCCTCATCACCGAGGAGAGGAGGCTACCAGCAGGCTCCAAATGCCACCAGAGGGCCGACGTCACCAAGGCAATGGGAGCAAGCCAGGCAGGAGTTACCTCACAGCAGAGGGCCCACCTCACAGAAGTGTGAGGAACCCAACCAGGATCAGACTCTAACCAGAGGGCCCACATCACCAAGGGGATGGAAACCAGGCAGGAGTGTCCTCACACCAGTGGGGCCACATCAGCCAAAGGTGAGGAACACAGCACATGTGGCCTCAAATAAGGGGACACACATCACGAAAGGGCTGGGAGTGAGACATGCAGGAGGAGACTCACAGCAGAGGGCCCATAGAATAAAAAGGTGAGGAACCCCGCAGTTGGAAGCTCCAAGCAGGTGGCCCAGAGCACCGAGGCTATGGGATCCATGCCGGAGTGAACTCACAGCAGAGGGCCCACATTCTGACACTGTGAGCAACCCAGCCGTTGGGACCTCAGAGCAGAAAGCCAACATCCCCATGCGGATGGGACCCTGGCAGGAGTGTACTCGCACGACAGGGCGCACATCAGAAAATTTTGGGAGCCCATGAGTTAGGGCCTGACGCCAGAGGGCCCTCATTACCGAGGGGAGGAGACTCCCAGCAGGCACCAACTCCCAACTGAGGGCCCACATCGCCAAGGTGACGTGTGCCAGCCAGGCAGGAGTGACCTCACAGCAGAGGGTCTACCTCACGGAAGAGTGAGGAATCCAGCCAGGATCAGGCTCTCACCAGAGGGCCCCCATCACCAAGTGGATGGGAACCAGGCAGGAGTGTCCTCACACCAGTGGGGCCACATCAATAAAGGTGAGGAAGCCGGCACATGTGGCCTCAAACCAGAGGACCTACATCACAAAGGGGCTGGGAGTGAGTCAGGAAGGAGGAGCATGAAAACACAGGACCCAAAGAATAGAAAAGGTAAGGAATCCAGCAGTAGGAACCTCCCAGCAGGCGGCTCAGAGCACAGAGTCTATGGGATCTAGGCCTGAGTGAACTAACACCAGAGAGCCAACATCATGAAACGGTGAACAACACAGGTGTTGGGACCTTAGAGCAGAAGGCCCACATGCCCATGGGGATGGGAACCTGGCAGGAGTGCCCTCGCACCACTTAGGACGTATCAGAAAATGTGGGAACCCAGCAGTTAGGGCCTGATGCCAGAGGGCCTCATCACCGAGGGGAGGAGGCTCCCAGCAGGCTCCAACTGCCACCAGAGGTCCGACGTCGCCAAGGCGGGGTGTGCTAGCCAGGCAGGAGTGACCTCAGAGAAGAGGGCCCACCTCACAGAAGTGTGAGGAACCCAACCAGGATCAGACTCTCGCCGGAGGGACCACATCACCAAGGGGATGGGAAGCAGGCAGGAGTGTCCTCACACCAGTGGGGCCACATCATCAAAAGATGAGGAACCCATCACATGTGGCCTCAAACCAGAGGACACACATCACCAAGGGGCTGGGAGTGAGGCAGGTGTCTGGAGGGGCACATTTAACTCTAATTTCCCACCAGGAAGAGGAATTAACCAAAGGCTCAGAGTGCCGTGCCACACCCTGATTATGGCCTGAAGCAAACCTGCGGTTTTGTGGCCAGCTTTCAAGGAAGCGAGTTAAGAAAGGAAATCACGGGCACTGAAATTCACAAACCTGCAGAGTTATAAATGACAGCTATTGGCAAAAATATATTGAAGTAAGTCTGCAAAGAGGACTTGAAAACGAGGCAGAATTGAGGAATCATATTTCAGGAGGTAGATTGGAATTGCATTTAAAACATGTGAAAAGCGGCAGATCTTTGACAGTGATGCACTTGGACGAACAGTGCATATACATTTTTTCCTGAATATATTCAGGAAAAAACGCATATGCCCTTTTTGGCCAACCAAGCACTCGAGCAATGGAAATCCGTACTACAATGAAGTCTCATTTCCCATTCGTCCAAAGGGCCATCTGAAAAAAGTGTAAAAACCAGAAACACAGGACAGGCCATGGAGAACAGGGAGCCTTGTTATGCTGATGGGCGGGATGTAAATTGCCAACAGACACTCTGGAGATGTTTATGGTGTATCCTGAAACATCTGAAAAACAAAGCTACAGAGACTAGGGCACTTCCACTTTTGGCCCTATAGCTTAGGAAAATTAAAATCAACAAGACACAGCCAACACAAAATTTAGGGCTGCTGTGTTTACAAGAACCTCGAGTCCAGTACAAATTAAATATCCCAGAAAGAAAAAAATGGATAAAGGAGTTGTGCTACTTACGTACAACGGAATATCACTCAGCAATGAAATCAATGTCATCAGGCCTGTAGCAGCAAATTGAGTGGATTTAAGTATGATGATTCTAAGAGAAATATGTCACACAGAGAAAGATAATTATCATAAGATATCACTAATAGAGGGAGTGTAAACTTGGCTACACATAAACTGAATTACAAAACCGAACAGTCTCACATTTAGATAAAAACTTATGCTTGCTTAAGGGGAAAGTTGAGTTGGGGTGCTGTATAAAACCAGAGATTGAAATTAGCACACATACCATTCCATAAGCCAAATATGTAATAGACAAGACCTACTCTTTGCTCAACGAAATAGACTCATCCATGGTGTATCACCTCACACCTGTTAGAATGGGCATCATCAGAAAATCTACAAACAACAAATGCTGGAAAGGGTGTGGAGATAAGGAACCCTCTTCCACTATTGTTGGGAATGTAAATTGATACAGTCACTGTGGAGAACATTATGGAGTTTCTTATAAAACTAAGAATAGAATTACCATATGATACAGCAATCCCACTACTGGGCATATACCCAGGCAAAACCATAAATCAAAAAGAGACATTCACCTCAATGTTCATTGCATCACTATTTACAATATCCAGGTAATGGAAGCAACCTAAATGCCCACAGACAGACGAATGCATAAAGATGTGGTACAAATATAAAATGGAATATTACTAAGCCATAAAAAGGAATGAAATTGGGTCATTTGTAGAGACGTTGATGGATCTAGAGACTGTCATACAGAGTGAAGTAAGTCAGAAATAGAAAAACAAATCTTGTGTATTAATGCATATATGTGGAACCTAGAAAAATTATACAGATGAACCGTTTTTTAAGGCAGAAATAGAGCAACAGATGTAGACAACAAACGTATGGACACCAAGGGGGGAAAGCTGTTGGGGGGTGGTGGTGGGAGGATTGAGAGATTGGGATTGGCATGTATACATTTATATGTATAAAATAGATAACCAAAAAGAACCTGCTGTATAAAAAAATAAAATAAAATTCAAAATTACAAAAAGTAAAACAGAAAAAATATTCTTCCCTTCACATACATGTATTTATATGAATAAATTATTTCCATGCTTATATCTGTAAATACAAAAAAGAGGAATAAAATCTACCTTGAACCAAAAATGAAAAAAAAAAAAAAAAAAACAGAACCCACCAGTTACACAGAGGAAAACCGTATCAGGGCACTTGCTCCAGTTGTAAACAATTCTGTAGTTGGCCAGTGGTGGGGAATCATCTCCCATTCAGCCAGCAGGCCCCACGCAACAAGCGTCCTCATTGCAAAGCTGGGGGACCGTGCCAAGGCATCTGTGAGTAAATGTGGGCCGAGCCCCAGGCCAGCTGCTGCTGAAATGTTCCCACCCTTCCCAGGTAAAACACCTGAATATGTACAAGGACTTGAAAGCCTAGAGGAAGGGCCATGGAGCCACATGAGCGACAGCATGCCAGCCGATTTGGTGCCTGCAGGCCAGCCAGGATGGTCCTGGCCCTGGGTACTCTTCTGGAAGCTTTCCATTTCCCTGCCTGAGATACCCCTGCTGTCCGGGCCCCCACTGCTTTCTTCCTCACTCACCTCTGCCCAGGGAGAAATTCCAGAGGCAGGTATGGGTGACACATCCTCTTCTTTAGCAGGTGGCATCTTGGTAACTGCTGCAGAAAGTCCAGCAGAGCCCCACTCACACTGGGCCACCCACAAAGCCGTGGCCTCTCACTCCCTCCCACCAGTCCTGCCCCGAGGCTGCTCACAGGGCAGAGAAAATGGCGTCAGGCACAGCTGCAGGGGCTCTTGCTGCCTGGAGCGGTGTTTATATTGATCTCAAAAAGGCACACCTGGGGAGGGCTGGCCGGCACCGTCAGGCTTCCCAGGCCAGCCAATAATCACCCCTCAGGCGCTCACAGTTGCAGAAACTGGAACTTGCTGAATCGGCCAGGTCCAAGGAACAGGTGTGGGCTCCTGAGAGTCAGGATAGACAAGGGGTTGCAGCTCTGGCTTGTTTTCTAATTATATTATCTGGCCCATGAGTGGGAGACAACTTCAAGAAAACCCTCTCCTAATGAGAGGAACCCAGGAGTCAGGGAGAGGAGGGGTGGGTGGTGGGTGGAGACAGAGGCCTGGTGCCCCGGGTGCAGTGGAAGTCTCTGGAAGACCAGGTGGAGGGAGGCCACACAGAGTGATGCCCAGGGTCACAGACCTGTTGGAGCTGCTGTTTCTTCGTTCAAGTCCTGCTCTGAGGTGCTCTGTGTCAGATCTGAGTGACAGGTGAGCTGGAAGTGCTCTGCAATGAGGGCGATGTGCACGGTACCTGTGTGCCCAGCCCTGCCAGGGTAGCTGTAAGGGTAGCTCTGTATCCTGGGAGGGGCCTGACCATGAGAGCCCCATGGGCTGCAGGGGAACCTGCCCAGGGAACCCCATATCCTGGGGGGGGCCTGAACAGGAGAGCACCGTGGGCTGCGGTGGGGGTGGGGTACCTGCCCAGGTGAGCTCCATATCCTGGGATTGGCCTGACCTCGAGAGCCCCATGGGCTGCTGGAGTCCTGGTAAAGGATGTCAGGACAGTCAGTGAAGCCACCGAGGATAGACGTCCAGTAGTTCCTAAATCCTACACCCTGCTGGTCATTCTACCAACCACCGGGACATGGTATTCTGTATTAGTCTTCAATGATGCCTTCTTTTGTATTCTATTAGTCCCAGAGTCACAAGAAATTTTGGCTTGTGAGTGGCAGGACTCAACATACAACTAAAACAATACTTCTGGGCCGTGTTGCCCCAAGGGTTCAAAAATTCCCACACCATCTTTGGGGAAAGCTCAGTTAAAGACCTAAAAGTTCTACCTCTGGAAAAGGAAACACTCCTTCAATATGCAGACGACATTCTGATCGCCAGCCCTACTAAGGAGACCTCTGAACTACCAAGCCAATAAAGGATAGAAGTTGTCAAATAAAAAGCTCAAATATCACAGACTACGGTGACCTGCCTGGGCTTCATTCTCACAGAAGGTCGGAGAAGCCCATCTCAGGAAAGGGCAGAAACAATTTACAGCCTTACCCATTTCTAAAACTAGAAGACAGCTTAGGGGTTCCTGGGGAGGCCAGGGTTGGTGCTTCTGGATCCCTAACTACAGTCTACTAGCTGGGCCTCTATATGAAACACTGAAAGGAAAAGATGATGATCCTTTTGAATAGAATCCAGAAGTGGCCTTTCAAGAATGGAAAGAGCAGTCAATTCAGACCCTTGCCCTGGAACTCCCTAATTTAGCTAAACCCTTTGACCTTTACATTCCTGGTGAATGGTGAATCGCTATTGGAGTATTAGTGCAAAAACTGGGACCACTTGAAATGAAACAATGCAAGAATGCCATCCCGGTAGGATAAACTACGGTCACCAATGGGCTTGGCCCACCACCCCATCTGGCCAAGATACTGGCGGTATCTGAAAACCTGGAAATCAGCAGCACAAAAGGCCACCTCCCTCCTAAGGGAAAAGGACCCCACGTGGTGACCCTAAGCCCCAACCATGCCCTGAAGTTGCAGGGTTGGCTCCGTGGGCACACTGACCTCGAGTGAGGAGGCCCTCCAACTCCAACCTCCAGAGAGATAACCGGGGTAAAGGGGCACCATGACGACTCATGTGACCATCACTTGACCTGGAGTTTCTCTCATAAAACAACAAGAGTGTGTCCCAAAAGAGTAGACTACTGCTTGCAGGACTTACTGCACCCAGAGCGGACCTAATAATCTTGGCGGGGGAAACGTATATCACGCTGTCACCATAGAAGAGCCTACAGACACTGTGATGATGGTGGCCAATAAGACCGGCTGGACTCCTGTTTACTTCAAAAGGCTGTTGACTCAGTGGCCATCATGGTCCTTCATCACCACTGACCCTGGACTGTCTGGGAGTTGAGCAGGCAGGGTCCTGACACCTGGTGCTCTTTTTACGTTAATTCAGGGGCCTAATTGAAGAAAGTGCAGACTACTGGTCAGAGCATCTAGGCTGGCAGAAACGGTCAGCCTAAGGTGGCCGAACAAATGCAGGGCGGGGTGAAACTGGACCTCACAGCGTCACTGCACATCTCCTTCCTGGACCCTTAAAGGTCATTAGAATCTATAACGCTTCCAATACTGGTGCTCAGGCGGACGAGCGGGGAGGCAGGAGGCCTGGGGACAATCAACGTCACCTGGAGGCTGCTGGGGAGAAGTTCTGACCCTCGCCCACGGGTAAGAGGGCTCCTAACTCAGCACTCAGCAGTTACAGAAGAAGGGTCTGCACCCTCAGCACTCTAAGAATGAGGAAGGGGAAAAAAGGCAGAAGAGGGCTTTTTCCCAGGCAAAGCCCCTTAAAAATCCCTGGGAGATAAAAATAGAATCTGGGCAATAAAATAAAGTCTAACCTTTTTTATCCTTTGTGCTTTGTCTAATTTCACGTGCTCCTAGGGTCCCGCATACAGAGGTTCAACAGCCGGCACTTCAGACCAGATTTCCTAGTGCGGAATGGCTGGGTCGACACCTCAGCTCCTGGGACACAGTGCACACTCCGCGATATAGAGCCTGAGCTGCAGCCAACCGGGCCCTCGAGAGCTCCGCCCCCTCCCTCCCACTGACTCTGACAGGATCTCTACACAGCAGCCCAGCCCACAGCCCACGGGGTAGCACATGCTCTCACCTCTCCATTCTCTGATCAAAATATAAAGTTTCCTTTGCTTCTGAACCAAACTCAGTCTCAATCTGTTGGCTCCAATGACACTGGGCAGGGGGACACTTGTTGGGGTCCACTCTGGAGGATCAGTAACAGAAATTGAGAACATTGTAACTTCAATGAACAGATGTTTGAGCCAAACTGTAATTAACATAGAACAGTGTATAAGGCTCGGGTAAAATAAGATGTTTCTAACACTCCCATTTGATATTTCCATCACTTTATTAGAAGCAAGTTCAGTGAAAAGGTTTGTCTTATTTGTCAGGTCAATATTAGAGAAACGAAGTGATTTCTTTCCAAGGATGTACATCTAAAAATCTTGGTTAAAGCTTCAATCTTGTTTTAAATGCTTTTCCATTGAAAATGATACCTCTCTTTCAGTTCCCCCAATTCTGAGAAGTATAAAATCTTATAATTTATTATTACCAAAGGGGAAAGGTGGGAGGAGGGATAAATTAACAGTTTGGGATTAACACATACACACTGCTATGTATAAAATCGATCATCAACAAGGAACTACTGTATAGCACAGGGAACTACACTCAATATTTTACAATAACCTATAAGGGGAAATCATCTGAAAAAGAATAGATATTTTTATTGACATCATCTATTAATGACAGTTAAAATGGAACGTAAGGGAAGCCGGTGGTGAGTGCTTCTGACCCTGAAGACTTCAATCATCTAAAGTTTGGACTCTGCCTACTTCCCAAGGCCCTTAATGAACATATGTGTAGCCGTAGCTTAAAAAATTCCCCAGTTTGGGTTGTGGAGAGACACTGATTTTGTAAAAGCCCTGGTGTTCTCCTCACATGAATGGGACACTTCCTACAGCTAAAACATGCCTGTCACACCCAGAGGATGGTATACCGTCTGATCGGGAAGAGTTTGGAAAAGGCATCTCATCTCCTCATCTCCTGGTGCTCGGGTTCACCCCTCCAGCGTCTTTACGAACAGTCTCCCCACTTGGAGATGTCAGCACTGTCAACATCCTGTTGCAGACAGTTTGGAATTTGTCCAGAGGATGAAGCAGAAGGAGGAGGAACAATGAGAGACAAGTCCTAGGTGTTCGGACAGGCACATGTCACTCTTATTTCCAATCAGGAAGACGAATTGACCAAAGGCTAGGGTTGCCCATGGAAACAGAATAGGGCTTGAGGAAATTCCGCTGCTTTGTGGCCAGTTCCCATAAACACAAGTTGAAAAATGGAACTCAGGGACACTAAAATTCACGAAACTGCAGAGTTGAAAATATCTATCACTGAAAAATGTCTTGAGGAAAGTCAGAGGAAAGGACTTGTAAGCAACGGAGAATGGCAGGAAAGGGATTGGAAGAGGTAGAAAGGACTCGCCATTAAGCACAAGAAAAGGGGCTGAACATTGCCAACATTGCAATTGGCCAAAAAGGGTGTATGCGTCTTTTTCTGTATGTATTCAAGAAAAGGGCATACACTTTTTTAGCCAACCAAACAGGTGGGCACTGGAAATCAATACTACAAAACATATCACTTCGCATCAGTCAGAAGAGCCTTCCTCATAAAGTGTAAACACCAGAAATGCAGGACAGGGCAAGGAGAAAAGGGAGCCCTCTGAGGCTTATACTGGAAATGTATATTGCCAACGGTCACTCTGGAGAAGTGTATTGTGTTTACTAAAGCATCTAAAAAATGAGCTACAGAGCACAGGGCACTTGCACTCATGGACGTATATCTTGGGAAAAACAAAAATCGAGAGGACACAGGCACCCCAATGTTTACCGCCTCTATGTTTAAAAGAACCTCGACTAGGATATAATTTATAAGTCTCTGGAGGGAAAAAATGGATAGAGATGTGGCACTTATGTAGAGTGGAATATTACTCAGCCTGGAAATCAATGAAATATGGCCAGTTGTAACAACCACAGAGGAGTTACGTATGATCATTCGAAGTCACATAATTCAAAAAGAAAAAGACACACGATATTACTAATACATGGAATGTAAACGTGGCTACAAATGAACTGAATTACAAAACAGAACGGGGTCTCAAATTTAGAAAACCAACATATGCTTGCTTAAGGATAAAGGAGAGTTGGGGTGCTGCATAAAACCAGAGATAGAAATTAGCACAGATACCTTTCCATAAGCCAAATATGTCATAGTCAAGACCTACCAGTTGCTCAACGAAATGGACTAAACACCCCATATTCAACGCCTAGGAATACACCTGACTAGTAAGAATCTTCAAACCCATGGATTTATATGTCTCCGTAAGAGAATCAAGCGTGTGTATAGATTTATGAACGCAGCAGAGAAAATCCGATAAATCCAATTATCAAAATGAATTACAAAAACAAAACACAATGACAGTGAAATAGAGAACTATTCTTAAATAATTCATTCAGAGCTTGTGATGCAACCTGGATTAACCACATCTGCACCAAGAGCTGAGTGAGACATAAGGTTGGACACTTCGGGCGGATAGCACTGGTGAGGTACGATGAGCAAATGCAGACCCTTTGAAGTCATACTGCATGGTACCCATTCCATGGGTCCCAACTCTCCAGGTTTAAGAGATTCTTCCTTCAGCTAAAACATGCATGGGAAACCCAAAGTATGGTACACCGTGTGACTGGGAACCGTTTTCAAATGCATCTCAGTTTTCGCCCCCTTTTACACGGGTTCACCATTCCAGACCCTTTACTAACACTCTCTCCACTTGGAGAGTAAGTGCCTTTAACCTCCTGTTTGGCACAGTTTGGAAATTCTGGGCAAGGTGAACAGGAATAGGGAGAACCAATCAGAGACTAGCTGTAGGTGTCTGCACGTGCAAATTTAATGCTCATTTCCCACCAGGAAGAGGAATTAACCAAAAGCTCAGCATGCCGTGCCGGAACCAGATTAGGGCCTGAAGCAATCATGTGGGTTTGCGGCCAGCTCAGAAGAAAGCGAGTTAAAGAAAGGAGCTCAGGGCCACTGAAATTCACAAAACTGCAGAGTTATGAATGACAGCTATCGTCCAAAATTGTACTGAAGTAAGTCTTCGAAGAGGACTTGAAAGCGGGGCAGAATTTCAGGAAAACGATTTCAGGGGGTAGACTGGAATTGCACTTAAAGCATAGGAAAAGAGGCAGAATGTCGACAATGACTCACTTGGCCAAAAAGGGCGTATGCGTTTTTTCCTGAATATATTCAGGAAAAAACGCATACGCCCTTTTTGGCAAGCCAAGCAAGCATGTAAAGGAAATCTGCACTACAATGAAGTCTCACTGCCCCCCGGTCAAAAGGGCCATCTGAAAAAAGTGTAAAATCCAGAAAGGCAGCACAGGTCATGGAGAACAGGGAACCTTATTATGCTGATGGGAGGGATGTAAATTGCCAACAGCCAATCTGGAGAAGTGTATGGTGTTTCCTGAAACACGTAGGAAACACAGCAACACAGCCTATGGCACTTCCACTTATGGTCCTATAGCTTAAGGAAATTAAAATCAAAAACACACAGCCACCCCAAAGTTTGGGACGGCTCTGTTTACAAAAACCTCGTCTACGGTACAAGTTAAATATCCGAGAAAGCAAAAAATGGATAAAGAAGTTGTGGTACGTACGTACAATGGAATATTACTCAGCAATGCGATCTACGTCATCAGGCCCGTAGCGGCATAATGAGTGGATACAGGTACGACGATTCTACGAGAAATAAGTCACACAGAAAAAGAAACATCATAAGATATCACTAATACACGGAACGTAAACTTGGCTACATATGAACTGAATTACAAAACAGAACAGGGTCTCACATTTAGAAAATCAACTTATGCTTGCTTATGGGGAAAGGTGAGTTGGGGTGCTGCATAAAACCAGAGATTGAAATTAGCACAGATACCGTTCCATAAGCCAAATATATAATAGACAAGACCTACTCCTTGCTCAACGAAATGGACTCAACACCCCATATTCAACGCCTGGGAATATACCTGACAAGTAAGAATCTTAAGACCCATGGATTTATATGGCTCCATAAGGAAATCAAGCGTGTGTACAGCGGCCTAAACGCAGCAGTGAAAATCCGATAAATCCCATTATCAAAATAAATTTCACAAACACAACACAATGACAGTGAAATAGAGAGCAATTCTTAAATAATTCATTCAGGGCTTGTGATGCAACCTGGATTTACATAAGGCTGGACACTTCGGGCTGATAGCATTGGTGAGGTTCGGTGAGCAAACGGAGACCCTTTGAAGTCATACTGCATGGTAGCCATTCCATGGGTCCCAGCTCTCCAGGTTTAAGGGATTCTTCCTTCAGCTAAAACATGCATGGAAAACCCAGAGTATGGTCCACCGTGTGATTGGGAATCGTTTTCAAATGCATCTCAGGTTTCGTCCCCTGGTACTCGGGTTCACCATTCCAGACGCTTTACTAACTCTCTCCCCACTTGGAGAGTCAGTGCCTTTAACCCCCTGTTTGGCACAGCTTGCAATTTCTGCGCAAGATGAACAGGAATACGGAGAACCAATGAGAGACTAGCTGTAGGTGTCTGCACGGGCAAATGAAACGCTCATTTCCCACCAGGAAGAGGAATTAACCAAAGGCTCAGCGTGCCCTGCCGGAAACAGATTAGGGCCTGAAGCAATCCTGCGGTTTTGCGGCCACCTCACAAGAAAGCGAGTTAAAGAAAGGAGCTCAGGGGCACTGTAATTCACAAACCTGCAGAGTTAGGAATGACAGCTATCGTCCAAAAATATATTGAAATAAGTCTTCGAAGAGGACTTGAAAGCGGGGCAGAATTTCAGGAAAACGATTTCAGGGGGTAGACTGGAATTGCACTTAAAGCATAGGAAAAGAGGCAGAATGTCCACAATGATGCACTTGGCCAAAAAGGGTGTATGCGTTTTTTCCAGAGTATATTCAGGAAAAAACGCATACGCACTTTTTGGCCAACCAAGCAAGCGTGTCAAGGAAATCTGCACTACAATGAAGTCTCACTGCCCCCCGGTCAAAAGGGCCATCTGAAAAAAGTGTAAAATCCAGAAAGGCAGGACAGGTCATGGAGAACAGTGAACCTTGTTATGCTGATGGGCGGGATGTAAATTGGCAACAGCCACTCTGGAGAAGTGTATGGTGTTTCCTGAAACACGTAGGAAACAAAGCAACAAAGCCTATGGCACTTCCACTTATGTTCCTATAGCTTAGGGAAATTAAAATCAAAAACACACAGCCACCCCAAAGTTTGGGACGGCTCTGTTTACAAGAACCTCGTCTACGGTACAAGTTAAATATCCGACAAAGCAAAAAATGGATAAAGAAGTTGTGGTACATACGTACAATGGAATATCACTCAGCAATGAGATCTACGTCATCAGGCCCGTAGCGGCATAATGAGTGGATTCAGGTACGACGATTCTACGAGAAATAAGTCACACAGAAAAAGAAACATCATAAGATATCACTAATACACGGAACGTAAACTTGGCTACACATGAACTGAATTACAAAACAGAACAGGGTCTCAAATTTAGAAAACCAACTTATGCTTGCTTATGGGGAAAGGTGAGTTGGGGTGCTGCATAAAACCAGAGATTGAAATTAGTACAGATACCGTTCCATAAGCCAAATATATAATAGAAAAGACCTACTCCTTGCTCAACGAAATGGACTCAACACCCCTTATTCAACACATGGGAAGATACCTGACAAGTAAGAATGTTAAAACCCATGGATTTATATGTCTCCATAAGGAAATCAAGCATGTGTACAGCGGCCTAAACACAACAGTGAAAATCCGATAAATCCCATTATCAAAATAAATTTCAAAAACAAAACACAATGACATTGAAATAGAGAGCAATTCTTAAATAATTCATTCAGGGCTTGTGATGCAACCTGGATTTACCACATCTACACCCAGAGCTGAGTGACACATAAGGCCGGACACTTTGGGCTGATAGCATTGGTGAGGTTCGGTGAGCAAACGCAGACCCTTTGAAGTCATACTGCATGGTACCCATTCCATGGGTCCCAACTCTCCAGGTTTAAGGGATTCTTCCTTCAGCTAAAACATGCATGGGAAACCCAGAGTATGGTCCACCGTGTGATTGGGAAACGTTTTCAAATGCATCTCAGGTTTCGTCCCCTGGTACTAGGGTTCACCGTTCCAGACGCTTTACTAACACTCTCCCCACATGGAGAGTCAGTGCCTTTAACCTCCTGTTTGGCACTGTTTGCAATTTCTGCGCAAGATGTACAGGAATAGGGAGAACCAATGAGAGACTAGCTGTAGGTGCCTGCACGGGCAAATGGAACGCTCGTTTCCCACAAGGAAGGGGAATTAGCCAAAGGCTCAGTGTGCCCTGCCCGAACCAGATTAGGGCCTGAAGCAATCCTGCGGCTTTGCGGCCATCTCACAAGAAAGCGAGTTGAAGAAAGGAGCTCAGGGGCACTGTAATTCACAAACCTGCAGAGTTATGAATGACAGCTATCGTCCAAAAATGTATTAAAGTAAGTCTTCGAAGAGGACTTGAAAGCAGGGCAGAATTTCAGGAAAACGATTTCAGGGGGTAGACTGGAATTGCACTTAAAGCATATTAAAAGAGGCTGAATGTCCACAATGATGCACTTGGCCACAAAGGGCGTATGCATTTTTTCCTGAATATATGCAGGAAAAAACGCATACACACTTTTTGGCCAACCAAGCAAGCGTGTAAAGGAAATCTGCACTACAATGAAGTCTCACTGCCCCACGGTCAAAAGGGCCATCTGAAAAAAGTGTAAAATCCAGAAAGGCAGGACAGGTCATGGAGAACAGGGAGCCTTGTTATGCTGATGGGCGGGATGTAAATTGCTAACAGCCACTCTGGAGAAATGTACGGTGTTTCCTGAAACACCTAAAAAACTAAGCAACGGAGCCTACGGCACTTCCACTTATGGCCCTATAACTTAGGGAAATTAAAATCAAAAACACACAGCCACCCCAAAGTTTTGGACGGATCTGTTTACAAGAAGCTCGTCTATGGTACAAGTTAAATAACCCAGAATGCGAAAAATGGATAAAGAATTTGTGGTACATACGTACAATGGAATATCACTCAGCAATGAAATCTATGTCATCAGGCCCGTCGCGGCATAATGAGTGGATTCAGATACGGTGATTCTAAGTGAAATAAGTCACACAGATAAAGAAACATTAAGATATCACTAATACACCGAATGTGAACTTGGCTACACATGAACTGAATTACAAAACAGAACAGGGTCTCAAATTTAGAAAACCAACTTATGCTTGCTTAAGGGGAAATGTGAGTTGGGGTGCTGCATAAAACCAGAGATTGAAATTAGAACAGATACCGTTCCATAAGCCAAATATTTAATAGTCAAGACCTACTCCTTGCTCAACGAAATGGACTAAACACCCCATATTCAATGCCTAGGAATACACCTGCCAATTAAGAATCTTAACACCCATGGATTTACATGTCTCCGTAAGAGAATCAGGCATGTGTACAGTGCCATAAATGCAGCCGTGAAAATCCGATAAATCCCATTATCAAAATAAATTACAAAAACAAAACACAATGACAGTGAAATAGAGAGCAATTCTTAAAGAATTCATTCAGGGCTTGTGATGCAACCTGGAGTTACCACATCTACACCTAGAGCTGGCTGAGACATAAGGCTGGACACTTCGGGCGGATACCATTGGTGAGGTTCAGTGAGCAAATGCAGACCCTTTGAAGTCATACTGCATGGTACACATTCCATGGGTCCCAACTCTCCAGGTTTAAAGGATTCTTCCTTCAGCAAAACATGCATGGGAATCCCAGAGTATGGTCCACCGTGTGACCGGGAAACGTTTTTAAATGCGTCTCAGTTTTCGTCCCCTGGTACTCGGGTTCACCATTCCAGACGCTTTACTTACACTGTCCCTACCTGGAGAGTCAGTGCCTTTAACCTCCTGTTTGGCACAGTTTGCAATTTCTGCGCAAGATGAACAGGAATAGGGAGAACCAATGAGAGACTAGCTGTAGGTGTCTGCACGGGCAAATTTAACGCTCATTATGAACCAGGAAGAGGAATTAGCCAAAGGCTCAGCATGCCGTGCCGGAACCAGATTAGGGCCTGAAGCAATCCTGCGGTTTTGCGGCCAGCTCACAAGAAAGCGAGTTGAAGAAAGGAGCTCAGGGGCACTGTAATTCACAAACCTGCAGAGTTATAAATGACAGCTCTCATCCAAAAATATATTGAAGTAAGGCTACAAAGAGGACTTGAACGTGGGGCAGAATTCCAGGACTACGATTTCAGGAGGTAGACGGGAAATCCTCTGAAAGTATAGGAAAAGAGTCAGAATGTCGACAATGATGCACTTGGTCAAAAAGGGCATATGCGTTTTTTCCAGGGCCCTCATTAAAGAGGGTAGGAGGCTCCCAGTATGCTTCAGTGGCCAACAGAAGACCCACGTCGCCAAGGCGATGTGAGCCAGCCTTGCAGGAGTGACCTCACATCAGAGGGCCCACCTCACAGAAGGGTAAGGAACCCAGGAAGGATCAGACCCTCACCAGAGTGCCCACAAGAGCAAGGGGCTGGGAACCAGGCAGGAGTGTCCTCACACCCGTGGGACCACATCATCGAAAGTTGAGGTACCCAGCACATGTGGCCTCAAACCAGAGGACCCACATCACCATGGGTCTCGGAGCGAGGCAGGCAGGATTAACCTCCCAACACATGGCCCATTGTATAAAAAAGGTGAGGAATCCAGCCGTTGGAACATCCCAGCAGGCGGCCCAGATCACCGAGGCTATGGGATCCAGGCAGTGATGAACTCACAACAGAGGGCCCTCATCGTGATACTGTAAGCAACCCAGCCGTTGTGACCTCAGAGCACAAGGCCCACATCCCCATGGGGGAGGGAACCAAGCAGGAGTGTCATCGCACCAGTGGGCACACATCAGAAAATGTGGGGAGCCCAGCAGTTAGGGCCAGACGCCAGAGGGCCCTCATCACTGAGGAGAGGAGGCTCCCAGCAAGCTCCAACTGCTACCAGAGGGCTGACGTCGCCAATGCGGTGTGTGCCAGCCAGGCAGGAGTGACCTCAGAGCAGAGGGCCAACCACACAAAAGTGTGAGGAACCCAAAGAGGATCAGACTCTCACCAGAGGGCCCACATCACCAAGGGAATGGAAACCAGGCAGGAGTGTCCTCACACCAGTGGGGCCACATCACCGAAATGTGATGGACCCAGCACACTTGGCCTCAAACTAGAGGACACACATCACCAAGGGGCTGGGAGTGAGGCAGGCAGGAGGAGCCTCAAAACAGACGGCCCATAGAATAAAAAAGGTGAGGAATCCCGCAGTTGGAACCTCCCAGCAGGCAGCCAGGAGCAGCGAGGATATGGGATCCAGGCCTGACTGAACACAAAACAGAGGGCCCTCATCATGAAACTGTGAGCAACCCAGCCGTTGGGACCTCAGAGCAGAAGGCCCACATTCCCATGTGGTTGGGAACCTGGCAGGAGTGTACTCGCACCACAGGGCGCACATTAGAGAATTTTGGGAGCCCAGAAGTTAGGGCCTGACGCCAGAGGGCCCTCATCACCGAGGAGAGGAAGCTCCCAGCAGGCTCCAACTGCCACAAGAGGGCCGACGTTGCCAAGGTGGGGTGTGCCAGCCAGGCAGGAGTGACCTCACAGCAGAGGGTCTACCTCACAGAAGGGTGAGGAAACCAGCCAGGATAAGACTCTCACCAGAGAGCCCACATCACCAAGGGGATAGGAAAAAGGCAGCAGTGTCCTCACACCAGAGTGGCCACATTATAGAATGGTGAGGAACCCAGCACATGTGGCCTAAACCAGAGGACCCACATTTCCAAGGTGCTCCGAGTGAGGCAAGCAGGAGTAGCCTAACAACACAGGGCCCACAGAATAAAAAATGTGAGGAATCCAGCAGTTTGAACCTCCCAGCAGGTGGCCCAGAGCACGGAGTCTATGGGATCCAGGCCACAGTGAACTCACAGCAGAGGGCCCACATCATGAAACTGTGAGCAACCCAGCCGGTGGAACCTCAGAGCAGAAGGCCCACATCCCCATGGGGATAGGAACCTCGCAGGAGTGTCCTCGCACAACTTAACACGTATCAGAAAATGTGGGAACCCAGCAGTTAGGGCCTGACGCCAGAGGGCCCTCATCACCGAGGAGAGGAGGCTACCAGCAGGCTCCAAATGCCACCAGAGGGCCGACGTCACCAAGGCAATGGGAGCAAGCCAGGCAGGAGTTACCTCACAGCAGAGGGCCCACCTCACAGAAGTGTGAGGAACCCAACCAGGATCAGACTCTAACCAGAGGGCCCACATCACCAAGGGGATGGAAACCAGGCAGGAGTGTCCTCACACCAGTGGGGCCACATCAGCCAAAGGTGAGGAACACAGCACATGTGGCCTCAAACAAGGGGACACACATCACGAAAGGGCTGGGAGTGAGACATGCAGGAGGAGACTCACAGCAGAGGGCCCATAGAATAAAAAGGTGAGGAACCCCGCAGTTGGAAGCTCCAAGCAGGTGGCCCAGAGCACCGAGGCTATGGGATCCATGCCGGAGTGAACTCACAGCAGAGGGCCCACATTCTGACACTGTGAGCAACCCAGCCGTTGGGACCTCAGAGCAGAAAGCCAACATCCCCATGCGGATGGGACCCTGGCAGGAGTGTACTCGCACGACAGGGCGCACATCAGAAAATTTTGGGAGCCCATGAGTTAGGGCCTGACGCCAGAGGGCCCTCATTACCGAGGGGAGGAGACTCCCAGCAGGCACCAACTCCCAACTGAGGGCCCACATCGCCAAGGTGACGTGTGCCAGCCAGGCAGGAGTGACCTCACAGCAGAGGGTCTACCTCACAGAAGGGTGACGAATCCAGCCAGGATCAGGCTCTCACCAGAGGGCCCCCATCACCAAGTGGATGGGAACCAGGCAGGAGTGTCCTCACACCAGTGGGGCCACATCAATAAAGGTGAGGAAGCCGGCACATGTGGCCTCAAACCAGAGGACCTACATCACAAAGGGGCTGGGAGTGAGTCAGGAAGGAGGAGCATGAAAACACAGGACCCAAAGAATAGAAAAGGTAAGGAATCCAGCAGTAGGAACCTCCCAGCAGGCGGCTCAGAGCACAGAGTCTATGGGATCTAGGCCTGAGTGAACTAACACCAGAGAGCCAACATCATGAAACGGTGAACAACACAGGTGTTGGGACCTTAGAGCAGAAGGCCCACATGCCCATGGGGATGGGAACCTGGCAGGAGTGCCCTCGCACCACTTAGGACGTATCAGAAAATGTGGGAACCCAGCAGTTAGGGCCTGATGCCAGAGGGCCTCATCACCGAGGGGAGGAGGCTCCCAGCAGGCTCCAACTGCCACCAGAGGTCCGACGTCGCCAAGGCGGGGTGTGCTAGCCAGGCAGGAGTGACCTCAGAGAAGAGGGCCCACCTCACAGAAGTGTGAGGAACCCAACCAGGATCAGACTCTCGCCGGAGGGACCACATCACCAAGGGGATGGGAAGCAGGCAGGAGTGTCCTCACACCAGTGGGGCCACATCATCAAAAGATGAGGAACCCATCACATGTGGCCTCAAACCAGAGGACACACATCACCAAGGGGCTGGGAGTGAGGCAGGTGTCTGGAGGGGCACATTTAACTCTAATTTCCCACCAGGAAGAGGAATTAACCAAAGGCTCAGAGTGCCGTGCCACACCCTGATTATGGCCTGAAGCAAACCTGCGGTTTTGTGGCCAGCTTTCAAGGAAGCGAGTTAAGAAAGGAAATCACGTGCACTGAAATTCACAAACCTGCAGAGTTATAAATGACAGCTATTGGCAAAAATATATTGAAGTAAGTCTGCAAAGAGGACTTGAAAACGAGGCAGAATTGAGGAATCATATTTCAGGAGGTAGATTGGAATTGCATTTAAAACATGTGAAAAGCGGCAGATCTTTGACAGTGATGCACTTGGACGAACAGTGCGTATACATTTTTTCCTGAATATATTCAGGAAAAAACGCATATGCCCTTTTTGGCCAACCAAGCACTCGAGCAATGGAAATCCATACTACAATGAAGTCTCATTTCCCATTCGTCCAAAGGGCCATCTGAAAAAAGTGTAAAAACCAGAAACACAGGACAGGCCACGGAGAACAGGGAGCCTTGTTATGCTGATGGGCGGGATGTAAATTGCCAACAGACACTCTGGAGATGTTTATGGTGTATCCTGAAACATCTGAAAAACAAAGCTACAGAGACTAGGGCACTTCCACTTTTGGCCCTATAGCTTAGGAAAATTAAAATCAACAAGACACAGCCAACACAAAATTTAGGGCTGCTGTGTTTACAAGAACCTCGAGTCCAGTACAAATTAAATATCCCAGAAAGAAAAAAATGGATAAAGGAGTTGTGCTACTTACGTACAACGGAATATCACTCAGCAATGAAATCAATGTCATCAGGCCTGTAGCAGCAAATTGAGTGGATTTAAGTATGATGATTCTAAGAGAAATATGTCACACAGAGAAAGATAATTATCATAAGATATCACTAATAGAGGGAGTGTAAACTTGGCTACACATAAACTGAATTACAAAACCGAACAGTCTCACATTTAGATAAAAACTTATGCTTGCTTAAGGGGAAAGTTGAGTTGGGGTGCTGTATAAAACCAGAGATTGAAATTAGCACACATACCATTCCATAAGCCAAATATGTAATAGACAAGACCTACTCTTTGCTCAACGAAATAGACTCATCCATGGTGTATCACCTCACACCTGTTAGAATGGGCATCATCAGAAAATCTACAAACAACAAATGCTGGAAAGGGTGTGGAGATAAGGAACCCTCTTCCACTATTGTTGGGAATGTAAATTGATACAGTCACTGTGGAGAACATTATGGAGTTTCTTATAAAACTAAGAATAGAATTACCATATGATACAGCAATCCCACTACTGGGCATATACCCAGGCAAAACCATAAATCAAAAAGAGACATTCACCTCAATGTTCATTGCATCACTATTTACAATATCCAGGTAATGGAAGCAACCTAAATGCCCACAGACAGACGAATGCATAAAGATGTGGTACAAATATAAAATGGAATATTACTAAGCCATAAAAAGGAATGAAATTGGGTCATTTGTAGAGACGTTGATGGATCTAGAGACTGTCATACAGAGTGAAGTAAGTCAGAAATAGAAAAACAAATCTTGTATATTAATGCATATATGTGGAACCTAGAAAAATTATACAGATGAACCGATTTTTAAGGCAGAAATAGAGCAACAGATGTAGACAACAAACGTATGGACACCAAGGGGGGAAAGCTGTTGGGGGGTGGTGGTGGGAGGATTGAGAGATTGGGATTGGCATGTATACATTTATATGTATAAAATAGATAACCAAAAAGAACCTGCTGTATAAAAAAATAAAATAAAATTCAAAATTACAAAAAGTAAAACAGAAAAAATATTCTTCCCTTCACATACATGTATTTATATGAATAAATTATTTCCATGCTTATATCTGTAAATACAAAAAAGAGGAATAAAATCTACCTTGAACCAAAAATGAAAAAAAGAAAAAAAAAACAGAACCCACCAGTTACACAGAGGAAAACCGTATCAGGGCACTTGCTCCAGTTGTAAACAATTCTGTAGTTGGCCAGTGGTGGGGAATCATCTCCCATTCAGCCAGCAGGCCCCACGCAACAAGCGTCCTCATTGCAAAGCTGGGGGACCGTGCCAAGGCATCTGTGAGTAAATGTGGGCCGAGCCCCAGGCCAGCTGCTGCTGAAATGTTCCCACCCTTCCCAGGTAAAACACCTGAATATGTACAAGGACTTGAAAGCCTAGAGGAAGGGCCATGGAGCCACATGAGCGACAGCATGCCAGCCGATTTGGTGCCTGCAGGCCAGCCAGGATGGTCCTGGCCCTGGGTACTCTTCTGGAAGCTTTCCATTTCCCTGCCTGAGATACCCCTGCTGTCCGGGCCCCCACTGCTTTCTTCCTCACTCACCTCTGCCCAGGGAGAAATTCCAGAGGCAGGTATGGGTGGCACATCCTCTTCTTTAGCAGGTGGCATCTTGGTAACTGCTGCAGAAAGTCCAGCAGAGCCCCACTCACACTGGGCCACCCACAAAGCCGTGGCCTCTCACTCCCTCCCACCAGTCCAGCCCCGAGGCTGCTGACAGGGCAGAGAAAATGGCGTCAGGCACAGCTGCAGGGGCTCTTGCTGCCTGGAGCGGTGTTTATATTGATCTCAAACAGGCACACCTGGGGAGGGCTGGCCGGCACCGTCAGGCTTCCCAGGCCAGCCAATAATCACCTCTCAGGCGCTCACAGTTGCAGAAACTGGAACTTGCTGAATCGGCCAGGTCCAAGGAACAGGTGTGGGCTCCTGAGAGTCAGGATAGACAAGGGGTTGCAGCTCTGGCTTGTTTTCTAATTATATTATCTGGCCCATGAGTGGGAGACAACTTCAAGAAAACCCTCTCCTAATGAGAGGAACCCAGGAGTCAGGGAGAGGAGGGGTGGGTGGTGGGTGGAGACAGAGGCCTGGTGCCCCGGGTGCAGTGGAAGTCTCTGGAAGACCAGGTGGAGGGAGGCCACACAGAGTGATGCCCAGGGTCACAGACCTGTTGGAGCTGCTGTTTCTTCGTTCAAGTCCTGCTCTGAGGTGCTCTGTGTCAGATCTGAGTGACAGGTGAGCTGGAAGTGCTCTGCAATGAGGGCGATGTGCACGGTACCTGTGTGCCTAGCCCTGCCAGGGTAGCTGTAAGGGTAGCTCTGTATCCTGGGAGGGGCCTGACCATGAGAGCCCCATGGGCTGCAGGGGAACCTGCCCAGGGAACCCCATATCCTGGGAGGGGCCTGAACAGGAGAGCACCGTGGGCTGCGGTGGGGGTGGGGTACCTGCCCAGGTGAGCTCCATATCCTGGGATTGGCCTGACCTCGAGAGCCCCATGGGCTGCTGGAGTCCTGGTAAAGGATGTCAGGACAGTCAGTGAAGCCACCGAGGATAGACGTCCAGTAGTTCCTAAATCCTACACCCTGCTGGTCATTCTACCAACCACCGGGACATGGTATTCTGTATTAGTCTTCAATGATGCCTTCTTTTGTATTCTATTAGTCCCAGAGTCACAAGAAATTTTGGCTTGTGAGTGGCAGGACTCAACATACAACTAAAACAATACTTCTGGGCCGTGTTGCCCCAAGGGTTCAAAAATTCCCACACCATCTTTGGGGAAAGCTCAGTTAAAGACCTAAAAGTTCTACCTCTGGAAAAGGAAACACTCCTTCAATATGCAGACGATATTCTGATCGCCAGCCCTACTAAGGAGACCTCTGAACTACCAAGCCAATAAAGGATAGAAGTTGTCAAATAAAAAGCTCAAATATCACAGACTACGGTGACCTGCCTGGGCTTCATTCTCACAGAAGGTCGGAGAAGCCCATCTCAGGAAAGGGAAGAAACAATTTACAGCCTTACCCATTTCTAAAACTAGAAGACAGCTTAGGGGTTCCTGGGGAGGCCAGGGTTGGTGCTTCTGGATCCCTAACTACAGTCTACTAGCTGGGCCTCTATATGAAACACTGAAAGGAAAAGATGATGATCCTTTTGAATAGAATCCAGAAGTGGCCTTTCAAGAATGGAAAGAGCAGTCAATTCAGACCCTTGCCCTGGAACTCCCTAATTTAGCTAAACCCTTTGACCTTTACATTCCTGGTGAATGGTGAATCGCTATTGGAGTATTAGTGCAAAAACTGGGACCACTTGAAATGGAACAATGCAAGAATGCCATCCCGGTAGGATAAACTACGGTCACCAATGGGCTTGGCCCACCGCCACATCTGGCCAAGATACTGGCGGTATCTGAAAACCTGGAAATCAGCAGCACAAAAGGCCACCTCCCTCCTAAGGGAAAAGGACCCCACGTGGTGATCCTAGGCCCCAACCATGCCCTGAAGTTGCAGGGTTTGCTCCGTGGGCACATTGACCTCGAGTGAGGAGGCCCTCCAACTCCAACCTCCAGAGAGATAACCGGGGTAAAAGGGCACCATGACGACTCATGTGACCATCACTTGACCTGGAGTTTCTCTCATAAAACAACAAGAGTGTGTCCCAAAAGAGTAGACTACTGCTTGCAGGACTTACTGCACCCAGAGCGGACCTAATAATCTTGGCGGGGGAAACGTATATCACGCTGTCACCATAGAAGAGCCTACAGACACTGTGATGATGGTGGCCAATAAGACCGGCTGGACTCCTGTTTACTTCAAAAGGCTGTTGACTCAGTGGCCATCATGGTCCTTCATCACCACTGACCCTGGACTGTCTGGGAGTTGAGCAGGCAGGGTCCTGACACCTGGTGCTCTTTTTACGTTAATTCAGGGGCCTAATTGAAGAAAGTGCAGACTACTGGTCAGAGCATCTAGGCTGGCAGAAACGGTCAGCCTAAGGTGGCCGAACAAATGCAGGGCGGGGTGAAACTGGACCTCACAGCGTCACTGCACATCTCCTTCCTGGACCCTTAAAGGTCATTAGAATCTATAACGCTTCCAATACTGGTGCTCAGGCGGACGAGCGGGGAGGCAGGAGGCCTGGGGACAATCAACGTCACCTGGAGGCTGCTGGGGAGAAGTTCTGACCCTCGCCCACGGGTATGAGGGCTCCTAACTCAGCACTCAGCAGTTACAGAAGAAGGGTCTGCACCCTCAGCACTCTAAGAATGAGGAAGGGGAAAAAAGGCAGAAGAGGGCTTTTTCCCAGGCAAAGCCCCTTAAAAATCCCTGGGAGATAAAAATAGAATCTGGGCAATAAAATAAAGTCTAACCTTTTTTATCCTTTGTGCTTTGTCTAATTTCACGTGCTCCTAGGGTCCCGCATACAGAGGTTCAACAGCCGGCACTTCAGACCAGATTTCCTAGTGCGGAATGGCTGGGTCGACACCTCAGCTCCTGGGACACAGTGCACACTCCGCGATATAGAGCCTGAGCTGCAGCCAACCGGGCCCTCGAGAGCTCCGCCCCCTCCCTCCCACTGACTCTGACAGGATCTCTACACAGCAGCCCAGCCCACAGCCCACGGGGTAGCACATGCTCTCACCTCTCCATTCTCTGATCAAAATATAAAGTTTCCTTTGCTTCTGAACCAAACTCAGTCTCAATCTGTTGGCTCCAATGACACTGGGCAGGGGGACACTTGTTGGGGTCCACTCTGGAGGATCAGTAACAGAAAT
Source organism: Delphinapterus leucas (assembly GCF_059928025.1). Taxonomy (NCBI): domain Eukaryota; kingdom Metazoa; phylum Chordata; class Mammalia; order Artiodactyla; family Monodontidae; genus Delphinapterus; species Delphinapterus leucas. The sequence goes on from NW_028322238.1 coordinate 13,658,595, forward strand.
TGAGAACATTGTAACTTCAATGAACAGATGTTTGAGCCAAACTGTAATTAACATAGAACAGTGTATAAGGCTCGGGTAAAATAAGATGTTTCTAACACTCCCATTTGATATTTCCATCACTTTATTAGAAGCAAGTTCAGTGAAAAGGTTTGTCTTATTTGTCAGGTCAATATTAGAGAAACGAAGTGATTTCTTTCCAAGGATGTACATCTAAAAATCTTGGTTAAAGCTTCAATCTTGTTTTAAATGCTTTTCCATTGAAAATGATACCTCTCTTTCAGTTCCCCCAATTCTGAGAAGTATAAAATCTTATAATTTATTATTACCAAAGGGGAAAGGTGGGAGGAGGGATAAATTAACAGTTTGGGATTAACACATACACACTGCTATGTATAAAATCGATCATCAACAAGGAACTACTGTATAGCACCGGGAACTACACTCAATATTTTACAATAACCTATAAGGGGAAATAATCTGAAAAAGAATAGATATTTTTATTGACATCATCTATTAATGACAGTTAAAATGGAACCTAAGGGAAGCTGGTGGTGAGTGCTTCTGACCCTGAAGACTTCAATCATCTAAAGTTTGGACTCTGCCTACTTCCCAAGGCCCTTAATGAACATATGTGTAGCCGTAGCTTAAAAAATTCCCCAGTTTGGGTTGTGGAGAGACACTGATTTTGTAAAAGCCCTGGTGTTCTCCTCACATGAATGGGACACTTCCTACAGCTAAAACATGCCTGTCACACCCAGAGGATGGTATACCGTCTGATCGGGAAGAGTTTGGAAAAGGCCTCTCATCTCCTCATCTCCTGGTGCTCGGGTTCACCCCTCCAGCGTCTTTACGAACAGTCTCCCCACTTGGAGATGTCAGCACTGTCAACATCCTGTTGCAGACAGTTTGGAATTTGTCCAGAGGATGAAGCAGAAGGAGGAGGAACAATGAGAGACAAGTCCTAGGTGTTCGGACAGGCACATGTCACTCTTATTTCCAATCAGGAAGACGAATTGACCAAAGGCTAGGGTTGCCCATGGAAACAGAATAGGGCTTGAGGAAATTCCGCTGCTTTGTGGCCAGTTCCCATAAACACAAGTTGAAAAATGGAACTCAGGGACACTAAAATTCACGAAACTGCAGAGTTGAAAATATCTATCACTGAAAAATGTCTTGAGGAAAGTCAGAGGAAAGGACTTGTAAGCAACGGAGAATGGCAGGAAAGGGATTGGAAGAGGTAGAAAGGACTCGCCATTAAGCACAAGAAAAGGGGCTGAACATTGCCAACATTGCAATAGGCCAAAAAGGGTGTATGCGTCTTTTTCTGTATGTATTCAAGAAAAGGGCATACACTTTTTTAGCCAACCAAACAGGTGGGCACTGGAAATCAATACTACAAAACATATCACTTCGCATCAGTCAGAAGAGCCTTCCTCATAAAGTGTAAACACCAGAAATGCAGGACAGGGCAAGGAGAAAAGGGAGCCCTCTGAGGCTTATACTGGAAATGTATATTGCCAACGGTCACTCTGGAGAAGTGTATTGTGTTTACTAAAGCATCTAAAAAATGAGCTACAGAGCACAGGGCACTTGCACTCATGGACGTATATCTTGGGAAAAACAAAAATCGAGAGGACACAGGCACCCCAATATTTACCGCCTCTATGTTTAAAAGATCCTCGACTAGGATATTATTTATAAGTCTCTGGAGGGAAAAAATGGATAGAGATGTGGCACTTATGTAGAGTGGAATATTACTCAGCCTGGAAATCAATGAAATATGGCCAGTTGTAAGAACCACAGAGGAGTTACGTATGATCATTCGAAGTCACATAATTCAAAAAGAAAAAGACACACGATATTACTAATACATGGAATGTAAACGTGGCTACAAATGAACTGAATTACAAAACAGAACGGGGTCTCAAATTTAGAAAACCAACATATGCTTGCTTAAGGATAAAGGAGAGTTGGGGTGCTGCATAAAACCAGAGATAGAAATTAGCACAGATACCTTTCCATAAGCCAAATATGTCATAGTCAAGACCTACCAGTTGCTCAACGAAATGGACTAAACACCCCATATTCAATGCCTAGGAATACACCTGACTAGTAAGAATCTTCAAACCCATGGATTTATATGTCTCCGTAAGAGAATCAAGCGTGTGTATAGATTTATGAACGCAGCAGAGAAAATCCGATAAATCCAATTATCAAAAGGAATTACAAAAACAAAACACAATGACAGTGAAATAGAGAACTATTCTTAAATAATTCATTCAGAGCTTGTGATGCAACCTGGATTAACCACATCTGCACCAAGAGTTGAGTGAGACATAAGGTTGGACACTTCGGGCGGATAGCACTGGTGAGGTACGATGAGCAAATGCAGACCCTTTGAAGTCATACTGCATGGTACCCATTCCATGGGTCCCAACTCTCCAGGTTTAAGAGATTCTTCCTTCAGCTAAAACATGCATGGGAAACCCAAAGTATGGTACACCGTGTGACTGGGAAGCGTTTTCAAATGCATCTCAGTTTTCGCCCCCTTTTACACGAGTTCACCATTCCAGACCCTTTACTAACACTCTCTCCACTTGGAGAGTCAGTGCCTTTAACCTCCTGTTTGGCACAGTTTGGAAATTCTGCGCAAGGTGAACAGGAATAGGGAGAACCAATCAGAGACTAGCTGTAGGTGTCTGCACGTGCAAATTTAATGCTCATTACCCCCAGGAAGAGGAATTAACCAAAAGCTCAGCATGCCGTGCCGGAACCAGATTAGGGCCTGAAGCAATCATGTGGGTTTGCGGCCAGCTCAGAAGAAAGCGAGTTGAAGAAAGGAGCTCAGGGGCACTGTAATTCACAAACCTGCAGAGTTATGAATGACAGCTATCGTCCAAAAATGTACTGAAGTAAGTCTTCGAAGAGGACTTGAAAGCGGGGCAGAATTTCAGGAAAACGATTTCAGGGGGTAGACTGGAATTGCACTTAAAGCATAGGAAAAGAGGCAGAATGTCGACAATGACTCACTTGGCCAAAAAGGGCGTATGCGTTTTTTCCTGAATATATTCAGGAAAAAACGCATACGCCCTTTTTGGCCAACCAAGCAAGCATGTAAAGGAAATCTGCACTACAATGAAGTCTCACTGCCCCCTGGTCAAAAGGACCATCTGAAAAAAGTGTAAAATCCAGAAAGGCAGGACAGGTCATGGAGAACAGGGAGCCTTGTTATGCTGATGGGCGGGATGTAAATTGCCAACAGCCAATCTGGAGAAGTGTATGGTGTTTCCTGAAACACGTAGGAAACAAAGCAACACAGCCTATGGCACTTCCAATTAGGGTCCTATAGCTTAGGGAAATTAAATTCAAAAACACACAGACACCCCAAAGTTTGGGACGGCTCTGTTTACAAGAACCTCGTCTACGGTACAAGTTAAATATCCGAGAAAGCAAAAAATGGATAAAGAAGTTGTGGTACGTACGTACAATGGAATATCACTCAGCAATGAGATCTACGTCATCAGGCCCATAGCAGCATAATGAGTGCATTCAGGTACGACGATTCTACGAGAAATAAGTCACACAGAAAGAGAAATATCATAAGATATCACTAATACAGAGAACGTAAACTTGTCTACACATGAACTGAATTACAAAACAGAACAGGGTCTCAAATTTAGAAAACCAACTTATGCTTGCTTATGGGGAAAGGTGAGTTGGGGTGCTGCATAAAACCAGAGATTGAAATTAGAACAGACACCGTTCCATAAGCCAAATATATAATAGACAAGACCTACTCCTTGCTCAACGAAATGGACTCAACACCCCATATTCAACGCCTGGGAATATACCTGACAAGTAAGAATCTTAAGACCCATGTATTTATTTGTCTCCATAAGGAAATCAAGCGTGTGTACAGCAGCCTAAACGCAGCAGTGAAAATCCGATAAATCCCATTATCAAAATTAATTTCAAAAACAAAACACAATGACAGTGAAATAGAGAGCAATTCTTAAATAATTCATTCAGGGCTTGTGATGCAACCTGGATTTACCACATCTACACCCAGAGCTGGGTGAGACATAAGGCTGGACACTTCGGGCTGATAGCATTGGTGAGGCTCGGTGAGCAAACGCAGACCCTTTGAAGTCATACTGCATGGTACCCATTCCATGGGTCCCAACTGTCCAGGTTTAAGGGATTCTTCCTTCAGCTAAAACATGCATGGGAAACCCAGAGTATGGTCCACCGTGTGATTTGGAATGGTTTTCAAATGCATCTCAGGTTTCGTCCCCTGGTACTCGGGTTCACCGTTCCAGAAGCTTTACTAACACTCTCCCCACTTGGAGAGACAGTGCCTTTTATCTCCTGTTTGCCACAGTTTGCAATTTCTGCGCATGATGAACAGGAATAGGGAGAACCAATGAGAGACTAGCTGTAGGTGTCTGCACGGGCAAATGGAACGCTCATTTCCCACCAGGAAGAGGAATTAACCAAAGGTTCAGCGTGCCCTGCCGGAACCAGATTAGGGCCTGAAACAATCCTGCGGTTTTGCGGCCAGCTCACAAGAAAGCGAGTTGAAGAAAGGAGCTCAGGGGCACTGTAATTAACAAACCTGCAGAGTTATGAATGACAGCTATCGTCCAAAAATGTATTGAAGTAAGTCTTCGAAGAGGACTTGAAAGCGGGGCAGAATTTCAGGAAACGATTTCAGGGGGTAGACTGGAATTGCACTTAAAGCATAGGAAAAGAGGCAGAATGTCGACAATGTTGCACTTGGCCAAAAAGGGCGTATGCGTTTTTTCCTGAATATATTCAGGAAAAAACGCATACGCCCTTTTTGGCCAACCAAGCAAGCGTGTCAAGGAAATCTGCACTACAATGAAGTCTCACTGCCCCCCGGTCAAAAGGGCCATCTGAAAAAAGTGTAAAATCCAGAAAGGCAGGACAGGTCATGGAGAACAGGGAGCCTTGTTATGCTGATGGGCGGGATGTAAATTGCAAACAGCCACTATGGAGAAGTGTATGGTGTTTCCTGAAACACATAGGAAACAACGCAACACAGCCTATGGCACTTCCACTAAGGGTCCTATAGCATAGGGAAATTAAAATCAAAAACACACAGCCTCCCCAAAGTTTGGGACGGCTCTGTTTACAAGAACCTCATCTACGGTACAAGTTAAATATCCGAGAAAGCAAAAAATGGATAAAGAAGTTGTGGTACGTACGTACAATGGAATATCACTCAGCAATGAGATCTACGTCATCAGGCCCGTAGCGGCATAATGAGTGGATTCAGGTACGACGATTCTACGAGAAATAAGTCACACAGAAAAAGAAATATCATAAGATATCACTAATACACGGAACGTAAACTTGGCTACACATGAACTGAATTACAAAACAGAACCGGGTCTCAAATTTAGAAAACCAACTTATGCTTGCTTATGGGGAAAGGTGAGTTGGGGTGCTGCATCAAACCAGAGATTGAAATTAGCACAGATACCGTTCCATAAGCCAAATATATAATAGACAAGACCTACTCCTTGCTCAACGAAATGGACTCAACACCCCATATTCAACGCCTGGGAATATACCTGACAAGTAAGAATCTTAAGACCCATGGATTTATATGTCTCCATAAGGAAGTCAAGCGTGTGTACAGCGGCCTAAACGCAGCAGTGAAATTCCGATAAATCCCATTATCAAAATAAATTTCACAAACACAACACAATGACAGTGAAATAGAGAGCAATTCTTAAATAATTCATTCAGGGCTTGTGATGCAACCTGGATTTACCACATCTACACCCAGAGCAGGGTGAGACATAATGTTGGACACTTCGGGCTGACAGCACTGGTGAGGTTGGTTGAGCAAACGCAGATCCTTTGAAGTCATACTGCATGGTACCCATTCCATGGGTCCCAACTCTCCAGGTTTAAGGGATTCTTCCTTCAGCTAAAACATGCATGGGAAACCCAGAGTATGGTCCACCGTGTGATTGGGAAACGTTTTCAAATGGATCTCAGGGTTCGTCCCCTGGTACTCGGGTTCACCGTTCCAGACGCTTTACTAACACTCTCCCCACTTGGAGAGTCAGTGCCTTTAACCTCCTGTTTGGCACAGTTTGCAATTTCTGCGCAAGATGAACAGGAATAGGGAGAACCAATGAGAGACCAACTGTAGGTGTCTGCACGGGCAAACGGAACGCTCATTACCCACCAGGAAGAGGAATTAACCAAAGGCTCAGCGTGCCCTGCAGGAAACAGATTAGGGCCTGAAGCAATCTTGCGGTTTTGCAGCCAGCTCACAAGAAAGCGAGTTGAAGAAAGGAGCTCAGGGGCACTGTAATTCACAAACCTGCAGAGTTATGAATGACAGCTATCGTCCAAAAATGTATTGAAGTAAGTCTTCGAAGAGGACTTGAAAGCGGGGCAGAATTTCAGGAAAACGATTTCAGGGCGTAGACTGGAATTGCACTTAAAGCATAGGAAAAGAGGCGGAATGTCGACAATGATGCAATTGGCCAAAAAGTGCGTATGCGTTTTTTCCTGAATATATTCAGGAAAAAACGCATACGCCCTTTTTGGCCAACCAAGCAAGCGTGTAAAGGAAATCTGCAATACAATGAAGTCTCACTCCCCCCCGGTCAAAAGGGACATCTGAAAAAAGTGTAAAATCCAGAAAGGCAGGACAGGTCCTGGAGAACAGGGAGCCTTGTTATGCTGATTGGCGTGATGTAAATTGCCAACAGCCACTCTGGAGAAGTGTATGGTGTTTCCTGAAACACGTAGGAAACAAAGCAACACAGCCTATGGCACTTCCACTTAGGGTCCTATAGCTTAGGGAAACTAAAATCAAAAACACACAGCCACCCCAAAGTTTGGGACGGCTCTGTTTACAAGAACCTCGTCTACGGTACAAGTTAAATATCCGAGAAAGCAAAAAATGGATAAAGAAATTGTGGTACGTACGTACAATGGAATATCACTCAGCCATGAGATCTACGTCATCTGGCCCGTAGCGGCATAATGAGTGCATTCAGGTACGACGATTCTACGAGAAATAAGTCACACAGAAAAAGAAACATCATAAGATATCACTAATACACGGAACGTAAACTTGGCTACACATGAACTGAATTACAAAACAGAACAGGGTCTGAAATTTAGAAAACCAACTTATGCTTGCTTATGGGGAAAGGTGAGTTGGGGTGCTGCATCAAACCAGAGATTGAAATTAGCACAGATACCATTCCATAAGCCAAATATATAATAGACAAGACCTACTCCTTGCTCAACGAAATGGACTCAACACCCCATATTCAACGCCTGGTAATATACCTGACAAGTAAGAATCTTAAGACCCATGGATTTATACGTCTCCATAAGGAAATCAAGCGTGTGTACAGCGGCCTAAACGCAGCCGTGAAAATACGATAAATGCCATTATCAAAATAAATTTCACAAACAAAACACAATGACAGTGAAATTGAGAGCAATTCTTAAATAATTCATTCAGGGCTTGTGATGCAACCTGGATTTACCAAATCTACACACAGAGCTGGGTGAGACATAAGGCTGGCCACTTCGGGATGATAGCATTGGTGAGGTTCGGTGAGCAAACGCAGACCCTTTGAAGTCATACTGCATGGTAGCCATTCCATGGGTCCCAACTCTCCAGGTTTAAGGGATTCTTCCTTCAGCTAAAACATGCATGGGAAACCCAGAGTATGGTCCACCGTGTGATTGGGAAACGTTTTCAAATGCATCTCAGGTTTCGACCCCTGGTACTCGGGTGCACCATTCCAGACGCTTTACTAACACTCTCCTCACTTGGAGAGTCAGTGCCTTTAACCTCCTGTTTGTCACAGTTTGCAATTTCTGCGCAAGATGAACAGGAATAGGGAGAACCAATGAGAGACTAGCTGTAGGTGTCTGCACGGGCAAATGGAACGCTCATTTCCCACCAGGAAGTGGAATTAACCAAAGCATAGGAAAAGACTCCGAATGTCGAAAATGATGCACTTGGCTAAAAAGAGCGTATGCGTTTTTTCCTGAATATATTCAGGAGAAAACGCATACTCCCTTTTTGGCCAACCAAGCAAGCGTGTCAAGGAAATCTGCACTACAATGAAGTCTCACTGCCCCCCGGTCAAAAGGGCCATCTGAAACAAGTGTAAAATCCAGAAAGGCAGGACAGGTCATGGAGAACAGGGAGCCTTGTTATGCTGATGGGCGGGATGTAAATTGCCAACAGCCACTCTGGAGAAGTGTATGGTGTTTCCTGAAACACGTAGGAAACAAAGCAACACAGCCTATGGCACTTCCACTTAGGGTCCTATAGCTTAGGGAAATTAAAATCAAATACACACAGCCACCCCAATGTTTGGGACGGCGCTGTTTACAAGAACCTCGTCTACGTTACAAGTTAAATATCCGAGAAAGCAAAAAATGGATAAAGAAGTTGTGGTACGTACGTACAATGGAATATCACTCAGCCATGAGATCTACGTCATCTGGCCCGTAGCGGCATAATGAGTGCATTAAGGTACGACGATTCTACGAGAAATAAGTCACACAGAAAAAGAAACATCATAAGATATCACTAATACACGGAACGTAAACTTGGCTACACATGAACTGAATTACAAAACAGAACAGGGTCTCAAATTTAGAAAACCAACTTATGCTTGCTTATGGGGAAAGGTGAGTTGGGGTGCTGCATCAAACCAGAGATTGAAATTAGCACAGATACCGTTCCATAAGCCAAATATATTATAGACAAGACCTACTCCTTGCTCAATGAAATGGACTCAACACCCCATATTCAACGCCTGGGAATATACCTGACAAGTAAGAATCTTAAGACCCATGGATTTATATGTCTCCATAAGGAAATCAAGCGTGTGTACAGCGGCCTAAACGCAGCAGTGAAAATCCGATAAATCCCATTATCAAAATAAATTTCAAAAACAAAACACAATGACAGTGAAATAGAGAGCAATTCTTAAATAATTCATTCACGGCTTGTGATTCAACCTGGATTTACCAAATCTACACCCAGAGCTGGGTGAGACATAAGGCTGGACACTTCGGGCTGATAGCATTGGTGAGGTTCGGTGAGCAAACGCAGACACGTTGAAATCATACTGCATGGTAGCCATTCCATGGGTCCCAACTCTCCAGGTTTAAGGGATTCTTCCTTCAGCTAAAACATGCATGGGAAACCCAGAGAATGGTCCACTGTGTGATTGGGAAACGTTTTCAAATGTATCTCAGGTTTCGTCCCCTAGTACTCGGGTTCACCATTCCAGAAGCTTTACTAACACTCTCCCCACTTGGAGAGTCAGTGCCTTTAACCTCCTGTTTGGCACAGTTTGCAATTTCTGCGCAAGATTTACAGGAATAGGGAGAACCAATGAGAGCCTAGCTGTAGGTGTCTGCACGGGCAAATGGAACGCTCATTTCCCACCAGGAAGAGGGATTTACCAAAGGCTCAGCGTGCCCTGCCGGAACCAGATTAGTGCCTGAAGCAATCCTGTGGTTTTGCGGCCAGCTCACAAGAAAGTGAGTTAAAGAAAGGAGCTCAGGGACACTGTAATTCACAAACATGCAGAGTTATGAATGACAGCTATCGTCCAAAAATGTATTGAAGTAAGTCTTCGAAGTGGACTTGAAAGCGGGGCAGAATTTCAGGAAAACGATTTCAGGGGGTAGACTGGAATTGCACTTAAAGAATAGGAAAAGAGGCAGAATGTCCACAATGATGCACTTGGTCAAAAAGAGCGTAAGCGTTTTTTCCTGAATATATTCAGAAAAAACGCATACGCCCTTTTTGGCCAACCAAGCAAGCGTGTACAGGAAATCTGCACTACAATGAAGTCTCACTGCCCCCCGGTCAAAAGGGCCATCTGGAAAAAGCGTAAAATCCAGAAAGGCAGGACAGGTCATGGAGAAGAGGGAGCCTTGTTATGCTGATGGGCGGGATGTAAATTGCCAACAGCCACTCTGGAGAAGTGTATGGTGTTTCCTGAAACACGTAGGAAACAAAGCAACACAGCCTATGGCACTTCCACTTAGGGTCCTATAGCTTAGGGAAATTAAAATTAAAAACACACAGCCACCCCAAAGTTTGGGACGGCTCTGTTTACAAGAACCTCGTCTACGGTACAAGTTAAATATCCGAGAAAGTAAAAAATGGATAAAGAAGTTGTGGTACGTACGTACAATGGAATAACACTCAGCAATGAAATCTACGTCATCAGGCCCGTAGTGGCATAATGAGTGGATTCAGGTACGACGATTCTACGAGAAATAAGTCACACAGAAAAAGAAACATCATAAGATATCACTAATACACGGAAGGTAAACTTAGCTACACATGAACTGAATTACAAAACAGAACAGGGTCTCAAATTTAGAAAACCAACTTATGCTTGCTTATGGGGAAAGGTGAGTTGGGGTGCTGCATCAAACCAGAGATTGAAATTAGCACAGATATCGTTCCATAAGCCAAATATATAATAGACAAGTCCTACTTCTTGCTCAACGAAATGGATTCAACACCCCATATTCAACGCCTGGGAATATACCTGACAAGTAAGAATCTTAAGACCCATGGATTTATATGTCTCCATAAGGAAATCAATCGTGTGTACAGCAGCCTAAACGCAGCAGTGAAAATCCGATAAATCCCATTATCAAAATAAATTACAAAAACAAAACACAATGACAGTGAAATAGAGAGCAATTCTTAAATAATTCATTCAGGGCTTGTGATGCAACCTGGATTTACCACCTCTACACCCAAAGCTGGTAGAGACATAAGGCTGGAGACTTCGGGCTGATAGCAATGGTGAGGTTCGGTGAGCAAACGCAGACCCTTTGAAGTCATACTGCATGGTAGCCATTCCATGGGTCCCAACTCTGCAGGATTAATGGATTCTTCCTTCAGCTAAAACATGCATGGGAAACCCAGAGAATGGTCCACCGTGTGATTGGGAAACGTTTTCAAATGCATCTCAGGTTTCGTCTCCTGGTACTCGAGTTCACCGCTCCAGACGCTTTACTAACTCTCTCCCCACTTGGAGAGTCAGTGCCTTTAACCTCCTGTTTGGCACAGTTTGCAATTTCTGCGCAAGATGAACAGGAATAGGGAGAAGCAATGAGAGACTAGCTGTAGGTGTCTGCACGGGCAAATGGAACGCTCATTTCCCACCAGGAAGAGGAATTAACCAAAGGCTCAGCGTGCCCTTCCGGAAGCAGATTAGGGCTTGAAGCAATACTGCGGTTTTGCGGCCAGCTCACAAGAAAGCGAGTTGAAGAAAGGAGCTCAGGGGCACTGTAATTCACAAACCTGCAGAGTTATGAATGACAGCTATCGTACAAAAATGTATTGAAATAAGTCTTCGAAGAGGACTTGAAATCCGGGTAGAATTTCAGGAAAACGATTTCAGGGGGTAGACTGGAATTGCACTTAAAGCATAGGAAAAGAGGCAGAGTGTCGACAATGACGCACTTGGCCAAAAAGGGCGTATGCCTTTTTTCCTGAATATATTCAGGAAAAAACGCATACGCCCTTTTTGGACAACCAAGCAAGCGTGTCAAGGAAATCTGCACTACAATGAAGTCTCACTGCCCCCCGGTCAAAAGGGCCATCTGAAAAAAGTGTAAAATCCAGAAAGGCAGGACAGATCATGGAGAAGAGGGAGCCTTGTTATGCTGATGGGCGGGATGTAAATTGCCAACAGCCACTCTGGAGAAGTGTATGGTGTTTCCTGAAACACGTAGGAAACAAAGCAACACAGCGTATGGCACTTCCACTTAGGGTCCTATAGCTTAGGGAAATTAAAATCAAAAACACACAGCCACCCCAAAGTTTGGGACGGCTCTGTTTACAAGAACCTCGTCTACGGTACAAGTTAAATATCCGAGAAAGCAAAAAATGGATAAAGAACGTGTGGTACGTACGTACAATGGAATATCACTCAGCAATGAAATCTACGTCATCAGGCCCGTAGCGGCATAATGAGTGGATTCAGGTACGACGATTCTACGAGAAATAAGTCACACAGAAAATGAAACATCATAAGATATCACTAATACACGCAAGGTAAACTTGGCTACACATGAACTGAATTACAAAACAGAGCAGGGTTTCAAATTTAGAAAACCAACTTATGCTTGCTTATGGGGAAAGGTGAGTTGGGGTGCTGCATAAAACCAGAGATTGAAATTAGCACATATACCGTTCCATAAGCCAAATATATAATAGACAAGACCTACTCCTTGCTCAACGAAATGGACTCAACACCACATATTCAACGCCTGGGAATATACCTGACAATAAGAATCTTAAGACCCATGGATTTATATGTCTCCATAAGGAAATCTAGCGTGTGTACAACGGCCTAAACGCAGCAGTGAAAATCCGATAAATCCCATTATCAAAATAAATTTCAAAAACAAAACACAATGACAGTGAAATAGAGAGCAATTCTTAAATAATTCATTCAGGGCTTGTGATGCAACCTGGATTTACCACATCTACACCCAGAGCTGGGTGAGACATAAGGCTGGACACTTCGGGCTGATAGCATTGGTGAGGTTCGGTTAGCAAACGCAGACCTTTTGAAGTCATACTGCATGGCAGCCATTCCATGGGTCCCAACTCTCCAGGTTTAAGGGATTCTTCCTTCAGCTAAAACATGCATGGGAAACCCAGAGTATGGTCGACCGTGTGATTGGGAAACGTTTTCAAATGTATCTCATGTTTCGTACCCTGGTACTCGGGTTCACCGTTCCAGACGCTTTACTAACACTCTCCCCACTTGGAGACTCAACCTTTAACCTCCTGTTTGGCACAGTTTGCAAATTCTGCGCAAGATGAACAGGAATATGGAGAACCAATGGGAGACTAGCTGTAGGTGTCTGCATGGGTAAATGGAACGCTCATTTCCCACCAGGAAGAGGAATTAACCAAAGGCTCAGCGTGCCCTGCCGGAACCAGATTAGGGCCTGAAGCAATCCTGCGGTTTTGCGGCCAGCTCACAAGAAAGCGAGGTGAAGAAAGGAGCTCAGGGGCAATGTAATTCACAAACCTGCAGAGTTGTGAATGACAGCTATCGTCCAATAATGTATTGAAGTAAGTCTTCGAAGAGGACTTGAAATCCGGGTAGAATTTCAGGAAAACGATTTCAGGGGGTAGACTGGAATTGCACTTAAAGCATAGGAAAAGAGGCAGAGTGTCGACAATGACGCACTTGGCCAAAAAGGGCGTATGCCTTTTTTCCTGAATATATTCAGGAAAAAACGCATACGCCGTTTTTGGACAACCAAGCAAGCGTGTCAAGGAAATCTGCACTACAATGAAGTCTCACTGCCCCCCGGTCAAAAGGGCCATCTGAAAAAAGTGTAAAATCCAGAAAAGCAGGACAGATCATGGAGAAGAGGGAGCCTTGTTATGCTGATGGGCGGGATGTAAATTGCCAACAGCCACTCTGGAGAAGTGTATGGTGTTTCCTGAAACACGTAGGAAACAAAGCAACACAGCGTATGGCACTTCCACTTAGGGTCCTATAGCTTAGGGAAATTAAAATCAAAAACACACAGCCACCCCAAAGTTTGGGACGGCTCTGTTTACAAGAACCTCGTCTACGGTACAAGTTAAATATCCGAGAAAGCAAAAAATGGATAAAGAACGTGTGGTACGTACGTACAATGGAATATCACTCAGCAATGAAATCTACGTCATCAGGCCCGTAGCGGCATAATGAGTGGATTCAGGTACGACGATTCTACGAGAAATAAGTCACACAGAAAATGAAACATCATAAGATATCACTAATACACGCAAGGTAAACTTGGCTACACATGAACTGAATTACAAAACAGAGCAGGGTTTCAAATTTAGAAAACCAACTTATGCTTGCTTATGGGGAAAGGTGAGTTGGGGTGCTGCATAAAACCAGAGATTGAAATTAGCACATATACCGTTCCATAAGCCAAATATATAATAGACAAGACCTACTCCTTGCTCAACGAAATGGACTCAACACCACATATTCAACGCCTGGGAATATACCTGACAATAAGAATCTTAAGACCCATGGATTTATATGTCTCCATAAGGAAATCTAGCGTGTGTACAACGGCCTAAACGCAGCAGTGAAAATCCGATAAATCCCATTATCAAAATAAATTTCAAAAACAAAACACAATGACAGTGAAATAGAGAGCAATTCTTAAATAATTCATTCAGGGCTTGTGATGCAACCTGGATTTACCACATCTACACCCAGAGCTGGGTGAGACATAAGGCTGGACACTTCGGGCTGATAGCATTGGTGAGGTTCTGGTAGCAAACGCAGACCTTTTGAAGTCATACTGCATGGCAGCCATTCCATGGGTCCCAACTCTCCAGGTTTAAGGGATTCTTCCTTCAGCTAAAACATGCATGGGAAACCCAGAGTATGGTCGACCGTGTGATTGGGAAACGTTTTCAAATGTATCTCATGTTTCGTACCCTGGTACTCGGGTTCACCGTTCCAGACGCTTTACTAACACTCTCCCCACTTGGAGACTCTGCCTTTAACCTCCTGTTTGGCACAGTTTGCAAATTCTGCGCAAGATGAACAGGAATATGGAGAACCAATGGGAGACTAGCTGTAGGTGTCTGCATGGGTAAATGGAACGCTCATTTCCCACCAGGAAGAGGAATTAACCAAAGGCTCAGCGTGCCCTGCCGGAACCAGATTAGGGCCTGAAGCAATCCTGCGGTTTTGCGGCCAGCTCACAAGAAAGCGAGGTGAAGAAAGGAGCTCAGGGGCAATGTAATTCACAAACCTGCAGAGTTGTGAATGACAGCTATCGTCCAATAATGTATTGAAGTAAGTCTTCGAAGGGGACTTGAATGCGAGGCAGAATTTCAGGAAAACGATTTCAGGGGGTAGACTGGAATTGCACTTAAAGCATAGGAAAACAGGCAGAATGTCGAAAATGATGCACTTGGACAAAAAGGGCGTATGCGTTTTTTCCTGAATATATTCAGGAAAAAACGCATATGCACTTTTTGGCCAACCAAGCAAGCGTGTAAAGGAAATCTGCAATACAATGAAGCCTCACTGCCCCCCGGGCAAAAGGGCCATCTGAAAAAAGTGTAAAATCCAGAAAGGCAGGACAGGTCATGGAGAACATGGAACCTTGTTATGCTGATGGGCGGGATGTAAATTGCAAACAGCCACTCTGGAGAAGTGTATGTTGTTTCCTGAAACACGTAGGAAACAAATCAACACAGCCTATGGCACTTCCACTTAGGGTCCTATAGCTTAGGGAAATTAAAATCAAAAACACACAGCCACCCCAAAGTTTAGGACGGCTCTGTTTACAAGAACCTCGTCTACGGTACAAGTTAAATATCCGAGAAAGCATAAAATGGATAAAGAAGTGGTGGTACGTACGTACAATGGAATATCACTCAGCAATCAGATCTACGTCATCAGGCCCGTAGCGGCATAATGAGTGGATTCAGGTACGACGATTCTACGAGAAATTAGTCACACAGAAAAAGAAACATCATAAGATATCACTAATACACGGAACGTAAACTTGGCTACAAATGAACTGAATTACAAAACAGAACAGGGTCTCAAATTTAGAAAACCAACTTATGCTTGCTTATGGGGAAAGGTGAGTTGGGGTGCTGCATCAAACCAGAGATTGAAATTAGCACAGATACCGTTCCATAAGCCAAATATATAATAGACAAGACCTACTCCTTGCTCAACGAAATGGACTCAACACCCCATATTCAACGCCTGGGAATATACCTGACAAGTAAGAATCTTAAGACCCATAGATTTATATGTCTCCATAAGGAAATCAAGCGTGTGTACAGCGGCCTAAACGCAGCAGTGAAAATCTGATAAATTCCATTATCAAAATAAATTTCAAAAACAAAACACAATGACAGTGAAATAGAGAGCAATTCTTAAATAATTCATTCAGGGCTTGTGATGCAACCTGTATTTACCACATCTACACCCAGAGCTGGGTGAGACATAAGGCTGGACACTTCGGGCTGATAGCATTGGTGAGGTTCGGTGAGCAAACGCAGACCGTTTGAAGGCATACTGCATGGTACCCATTCCATGGGTCCCAACTCTCCAGGTTTAAAGGATTCTTCCTTCAGCTAAAACATGCATGGGAAACCCAGAGTATGGTCCACCGAGTGATTGGGAAACGTTTTCAAATGCATCTCAGGTTTCGTCCCCTGGTACTCGGGTTCACCGTTCCAGACGCTTTACTAACACTCTCCCCACTTGGAGAGTCAGTGCCTTTAACCTCCTGTTTGGCACAGTTTGCAATTTCTGCGCAAGATGAACAGGAATAGGGAGAAGCAATGAGAGACTAGCTGTAGGTGTCTGCACGGGCAAATGGAACGCTCATTTCCCACCAGGAAGAGGAATTAACCAAAGGCTCAGCGTGCCCTGCCGGAACCGGATTAAGGTCTGAAGCAATACTGCGGTTTGCGGGCAACTCACAAGAAATCGAGTTGAAGAAAGGAGCTCAGGGGCACTGTAGTTCACAAACCTGCAGAGTTAAGAATGACAGCTATCGTCCAAAAATGTATTGAAGTAAGTCTTCGAAGAGGACTTGAAAGCGGGGCAGAATTTCAGGAAAACGATTTCAGGGGGTAGACTGGAATTGCACTTAAAGCATAGGAAAAGAGGCAGAATGTCCACAATGATGCACTTGGCCAAAAAGGGCGTATGCGTTTTTTCCTGAATACATTCAGGAAAAAACGCATACGCCCTTTTTGGCCAACCAAGCAAGCCTGTAAAGGAAATCTGCACTACAATGAAGTCTCACTGCCCCCCAGTCAAAACGGCCATCTGAAAAAAGTGTAAGATCCAGAAAGGCAGGACAGGTCATGGAGAACAGGGAGCCTTGTTATGCTGATGGGCGGGATGTCAATTGCCAACAGCCACTCTGGAGAAGTGTATGGTGTTTCCTGAAACACGTAGGAAACAAAGCAACACAGCCTATGGCATTTCCACTTAGGGTCGTATAGATTACGGAAATTAAAATCTAAAACACACAGGCACCCCAAAGTTTTGGACCGCTCTGTTTACAAGAACCTCGTCTACGGTACAAGTTAAATATCCGAGAAAGCAAAAAATTGATAAAGAAATTGTGGTACGTACGTACAATGGAATATCACTCAGCAATGAAATCTAGGTCATCAGGCCCATAGCGGCATAATGAGTGCATTCAGGTACGACGATTCTACGAGAAATAAGTCACACAGAAAAAGAAACATCATAAGATATCACTAATACACGGAAGGTAAACTTGTCTACACATGAACTGAATTACAAAACAGAACAGGGTCTCAAATTTAGAAAACCAACTTATGCTTGCTTATGGGGACAGGTGAGTTGGGGTGCTGCATAAAACCAGAGATTGAAATTAGCACAGATATCGCTCCATAAGCCAAGTATATAATAGACAAGACCTACTCCTTGCTCAACGAAATGGACTCAACACCCCATATTCAACGCCTGGGAATATACCTGACAAGTAAGAATCTTAAGACCCATGGATTTATATGTCTCCATAAGGAAATCACTCGTGTGTACAGCAGCCTAAACGCAGCAGTGAAAATCCGATAAATCCCATTATCAAAATAAATTTCAAAAACAAAACACAATGACAGTGAAATAGAGAGCAATTCTTAAATAATTCATTCAGGTCTTGTGATGCAACCTGGATTTACCACCTCTACACCCAAAACTGGTTGAGACATAAGGCTGGACACTTCGGGCTGATAGCAATGCTGAGGTTCGGTGAGCAAACGCAGACCCTTTGAAGTCATACTGCATGGTAGTCATTCCATGTGTCCCAACTCTCCAGGATTAAGGGATTCTTCCTTCAGCTAAAACATGCATGGGAATCCCAGAGTCTGGTCCACCGTGTGATTGGGAAACGTTTTCAAATGCATCTCACGTTTCGTCCCCTGGTACTCGGGTTCACCGCTCCAGACGCTTTACTAACACTCTCCCCACTTGGAGAGTCTGTGCCTTTAACCTCCTGTTTGGCACAGTTTGCAATTTCTGCGCAAGATGAACAGGAATAGGGAGAACCAATGAGAGACTAGCTGTAGGTGTCTGCACGGGCAAATGGAACACTCATTTCCCACCAGGAAGAGGAATTAACCAAAGGCTCAGCGTGCCCTTCCGGAAGCAGATTAGGGCCTGAAGCAATACTGCGGTTTTGCGGCCAGCTCACAAGAAAGCGAGTTGAAGAAAGGAGCTCAGGGGCACTGTAATTCACAAACCTGCAGAGTTATGAATGACACCTATCGTCCAAAAATGTAGTGAAGTAAGTCTTCGAAGAGGACTTGAAAGCGGGGCAGAATTTCAGGAAAACGATTTCAGGGGGTAGACTGGAATTGCACTTAAAACATAGGAAAAGAGGCAGAATGTCCACAATGATGCACTTGGCCAAAAAGGGCGTATGTGTTTTTTCCTGAATATACTCAGGAAAAAACGCATACGCCCTTTTTGGCCAACCAAGCAAGCGTGTAAAGGAAATCTGCACTACAATGAAGTCTCACTGCCCCCCGGTCAAAAGGGCCATCTGAAAAAAGTGTAAAATCCAGAAAGGCAGGACAGGTCATGGAGAACAAGGAGGCTTGTTACGCTGATGGGCGGGATGTAAATTGCCAACTGCCACTCTGGAGAAGTTTATGGTGTTTCCGGAAACACATTGGAAACAAAGCAACACAGCCTATGGCACTTCCACTTATGGTCCTATAGATTAGGGAAATTAAAATAAAAAACGCACAGCCACCCCAATGTTTCGGACGCCTCGGTTTACAAGAACCTCATCTACGGTACATGTTAAATATCCCAGAAAGCGAAAAATGGATAAAGAATTTGTGGTACGTACGTACAATGGAATATCACTCACCAATGAAATCTATGTCATTAGGCCCGTCGCGGCATAATGAGTGGATTCAGGTACGATGATTCTAAGTGAAATAAGTCACACAGAAAATGAAACATCATAAGATATCACTAATACACGGAATGTAAACTTGGCTACACATGAACTGAATTACAAAACAGAACAGGGTCTCAAATTTAGAAAACCAACTTATGATTGCTTAATTTGAAAGGTGAGTTGGGGTGCTGCATAAAACCAGAGATAAATATTAGCACAGATACCTTTCCATAAGCCAAATATGTAATAGTCAAGACCTACCCCTTACTCAACGAAATGGACTAAACACCACATATTCAATGCCTAGGAATACACCTGACTAGTAAGAATCTTCAAACCCATGGATTTATATGTCTCCGTAAGAGAATCAGGTGTGTGTACAGCTGCATGAACGCAGCAGAGAAAATCCGATAAATCCCATTATCAAAATGAATTACAAAAACAAAACACAATGACAGTGAAATAGAGATCAATTCTTAAATAAATCATTCAGGGATTGTGATGCAACCTGGATTTACCACATCTAGACCCAGAGCTGAGTGAGACATAAGGTTGGACACTTCAGGGCTGATAGCATTGGTGAGGTTCGATGAGCAAATGCAGACCCTTTGAAGTCATACTGCATGGTACCCATTCCATGGGTCCCAACTCTCCAGGTTTAAGGGATTCTTCCTTCAGCTAAAACACGCATGGGAAACCCACAGTATGGTGCACCGTGTGACTGGGAAACGTTTTCAAATGCATCTCAGTTTTCGTCCCCTTTTACTCGGGTTGACCATTCCAGACCCTTTACTAACACTCTCCCCACTTGGAGAGTCAGTGTCTTTAAACTCCTGTTTGGCAAAGTTTGCAATTTCTGCGCAAGATGAACAGGAATAGGGAGAACCAATGAGAGACTAGCTGTAGGTGTCTGCACGGGCAAATTTAATGCTCATTTCCCACCAGGAAGAGGAATTAACCAAAGGCTCAGCATGCCGTGCCGGAACCAGATTAGGGCCTTAAGCAATCTTGCGATTTTGTGGCCAGCTCACAAGAAAGCGAGTTGAAGAAAGGAGCTCAGGGGCACTGTAATTCACAAACATGCAGAGTTATAAATGACAGCTATCATCCAAAAATATATTGAAGGAAGGCTGTGAAGAGGATTTGTAAGGGGAGCAGAATTGCAGGAAAATGATTTCAGGGGGTAGACTGGAATTGCATTTAAAGCATAGGAAAAGAGGCAGAACGTCGACATTGATGCCCTTGGCCAAAAAGGGCGTATGCGTTTTTTCCTGAATATATTCAGGAAAAAACGCATACGCCCTTTTTGGCCAACCAAGCAAGCATGTTAAAGAAATGTGCTGTACAGTGACGTCTCACTGCCCCCCGGTCAAAAGAGCCATCTGAAAATAGTGTAAAATCCAGAAGGGCAGCACAGGCCATGGAGAACAGGGAGCCTTGTTATGCTGATGGGCGGGATTAAAATTGCCAACAGCCACTCTGGAGAAGTGTATGGTGTTTTCTCAATCACCTAAAAAACAAAACAACGGAGCCTATGGCACTTCCACTTATGGTCCTATAGCTTAGGGAAATTAAAATCAAAAACACACAGCCACCCCAAAGTTTCGGACGGCTCTGTTTACAAGAACCTTGTCTACGGTACAAGTTAAATATCCCAGAAAGCCAAAAATGGATAAAGAAGTTGTGGTACGTACGTACAATGGAATATCACTCAGCAATGAAATCTATGGTCATCAGGCACGTCGCGGCATAATGACAGGATTCAGGTATGATCATTCTAAGTGAAATTAGTCACACAGAAAATGAAATATCATAAGATATCACTAATACACGGAATGTAAACTTGGCTACACATGAACTGAATTACAAAACAGAACAGGGTCTCAAATATAGAAAACCAACTTATGCTTGCTTAATTGGAAAAGTGAGTTGGGGTGCTGCATAAAACCAGAGATAAAAATTAGCAGAGATACCTTTCCATAAGCCAAATATGTAATAGTCAAGACTTACCCCTTACTCAACGAAATGGACTAAACACCACATATTCAATGCCTAGGAATACACCTGACTAGTAAGAATCTTCAAACCCATGGATTTATATGTTTCCATAAGAGAATCAAGCGTTTGTAGAGCTGCATGAACGCAGCAGAGATAATCCGATAAATCCCATTATCAAAATGAATTACAAAACAAACACAATGACAGTGAAATAGAGAGCAATTCTTAACTAATTCATTCAGGACTTGTGATGCAACTTTGATTTACCACATCTACACCCAGATCTGAGTAAGACATAAGGTTGGACACTTCGGGCAGATAGCATTGGTGAGGTTCAATGAGCAAATGCAGACCGTTTGAAGTCATACTGCATGGTACCCATTCCATGGGTCCCAACTCTCCAGGTTTAAGGGATTCGTCCTTCAGCTAAAACATGCATGGGAAACCCCCAGTATGGTGCACTGTGTGACCGGGAAACATTTTAAAATACATCTCAATGTTCGTCCCCTTTTACTGGGGTTCACCATTCCAGACCATTTACTAACACTCTCCCCACTTCGAGAGTCAGTGCGTTTAACCTCCTATTTGGCACAGTTTGCAATTTCTGCGCAAGATGAACAGGAATAGGGAGAACCAATGAGAGACTACCTGTAGGTGTCTGCACGGGCAAATTTAATGCTCATTCCCACCAGGAAGAGAAATTAACCAAAGGCTCAGCATGCCGTGCCGGAACCAGATTAGGGCCTGAAGCAATCCTGCGGGTTTGCGGCCAGCTCACAAGAAAGCGAGTTGAAGAAAGGAGCTCAGGGGCACTGTAATTCACAAACCTGCAGAGTTATGAATGACAGCTATCGTCCAAAAATGTATTAAAGTAAGTCTTCGAAGAGGACTTGAAATCGGGACAGAATTTCAGGAAAACGATTTCAGGGGGTAGACTGGAATTGCACTTAAAGCATAGGAAAAGAGGCAGAATGTCCACAATGATGCACTTGGCCAAAAAGTGCGTATTCGTTTTTTCCTGAATATATTCATGAAAAAACGCATACGCCCATTTTGGCCAACGAAGCAAGCGTGTAAAGGAAACCTGGACTACAATGAAGTCTCACTGCCCCCCGGTCAAAAGGGCCATCTGAAACAAGTGTAAAATTCAGAAAGGCAGGACAGGTCATGGAGAACAGGGAGCCTTGTTATGCTGATGGGCGGGATGTAAATTGCCAACAGCCACTCTGGAGATGTGTATGGTGTTTCCTGAAACACGTAGGAAACAAAGCAACACAGCCTATGGCACTTCCACTTAGGGTCCTATAGCTTAGGGAAATTAAAATCAAAAACACACAGCCACCCCAAAGTTTGGGACGGCTCTGTTTACAAGAACCTCGTCTACGGTACAAGTTAAATATCCGAGAAAGCAAAAAATGGATAAAGAAGTTGTGGTACGTACGTACAATGGAATATCACCCAGCAATGAGATCTACCTCATCAGGCCCGTAGCAGCATAATGAGTGGATTCAGGTACGACGATTCTACGAGAAATAAGTCACACAGAAAAAGAAACATCATAAGATATCACTAATACACGGAACGTAAACTTGGCTACACATGAACTGAATTACAAAACAGAACAGGGTCTCAAATTTAGAAAACCAACTTATGCTTGCTTATGGGGAAAGGTGTGTTGGGGTGCTGCATCAAACCAGAGATTGAAATTAGCACAGATACCGTTCCATAAGGCAAATATATAATAGACACGACCTACTCCTTGCTCAACGAAATGGACTCAACACCCCATATTCAACGCCTGGGAATATACCTGACAAGTAAGAATCTTAAGACCCATGGATTTATATGTCTCCATAAGGAAATCAAGCGTGTGTACAGCGGCATAAACGCAACAGTGAAAATCCGATAAATCCCATTATAAAAATAAATTTCAAAAACAAAACACAATGACAGTGAAATAGAGAGCAATTCTTAAATAATTCATTCAGGGCTTGTGATGCAACCTGGATTTACCACATCTACACCCAGAGCTGGTTGAGACATAAGGCTGGACACTTTGGGCTGATAGCATTGGTGAGGTTTGGTGAGCAAACGCAGACCCTTTGAAGTCATACTGAATGGTACCCATTCCATGGGTCCCAACTCTCCAGGTTTAAGGGATTCTTCCTTCAGCTAAAACATGCATGGGAAACCCAGAGTATGGTCCACCGTGTGAATGGGAAACGTTTTCAAATGGATCTCAAGTTACGTCCTATGGTACTCGGGTGCACCATTCCAGACACTTTACTAACACTCTCCCCACTTGGAAAGTCAGTGCCTTTAACCTCCTGTTTGGCACAGTTTGCAATTTCTGCGCAAGATGAACAGGAATAGGGAGAACCAATGAGAGACTAGCTGTCGGTGTCTGCACGGGCAAATGGAACGCTCATTTCCCACCAGGAAGAGGAATTAACCAAAGGCTCAGCGTGCCCTGCCGGAACTAGATTAGGGCCTGAAGCAATCCTGTGGTTTTGCGGCCAGCTCACAAGAAAGCGAGTTGAAGAAAGGAGCTCAGGGGCACTGTAATTCACGATCCTGCAGAGTTATTAATGACAGCTATCGTCCAAAAATGTATTGAAGTAAGTTTTCGAAGAGGACTTGAAAGTGGGGCAGAATTTCAGGAAAACGATTTCAGGAGGTAGACTGGAATTGCACTTAAAGCATAGGAAAAGAGGCAGAATGTCCACAATGATGCACTTGGCCAAAAAGGGCGTATGCGTTTTTTCCTGAATATATTCAGGAAAAAACGCATACGCACCTTTTGGAATACCAAGCAAGCGTGTAAAGGAAATCTGCACTACAATGAAGTCTCACTGCCCCCCGGTCAAAAGGGCCATCTGAAAAAAGTGTAAAATCCAGAAAGGCAGAACAGGTCATGGAGAACAGGGAGCCTTGTTATGCTGATGGGCGGGATGTAAATTGCCAACAGCCACTCTGGAGATGTGTATGGTGTTTCCTGAAACACGTAGGAAACAAAGCAACACAGCCTATGGCACTTCCACTTAGGGTCCTATAGGTTAGGGAAATTAAAATCAAAAACACACAGCCACCCCAAAGTTTGGGACGGCTCTGTTTACAAGAACCTCGTCTACGGTACAAGTTAAATATCCGAGAAAGCAAAAAATGGATAAAGAAGTTGTGGTACGTACGTACAATGGAATATCACTCAGAAATGAGATCTACGTCATCAGGCCCGTAGCGGCATAATGAGTGCATTCAGGTACGACGATTCTACGAGAAATAAGTCATACAGAAAAAGAAACATCATAAGATATCACTAATACACGGAACGTAAACTTGGCTACACATGAACTGAATTACAAAACAGAACAGGGTCTCAAATTTAGAAAACCAACTTATGCTTGCTTATGGGGAAAGGTGAGTTGGGATGCTGCATCAAAGCAGAGATTGAAATTAGCACAGATACCGTTCCATAAGCCAAATATATAATAGACAAGACCTACTCCTTGCTCAACGAAATGGAATCAACACCCCATATTCAACGCCTGGGAATATACCTGACAAATAAGAATCTTAAGACCCATGGATTTATATGTCTAAATAAGGAAGTCAAGCGTGTGTACAGTGGCCTAAACGCAGCAGTGAAAATCCGATAAATCCCATTAACAAAATAAATTTCAAAAACCAAACACAATGACAGTGAAATAGAAAGCAATTCTTAAATAATTCATTCAGGGCTTGTGATGCAACCTGGATTTACCACATCTACACCCAGAGCTGGTTGAGACATAAGGCTGAACACTTCAGGCTGATAGCATTGGTGAGGTTTGGTGAGCAAACGCAGACCCTTTGAAGTCATACTGCATGGTACCCATTCCATGGTTCCCAACTCTCCAGGTTTAAGGGATTCTTCCTTCAGCTAAAACATGCATGGGAAACCCGGAGTATGTTCAACCATGTGATTGGGAAACGTTTTCAAATGCATCTCAGGTTTCATCCCCTGGTACTCGGGTGCACCGTTCCAGACACTTTACTAACACTCTCCCCACTTGGAAAGTCAGTGCCTTTAAACTTCTGTTTGGCACAGTTTGCAATTTCTGCGCAAGATGAACAGGAATAGGGACAAACCATGGGAGTCTAGCTGTAGGTGTCTGCTCGGGCAAATGGAACGCTCATTTCCAACAGGATGAGGAATTAACCAAAGGCTCAGCGTGCCCTGCCGGAACCAGATTAGGGCCTGAAGCAATCCTGCGGTTTTGCGGCCAGTTCACAAGAAAGCGATTTGAAGAAAGGAGCTCAGGGGCACTGTAATTCACACACCTGCAGAGTTATGAATGATAGCTATCGTCCAAAAATGTATTGAAGTAATTCTTCGAAGAGGACTTGAAAGCGGGGCAGAATTACAGGAAAACGATTTCAGGGGGTAGACTGGAATTGCACTTAAAGCATAGGAAAAGAGGCAGAATGTCCACAATGATGCACTTGGCCAAAAAGGGCGTATGCGTTTTTTCCTGAATATATTCAGGAAATAACGCATACGCCCTTTCTGGTCAACCAAGCAAGCGTGTAAAGGAAATCTGCACTACAATGAAGTTTCACTGCCTCCCGCTCCAAAAGGCCATCTGAAACAAGTGTAAAATCCAGAAAGGCAGGACAGGTCATGGAGAACAGGGAGCCTTGTTATGCTGATGGGCGGGATGTAAATTGCAAACAGCCACTCTGGAGAAGTGTATGGTGTTTCCTGAAACACGTAGGAAACAAAGCAACACAGCCTATGGCACTTCCACTTATGGTCCTATAGCTTAGGGAAATTAAAATCCAAAACACACAGCCACCCCAAAGTTTGGGACGGCTTTTTACAAGTACCTCATCTACGGTACAAGTTAAATATCCGAGAAAGCATAAAATGGATAAAGAAGTTGTGGTACGTACGTACAATGGAATATCACTCAGCAATGAGATCTACGTCATCAGGCCCATAGCGGCATAATGAGTGGATTCAGGTACGACGATTCTACGAGAAATAAGTCACACAGAAAAAGAAACATCATAAGATATCACTAATAAACAGAACGTAAACTTGGCTACACATGAACTGAATTACAAAACAGAACAGGGTCTCAAATTTAGAAAACCAACTTATGCTTGCTTATGGGGAAAGGTGAGTTGGGGTGCTGCATAAAACCAGAGATTGAAATTAGCACAGATACCGTTCCATAAGCCAAATATATAATAGAGAAGACCTACTGTTGCTCAACGAAATGGACTCAACACCCCATATTCAACGCCTGGGAATATACCTGACAAGTAAAAATCTTAAGACCCATGGATTTATATGTCTCCATAAGGAAGTCAAGCGTGTGTACAGTGGCCTAAACGCAGCAGTGCAAATCCGATAAATCCCATTAACAAAATAAATTTCACAAACAAAACACAATGACAGTGAAATAGAGAGCAATTCTTAAATAATTCATTCAGGGCTTGTTATGCAACCTGGATTTACCACCTCTACACCCAAAACTGGTTGAGACATAAGGCTGGACACTTCGGGCTGATAGCAATGGTGAGGTTCGGTGAGCAAACGCAGACTCTTTGAAGACATACTGCATGGTAGTCATTCCGTGGGTCCCAACTCTCCAGGAATAAGGGATTCTTCCTCCAGCTAAAACATGCATGGGAATCCCAGAGTATGGTCCACCGTGTGATTGGGAAACATTTTCAAATGCATCTCACGTTTCGTCCCCTGGTACTCGGGTTCACCGCTCCAGACGCTTTACTAACACTCTCCCCACTTGGAGAGTCTGTGCCTTTAACCTCCTGTTTTGCACAGTTTGCAATTTCTGCGCAAGATGAACAGGAATAGGGAGAACCAATGAGAGACTAGCTGTAGGTGTCTGCACAGGCAAATGGAACGCTCATTTCCCACCAGGAAGAGGAATTAACCAAAGACTCAGCGTGCCCTTCCGGAAGCAGATTAGGGCCTGAAGCAATACTGCGGTTTTGCGGCCAGCTCACAAGAAAGCGAGTTGAAGAAAGGAGCTCAGGGGCACTGTAATTCACAAACCTGCAGAGTTATGAATGACACCTATCGTCCAAAAATGTAGTGAAGTAAGTCTTCGAAGAGGACTTGAAAGCGGGGCAGAATTTCAGGAAAACGATTTCAGGGGGTAGACTGGAATTGCACTTAAAGCATAGGAAAAGAGGCAGAATGTCCACAATGATGCACTTGGCCAAAAAGGGTGTATGTGTTTTTTCCTGAATATACTCAGGAAAAAACGCATACGCCCTTTTTGGCCAACCAAGCAAGCGTGTAAAGGAAATCTGCACTACAATGAAGTCTCACTGCCCCCCGGTCAAAAGGGCCATCTGAAAAAAGTGTAAAATCCAGAAAGGCAGGACAGGTCATGGAGAACAAGGAGGCTTGTTATGCTGATGGGCGGGATGTAAATTGCCAACAGCCACTCTGGAGAAGTTTATGGTGTTTCCGGAAACACATTGGAAACAAAGCAACACAGCCTATGGCACTTCCACTTATGGTCCTATAGATTAGGGAAATTAAAATAAAAAACGCACAGCCACCCCAATGTTTCGGACGCCTCGGTTTACAAGAACTTCATCTACGGTACATGTCAAATATCCCAGAAAGCGAAAAATGGATAAAGAATTTGTGGTACGTACGTACAATGGAATATCACTCACCAATGAAATCTATGTCATTAGGCCCGTCGCGGCATAATGAGTGGGTTCAGGTACGATGATTCTAAGTGAAATAAGTCACACAGAAAATGAAACATCATAAGATATCACTAATACACGGAATGTAAACTTGGCTACACATGAACTGAATTACAAAACAGAACAGGGTCTCAAATTTAGAAAACCAACTTATGATTGCTTAATTTGAAAGGTGAGTTGGGGTGCTGCATAAAACCAGAGATAAATATTAGCACAGATACCTTTCCATAAGCCAAATATGTAATAGTCAAGACCTACCCCTTACTCAACGAAATGGACTAAACACCACATATTCAATGCCTAGGAATACACCTGACTAGTAAGAATCTTCAAACCCATGGATTTATATGTCTCCGTAAGAGAATCAGGTGTGTGCACAGCTGCATGAACGCAGCAGAGAAAATCCGATAAATCCCATTATCAAAATGAATTACAAAAACAAAACACAATGACAGTGAAATAGAGATCAATTCTTAAATAAATCATTCAGGGATTGTGATGCAACCTGGATTTACCACATCTAGACCCAGAGCTGAGTGAGACATAAGGTTGGACACTTCAGGGCTGATAGCATTGGTGAGGTTCGATGAGCAAATGCAGACCCTTTGAAGTCATACTGCATGGTACCCATTCCATGGGTCCCAACTCTCCAGGTTTAAGGGATTCTTCCTTCAGCTAAAACACGCATGGGAAACCCACAGTATGGTGCACCGTGTGACTGGGAAACGTTTTCAAATGCATCTCAGTTTTCGTCCCCTTTTACTCGGGTTGACCATTCCAGACCCTTTACTAACACTCTCCCCACTTGGAGAGTCAGTGTCTTTAAACTCCTGTTTGGCAAAGTTTGCAATTTCTGCGCAAGATGAACAGGAATAGGGAGAACCAATGAGAGACTAGCTGTAGGTGTCTGCACGGGCAAATTTAATGCTCATTTCCCACCAGGAAGAGGAATTAACCAAAGGCTCAGCATGCCGTGCCGGAACCAGATTAGGGCCTTAAGCAATCTTGCGATTTTGTGGCCAGCTCACAAGAAAGCGAGTTGAAGAAAGGAGCTCAGGGGCACTGTAATTCACAAACATGCAGAGTTATAAATGACAGCTATCGTCCAAAAATATATTGAAGGAAGGCTGTGAAGAGGATTTGTAAGGGGAGCAGAATTGCAGGAAAATGATTTCAGGGGGTAGACTGGAATTGCATTTAAAGCATAGGAAAAGAGGCAGAACGTCGACATTGATGCCCTTGGCCAAAAAGGGCGTATGCATTTTTTCCTGAATATATTCAGGAAAAAAACGCATACGCCCTTTTTGGCCAACCAAGCAAGCATGTTAAAGAAATGTGCTGTACAGTGACGTCTCACTGCCCCCCGGTCAAAAGAGCCATCTGAAAATAGTGTAAAATCCAGAAGGGCAGCACAGGCCATGGAGAACAGGGAGCCTTGTTATGCTGATGGGCGGGATTAAAATTGCCAACAGCCACTCTGGAGAAGTGTATGGTGTTTTCTCAATCACCTAAAAAACAAAACAACGGAGCCTATGGCACTTCCACTTATGGTCCTATAGCTTAGGGAAATTAAAATCAAAAACACACAGCCACCCCAAAGTTTCGGACGGCTCTGTTTACAAGAACCTTGTCTACGGTACAAGTTAAATATCCCAGAAAGCCAAAAATGGATAAAGAAGTTGTGGTACGTACGTACAATGGAATATCACTCAGCAATGAAATCTATGGTCATCAGGCACGTCGCGGCATAATGACAGGATTCAGGTATGATGATTCTAAGTGAAATTAGTCACACAGAAAATGAAATATCATAAGATATCACTAATACACGGAATGTAAACTTGGCTACACATGAACTGAATTACAAAACAGAACAGGGTCTCAAATATAGAAAACCAACTTATGCTTGCTTAATTGGAAAAGTGAGTTGGGGTGCTGCATAAAACCAGAGATAAAAATTAGCAGAGATACCTTTCCATAAGCCAAATATGTAATAGTCAAGACTTACCCCTTACTCAACGAAATGGACTAAACACCACATATTCAATGCCTAGGAATACACCTGACTAGTAAGAATCTTCAAACCCATGGATTTATATGTTTCCATAAGAGAATCAAGCGTTTGTAGAGCTGCATGAATGCAGCAGAGATAATCCGATAAATCCCATTATCAAAATGAATTACAAAACAAACACAATGACAGTGAAATAGAGAGCAATTCTTAACTAATTCATTCAGGACTTGTGATGCAACTTTGATTTACCACATCTACACCCAGATCTGAGTAAGACATAAGGTTGGACACTTCGGGCAGATAGCATTGGTGAGGTTCAATGAGCAAATGCAGACCGTTTGAAGTCATACTGCATGGTACCCATTCCATGGGTCCCAACTCTCCAGGTTTAAGGGATTCGTCCTTC
Organism: Delphinapterus leucas; assembly: GCF_059928025.1. Classification (NCBI taxonomy): domain Eukaryota; kingdom Metazoa; phylum Chordata; class Mammalia; order Artiodactyla; family Monodontidae; genus Delphinapterus; species Delphinapterus leucas. Next base: position 13,688,756 of record NW_028322238.1, read on the forward strand.
AGCTAAAACATGCATGGGAAACCCCCAGTATGGTGCACTGTGTGACCGGGAAACATTTTAAAATACATCTCAATGTTCGTCCCCTTTTACTGGGGTTCACCATTCCAGACCATTTACTAACACTCTCCCCACTTCGAGAGTCAGTGCGTTTAACCTCCTATTTGGCACAGTTTGCAATTTCTGCGCAAGATGAACAGGAATAGGGAGAACCAATGAGAGACTACCTGTAGGTGTCTGCACGGGCAAATTTAATGCTCATTCCCACCAGGAAGAGAAATTAACCAAAGGCTCAGCATGCCGTGCCGGAACCAGATTAGGGCCTGAAGCAATCCTGCGGGTTTGCGGCCAGCTCACAAGAAAGCGAGTTGAAGAAAGGAGCTCAGGGGCACTGTAATTCACAAACCTGCAGAGTTATGAATGACAGCTATCGTCCAAAAATGTATTAAAGTAAGTCTTCGAAGAGGACTTGAAATCGGGACAGAATTTCAGGAAAACGATTTCAGGGGGTAGACTGGAATTGCACTTAAAGCGTAGGAAAAGAGGCAGAATGTCCACAATGATGCACTTGGCCAAAAAGGGCGTATACGTTTTTTCCTGAATATATTCATGAAAAAACGCATACGCCCTTTTTGGCCAACGAAGCAAGCGTGGAAAGGAAATCTGGACTACAATGATGTCTCACTGCCCCCCTGTCAAAAGGGCCATCTGAAACAAGTGTAAAATTCAGAAAGGCAGGACAGGTCATGGAGAACAGGGAGCCTTGTTATGCTGATGGGCGGGATGTAAATTGCCAACAGCCACTCTGGAGATGTGTATGGTGTTTCCTGAAACACGTAGGAAACAAAGCAACACAGCCTATGGCACTTCCACTTAGGGTCCTATAGCTTAGGGAAATTAAAATCAAAAACACACAGCCACCCCAAAGTTTGGGATGGCTCTGTTTACAAGAACCTCGTCTACGGTACAAGTTAAATATCCGAGAAAGCAAAAAATGGATAAAGAAGTTGTGGTACGTACGTACAATGGAATATCACCCAGCAATGAGATCTACCTCATCAGGCCCGTAGCAGCATAATGAGTGGATTCAGGTACGACGATTCTACGAGAAATAAGTCACACAGAAAAAGAAACATCATAAGATATCACTAATACACGGAACGTAAACTTGGCTACACATGAACTGAATTACAAAACAGAACAGGGTCTCAAATTTAGAAAACCAACTTATGCTTGCTTATGGGGAAAGGTGTGTTGGGGTGCTGCATCAAACCAGAGATTGAAATTAGCACAGATACCATTCCATAAGGCAAATATATAATAGACACGACCTACTCCTTGCTCAACGAAATGGACTCAACACCCCATATTCAACGCCTGGGAATATACCTGACAAGTAAGAATCTTAAGACCCATGGATTTATATGTCTCCATAAGGAAATCAAGCGTGTGTACAGCGGCATAAACGCAACAGTGAAAATCCGATAAATCCCATTATAAAAATAAATTTCAAAAACAAAACACAATGACAGTGAAATAGAGAGCAATTCTTAAATAATTCATTCAGGGCTTGTGATGCAACCTGGATTTACCACATCTACACCCAGAGCTGGTTGAGACATAAGGCTGGACACTTTGGGCTGATAGCATTGGTGAGGTTTGGTGAGCAAACGCAGACCCTTTGAAGTCATACTGAATGGTACCCATTCCATGGGTCCCAACTCTCCAGGTTTAAGGGATTCTTCCTTCAGCTAAAACATGCATGGGAAACCCAGAGTATGGTCCACCGTGTGAATGGGAAACGTTTTCAAATGGATCTCAAGTTACGTCCTATGGTACTCGGGTGCACCGTTCCAGACACTTTACTAACACTCTCCCCACTTGGAAAGTCAGTGCCTTTAACCTCCTGTTTGGCACAGTTTGCAATTTCTGCGCAAGATGAACAGGAATAGGGAGAACCAATGAGAGACTAGCTGTCGGTGTCTGCACGGGCAAATGGAACGCTCATTTCCCACCAGGAAGAGGAATTAACCAAAGGTTCAGCGTGCCCTGCCGGAACTAGATTAGGGCCTGAAGCAATCCTGCGGTTTTGCGGCCAGCTCACAAGAAAGCGAGTTGAAGAAAGGAGCTCAGGGGCACTGTAATTCACGATCCTGCAGAGTTATGAATGACAGCTATCGTCCAAAAATGTATTGAAGTAAGTTTTCGAAGAGGACTTGAAAGCGGGGCAGAATTTCAGGAAAACGATTTCAGGAGGTAGACTGGAATTGCACTTAAAGCATAGGAAAAGAGGCAGAATGTCCACAATGATGCACTTGGCCAAAAAGGGCGTATGCGTTTTTTCCTGAATATATTCAGGAAAAAACGCATACGCACCTTTTGGAATACCAAGCAAGCGTGTAAAGGAAATCTGCACTACAATGAAGTCTCACTGCCCCCCGGTCAAAAGGGCCATCTGAAAAAAGTGTAAAATCCAGAAAGGCAGAACAGGTCATGGAGAACAGGAAGCCTTGTTATGCTGATGGGCGGGATGTAAATTGCCAACAGCCACTCTGGAGATGTGTATCGTGTTTCCTGAAACACGTAGGAAACAAAGCAACACAGCCTATGGCACTTCCACTTAGGGTCCTATAGCTTAGGGAAATTAAAATCAAAAACACACAGCCACCCCAAAGTTTGGGACGGCTCTCTTTACAAGAACCTCGTCTACGGTACAAGTTAAATATCCGAAAAAGCAAAAAATGGATAAAGAAGTTGTGGTACGTACGTACAATGGAATATCACTCAGCAATGAGATCTACGTCATCAGGCCCGTAGCGGCATTATGAGTGGATTCAGGTACGACAATTCTACGAGAAATAAGTCATACAGAAAAAGAAACATCATAAGATATCACTAATCCACGGAACGTAAACTTGGCTACACATGAACTGAATTACAAAACAGAACAGGGTCTCAAATTTAGAAAACCAACTTATGCTTGCTTATGGGGAAAGGTGAGTTAGGATGCTGCATCAAAGCAGAGATTGAAATTAGCACAGATACCGTTCCATAAGCCAAATATATAATAGACAAGACCTACTCCTTGCTCAACGAGATGGAATCAACACCCCATATTCAACGCCTGGGAATATACCTTACAAGTAAGAATCTTAAGACCCATGGATTTATATGTCTAAATAAGGAAGTCAAGCGTGTGTACAGTGGCCTAAACGCAGCAGTGAAAATCCGATAAATCCCATTAACAAAATAAATTTCAAAAACCAAACACAATGACAGTGAAATAGAGAGCAATTCTTAAATAATTCATTCAGGGCTTGTGATGCAACCTGGATTTACCACATCTACACCCAGAGCTGGTTGAGACATAAGGCTGAACACTTCAGGCTGATAGCATTGGTGAGGTTTGGTGAGCAAACGCAGACCCTTTGAAGTCATACTGCATGGTACCCATTCCATGGGTCCCAACTCTCCAGGTTTAAGGGATTCTTCCTTCAGCTAAAACATGCATGGGAAACCCGGAGTATGTTCAACCATGTGATTGGGAAACGTTTTCAAATGCATCTCAGGTTTCATCCCCTGGTACTCGGGTGCACCGTTCCAGACACTTTACTAACACTCTCCCCACTTGGAAAGTCAGTGCCTTTAACCTTCTGTTTCGCACAGTTTGCAATTTCTGCGCAAGATGAACAGGAATAGGGACAACCAATGAGAGACTAGCTGTAGGTGTCTGCACGGGCAAATGGAACGCTCATTTCCCACCAGGAAGAGGAATTAACCGAAGGCTCAGCATGCACTGCCGGAACCAGATTAGGGCCTGAAACAATCCTGCGGTTTTGCGGCCAGCTCACAAGAAAGCGAGTTGAAGAAAGGAGCTCAGGGACACTGTAATTTACAAACCTGCAGAGTTATGAATGACAGCTATCGTCCAAAAATGTATTGAAGTAAGTCTTCGAAGAGGACTTTAAAGCGGGGCACAATTTCAGGAAAACGATTACAGGGGGTAGACTGGAATTGCACTTAAAGCATAGGAAAAGAGGGAGAATGTCGACAATGATTCACTTGGCCAAAAAGTTCGTATGCGTTTTTCCCTGAATATATTCAGGAAAAAACGCATACGCCCTTTTGGCCAACCAAGCAAGCGTGTAAAGGAAATCTGCACTACAATGAAGTCTCACTGCCCCCCAGTCAAAAGGGCCATCTGAAAAAAGTGTAAAATCCAGAAAGGCAGGACAGGTCATGGAGAACAGGGAGCCTTGTTATGCTGATGGGCGGGATGTAAATTGCCAACAGCCACTCTGGAGAAGTGTATGCTGTTTCCTGAAACACATAGGAAACAACGCAACACAGCCTATGGCACTTCCTCTAAGGGTCCTATAGCTTAGGGAAATTAAAATCAAAAACACACAGCCACCCAAACGTTTGGGCCGGCTCTGTTTACAAGAACCTCGTCTACGGTACAAGTTAAATATCCGAGAAAGCAAAAAATGGATAAAGAAGTTGTGGTACGTACGTACAATGGAATATCACTCAGCAATGAGATCTACGTCATCAGGCCCGTAGCGGCATCATGAGTGGATTCAGGTACGACGATTCTACGAGAAATAAGTCATACAGAAAAAGAAACATCATAAGATATCACTAACACACGGAACGTAAACTTGGCTACACATGAACTGAATTACAAAACAGAACAGGGTCTCAAATTTAGAAAACCAACTTATGCTTGCTTATGGGGAAAGGTGAGTTGGGGTGCTGCATAAAACCAGAGATTGAAATTAGCACAGATACCGTTCCATAAGCCAAATATATAATAGACAAGACCTACTGTTGCTCAACGAAATGGACTCAACAACCCATATTCAACGCCTGGGAATATACCTGACAAGTAAGAATCTTAAGACCCATGGATTTATATGTCTAAATAAGGAAGTCAAGCGTGTGTACAGTGGCCTAAACGCAGCAGTGAAAATCTGATAAATCCCATTAACAAAATAAATTTCAAAAACAAAACACAATGACAGTGAAATAGAGAGCAATTCTTAAGTAATTCATTCAGGGCTTGTGATGCAACCTGGATTTACCACATATACACCCAGAGCTGGTTGAGACATAAGGCTGAACACTTCGGGCTGATATCATTGGTGATGTTTGGTGAACAAACGCAGACCCTTTGAAGTCATACTGCATGGTACCCATTCCATGGGTCCCAAATCTCCAGGTTTAAGGGATTCTTCCTTCAGCTAAAACATGCATGGGAAACCCGGAGTATGTTCCACCGTGTGATTGGGAAACGTTTTCAAATGCATCTCAGGTTTCATCCCCTGGTACTCGGGTGCACCGTTCCAGACACTTTACTAACACTCTCTCTACTTGGAAAGTCAGTGCCTTTAAACTTCTGTTTGGCACAGTTTGCAATTTCTGCGCAAGATGAACAGGAATAGGGACAAACAATGAGAGTCTAGCTGTAGGTGTCTGCACGGGCAAATGGAACGCTCATTTCCCACCAGGAATAGGAATTAACCAAAGGCTCAGCATGCCCTGCCGGAACCAGATTAGGGCCTGAAACAATCCTGCGGTTTTGCGGCCAGCTCACAAGAAAGCGAGTTGAAGAAAGGAGCTCAGGGGCACTGTAATTCACAAACCTGCAGAGTTATGAATGACAGCTATCGTCCAAAAATGTATTGAAGTAAGTCTTCGAAGAGGACTTGAAAGCGGGGCAGAATTTCAGGAAAACGATTTCAGGGGGTAGACTGGAATTGCACTTAAAGCATAGGAAAAGAGGCAGAATGTCGACAATGATGCAGTTGGTCAAAAAGGGCGTATGCGTTTTTTCCTGAATATATTCAGGAAAAAACGCATACGCCCTTTTTGGCCAAACAAGCAAGCGTGTAAAGGAAATCTGCACTACAATGAAGTCTCACTGCCCCCGGTCAAAAGGGCCATCTGAAAAAAGTGTAAAATCCAGAAAGGCAGAACAGGTCATGGAGAACAGGGAGCCTTGTTATGCTGATGGTCGGGATGTAAATTGCCAACAGCCACTCTGGAGAAGTGTATGGTGTTTCCTGAAACACATAGGAAACAAAGCAACACAGCCTATGGAACTTCCACTTATGGTCCTATAGCTTAGGAAAATTAAAATCAAAAACACACAGCCACCCCAACATTTGGGACGGCTCTGTTTACAAGAACCTCGTCTACGTTACAAGTTAAATATCCGAGAAAGCAAAAAATGGATAAAGAAGTTGAGGTACGTACGTACAATGGAATATCACTCAGCAATGAGATCTACGTCATCAGGCCCGTAGCGGCATAATGAGTGGATTCAGGTACGACGATTCTACGAGAAATTAGTCACACAGAGAAAGAAACATCATAAGATATCACTCATACACGGAACGTAAACTTGGCTAAACATGAACTGAATTACAAAACAGAACATGGTCTCAAATTTAGAAAACCAACTTATGCTTGCTTATGGGGAAAGGTGAGTTGGGGTGCTGAATCAAACCAGAGATTGAAATTAGCACAGATACCGTTCCATAAGCCAAATATATAATAGACAAGACCCACCCCTTGCTCAACGAAATGGACTCAACACCCCATATTCAACGCCTGGATATATACCTGACAAGTAAGAATGTTAAGACCCATGGATTTATATATCTCCATAAGGAAATCAAGCGTGTGTACAGCGGCCTAAACGCAACAGTGAAAATCCGATAAATCCCATTATAAAAATTAATTTCAAAAACAAAACACAATGACAGTGAAATAGAGAGCAATTCTTAAATAATTCATTCAGGGCTTTTGATGCAACCTGGATTTACCACATATACACCCAGAGCTGGGTGAGACATAAGGCTGGACACTTCGGGCTGATAGCAATGGTGAGGTTCGGTGAGCAAACGCAGACCCTTTGAAGTCATACTGCATGGTACCCATTCCATGGGTCCCAACTCTCCAGGATTAAGGGATTCTTCCTCCAGCTAAAACATGCATGGGAATCCCAGAGTATGGTCCACCGTGTGATTGGGAAACGTTTTCAAATGCATCTCACGTTTCGTCCCCTGGTACTCGGGTTCACCGCTCCAGACGCTTTACTAACACTCTCCCCACTTGGAGAGTCTGTGCCTTTAACCTCCTGTTTGGCACAGTTTGCAATTTCTGCGCAAGATGAACAGGAATAGGGAGAACCAATGAGAGACTAGCTGTAGGTGTCTGCACAGGCAAATGGAACGCTCATTTCCCACCAGGAAGAGGAATTAACCAAAGACTCAGCGTGCCCTTCCGGAAGCAGATTAGGGCCTGAAGCAATACTGCGGTTTTGCGGCCAGCTCACAAGAAAGCGAGTTGAAGAAAGGAGCTCAGGGGCACTGTAATTCACAAACCTGCAGAGTTATGAATGACACCTATCGTCCAAAAATGTAGTGAAGTAAGTCTTCGAAGAGGACTTGAAAGCGGGGCAGAATTTCAGGAAAACGATTTCAGGGGGTAGACTGGAATTGCACTTAAAGCATAGGAAAAGAGGCAGAATGTCCACAATGATGCACTTGGCCAAAAAGGGCGTATGTGTTTTTTCCTGAATATACTCAGGAAAAAACGCATACACCCTTTTTGGCCAACCAAGCAAGCGTGTAAAGGAAATCTGCACTACAATGAAGTCTCACTGCCCCCCGGTCAAAAGGGCCATCTGAAAAAAGTGTAAAATCCAGAAAGGCAGGACAGGTCATGGAGAACAAGGAGGCTTGTTACGCTGATGGGCGGGATGTAAATTGCCAACAGCCACTCTGGAGAAGTTTATGGTGTTTCCGGAAACACATTGGAAACAAAGCAACACAGCCTATGGCACTTCCACTTATGGTCCTATAGATTAGGGAAATTAAAATAAAAAACGCACAGCCACCCCAATGTTTCGGACGCCTCGGTTTACAAGAACTTCATCTACGGTACATGTTAAATATCCCAGAAAGCGAAAAATGGATAAAGAATTTGTGGTACGTACGTACAATGGAATATCACTCACCAATGAAATCTATGTCATTAGGCCCGTCGCGGCATAATGAGTGGGTTCAGGTATGATGATTCTAAGTGAAATAAGTCACACAGAAAATGAAACATCATAAGATATCACTAATACACGGAATGTAAACTTGGCTACACATGAACTGAATTACAAAACAGAACAGGGTCTCAAATTTAGAAAACCAACTTATGATTGCTTAATTTGAAAGGTGAGTTGGGGTGCTGCATAAAACCAGAGATAAATATTAGCACAGATACCTTTCCATAAGCCAAATATGTAATAGTCAAGACCTACCCCTTACTCAACGAAATGGACTAAACACCACATATTCAATGCCTAGGAATACACCTGACTAGTAAGAATCTTCAAACCCATGGATTTATATGTCTCCGTAAGAGAATCAGGTGTGTGCACAGCTGCATGAACGCAGCAGAGAAAATCCGATAAATCCCATTATCAAAATGAATTACAAAAACAAAACACAATGACAGTGAAATAGAGATCAATTCTTAAATAAATCATTCAGGGATTGTGATGCAACCTGGATTTACCACATCTAGACCCAGAGCTGAGTGAGACATAAGGTTGGACACTTCAGGGCTGATAGCATTGGTGAGGTTCGATGAGCAAATGCAGACCCTTTGAAGTCATACTGCATGGTACCCATTCCATGGGTCCCAACTCTCCAGGTTTAAGGGATTCTTCCTTCAGCTAAAACACGCATGGGAAACCCACAGTATGGTGCACCGTGTGACTGGGAAACGTTTTCAAATGCATCTCAGTTTTCGTCCCCTTTTACTCGGGTTGACCATTCCAGACCCTTTACTAACACTCTCCCCACTTGGAGAGTCAGTGTCTTTAAACTCCTGTTTGGCAAAGTTTGCAATTTCTGCGCAAGATGAACAGGAATAGGGAGAACCAATGAGAGACTAGCTGTAGGTGTCTGCACGGGCAAATTTAATGCTCATTTCCCACCAGGAAGAGGAATTAACCAAAGGCTCAGCATGCCGTGCCGGAACCAGATTAGGGCCTTAAGCAATCTTGCGATTTTGTGGCCAGCTCACAAGAAAGCGAGTTGAAGAAAGGAGCTCAGGGGCACTGTAATTCACAAACATGCAGAGTTATAAATGACAGCTATCGTCCAAAAATATATTGAAGGAAGGCTGTGAAGAGGATTTGTAAGGGGAGCAGAATTGCAGGAAAATGATTTCAGGGGGTAGACTGGAATTGCATTTAAAGCATAGGAAAAGAGGCAGAACGTCGACATTGATGCCCTTGGCCAAAAAGGGCGTATGCATTTTTTCCTGAATATATTCAGGAAAAAAACGCATACGCCCTTTTTGGCCAACCAAGCAAGCATGTTAAAGAAATGTGCTGTACAGTGACGTCTCACTGCCCCCCGGTCAAAAGAGCCATCTGAAAATAGTGTAAAATCCAGAAGGGCAGCACAGGCCATGGAGAACAGGGAGCCTTGTTATGCTGATGGGCGGGATTAAAATTGCCAACAGCCACTCTGGAGAAGTGTATGGTGTTTTCTCAATCACCTAAAAAACAAAACAACGGAGCCTATGGCACTTCCACTTATGGTCCTATAGCTTAGGGAAATTAAAATCAAAAACACACAGCCACCCCAAAGTTTCGGACGGCTCTGTTTACAAGAACCTTGTCTACGGTACAAGTTAAATATCCCAGAAAGCCAAAAATGGATAAAGAAGTTGTGGTACGTACGTACAATGGAATATCACTCAGCAATGAAATCTATGGTCATCAGGCACGTCGCGGCATAATGACAGGATTCAGGTATGATGATTCTAAGTGAAATTAGTCACACAGAAAATGAAATATCATAAGATATCACTAATACACGGAATGTAAACTTGGCTACACATGAACTGAATTACAAAACAGAACAGGGTCTCAAATATAGAAAACCAACTTATGCTTGCTTAATTGGAAAAGTGAGTTGGGGTGCTGCATAAAACCAGAGATAAAAATTAGCAGAGATACCTTTCCATAAGCCAAATATGTAATAGTCAAGACTTACCCCTTACTCAACGAAATGGACTAAACACCACATATTCAATGCCTAGGAATACACCTGACTAGTAAGAATCTTCAAACCCATGGATTTATATGTTTCCATAAGAGAATCAAGCGTTTGTAGAGCTGCATGAATGCAGCAGAGATAATCCGATAAATCCCATTATCAAAATGAATTACAAAACAAACACAATGACAGTGAAATAGAGAGCAATTCTTAACTAATTCATTCAGGACTTGTGATGCAACTTTGATTTACCACATCTACACCCAGATCTGAGTAAGACATAAGGTTGGACACTTCGGGCAGATAGCATTGGTGAGGTTCAATGAGCAAATGCAGACCGTTTGAAGTCATACTGCATGGTACCCATTCCATGGGTCCCAACTCTCCAGGTTTAAGGGATTCGTCCTTCAGCTAAAACATGCATGGGAAACCCCCAGTATGGTGCACTGTGTGACCGGGAAACATTTTAAAATACATCTCAATGTTCGTCCCCTTTTACTGGGGTTCACCATTCCAGACCATTTACTAACACTCTCCCCACTTCGAGAGTCAGTGCGTTTAACCTCCTATTTGGCACAGTTTGCAATTTCTGCGCAAGATGAACAGGAATAGGGAGAACCAATGAGAGACTACCTGTAGGTGTCTGCACGGGCAAATTTAATGCTCATTCCTACCAGGAAGAGAAATTAACCAAAGGCTCAGCATGCCGTGCCGGAACAAGATTAGGGCCTGAAGCAATCCTGCGGGTTTGCGGCCAGCTCACAAGAAAGCGAGTTGAAGAAAGGAGCTCAGGGGCACTGTAATTCACAAACCTGCAGAGTTATGAATGACAGCTATCGTCCAAAAATGTATTAAAGTAAGTCTTCGAAGAGGACTTGAAATCGGGACAGAATTTCAGGAAAACGATTTCAGGGGGTAGACTGGAATTGCACTTAAAGCATAGGAAAAGAGGCAGAATGTCCACAATGATGCACTTGGCCAAAAAGGGCGTATACGTTTTTTCCTGAATATATTCATGAAAAAACGCATACGCCCTTTTTGGCCAACGAAGCAAGCGTGTAAAGGAAATCTGGACTACAATGAAGTCTCACTGCCCCCCTGTCAAAAGGGCCATCTGAAACAAGTGTAAAATTCAGAAAGGCAGGACAGGTCATGGAGAACAGGGAGCCTTGTTATGCTGATGGGCGGGATGTAAATTGCCAACAGCCACTCTGGAGATGTGTATGGTGTTTCCTGAAACACGTAGGAAACAAAGCAACACAGCCTATGGCACTTCCACTTAGGGTCCTATAGCTTAGGGAAATTAAAATCAAAAACACACAGCCACCCCAAAGTTTGGGATGGCTCTGTTTACAAGAACCTCGTCTACGGTACAAGTTAAATATCCGAGAAAGCAAAAAATGGATAAAGAAGTTGTGGTACGTACGTACAATGGAATATCACCCAGCAATGAGATCTACCTCATCAGGCCCGTAGCAGCATAATGAGTGGATTCAGGTACGACGATTCTACGAGAAATAAGTCACACAGGAAAAGAAACATCATAAGATATCACTAATACACGGAACGTAAACTTGGCTACACATGAACTGAATTACAAAACAGAACAGGGTCTCAAATTTAGAAAACCAACTTATGCTTGCTTATGGGGAAAGGTGTGTTGGGGTGCTGCATCAAACCAGAGATTGAAATTAGCACAGATACCGTTCCATAAGGCAAATATATAATAGACACGACCTACTCCTTGCTCAATGAAATGGACTCAACACCCCATATTCAACGCCTGGGAATATACCTGACAAGTAAGAATCTTAAGACCCATGGATTTATATGTCTCCATAAGGAAATCAAGCGTGTGTACAGCGGCATAAACGCAACAGTGAAAATCCGATAAATCCCATTATAAAAATAAATTTCAAAAACAAAACACAATGACAGTGAAATAGAGAGCAATTCTTAAATAATTCATTCAGGGCTTGTGATGCAACCTGGATTTACCACATCTACACCCAGAGCTGGTTGAGACATAAGGCTGGACACTTTGGGCTGATAGCATTGGTGAGGTTTGGTGAGCAAACGCAGACCCTTTGAAGTCATACTGAATGGTACCCATTCCATGGGTCCCAACTCTCCAGGTTTAAGGGATTCTTCCTTCAGCTAAAACATGCATGGGAAACCCAGAGTATGGTCCACCGTGTGAATGGGAAACGTTTTCAAATGGATCTCAAGTTACGTCCTATGGTACTCGGGTGCACCGTTCCAGACACTTTACTAACACTCTCCCCACTTGGAAAGTCAGAGCCTTTAACCTCCTGTTTGGCACAGTTTGCAATTTCTGCGCAAGATTAACAGGAATAGGGAGAACCAATGAGAGACTAGCTGTCGGTGTCTGCACGGGCAAATGGAACGCTCATTTCCCATCAGGAAGAGGAATTAACCAAAGGCTCAGCGTGCCCTGCCGGAACTAGATTAGGGCCTGAAGCAATACTGCGGTTTTGCGGCCAGCTCACAAGAAAGCGAGTTGAAGAAAGGAGCTCAGGGGCACTGTAATTCACAATCCTGCAGAGTTATGAATGACAGCTATCGTCCAAAAATGTATTGAAGTAAGTTTTCGAAGAGGACTTGAAAGCGGGGCAGAATTTCAGGAAAACGATTTCAGGAGGTAGACTGGAATTGCACTTAAAGCATAGGAAAAGAGGCAGAATGTCCACAATGATGCACTTGGCCAAAAAGGGTGTATGCGTTTTTTCCTGAATATATTCAGGAAAAAACGCATACGCACCTTTTGGAATACCAAGCAAGCGTGTAAAGGAAATCTGCACTACAATGAAGTCTCACTGCCCCCCGGTCAAAAGGGCCATCTGAATAAAGTGTAAAATCCAGAAAGGCAGGACAGGTCATGGAGAAGAGGGAGCCTTGTTATGCTGATGGTCGGGATGTAAATTGCCAACAGCCACTCTGGAGAAGTGTATGGTGTTTCCTGAAACACATAGGAAACAAAGCAACACAGCCTATGGCACTTCTACTTATGGTCCTATAGCTTAGGAAAATTAAAATCAAAAACACACAGCCACCCCAACATTTGGGACGGCTCTGTTTACAAGAACCTCGTCTACGGTACAAGTTAAATATCCGAGAAAGCAAAAAATGGATAAAGAATTTGAGGTACGTACGTACAATGGAATATCACTCAGCAATGAGATCTACGTCATGAGGCCCGTAGCGGCATAATGAGTGGATTCAGGTACGACGATTCTACGAGAAATAAGTCAAACAGAAAAAGAAACATCATAAGATATCACTAATACACGGAACGTAAACTTGGCTAAGCATGAACTGAATTACAAAACAGAACATGGTCTCAAATTTAGAAAACCAACTTATGCTTGCTTATGGGGAAAGGTGAGTTGGGGTGCTGCATCAAAGCAGAGATTGAAATTAGCACAGATACCATTCCATAAGCCAAATATATAATAGACAAGACCTACCCCTTGCTCAACGAAATGGACTCAACACCCCATATTCAACGCCTGGAAATTAACCTGACAAGTAAGAATGTTAAGACCCATGGATTTATATGTCTCCATAAGGAAATCAAGCGTGTGTACAGCGGCCTAAACGCAGCAGTGAAAATCCGATAAATCCCATTATCAAAATTAATTTCAAAAACAAAACACAATGACAGTGAAATAGAGAGCAATTCTTAAATAATTCATTCAGGGCTTGTGATGCAACCTGCATTTACCACATATACACCCAGAGCTGGGTGAGACATAAGGCTGGACACTTCGGGCTGATAGCAATGGTGAGGTTCGGTGACCAAACGCAGACCCTTTGAAGTCATACTGCATGGTAGCCATTCCATGGGTCCCAACTCTCCAGGTTTAAGGGATTCTTCCTTCAGCTAAAACATGCATGGGAAACCCAGAGTGTGGTCCACCGTGTGATTGGGAAACGTTTTCATATGCATCTCAGGTTTCGTCCCCTGGTACTCGGGTTCACCGCTCCAGACACTTTACTAACACTCTCCCCACTTGGAGAGTCAGTGTCTTTAACCTCCTGTTTGGCACAGTTTGCAATTTCTGCGCAAGATGAACAGGAATAGGGAGAACCAATGAGAGACTAGCTGTAGGTGTCTGCTCGGGCAAATGGAACGCTCATTTCCCAACAGGATGAGGAATTAACCAAAGGCTCAGCGTGCCCTGCCGGAACCAGATTAGGGCCTGAAGCAATCCTGCGGTTTTGCGGCCAGCTCACAACAAAGCAAGTTGAAGAAATGAGCTCAGGGGCACTGTAATTCACAAACCTGTAGAGTTATGAATGACAGCTATCGTACAAAAATGTATTGAAGTAAGTCTTCGAAGAGGACTTGAAAGCGGGGCAGAATTTCAGGAAAACAATTTCAGGGGGTAGACCGGAATTGCACTTAAAGTATAGGAAAAGAGGCAGAATGTCGACAATGATGCACTTGGCCAAAAAGGGCGTATGCGTTTTTTCCTGAATATATTCAGGAAAAAACGCATACGCCCTTTTTGGCCAACCAAGCAAGCATGTAAAGGAAATCTGCACTACAATGAAGTCTCACTGCCTCCCGGTCCACACGGCCATCTGAAACAAGTGTAAAATCCAGAAAGGCAGGACAGGTCATGGAGAACAGGGAGCCTTGTTATGCTGATGGGCGGGATGTAAATTGCCAACAGCCACTCTGGAGAAGTGTATGGTGTTTCCTGAAACACGTAGGAAAAAAGCAACACAGCCTATGGCACTTCCACTTAGGGTCCTATAGCTTAGGGAAATTAAAATCAAAAACACCCAGGCACCCCAAAGTTTGGGACGGCTCTGTTTACAAGAACCTCTTCTACGGTACAAGTTAAATATCCGAGAAAGCAAAAAATGGATAAAGAAGTTGTGGTACGTACGTACAATGGAATAACACTCAGAAATGAGATCTACGTCATCAGGTCCGTAGCAGCATAGTGAGTGGATTCAGGTACCACGATTCTACGAGAAATAAGTCACACAGAAAAAGAAACATCATAAGATATCCCTAATACACGGAACGTAAACTTGGCTACTCATGAACTGAATTACAAAACAGAACAGGGTCTCAAATTTAGAAAACCAACTTATGCTTGCTTATGGGGAAAGGTGAGCTGGGGTGCTGCATAAAACCAGAGATTGAAATTAGCACACATACTGTTCCATAAGCAAAATATATAATAGACAAGACCTACACCTGGCTCAATGAAATGGACTCAACACCCCATATTCAAAGCCGGGGAATATACCTGACAAATAAGAATCTTAAGACCCATGGATTTATATCTCTCCATAAGGAAATCAAGCGTGTGTACAGCGGCCTAAACGCAGCAGTGAAAATCCGATAAATCCCATTATCAAAATAAATTTCACAAACTAAACACAATGACAGTGAAATATAGAGGAATTCTTAAATAATTCATTCAGGGCTTGTGATGCAACCTGGATTTACCACATCCACACCCAGAGCTGGGTGAGACATAAGGCTGGACACTTCGGGCTGATAGCATTGGTGAGATTCGGTGAGCAAATGCAGACCCTTTGAAGTCATACTGCATGGTAGCCATTCCAAGGGTCTCAACTCTCCAGGTTTAAGGGATTCTTCCTTCAGCTAAAACATGCATGGGAAACCCAGAGTATGGTCCACTGTGTGATTGGGAAACGTTTTCAAATGCATCTCAGGTTTCGTCCCCTGGTACATGGGTTCACCATTCCAGACGCTTTACTAACACTCTCCCCACTTGGAGAGTCAGTGCCTTTAACCTCCTGTTTGTCACAGTTTGCAATTTCTGCGCAAGATGAACAGGAATAGGGAGAACAAATGAGAGACTAGCTGTAGGTGTCTGCACGGGCAAATGGAATGCTAATTTCCCACCAGGAAGAGGTATTAACCAAAGGCTCAGCGTGCCCTGCCGGAACCAGATTAGGGCCTGAAGCAATACAGCTGTTTTGCGGCCAGCTCACAAGAAAGCGAGTTGAAGAAAGGAACTCAGGGACCCTGTAATTCACAAACCTGCAGAGTTATGAATGACAGCTATCGTCCAAAAATGTATTGAAGTAAGTCTTCGAAGGGGACTTGAAAGCAGGGCAGAATTTCAGGAACACGATTTCAGGGGGTAGACTGGAATTGCACTTAAAGCATAGGAAAAGAGGCAGAATGTCGACAATGATGCACTTGGCCAAAAAGGGCGTATGCGTTTTTTCCTGATTCAGGAAAAAACGCATACGCCCTTTTTGGCCAACCAAGCAAGCGTGTAAAGGAAATCTGCACTACAATGAAGCCTCACAGCCCCCCGGTCAAAACGGGCATCTGAAAAATGTGTAAAATCCAGAAAGGCAGGACAGGTCATGGAGAACAGGGAGCCTTGTTATGCTGATGGGCGGGATGTAAATTGCCAACAGCCACTCTGGAGAAGTGTATGGTGTTTCCTGAAACACGTAGGAAACAAAGCAACACAGCCTATGGCACTTCCACTTAGGGTCCTATAGCTTAGGGAAATTAAATTCAAAAACACACAGCCACCCAAAAGTTTGGGACGGCTCTGTTTACAAGAACCTCGTCTACGGTACAAGTTCAATATCCGAGAAAGCAAAAAATGGATAAAGAAGTTGTGGTACGTACGTACAATGGAATATCACTCAGCCATGAGATCTACGTCATCAGGCCCGTAGCGGCATAATGAGTGGATTCAGGTACGACGATTCTACGAGAAATAAGTCACACAGAAAGAGAAACATCATAAGATATCACTAATCCACGGAACGTAAACTTGGCTACACAAGAACTGAATTACAAAACAGAACAGGGTCTCAAATTTAGAAAACCATCTTATGCTTGCTTATGGGGAAAGGTGAGTTGGGGTGCTGCATAAAACCAGAGATTGAAATTAGCACAGATACCGTTCCATAAGGCAAATATATAATAGACAAGACCTACTCCTTGCTCAACGAAATGGACTCAACACCCCATATTCAACGCCTGGAAATATACCTGACAAGTAAGAATCTTAAGACCCATGGATTTATATGTCTCCATAAGGAAATCAAGCGTGTGTACAGCAGCCTAAACGCAGCAGTGAAAATCCGATAAATCCCATTATCAAAATAAATTTCAAAAACAAAACACAATGACAGTGAAATAGAGAGCAATTCTTAAATAATTCATTCAGGGCTTGTGATGCAACCTGGATTTACCACATCTACACCCAGAGCTGGGTGAGACATAAGGCTGGACACTTCGGGCTGATAGCATTGGTGAGGTTCGGTGAGCAAACGCAGACCCTTTGAAGTCATACTGCATGGTACCCATTCCATGGGTCCCAACTCTCCAGGTTTAAGGGATTCTTCCTTCAGCTAAAACATGCATTGGAATCCCAGAGTATGGTCCACTGTGTGATTGGGAAACATTTTCAAATGTATCTCAGGTTTCGTCCCCTGGTACTCGGGTTCAACGTTCCAGACGCTTTACTAACACTCTCCACAATTGGAGAGACAGTGCCTTTAACCTCCTGTTTGTCACAGTTTGCAAATTCTGCGCAAGATGAACAGGATTAGGGAGAACCAATGAGAGACTAGCTCTAGGTGTGTGCACGGGCAAATGGAACGCTCATTTCCCACCAGGAAGAGGGATTAACCAAAGGCTCAGCGTTCCCTGCCGGAACCAGATTAGGGCCTGAAGCAATCCAGCGGTTTTGCGGCCATCTCACAAGAAAGCGAGTTGAAGAAAGGAGCTCAGGGGCACTGTAATTCACAAACCTGCAGAGTTATGAATGACAGCTATCGTCCAAAAATGTATTGAAGTAAGTCTTCGAAGAGGAGTTGAAAGCGGGGCAGAATTTCAGGAAAACGATTTCAGGGGGTAGACTGGAATTGCACTTAAAGTATAGGAAAAGTGGCAGAATGTCGACAATGATGCACTTGGCCAAAAAGGGCGTATGCGTTTTTTCCTGAATATATTCAGGAAAAAACGCATACGCCCTTTTTGGCCAACCAAGCAAGCGTGTAAAGGAAATCTGCACTACAATGAAGTCTCACTGCCTCCCGGTCCAAACGGCCATGTGAAAAAAGTGTAAAATCCAGAAAGGCAGGACAGGTCATGGAGAACAGGGAGCCTTGTTATGCTGATGGGCGGGATGTAAATTGCCAACACCCACTCTGGAGAAGTGTATGGTGTTTCCTGAAACACGTAGGAAACAAAGCAACACAGCCTATGGCACTTCCACTTAGAGTCCTATAGCTTAGGGAAATTAAATTCAAAAACACACAGCCACACAGAAGTTTGGGACGGCTCTGTTTACAAGAACCTCGTCTACGGTACAAGTTCAATATGCGAGAAAGCAAAAAATGGATAAAGAAGTTGTGGTACGTACGTACAATGGAATATCACTCAGCCATGAGATCTACGTCATCAGGCCCGTAGCGGCATAATGAGTGGGTTCAGGTACGACGATTCTATGAGAAATAAGTCACACAGAAAGAGAAACATCATAAGATATCACTAATCCACGGAACGTAAACTTGGCTACACAAGAACTGAATTACAAAACAGAACAGGGTCTCAAATTTAGAAAATCATCTTATGCTTGCTTATGGGGAAAGGTGAGTTGGGGTGCTGTATAAAACCAGAGATTGAAATTAGCACAGATACCGTTCCATAAGGCAAATATATAATAGACAAGACCTACTCCTTGCTCAACGAAATGGACTCAACACCCCATATTCAACGCCTGGAAATATACCTGACAAGTAAGAATCTTAAGAACCATGGATTTATATGTCTCCATAAGGAAATCAAGCGTGTGTACAGCGGCCTAAACGCAGCAGTGAAAATCCGATAAATCCCATTATCAAAATAAATTTCAAAAACAAAACACAATGACAGTGAAATAGAGAGCAATTCTTAAATAATTCATTCAGGGCTTGTGATGCAACCTGGATTTACCACATCTACACCCAGAGCTGGGTGAGACATAAGGCTGGACACTTCGGGCTGATAGCATTGGTGAAGTTCTGTGAGCAAACGCAGACCGTTTGAAGTCATACTGCATGGTACCCATTCCATGGGTCCCAACTCTCCAGGTTTAAGGGATTCTTCCTTCAGCTAAAACATGCATTGGAATCCCAGAGTATGGTCCACTGTGTGATTGGGAAACATTTTCAAATGTATCTCAGGTTTCGTCCCCTGGTACTCGGGTTCAACGTTCCAGACGCTTTACTAACACTCTCCACAATTGGAGAGACAGTGCCTTTAACCTCCTGTTTGTCACAGTTTGCAAATTGTGCGCAAGATGAACAGGAATAGGGAGAACCAATGAGAGACTAGCTGTAGGTGTCTGCACGGGCAAATGGAACGCTCATTTCCCACCAGGAAGAGGGATTAACCAAAGGCTCAGCATTCCCTGCCGGAACCAGATTAGGGCCTGAAGCAATCCAGCGGTTTTGCGGCCATCTCAGAAGAAAGCGAGTTGAAGAAAGGAGCTCAGGGGCACTGTAATTCACAAACCTGCAGAGTTATGAATGACAGCTATCGTACAAAAATGTATTGAAGTAAGTCTTCAAAGAGGACTTGAAAGCGGGGCAGAATTTCAGGAAAACGATTTCAGGGGGTAGACCGGAATTGCACTTAAAGTATAGGAAAAGAGGCAGAATGTCGACAATGATGCACTTGGTCAAAAAGGGCGTATGCGTTTTTTCCTGAATATATTCAGGAAAAAACGCATACGCCCTTTTTGGCCACCCAAGCAAGCGTGTAA
This sequence comes from Delphinapterus leucas, assembly GCF_059928025.1. Taxonomy (NCBI): domain Eukaryota; kingdom Metazoa; phylum Chordata; class Mammalia; order Artiodactyla; family Monodontidae; genus Delphinapterus; species Delphinapterus leucas. Next base: position 13,708,617 of record NW_028322238.1, read on the forward strand.
AGGAAATCTGCACTACAATGAAGTCTCACTGCCTCCCGGTCCAAACGGCCATCTGAAACAAGTGTAAAATCCAGAAAGGCAGGACAGGTCATGGAGAACAGGGAGCCTTGTTATGCTGATGGGCGGGATGTAAATTGCCAACAGCCACTCTGGAGAAGTGTATGGTGTTTCCTGAAACACGTAGGAAACAAAGCAACACAATCTATGGCACTTCCACTTAGGGTCCTATAGCTTAGGGAAATTAAAATCAAAAACACCCAGGCACTCCAAAGTTTGGGACGGCTCTGTTTACAAGAACCTCGTCTACGGTACAAGTTAAATATCCGAGAAAGCAAAAAATGGATAAAGAAGTTGTGGTACGTACGTACAATGGAATATCACTCAGCAATGAGATCTACGTCATCAGGCCCGTAGCGGAATAATGAGTGGATTCAGGTACGACGATTCTACGAGAAATAAGTCACACAGAAAAAGAAACATCATAAGATATCACTAATCCACGGAACGTAAACTTAGCTACTCATGAACTGAATTACAAAACAGAACAGGGTCTCAAATTTAGAAAACCATCTTATGCTTGCTTATGGGGAAAGGTGAGTTGGGGTGCTGCATCAAACCAGAGATTGAAATTAGCACACATACTGTTCCATAAGCAAAATATATAATAGACAAGACCTACACCTGGCTCAATGAAATGGACTCAACACCCCATATTCAAAGCCGGGGAATATACCTGACAAATAAGAATCTTAAGACCCATGGATTTATATGTCTCCATAAGGAAATCAAGCGTGTGTACAGCGGCCTAAATGCAGCAGTGAAAATCCGATAAATCCCATTATCAAAATAAATTTCACAAGCAAAACACAATGACAGTGAAATAGAGAGGAATTCTTAAATAATTCATTCAGGGCTTGTGATGCAACCTGGATTTACCACATCTACACCCAGAGCTGGGTGAGACATAAGGCTGGACATTTCGGGCTGATAGCATTGGTGAGGTTCGGTGAGCAAATGCAGACCCTTTGAAGTCATACTGCATGGTAGCCATTCCAAGGGTCCCAACTCTCCAGGTTTAAGGGATTCTTCCTTCAGCTAAAACATGCATGGGAAACCCAGAGTATGGTCCACCGTGTGATTGGGAAACGTTTTCAAATGCATCTCAGGTTTCGTCCCCTGGTACATGGGTTCACCATTCCAGACGCTTTACTAACACTCTCCCCACTTGGAGAGTCAGTGCCTTTAACCACCTGTTAGTCACAGTTTGCAATTTCTGCGCAAGATGAACAGGAATAGGGAGAACCAATGAGAGACTAGCTGTAGGTGTCTGCACGGGCAAATGGAATGCTAATTTCCCACCAGGAAGAGGTATTAACCTAAGGCTCAGCGTGCCCTGCCGGAACCAGATTAGGGCCTGAAGCAATACAGCGGTTTTGCGGCCAGCTCACAAGAAAGCGATTTGAAGAAAGGAGCTCAGGGACCCTGTAATTCACAAACCTGCAGAGTTATGAATGACAGCTATCGTCCAAAAATGTATTGAAGTAAGTCTTCGAAGGGGACTTGAAAGCAGGGCAGAATTTCAGGAACACGATTTCAGGGGGTAGACTGGAATTGCACTTAAAGCATAGGAAAAGAGGCAGAATGTCGACAATGATGCACTTGGCCAAAAAGGGCGTATGCGTTTTTCCTGATTCAGGAAAAAACGCATACGCCCTTTTTGGCCAACCAAGCAAGCGTGTAAAGGAAATCTGCACTACAATGAAGCCTCACAGCCCTCCGGTCAAAACGGGCATCTGAAAAAAGTGTATAATCCAGAAAGGCAGGACAGGTCATGGAGAACAGGGAGCCTTGTTATGCTGATGGGCGGGATGTAAATTGCCAACAGCCACTCTGGAGAAGTGTATGGTGTTTCCTGAAACACGTAGGAAACAAAGCAACACAGCCTATGGCACTTCCACTTAGGGTCCTAGAGCTTAGGGAAATTAAATTCAAAAACACACAGCCACCCCAAAGTTTGGGACGGCTCTGTTTACAAGAACCTCGTCTATGGTACAAGTTCAATATCCGAGAAAGCAAAAAATGGATAAAGAAGTTGTGGTACGTACGTACAATGGAATATCACTCAGCCATGAGATCTACGTCATCAGGCCCGTAGCGGCATAATGAGTGGATTCAGGTACGACGATTCTACGAGAAAAAAGTCACACAGAAAAAGAAACATCATAAGATATCACTAATCCACGGAACGTAAACTTGGCTACACAAGAACTGAATTACAAAACAGAAGAGGGTCTCAAATTTAGAAAACCATCTTATGCTTGCTTATGGGGAAAGGTGAGTTGGGGTGCTGTATAAAACCAGAGATTGAAATTAGCACAGATACCGTTCCATAAGGCAAATATATAATAGACAAGACCTACTCCTTGCTCAACGAAATGGACTCAACACCCCATATTCAACGCCTGGAAATATACCTGACAAGTAAGAATCTTAAGACCCATGGATTTATATGTCTCCATAAGGAAATCAAGTGTGTGTACAGCGGCCTAAACGCAGCAGTGAAAATCCGATAAATCCCATTATCAAAATAAATTTCAAAAACAAAACACAATGACAGTGAAATAGAGAGCAATTCTTAAATAATTCATTCAGGGCTTGTGATGCAACCTGGATTTACCACATCTACATCCAGAGCTGGGTGAGACATAAGGCTGGACACTTCGGGCTGATAGCATTGGTGAGGTTCGGTGAGCAAACGCAGACCCTTTGAAGTCATACTGCATGGTACCCATTCCATGGGTCCCAACTCTCCAGGTTTAAGGGATTCTTCCTTCAGCTAAAACATGCATTGGAATCCCAGAGTATGGTCCACTGTGTGATTGGGAAACATTTTCAAATGTATCTCAGGTTTCGTCCCCTGGTACTCGGGTTCCACGTTCCAGACGCTTTACTAACACTCTCCACAATTGGAGAGACAGTGCCTTTAACCTCCTGTTTGTCACAGTTTGCAAATTCTGCGCAAGATGAACAGGATTAGGGAGAACCAATGAGAGACTAGCTGTAGGTGTCTGCACGGGAAAATGGAACGCTTATTTCCCACCAGGAAGAGGGTTTAACCAAAGGCTCAGCGTGCCCTGCTGGAACAAGATTAGGGCCTGAAGCAATCCTGCGGTTTTGCGGCCAGCTCACAAGAAAGCGAGTTGAAGAAAGGAGCTCAGGGGCACTGTAATTCACAAACCTGCAGAGTTATGAATGACAGCTATCGTCCAAAAATGTATTGAAGTAAGTCTACTAAGAGGACTTGAAAGCGGGGCAGAATTTCAGGAAAACGATTTCAGCGGTAGACTGGAATTGCACTTAAAGCATAGGAAAAGAGGCAGAATGTCGACAATGATGCACTTGGCCAAAAAGGGCGTATGCGTTTTTTCCTGAATATATTCAGGAAAAAACGCATACGCCCTTTTTGGCCAACCAAGCAAGCGTGTAAATGAAATCTGCACTACAGTGAAGCCTCACAGACCCCCGGTCAAAAGGGGCATCTGAAAAAAGTGTAAAATCCAGAAAGGCAGGACAGGTCATGGAGAACAGGGAGCCTTGTTATGCTGATGGGCGGGATGTAAATTGCCAACACCCACTCTGGAGAAGTGTATGGTGTTTCCTGAAACACGTAGGAAACAAAGCAACACAGCCTATGGCACTTCCACTTAGGGTCCTATAGCTTAGGGAAATTAAATTCAAAAACACACAGCCACCCAAAAGTTTGGGACGGCTCTGTTTACAAGAACCTCGTCTACGGTACAAGTTCAATATCCGAGAAAGCAAAAAATGGATAAAGAAGTTGTGGTACGTACGTACAATGGAATATCACTCAGCCATGAGATCTACGTCATCAGGCCCGTAGCGGCATAATGAGTGGATTCAGGTACGACGATTCTACGAGAAATAAGTCACACAGAAAGAGAAACATCATAAGATATCACTAATCCACGGAACGTAAACTTGGCTACACAAGAACTGAATTACAAAACAGAACAGGGTCTCAAATTTAGAAAACGATCTTATGCTTGCTTATGGGGAAAGGTGAGTTGGGTGCTGTATAAAACCAGATATTGAAATTAGCACAGATACCGTTCCATAAGGCAAATATATAATAGACAAGACCTACTCCTTGCTCAACGAAATGGACTCAACACCCCATATTCAACGCCTGGAAATATACCTGACAAGTAAGAATCTTAAGACCCATGGATTTATATGTCTCCATAAGGAAATCAAGCGTGTGTACAGCGGCCTAAACGCAGCAGTGAAAATCCGATAAATCCCATTATCAAAATAAATTTCAAAAACAAAACACAATGACAGTGAAATAGAGAGCAATTCTTAAATAATTCATTCAGGGCTTGTGATGCAACCTGGATTTACCACATCTACACCCAGAGCTGTGTGAGACATAAGGCTGGACAGTTCGGGCTGATAGCATTGGTGAGGTTCGGTGAGCAAACACAGACCCTTTGAAGTCATACTGCATGGTACCCATTCCATGGGTCCCAACTCTCCAGGTTTAAGGGATTCTTCCTTCAGCTAAAACATGCATGGGAAACCCAGTGTATGGTCCACCTTGTGACTGGGAAACGTTTTCAAATGTATCTCAGGTTTCGTCCCCTGGTACTCAGGGTCACCGTTCCAGATGCTTTACTAACACTCTCCCCACTTGGAGAGTCAGTGCCTTTAACCTCCTGTTTGGCACAGTTTGCAATTTCTGCGCAAGATGAACAGGAATAGGGAGAACCAATGAGAGACTAGCTGTAGGTGTCTGCACGGCCAAATGGAACGCTCATTTCCCACCAGGAAGAGGAATTAAGCAAAGGCTCAGCGTGCCCTGCCGGAACCAGATGAGGGTCTGAAGCAATCCCGCGGTTTTGCAGCCAGCTCACAAGAAAGCGAGTTGAAGAAAGGAGCTCAGGGGCACTGTAATTCACAAACCTGCAGAGTTATGAATGACAGCTATCGTCCAAAAATGTATTGAAGTAAGTCTTCGAAGAGGACCTGAAAGCGGGGCAGAATTTCAGGAAAACGATTTCGGGAGTAGACTGGAATTGCACTTAAAGCATAGGAAAAGAGGCCGAATGTCGACAATGATGCACTTGGCCAAAAAGGGCGTATGCGTTTTTTCCTGAATATATTCAGGAAAAAACGCATACGCCCTTTTTGGCCAACCAAGCAAGCGTTTAAAGGAAATCTGCACTACAATGAAGTCTCACTGCCCCCCGGTCCAAACGGCCATCTGAAACAAGTGTAAAATCCAGAAAGGCAGGACAGCTCATGGAAAGAGGCAGCCTTGTTATGCTGATGGGCGGGATGTAAATTGCCAACAGCCACTCTGGAGAAGTGTATGGTGTTTCCTGAAACACGTAGGAAACAAAGCAACACAGCCTATGGCACTTCCACTTAGGGTCCTATAGCTTAGGGAAATTAAAATCAATAACACACAGCCACCCCAAAGTTTGGGACGGCTCTGTTTACAAGAACCTCGTCTACGGTACAAGTTAAATATCTGAGAAAGCAAAAAATGGATAAAGAAGTTGTGGTACGTACGTACAATGGAATATCACTCAGCAATGAGACCTACGTCATCAGGCCCGTAGCGGCATAATGAGTGCATTCAGGTACGACGATTCTACGAGAAATAAGTCACACAGAAAAAGAAACATCATAAGATATCACTAATCCACGGAACGTAAACTTGGCTACACATGAACTGAATTACAAAACAGAAAACGGTCTCAAATTTAGAAAACCAACTTATGCTTGCTTATGGGGAAAGGTGAGTTGGGGTGCTGCATCAAACCAGAGATTGAAATTAGCACAGATACCGTTCCATAAGCCAAATATATAATAGACAACACCTACTCCTTGCTCAACGAAATGGACTCAACACCCCATATTCAACGCCTGGGAATATACCTGACAAGTAAGAATCTTAAGACCCATGGATTTATATGTCTCCATAAGGAAATCAAGCGTGTGTACAGCGGCCTAAACGCAGCAGTGAAAATCCGATAAGTCCCATTATCAAAATAAATTTCAAAAAGAAAACACAATGACAGTGAAATAGAGAGCAATTCTTAAGTAATTCATTCAGGGCTTGTGATGCAACCTGGATTTACCACATCTACACCCAGAGCTGGGTGAGACATAAAGCTAGACACTTCGGGCTGATAGCATTGGTGAGGTACGGTGAGCAAACGCAGACCCTGTGAAGTCATACTGCATGGTACCCATTCCATGGGTCCCAACTCTCCAGGTTTTAGGGATTCTGCCTTCAGCTAAAACATGCATGGGAAACCCAGAGTATGGTCCACCGTGTGATTGGGAAACGTTTTCAAATGCATCTCAGGTTTCGTCCCCTGGTACTCGGGTTCACCGTTCCAGGCGATTTACTAACACTCTCCCCACTTGGAGAGTCAGTGCCTTTAACTTCCTGTTTGGCACAGTTTGCAATTTCTGCGCAAGATGAACAGGAATAGGGAGAACCAATGAGAGACTAGCTGTAGGTGTCTGCACGGGCAAATGGAACGCTAATTTCCAACCAGGAAGTGGAATTAACCAAAGTCTCAGCGTGCCCTGCTGGAACCAGATTAGGGCCTAAAGCAATCCAGCAGTTTTGCGGCCAGCTCACAAGAAAGCGAGTTGAAGAAACGAGCTCAGGGGCACTGTAATTCACAAACCTGCAGAGTTATGAATGACAGCTATCGTCCAAAAATGTATTGAAGTAAGTCTTCGAAGTGGACTTGAAAGCGGGGCAGAATTTCAGGAAAACGATTTCAGGGGGTAGACTGGAATTGCACTTAAAGCATAGGAAAAGAGGCCGAATGTCGACAATGATGCACTTGGCCATATAGGGCGTATGCGTTTTTTCCTGAATATATTCAGGAAAAAACGCATACGCCCTTTTTGGCCAACCAAGCAAGCGTGTCAAGGAAATCTCCACTACAATGAAGTCTCACTGCCCCCCGGTCAAAAGGGCCATCTGAAACAAGTGTAAAATCCAGAAAGGCAAGACAGGTCATGGAGAACAGGGAGCCTTGTTATGCTGATGGGCGGGATGTAAATTGCCAACAGCCACTCTGGAGAAGTGTATGGTGTTTCCTGAAACACGTAGAAATCAAAGCAACACAGCCTAAGGCACTTCCAATTAGGGTCCTATAGCTTAGGGTAATTAAAATCAAAAACACACAGCCACCCCAAAGTTTGGGACGGCTCTGTTTACAAGAACCTCCTCTACGGTACAAGTTAAATATCCGAGAAAGCAAAAAATGGATAAAGAAGTTGTGGTACGTACGTACAATGGAATATCACTCAGCCATGAGATCTACGTCATCTGGCCCGTAGCGGCATAATGAGTGGATTCAGGTACGACAATTCTACGAGAAATAAGTCACACAGAAAAAGAAACATCATAAGATATCACTAATACACGGAACGTAAACTTGGCTACACATGAACTGAATTACAAAACAGAACAGGTTCTCAAATTTAGAAAACCAACTTATGCTTGCTTATGGGGAAAGGTGAGTTGGGGTGCTGCATAAAACCAGAGATTGAAATTAGCACAGATACCGTTCCATAAGCCAAATATATAATAGACAAGACCTACTGTTGCTCAACGAAATGGACTCAACACCCCATATTCAACGCCTGGGAATATACCTGACAAGTAAGAATCTTAAGACCCATGGATTTATATGTCTCCATAAGGAAGTCAAGCGTGTGTACAGTGGCCTAAACGCAGCAGTGAAAATCCGATAAATCCCATTAACAAAATAAATTTCACAAACAAAACACAATGACATGCAAATGAAGCAAATGACAAAGGATTAATCTCCAAAATTTACAAGCAGCTCATGCAGCTCAATAACAAAAAAACAAACAACCCAATCCAAAAATGGGCAGAAGACCTAAATAGACATTTCTCCAAAGAAGATATACAGATTGCCAACAAACACATGAAAGAATGCTCAACATCATTAATCATTAGAGAAATGCAAATCAAAACTACAATGAGATATCATCTCACACCAGTCAGAATGGCCATCATCAAAAAATCTAGAAACAATAAATGCTGGAGAGGGTGTGGAGAAAAGGGAACACTCTTGCACTGCTGGTGGGAATGTGAATTGGTTCAGCCACTATGGAGAACAGTATGGAGGTTCCTTAAAAAACTACAAATAGAATTACCATATGACCCAGCAATCCCACTACTGGGCATATACCCTGGGAAAACCAAAATTCAAACAGAGTCATGTACCAAAATGTTCATTGCAGCTCTATTTACAATAGCCCGGAGATGGAAACAACCTAAGCGCCCATCATCTGATGAATGGATAAAGAAAATGTGGCACATATATACAATGGAATATTACTCAGCCTTAAAAAGAAATGAAATTGAGCTATTTGTAATGAGATGGATAGACCTAGAGTCTGTCATACAGAGTGAAGTAAGTCAGAAAGAAAAAGACAAATACCGTATGCTAACACATATATATGGAATTTAAGGGGAAAAAAAATGTCATGAAGAACCTAGGGGTAAGACAGGAATAAAGACGCAGACCTACTGGAGAACGGACTTGAGGATATGGGGAGGGGGAGGGGTGAGCTTTGACAGGGCGAGAGAGAGTCATGGACATATACACACTAACAAACGTAGTAAGGTAGATAGCTAGTGGGAAGCAGCCGCAAGGCACAGGGATATTAGCTTGGTGCTTTGTGACAGCCTGGAGGGGTGGGATAGGGAGAGTGGGAGGGAGGGAGACGCAAGAGGGAAGACATATGGGAACATATGTATATGTATAACTGATTCACTTTGTTATAAAGCAGAAACTAACACACCATTGTAAAGCAATTATACCCCAATAAAGATGTTTAAAAAAAAAAACACAATGACAGTGTAATAGAGAGCAATTCTTAAATAATTCATTCAGGGCTTGTGATGCAACCTGGATTTACCACATCTACACCCAGAGCTGGTTGAGACATAAGGCTGGACACTTTGGGCTGATAGCTTTGGTGAGGTTTGGTGAGCAAACGCAGACCCTTTGAAGTCATACTGCATGGTACCCATTCCATGGGTCCCAACTCTCCAGGTTTAAGGGATTCTTCCTTCAGCTAAAACATGCATGGGAAACCCGGAGTATGTTCCACCGTGTGATTGGGAAACGTTTTCAAATGCATCTCAGGTTTAGTCCCCTGGTACTCGGGTGCACCGTTCCAGACACTTTACTAAAACTCTCCCCACTTGGAAAGTCAGTGCCTTTAACCTCCTGTTTGGCACAGTTTGCAATTTCTGTGCAAGATGAACAGGAATAGGGAGAACCAATGAGAGACTAGCTGTAGGTGTCTGCACGGGCAAATGGAACGCTCATTTCCCACCAGGAAGAGGAATTAACCGAAGGCTCAGCGTGCCCTGCCGGAACCAGATTAGGGCCTGAAGCAATCCTGCGGTTTTGCGGCCAGCTCACAAGAAAGCGAGTTGAAGAAAGGAGCTCAGGGGCACTGTAATTCACAATCCTGCAGAGTTATGAATGACAGCTATCGTCCAAAAATGTATTGAAGTAAGTTTTCAAAGAGGACTTGAAATCGGGGCAGAATTTCAGGAAAACGATTTCAGGAGGTAGACTGGAATTGCACTTAAAGCATAGGAAAACAGGCAGAATGTCCACAATGATGCACTTGGCCAAAAAGGGCGTATGCGTTTTTTCCTGAATATATTCAGGAAAAAACGCATACGCACTTTTTGGACAACCAAGCAAGCGTGTAAAGTAAATCTGCGCTACAATGAAGTCTCACTGCCCCCCGGTCAAAAGGGCCATCTGAAAAAAGTGTAAAATCCAGAAAGGCAGAACAGGTCATGGAGAACACGGAGCCTTGTTATGCTGATGGGCGGGATGTAAATTGCCAACAGCCACTCTGGAGAAGTGTATGGTGTTTCCTGAAACATGTAGGAAACAAAGCAACACAGCCTAAGGCACTTCCCCTTAGGGTCCTATAGCTTAGGGAAATTAAAATCAAAAACACACAGCCACCCCAAAGTTTGGGACGGCTCTGTTTACAAGAACCTCGTCTACGGTACAAGTTAAATATCCGAGAAAGCAAAAAATGGATAAAGAAGTTGTGGTACGTACGTACAATGGAATATCACTCAGCAATGAGATCTACGTCATCAGGCCCGTAGCGGCATAATGAGTGGATTCAGGTACGACGATTCTACGAGAAATAAGTCACACAGAAAAAGAAACATCATAAGATATCACTAATACACGGAACGTAAACTTGGCTACACATGAACTGAATTACAAAACAGAACAGGGTCTCAAATTTAGTAAACCAACTTATGCTTGCTTATGGGGAAAGGTGAGTTGGGGTGCTGCATAAAACCAGAGATTGAAATTAGTACAGATACCGTTCCTTCAGCCAAATATATAATACACAAGACCTACACCTTGCTCAACGAATTGGACTCAACACCCCTTATTCAACGCCTGGGAATATACCTGACAAGTAAGAATCTTAAAACCCATGGATTTATATGTCTCCATAAGGAAATCAAGCATGTGTACAGCGGCCTAAACACAACAGTGAAAATCCGATAAATCCCATTATCAAAATAAATTTGAAAAACAAAACACAATGACAGTAAAATAGAGAGCAATTCTTAAATAATTCATTCAGGGCTTGTGTTGCAACCTGGATTTACCACATCTACACCCAGTGCTGGGTGAGACATAAGGCCGGACCCTTTGGGCTGATAGCATTTGTGAGGTTCGGTGAGCAACGCAGACCCTTTGAAGTCATACTGCATGGTAGCCATTCCATGGGTCCCAACTCTCCAGGTTTAAGGGATTCTTCCTTCAGCTAAAACATGCATGGGAAACCCGGAGTATGTTCCACCGTGTGATTGGGAAACGTTTTCAAATGCATCTCAGATTTTGCCCCCTGGTACTCGGGTTCACCGTTCCAGACGCTTTACTAACACTCTCCCCACTTGGAGAGTCAGTGCCTTTAACCTCCTGTTTGTCCCAGTTTGCAATTTCTGCGCAAGATGAACAGGAATAGGGAGAACCAATGAGAGACTAGCTTTAGGTGCCTGCACGGGCAAATGGAACGCTCGTTTCCCACAAGGAAGGGGAATTAGCCAAAGGCTCAGTGTGCCCTGCCGGAACCAGATTAGGGCCTGAAGCAATTCTGCGGTTTTGCTGTCAGCTCAAAAGAAAGCGAGTTGAAGAAAGGAGCTCAGGGGCACTGTAATTCACAAACCTGCAGAGTTATGAATGACAGCTATCGTCCAGAAATGTATTAAAGTAAGTCTTCGCAGAGGACTTGAAAGCAGGGCAGAATTTCAGGAAAACGATTTCAGGGGGTAGACTGCAATTGCACTTAAAGCATATTAAAAGAGGCAGAATGTCCACAATGATTCACTTGACCACAAAGGGCGTATGCGTTTTTTCCTGAATATATTCAGGAAAAAACGAATACACCCTTTTTGGCCAACCAAGCAAGCGTGTAAAGGAAATCTGCACTACAATGAAGTTTCACTTCCCCACGGTCAAAAGGGCCATCTGAAAAAAGTGTAAAATCCAGAAAGGCAGGACAGGTCATGGAGAACAGGGAGCCTTGGTATGCTGATGGGCGGGATTTAAATTGCTAACAGCCACTCTGGAGAAATGTACGGTGTTTCCTGAAACACCTAAAAAACTAAGCAACGGAGCCTACGGCACTTCCACTTATGGCCCTATAACTTAGGGAAATTAAAATCAAAAACACACAGGCACCCCAAAGTTTGGGACGGCTGTGTTTACAAGAACCTCGTCTACGGTACAAGTTAAATATCCCAGAATGCGAAAAATGGATAAAGAATTTGAGGTGCATACGTACAATTGAATATCACTCAGCAATGAAATCTATGTCATCAGGCCCGTCGCGGCATAATGAGTGGATTCAGATACGATGATTCTAAGTGAAATAAGTCACACAGAAAATGAAACATTAAGATATCACTAATACACCGAATGTGAACTTGGCTACACATGAACTGAATTACAAAACAGAACAGGGTCTCAAATTTAGAAAAACAACTTATGCTTGCTTAAGGGGAAAGGTGAGTTGGGGTGCTGCATAAAACCAGAGATTGAAATTAGAACAGATACTGTTCCATAAGCCAAATATTTAATAGTCAAGACCTACTCCTTGCTCAACCAAATGGACTAAACACCCCATATTCAATGCCTAGGAATACACCTGCCAATTAAGAATCTTAACACCCATGGATTTATATGTCTCCGTAAGAGAATCAGGCATGTGTACAGCGCCATAAATGCAGCCGTGAAAATCCGATAAATCCCATTATCAAAATAAATTACAAAAACAAAACACAATGATAGTGAAATAGAGAGCAATTCTTAAATAATTCATTCAGGGCTTGCGATGCAACCTGGAGTTACCACATCTACACCTAGAACTGGGTGAGACATAAGGCTGGACACTTCGGGCGGATACCATTGGTGAGGTTCAGTGAGCAAATGCAGACCCTTTGAAGTCATACTGCATGGTACACATTCCATGGGCCCCAACTCTCCAGGTTTAAAGGATTCTACCTTCAGCTAAAACATGCATGGGAATCCCAGAGTATGGTCCACCGTGTGACCGGGAAACGTTTTTAAATGCGTCTCGGTTTTCGTCCCCTTGTACTCGGGTTCACAATTCCAGACGCTTTACTTACACTGTCCCTACCTGGAGAGTCAGTGCCTTTAACCTCCTGTATGGCACAGTTTGCAATTTCTGCGCAAGATGAACAGGAATAGGGAGAACCAATGAGAGACTAGCTGTAGGTGTCTGCACGGGCAAATTTAACGCTCATTACCAACCAGGAAGAGGAATTAGCCAAAGGTTCAGCATGCCGTGCCGGAACCAGATTAGGGCCTGAAGCAATACAGCGGTTTTGCGGCCAGCTCACAAGAAAGCGAGTTGAAGAAAGGAGCTCAGGGGCACTGTAGTTCACAAACCTGCAGAGTTATAAATGACAGCTATCATCCAAAAATATATTGAAGTAAGTCTACAAAGAGGACTTGAACGTGGGGCAGAATTCCAGGACTACGATTTCAGGAGGTAGACGGGAAATCCTCTGAAAGTATAGGAAAAGAGTCAGAATGTCGACAATGATGCACTTGGTCAAAAAGGGCATATGCGTTTTTTCCAGGGCCCTCATTAAAGAGGGTAGGAGGCTCCCAGTATACTTCAGTGGCCAACAGAAGACCCACGTCGCCAAGGCGACGTGAGCCAGCCATGCAGGAGTGACCTCACATCAGAGGGCCCACCTCACAGAAGGGTAAGGAACCCAGGAATGATCAGACCCTCACCAGAGTGCCCACAACAGCAAGGGGCTGGGAACCAGGCAGGAGTGTCCTCACACCCGTGGGACCACATCATCGAAAGTTGAGGTACCCAGCACATGTGGCCTCAAACCAGAGGACCCACATCACCATGGGTCTTGGAGCGAGGCAGGCAGGATTAACCTCCCAACACATGGCCCATTGTATAAAAAAGGTGAGGAATCCAGTCGTTGGAACATCCCAGCAGGCGGCCCAGATCACCGAGGCTATGGGATCCAGGCAGTGATGAACTCACAACAGAGGGCCCTCATCGTGATACTGTAAGCAACCCAGCCGTTGTGACCTCAGAGCACAAGGCCCACATCCCCATGGGGGAGGGAACCAAGCAGGAGTGTCATCGCACCAGTGGGCACACATCAGAAAATGTGGGGAGCCCAGCAGTTAGGGCCAGACGCCAGAGGGCCCTCATCACTGAGGAGAGGAGGCTCCCAGCAAGCTCCAACTGCTACCAGAGGGCTGACGTCGCCAATGCGGTGTGTGCCAGCCAGGCAGGAGTGACCTCAGAGCAGAGGGCCAACCACACAAAAGTGTGAGGAACACAAAGAGGATCAGACTCTCACCAGAGGGCCCACATCACCAAGGGAATGGAAACCAGGCAGGAGTGTCCTCACACCAGTGGGGCCACATCACCGAAATGTGATGGACCCAGCACACGTGGCCTCAAACTAGAGGACACACATCACCAAGGGGCTGGGAGTGAGGCAGGCAGGAGGAGCCTCAAAACAGAGGGCCCATAGAATAAAAAAGGTGAGGTATCCCGCAGTTGGAACCTCCCAGCAGGCGGCCAGGAGCAGCGAGGATATGGGATCCAGGCCTGACTGAACACAAAACAGAGGGCCCTCATCATGAAACTGTGAGCAACCCAGCCGTTGGGACCTCAGAGCAGAAGGCCCACATTCCCATGTGGTTGGGAACCTGGCAGGAGTGTACTCGCACCACAGGGCGCACATTAGAGAATTTTGGGAGCCCAGAAGTTAGGGCCTGACGCCAGAGGGCCCTCATCACCGAGGAGAGGAAGCTCCCAGCGGGCTCCAACTGCCACAAGAGGTCCGACGTTGCCAAGGTGGGGTGTGCCAGCCAGGCAGGAGTGACCTCACAGCAGAGGGTCCACCTCACAGAAGGGTGAGGAACCCAGCCAGGATCAGACTCTCACCAGAGGGCCCACATCACCAAGGGGATAGGAACCAGGCAGGAGTGTCCTCACACCAGTGGGGCCACATAATCGAAAGGTGAGGGACCCAGCACACGTAGCCTCAAACCAGAGGACACACATCACCAAGGGGCTGGGAGTCAGGCAGGCAGGAGGATTCTCAAAACAGAGGGCCCATAGAAGAAAAAAGGTGAGGAATCCCGCAGTTGGAACATCCCCGCAGGCAGCCAGGAGCAGCGAGGCTATTGGATCCAGGGCGGAGTGAACTCACACCAGAGGACCCTCATCATGAAACTGAGCAACCCACCGTTGGGACCTCAGAGCAGAAGGCCCACATTCCCATGGGGTTGGGAACCTGGCAGGAGTGTAGTCGCACCACAGGGCGCACATCAGAAAATTTTGGGAGCCCAGGAGTTAGGGTCTGACGCCAGAGGGCCCTCATTACCGAGGGGTGGAGACCCCCAGCAGGCACCAACTCCCAACTGAGGGCCCACGTCGCCAAGGTGATGTGTGCCAGCCAGGCAGGAGTGACCTCACAGCAGAGGGTCTACCTCACAGAAGGGTGAGGAAACCAGCCAGGATAAGACTCTCACCAGAGAGCCCACATCACCAAGGGGATCGGAAAAAGGCAGCAGTGTCCTCACACCAGTGTGGCCACATTATAGAAAGGTGAGGAACCCAGCACATGTGGCCTAAACCAGAGGACCCACATTTCCAAGGTGCTCCGAGTGAGGCAAGCAGGAGTAGCCTAACAACACAGGGCCCACAGAATAAAAAATGTGAGGAATCCAGCAGTTTGAACCTCCCAGCAGGTGGCCCAGAGCACGGAGTCTATGGGATCCAGGCCACAGTGAACTCACAGCAGAGGGCCCACATCATGAAACTGTGAGCAACCCAGCCGGTGGAACCTCAGAGCAGAAGACCCACATCCCCATGGGGATAGGAACCTCGCAGGAGTGTCCTCGCACAACTTAACACGTATCAGAAAATGTGGGAACCCAGCAGTTAGGGCCTGACGCCAGAGGGCCCTCATCACCGAGGAGAGGAGGCTACCAGCAGGCTCCAAATGCCACCAGAGGGCCGACGTCACCAAGGCAATGGGAGCAAGCCAGGCAGGAGTTACCTCACAGCAGAGGGCCCACCTCACAGAAGTGTGAGGAACCCAACCAGGATCAGACTCTAACCAGAGGGCCCACATCACCAAGGGGATGGAAACCAGGCAGGAGTGTCCTCACACCAGTGGGGCCACATCAGCCAAAGGTGAGGAACACAGCACATGTGGCCTCAAATAAGGGGACACACATCACGAAAGGGCTGGGAGTGAGGCATGCAGGAGGAGACTCACAACAGAGGGCCCATAGAATAAAAAGGTGAGGAACCCCGCCGCTGGAAGCTCCAAGCAGGTGGCCCAGAGCACTGAGGCTATGGGATCCATGCCGGAGTGAACTCACAGCAGAGGGCCCACATTCTGACACTGTGAGCAACCCAGCCGTTGGGACCTCAGAGCAGAAAGCCAACATCCCCATGGGGATGGGACCCCGGCAGGAGTGTACTCGCACGACAGGGCGCACATCAGAAAATTTTGGGAGCCCATGAGTTAGGGCCTGACGCCAGAGGGCCCTCATTACCGAGGGGAGGAGACTCCCAGCAGGCACCAACTCCCAACTGAGGGCCCACATCGCCAAGGTGACGTGTGCCAGCCAGGCAGGAGTGACCTCACAGCAGAGGGTCTACCTCACAGAAGGGTGAGGAATCCAGCCAGGATCAGGCTCTCACCAGAGGGCCCCCATCACCAAGTGGATGGGAACCAGGCAGGAGTGTCCTCACACCAGTGGGGCCACATCAATAAAGGTGAGGAAACCGGCACATGTGGCCTCAAACCAGAGGACCTACATCACAAAGGGGCTGGGAGTGAGTCAGGAAGGAGGAGCATGAAAACACAGAACCCAAAGAGTAGAAAAGGTAAGGAATTCAGCAGTAGGAACCTCCCAGCAGGCGGCTCAGAGCACAGAGTCTATGGGATCTAGGCCTGAGTGACCTAACACCAGAGAGCCAACATCATGAAACGGTGAACAACACAGGTGTTGGGACCTTAGAGCAGAAGGCCCACATGCCCATGGGGATGGGAACCTGGCAGGAGTGCCCTCGCACCACTTAGGACGTATCAGAAAATGTGGGAACCCAGCAGTTAGGGCCTGATGCCAGAGGGCCTCATCACCGAGGGGAGGAGGCTCCCAGCAGGCTCCAACTGCCACCAGAGGTCCGACGTCGCCAAGGCGGGGTGTGCTAGCCAGGCAGGAGTGACCTCAGAGAAGAGGGCCCACCTCACAGAAGTGTGAGGAACCCAACCAGGATCAGACTCTCGCCGGAGGGACCACATCACCAAGGGGATGGGAAGCAGGCAGGAGTGTCCTCACACCAGTGGGGCCACATCATCAAAAGATGAGGAACCCATCACATGTGGCCTCAAACCAGAAGACACACATCACCAAGGGGCTGGGAGTGAGGCAGGTGTCTGGAGGGGCACATTTAACTCTAATTTCCCACCAGGAAGAGGAATTAACCAAAGGCTCAGAGTGCCGTGCCACACCCTGATTATGGCCTGAAGCAAACCTGCGGTTTTGTGGCCAGCTTTCAAGGAAGCGAGTTAAGAAAGGAAATCACGGGCACTGTAATTCACAAACCTGCAGAGTTATAAATGACAGCTATTGGCAAAAATATATTGAAGTAAGTCTGCAAAGAGGACTTGAAAACGAGGCAGAATTGAGGAATCATATTTCAGGAGGTAGATTGGAATTGCATTTAAAACATGTGAAAAGCGGCAGTTCTTTGACAGTGATGCACTTGGACGAACAGTGTGTATACATTTTTTCCTGAATATATTCAGGAAAAAACGCATATGCCCTTTTTGGCCAACCAAGCACTCGAGCAATGGAAATCCGTACTACAATGAAGTCTCATTTCCCATTCGTCCAAAGGGCCATCTGAAAAAAGTGTAAAAACCAGAAACACAGGACAGGCCATGGAGAACAGGGAGCCTTGTTATACTGATGGGCGGGATGTAAATTGCCAACAGACACTCTGGAGATGTTTATGGTGTATCCTGAAACATCTGAAAAACAAAGCTACAGAGACTAGGGCACTTCCACTTTTGGCCCTATAGCTTAGGAAAATTAAAATCAACAAGACACAGCCAACACAAAATTTAGGGCTGCTGTGTTTACAAGAACCTCGAGTCCAGTACAAATTAAATATCCCAGAAAGAAAAAAATGGATAAAGGAGTTGTGCTACTTACGTACAACGGAATATCACTCAGCAATGAAATCAATGTCATCAGGCCTGTAGCAGCAAATTGAGTGGATTTAAGTATGATGATTCTAAGAGAAATATGTCACACAGAGAAAGATAATTATCATAAGATATCACTAATAGAGGGAGTGTAAACTTGGCTACACATAAACTGAATTACAAAACCGAACAGTCTCACATTTAGATAAAAACTTATGCTTGCTTAAGGGGAAAGTTGAGTTGGGGTGCTGTATAAAACCAGAGCTTGAAATTAGCACACATACCATTCCATAAGCCAAATATGTAATAGACAAGACCTACTCTTTGCTCAACGAAATAGACTCATCCATGGTGTATCACCTCACACCTGTTAGAATGGGCATCATCAGAAAATCTACAAACAACAAATGCTGGAAAGGGTGTGGAGATAAGGAACCCTCTTCCACTATTGTTGGGAATGTAAATTGATACAGTCACTGTGGAGAACATTATGGAGTTTCTTATAAAACTAAGAATAGAATTACCATATGATCCAGCAATCCCACTACTGGGCATATACCCAGACAAAACCATAAATCAAAAAGAGACATTCACCTCAATGTTCATTGCATCACTATTTACAATATCCAGGTAATGGAAGCAACCTAAATGCCCACAGACAGACGAATGCATAAAGATGTGGTACAAATATAAAATGGAATATTACTAAGCCATAAAAAGGAATGAAATTGGGTCATTTGTAGAGACGTTGATGGATCTAGAGACTGTCATACAGAGTGAAGTAAGTCAGAAATAGAAAAACAAATCTTGTATATTAATGCATATATGTGGAACCTAGAAAAATTATACAGATGAACCGTTTTTTAAGGCAGAAATAGAGCAACAGATGTAGACAACAAACGTATGGACACCAAGGGGGGAAAGCTGTTGGGGGGTGGTGGTGGGAGGATTGAGAGATTGGGATTGGCATGTATACATTTATATGTATAAAATAGATAACCAAAAAGAACCGGCTGTATAAAAAAATAAAATAAAATTCAAAATTACAAAAAGTAAAACAGAAAAAATATTCTTCCCTTCACATACATGTATTTATATGAATAAATTATTTCCATGCTTATATCTGTAAATACAAAAAAGAGGAATAAAATCTACCTTGAACCAAAAATGAAAAAAAGAAAAAAAAAAACAGAACCCACCAGTTACACAGAGGAAAACCGTATCAGGGCACTTGCTCCAGTTGTAAACAATTCTGTAGTTGGCCAGTGGTGGGGAATCATCTCCCATTCAGCCAGCAGGCCCCACGCAACAAGCGTCCTCATTGCAAAGCTGGGGGACCGTGCCAAGGCATCTGTGAGTAAATGTGGGCCGAGCCCCAGGCCAGCTGCTGCTGAAATGTTCCCACCCTTCCCAGGTAAAACACCTGAATATGTACAAGGACTTGAAAGCCTAGAGGAAGGGCCATGGAGCCACATGAGCGACAGCATGCCAGCCGATTTGGTGCCTGCAGGCCAGCCAGGATGGTCCTGGCCCTGGGTACTCTTCTGGAAGCTTTCCATTTCCCTGCCTGAGATACCCCTGCTGTCCGGGCCCCCACTGCTTTCTTCCTCACTCACCTCTGCCCAGGGAGAAATTCCAGAGGCAGGTATGGGTGGCACATCCTCTTCTTTAGCAGGTGGCATCTTGGTAACTGCTGCAGAAAGTCCAGCAGAGCCCCACTCACACTGGGCCACCCACAAAGCCGTGGCCTCTCACTCCCTCCCACCAGTCCAGCCCCGAGGCTGCTGACAGGGCAGAGAAAATGGCGTCAGGCACAGCTGCAGGGGCTCTTGCTGCCTGGAGCGGTGTTTATATTGATCTCAAACAGGCACACCTGGGGAGGGCTGGCCGGCACCGTCAGGCTTCCCAGGCCAGCCAATAATCACCCCTCAGGCGCTCACAGTTGCAGAAACTGGAACTTGCTGAATCGGCCAGGTCCAAGGAACAGGTGTGGGCTCCTGAGAGTCAGGATAGACAAGGGGTTGCAGCTCTGGCTTGTTTTCTAATTATATTATCTGGCCCATGAGTGGGAGACAACTTCAAGAAAACCCTCTCCTAATGAGAGGAACCCAGGAGTCAGGGAGAGGAGGGGTGGGTGGTGGGTGGAGACAGAGGCCTGGTGCCCCGGGTGCAGTGGAAGTCTCTGGAAGACCAGGTGGAGGGAGGCCACACAGAGTGATGCCCAGGGTCACAGACCTGTTGGAGCTGCTGTTTCTTAGTTCAAGTCCTGCTCTGAGGTGCTCTGTGTCAGATCTGAGTGACAGGTGAGCTGGAAGTGCTCTGCAATGAGGGCGATGTGCACGGTACCTGTGTGCCCAGCCCTGCCAGGGTAACTGCAAGGGTAGCTCTGTATCCTGGGAGGGGCCTGACCATGAGAGCCCCATGGGCTGCAGGAGAACTTGCCCAGGGAACCCCATATCCTGGGAGGGGTCTGAACAGGAGAGCACCGTGGGCTGGGGTGGGGGTGGGGTACCTGCCCAGGTGAGCTCCATATCCTGGGATTGGCCTGACCTCGAGAGCCCCATGGGCTGCTGGAGTCCTGGTAAAGGATGTCAGGACAGTCAGTGAAGCCACCGAGGATATACCTCCAGTAGTTCCTAAATCCTACACCCTGCTGGTCATTCTACCAACCACCGGGACATGGTATTCTATATTAGTCTTCAATGATGCCTTCTTTTGTATTCTATTAGTCCCAGAGTCACAAGAAATTTTGGCTTGTGAGTGGCAGAACTCAACATACAACTAAAACAATACTTCTGGGCCGTGTTGCCCCAAGGGTTCAAAAATTCCCACACCATCTTTGGGGAAAGCTCAGTTAAAGACCTAAAAGTTCTACCTCTGGAAAAGGAAACACTCCTTCTATATGCAGACGACATTCTGATCGCCAGCCCTACTAAGGAGACCTCTGAACTACCAAGCCAATAAAGGATAGAAGTTGTCAAATAAAAAGCTCAAATATCACAGACTACGGTGACCTGCCTGGGCTTCATTCTCACAGAAGGTCGGAGAAGCCCATCTCAGGAAAGGGAAGAAACAATTTACAGCCTTACCCATTTCTAAAACTAGAAGACAGCTTAGGGGTTCCTGGGGAGGCCAGGGTTGGTGCTTCTGGATCCCTAACTACAGTCTACTAGCTGGGCCTCTATATGAAACACTGAAAGGAAAAGATGATGATCCTTTTGAATAGAATCCAGAAGTGGCCTTTCAAGAATGGAAAGAGCAGTCAATTCAGACCCTTGCCCTGGAACTCCCTAATTTAGCTAAACCCTTTGACCTTTACATTCCTGGTGAATGGTGAATCGCTATTGGAGTATTAGTGCAAAAACTGGGACCACTTGAAATGGAACAATGCAAGAATGCCATCCCGGTAGGATAAACTACGGTCACCAATGGGCTTGGCCCACCGCCACATCTGGCCAAGATACTGGCGGTATCTGAAAACCTGGAAATCAGCAGCACAAAAGGCCACTTCCCTCCTAAGGGAAAAGGACCCCACGTGGTGACCCTAAGCCCCAACCATGCCCTGAAGTTGCAGGGTTTGCTCCGTGGGCACACTGACCTCGAGTGAGGAGGCCCTCCAACTCCAACCTCCAGAGAGATAACCGGGGTAAAGGGGCACCATGACGACTCATGTGACCATCACTTGACCTGGAGTTTCTCTCATAAAACAACAAGAGTGTGTCCCAAAAGAGTAGACTACTGCTTGCAGGACTTACTGCACCCAGAGCGGACCTAATAATCTTGGCGGGGGAAACGTATATCACGCTGTCACCATAGAAGAGCCTACAGACACTGTGATGATGGTGGCCAATAAGACCAGCTGGACTCCTGTTTACTTCAAAAGGCTGTTGACTCAGTGGCCATCATGGTCCTTCATCACCACTGACCCTGGGCTGTCTGGGAGTTGAGCAGGCAGGGTCCTGACACCTGGTGCTCTTTTTACGTTAATTCAGGGGCCTAATTGAAGAAAGTGCAGACTACTGGTCAGAGCATCTAGGCTGGCAGAAACGGTCAGCCTAAGGTGGCCGAACAAATGCAGGGCGGGGTGAAACTGGACTTCACAGCGTCACTGCACATCTCCTTCCTGGACCCTTAAAGGTCATTAGAATCTATAACGCTTCCAATACTGGTGCTCAGGCGGACGAGCGGGGAGGCAGGAGGCCTGGGGACAATCAACGTCACCTGGAGGCTGCTGGGGAGAAGTTCTGACCCTCGCCCACGGGTATGAGGCCTCCTAACTCAGCACTCAGCAGTTACAGAAGAAGGGTCTGCACCCTCAGCACTCTAAGAATGAGGAAGGGGAAAAAAGGCAGAAGAGGGCTTTTTCCCAGGCAAAGCCCCTTAAAAATCCCTGGGAGATAAAAATAGAATCTGGGCAATAAAATAAAGTCTAACCTTTTTTATCCTTTGTGCTTTGTCTAATTTCACATGCTCCTAGGGTCCCGCATACAGAGGTTCAACAGCCGGCACTTCAGACCAGACTTCCTAGTGCGGAATGGCTGGGTCGACACCTCAGCTCCTGGGACACAGTGCACACTCTGCGATATAGAGCCTGAGCTGCAGCCAACCGGGCCCTCGAGAGCTCCGCCCCCTCCCTCCCACTGACTCTGACAGGATCTCTACACAGCAGCCCAGCCCACAGCCCACGGGGTAGCACATGCTCTCACCTCTCCATTCTCTGATCAAAATATAAAGTTTCCTTTGCTTCTGAACCAAACTCAGTCTCAATCTGTTGGCTCCAATGACACTGGGCAGGGGGACACTTGTTGGGGTCCACTCTGGAGGATCAGTAACAGAAATTGAGAACATTGTAACTTCAATGAACAGATGTTTGAGCCAAACTGTAATTAACATAGAACAGTGTATAAGGCTCGGGTAAAATAAGATGTTTCTAACACTCCCATTTGATATTTCCATCACTTTATTAGAAGCAAGTTCAGTGAAAAGGTTTGTCTTATTTGTCAGGTCAATATTAGAGAAACGAAGTGATTTCTTTCCAAGGATGTACATCTAATAATCTTGGTTAAAGCTTCAATCTTGTTTTAAATGCTTTTCCATTGAAAATGATACCTCTCTTTCAGCTCCCCCAATTCTGAGAAGTATAAAATCTTATAATTTATTATTACCAAAGGGGAAAGGTGGGAGGAGGGATAAATTAACAGTTTGGGATTAACACATACACACTGCTATGTATAAAATCGATCGTCAACAAGGAACTACTGTATAGCACCGGGAACTACACTCAATATTTTACAATAACCTATAAGGGGAAATCATCTGAAAAAGAATAGATATTTTTATTGACATCATCTATTCATGACAGTTAAAATGGAACCTAAGGGAAGCCGGTGGTGAGTGCTTCTGACCCTGAAGACTTCAATCATCTAAAGTTTGGACTCTGCCTACTTCCCAAGGCCCTTAATGAACATATGTGTAGCCGTAGCTTAAAAAATTCCCCAGTTTGGGTTGTGGAGAGACACTGATTTTGTAAAAGCCCTGGTGTTCTCCTCACATGAATGGGACCCTTCCTACAGCTAAAACATGCCTGTCACACCCAGAGGATGGTATACCGTCTGATCGGGAAGAGTTTGGAAAAGGCATCTCATCTCCTCATCTCCTGGTGCTCGGGTTCACCCCTCCAGCGTCTTTACGAACAGTCTCCCCACTTGGAGATGTCAGCACTGTCAACATCCTGTTGCAGACAGTTTGGAATTTGTCCAGAGGATGAAGCAGAAGGAGGAGGAACAATGAGAGACAAGTCCTAGGTGTTCGGACAGGCACATGTCACTCTTATTTCCAATCAGGAAGACGAATTGACCAAAGGCTAGGGTTGCCCATGGAAACAGAATAGGGCTTGAGGAAATTCCGCTGCTTTGTGGCCAGTTCCCATAAACACAAGTTGAAAAATGGAACTCAGGGACACTAAAATTCACGAAACTGCAGAGTTGAAAATATCTATCACTGAAAAATGTCTTGAGGAAAGTCAGAGGAAAGGACTTGTAAGCAACAGAGAATGGCAGGAAAGGGATTGGAAGAGGTAGAAAGGACTCGCCATTAAGCACAAGAAAAGGGGCTGAACATTGCCAACATTGCAATTGGCCAAAAAGGGTGTATGCGTCTTTTTCTGTATGTATTCAAGAAAAGGGCATACACTTTTTTAGCCAACCAAACAGGTGGGCACTGGAAATCAATACTACAAAACATATCACTTCGCATCAGTCAGAAGAGCCTTCCTCATAAAGTGTAAACACCAGAAATGCAGGACAGGGCAAGGAGAAAAGGGAGCCCTCTGAGGCTTATACTGGAAATGTATATTGCCAACGGTCACTCTGGAGAAGTGTATTGTGTTTACTAAAACACCTAAAAAATGAGCTACAGAGCACAGGGCACTTGCACTCATGGACGTATATCTTGGGAAAAACAAAAATCGAGAGGACACAGGCACCCCAATATTTACTGCCTCTATGTTTAAAAGATCCTCGACTAGGATATAATTTATAAGTCTCTGGAGGGAAAAAATGGATAGAGATGTGGCACTTATGTAGAGTGGAATATTACTCAGCCTGGAAATCAATGAAATATGGCCAGTTGTAACAACCACAGAGGAGTTACGTATGATCATTCGAAGTCACATAATTCAAAAAGAAAAAGACACACGATATTACTAATATATGGAATGTAAACGTGGCTACAAATGAACTGAATTACAAAACAGAATGGGGTCTCAAATTTAGAAAACCAACATATGCTTGCTTAAGGATAAAGGAGAGCTGGGGTGCTGCATAAAACCAGAGATAGAAATTAGCACAGATACCTTTCCATAAGCCAAATATGTAATAGTCAAGACCTACCAGTTGCTCAACGAAATGGACTAAACACCCCATATTCAACGCCTAGGAATACACCTGACTAGTAAGAATCTTCAAACCCATGGATTTATATGTCTCCGTAACAGAATCAAGCGTGTGTATAGATTTATGAACGCAGCAGAGAAAATCCGATAAATCCAATTATCAAAATGAATTACAAAAACAAAACACAATGACAGTGAAATAGAGAGCTATTCTTAAATAATTCATTCAGAGCTTGTGATGCAACCAGGATTAACCACATCTGCACCAAGAGCTGAGTGAGACATAAGGTTGGACACTTCGGGCGGATAGCACTGGTGAGGTACGATGAAGAAATGCAGATCCTTTGAAGTCATACTGCATGGTACCCATTCCATGGGTCCCAACTCTCCAGGTTTAAGAGATTCTTCCTTCAGCTAAAACATGCATGGGAAACCCAAAGTATGGTGCACGGTGTGACTGGGAAGCGTTTTCAAATGCATCTCAGTTTTTGTCCCCTTTTACACGGGTTCACCATTCCAGACCCTTTACTAACACTCTCTCCACTTGGAGAGTCAGTGCCTTTAACCTCCTGTTTGGCACAGTTTGGAAATTCTGCGCAAGGTGAACAGGAATAGTGAGAACCAATCAGAGACTAGCTGTAGGTGTCTGCACGTGCAAATTTAATGCTCATTTCCCACCAGGAAGAGGAATTAACCAAAGGCTCAGCATGCCGTGCCAGAACCAGATTAGGGCCTGAAGCAATCATGTGGGTTTGCGGCCAGATCACAAGAAAGCGAGCTGAAGAAAGGAGCTCAGGGGCACTGTAATTCACAAAACTGCAGAGTTATGAATGACAGCTATCGTCCAAAAATGTATTGAAGTAAGTCTTCGAAGAGGACTTGAAAGCGGGGCAGAATTTCAGGAAAACGATTTCAGGGGGTAGACTGGAATTGCACTTAAAGCATAGGAAAAGAGGCAGAATGTCCACAATGATGCACTTGGCCAAAAAGGGCATATGCGTTTTTTCCTGAATGTATTCTGGAAAAAACGCATACGCCCTTTTTGGCCAACCAATCAAGCGTGTAAAGGAAATCTGCACTACAATGAAGTCTCACTGCCCCCCGGTCAAAAGGGCCATCTGAAACAAGTGTAAAATCCAGAAAGGCAGCACAGGTCATGGAGAATACGGAACCTTATTATGCTGATGGGAGGGATGTAAAT
Source organism: Delphinapterus leucas (assembly GCF_059928025.1). Lineage (NCBI taxonomy): Eukaryota > Metazoa > Chordata > Mammalia > Artiodactyla > Monodontidae > Delphinapterus > Delphinapterus leucas. The sequence continues at coordinate 13,734,594 of NW_028322238.1, forward strand.
TGCCAACAGCCATTCTGGAGAAGTGTATGGTGTTTCCTGAAACACGTAGGAAACAAAGCAACACAGCCTATGGCACTTCCACTGATGGTCCTATAGCTTAGGGAAATTAAAATCAAAAACACACAGCCACCCCAAAGTTTGGGACGGCTCTGTTTACAAGAACCTCGTCTACGGTACAAGTTAAATATCCGAGAAAGCAAAAAATGGATAAAGAAGTTGTGGTACGTACGTACAAAGGAATAACATTCAGCAATGAAATCTACGTCATCAGGCCCGTAGCGGCATAATGAGTGGATTCAGGTACGACGATTCTACGAGAAATAAGTCACACAGAAAAGAAACATCATAAGATATCACTAATACACGGAAGGTAAACTTGGCTACACATGAACTGAATTACAAAACAGAACAGGGTCTCAAATTTAGAAAACCAACTTATGCTTGCTTATGGGGAAAGGTGAGTTGGGGTGCTGCATCAAACCAGAGATTGAAATTAGCACAGATACCGTTCCATAAGCCAAATATATAATAGACAAGACCTACTGCTTGCTCAACGAAATGGAATCAAGACCCCATATTCAACGCCGGGGGATATACCTGACAAATAAGAATCTTAAGACCCATGGATTTATATGTCTCCATTAGGAAATCAAGCGTGTGTACAGCGGCCTAAACGCAGCAGTGAAAATCCGATAAATCCCATTATCAAAATAAATTTCAAAAACAAAACACTATGACAGTGAAATAGAGAGCAATTCTTAAATAATTCATTCAGGGCTTGTGATGCAAGCTGGATTTACCACATCTACACCCAGAGCTGGGTGAGACATAAGGCTGGACACTTTGGGCTGATAGCATTGGTGAGGTTTGGCGAGCAAACGCAGACCCTTTGAAGTCATACTGCATGGTAGCCATTCCATGGGTCCCAACTCTCCAGGTTTAAGGGATTCTTCCTTCAGCTAAAACATGCATGGGAAACCCAGAGTATGGTCCACCGTGTGATTAGGAAACGTTATCATATGCATCTCAGGTTTCGTCCCCTGGTACTCGAGTGCACCGTTCCAGACGCTTTACTAACAGTCTCCCCACTTGGAAAGTCAGTGCCTTTAACCTCCTGTTTGGCACAGTTTGCAATTTCTGCGCAAGTTGAACAGGAATAGGGAGAATCAATGAGAGACTAGCTGTAGGTGTCTGCACGGGCAAATGGAACGCTCATTTCCCACCAGGAAGAGGAATTAACCAAAGGCTCAGCATGCCCTGCCAGAACCAGATTAGGGCCTGAAGCAATCCTGCGGTTTTGCGGCCAGCTCACAAGAAAGCAAGTTGAAGAAATGAGCTCAGGGGCACTGTAATTCACAAACCTGTAGAGTTATGAATGACAGCTATCGTACAAAAATGTATTGAAGTAAGTCTTCGAAGAGGACTTGAAAGCGGGCAGAATTTCAGGAAAACGATTTCAGGGGGTAGACCGGAATTGCACTAAAAGTATAGGAAAAGAGGCAGAATGTCGACAATGATGCACTTGGCCAAAAAGGGCGTATGCGTTTTTTCCTGAATATATTCAGGAAAAAACGCATACGCCCTTTTTGGCCAACCAAGCAAGCATGTAAAGGAAATCTGCACTACAATGAAGTCTCACTGCCTCCCGGTCCACACGGCCATCTGAAACAAGTGTAAAATCCAGAAAGGCAGGACAGGTCATGGAGAACAGGGAGCCTTGTTATGCTGATGGGCGGGATGTAAATTGCCAACAGCCACTCTGGAGAAGTGTATGGTGTTTCCTGAAACACGTAGGAAACAAAGCAACACAGCCTATGGCACTTCCACTTAGGGTCCTATAGCTTAGGGAAATTAAAATCAAAAACACCCAGGCACCCCAAAGTTTGGGACGGCTCTGTTTACAAGAACCTCGTCTACGGTACAAGTTAAATATCCGAGAAAGCAAAAAATGGATAAAGAAGTTGTGGTACGTACGTACAATGGAATAACACTCAGAAATGAGATCTACGTCATCAGGTCCGTAGCAGCATAATGAGTGGATTCAGGTACCACGATTCTACGAGAAATAAGTCACACAGAAAAAGAAACATCATAAGATATCCCTAATACACGGAACGTAAACTTGGCTACACATGAACTGAATTACAAAACAGAACAGGGTCTCAAATTTAGAAAACCAACTTATGCTTGCTTATGGGGAAAGGTGAGCTGGGGTGCTGCATAAAACCAGAGATTGAAATGAGCACACATACTGTTCCATAAGCAAAATATATAATAGACAAGACCTACACCTGGCTCAATGAAATGGACTCAACACCCCATATTCAAAGCCGGGGAATATACCTGACAAATAAGAATCTTAAGACCCATGGATTTATATGTCTCCATAAGGAAATCAAGCGTGTGTACAGCGGCCTAAACGCAGCAGTGAAAATCCGATAAATCCCATTATCAAAATAAATTTCACAAACTAAACACAATGACAGTGAAATAGAGAGGAATTCTTAAATAATTCATTCAGGGCTTGTGATGCAACCTGGATTTACCACATCCACACCCAGAGCTGGGTGAGACATAAGGCTGGACACTTCGGGCTGATAGCATTGGTGAGATTCGGTGAGCAAATGCAGACCCTTTGAAGTCATACTGCATGGTAGCCATTCCAATGGTCTCAACTCTCCAGGTTTAAGGGATTCTTCCTTCAGCTAAAACATGCATGGGAAACCCAGAGTATGGTCCACTGTGTGATTGGGAAACGTTTTCAAATGCATCTCAGGTTTCGTCCCCTGGTACATGGGTTCACCATTCCAGACGCTTTACTAACACTCTCCCCACTTGGAGAGTCAGTGCCTTTAACCTCCTGTTTGGCACAGTTTGCAATTTCTGCGCAAGATGAACAGGAATAGGGAGAACCAATGAGAGACTAGCTGTAGGTGTCTGCACGGGCAAATGGAATGCTAATTTCCCACCAGGAAGAGGTATTAACCAAAGGCTCAGCGTGCCCTGCCGGAACCAGATTAGGGCCTGAAGCAATACAGCTGTTTTGCGGCCAGCTCACAAGAAAGCGAGTTGAAGAAAGGAGCTCAGGGACCCTGTAATTCACAAACCTGCAGAGTTATGAATGACAGCTATCGTCCAAAAATGTATTGAAGTAAGTCTTCGAAGGGGACTTGAAAGCAGGGCAGAATTTCAGGAACACGATTTCAGGGGGTAGACTGGAATTGCACTTAAAGCATAGGAAAAGAGGCAGAATGTCGACAATGATGCACTTGGCCAAAAAGGGTGTATGCGTTTTTTCCTGAATCAGGAAAAAACGCATACGCCCTTTTTGGCCAACCAAGCAAGCGTGTAAAGGAAATCTGCACTACAATGAAGCCTCACAGCCCCCCGGTCAAAACGGGCATCTGAAAAAAGTGTAAAATCCAGAAAGGCAGGACAGGTCATGGAGAACAGGGAGCCTTGTTATGCTGATGGGCGGGATGTAAATTGCCAACAGCCACTCTGGAGAAGTGTATGGTGTTTCCTGAAACACGTAGGAAACAAAGCAACACAGCCTATGGCACTTCCACTTAGGGTCCTATAGCTTAGGGAAATTAAATTCAAAAACACACAGCCACCCAAAAGTTTGGGACGGCTCTGTTTACAAGAACCTCGTCTACGGTACAAGTTCAATATCCGAGAAAGCAAAAAATGGATAAAGAAGTTGTGGTACGTACGTACAATGGAATATCACTCAGCCATGAGATCTACGTCATCAGGCCCGTAGCGGCATAATGAGTGGATTCAGGTACGACGATTCTACGAGAAATAAGTCACACAGAAAGAGAAACATCATAAGATATCACTAATCCACGGAACGTAAACTTGGCTACACAAGAACTGAATTACAAAACAGAACAGGGTCTCAAATTTAGAAAACCATCTTATGCTTGCTTATGGGGAAAGGTGAGTTGGGTGCTGTATAAAACCAGAGATTTTAATTAGCACAGATACCGTTCCATAAGGCAAATATATAATAGACAAGACCTACTCCTTGCTCAACGAAATGGACTCAACACCCCATATTCAACGCCTGGAAATATACCTGACAAGTAAGAATCTTAAGACCCATGGATTTATATGTCTCCATAAGGAAATCAAGCGTGTGTACAGCGGCCTAAACACAGCAGTGAAAATCCGATAAATCCCATTATGAAAATAAATTTCAAAAACGAAACACAATGACAGTGAAATAGAGAGCAATTCTTAAATAATTCATTCAGGGCTTGTGATGCAACCTGGATTTACCACATCTACACCCAGAGCTGGGTGAGACATAAGGCTGGACACTTCGGGCTGATAGCATTGGTGAGGTTCGTTGAGCAAACGCAGACCTTTTGAAGTCATACTGCATGGTAGCCATTCCATGGGTCCCAACTCTCCAGGTTTAAGGGATTCTTCCTTCAGCTAAAACATGCATGGGAACCCCAGAGTATGGTCCACCGTGTAATTGGGAAACGTTTTCAAATGCATCTCAGGTTTCGTCCCCTGGTACTCGGGTTCACCGTTCCAGACGCTTTACTAACACTCTCCCCACTTGGAGAGTCAGTGCCTTTAACCTCCTGTTTGGCACAGTTTGCAAGTTCTGCGCAAGATGAACAGGAATAGGGAGAAACAATGAGAGACTAGCTGTAGGTGTCTGCACGGGCAAATGGAACGCTCATTTCCCACCAGGAAGAGGGATTAACCAAAGGCTCAGCATGACCTGCAGGAACCAGATTAGGGCCTGAAGCAATCCTGAGGTTTTTCGGCCAGCTCACAAGAAAGCGAGTTGAAGAAAGGAGCTCAGGGGCACTGTAATTCACAAACCTGCAGAGTTATGAATGACAGCTATCGTCCAAAAATATATTGAAGTAAGTCGTCGAAGAGGACTTGAAAGCGGGGCAGAATTTCAGGAAAACGATTTCAGGGGGCAGACTGGAATTACAGTTAAAGCATAGGAAAAGAGGCAGAATGTAAACAATGATGCACTTGGCCAAAAATGGCGTATGCGTTTTTTCCTGAATATATTCAGGAAAAAACGCATACGCCATTTTTGTCCAACCAAGCAAGCGTGTAAAGGAAATCTGCACTACAATGAAGTCTCACTGCCCCCCGGTCAAAAGGGCCATCTGAATAAAGTGTAAAATCCAGAAAGGCAGGAAAGGTCATGGAGAAGAGGGAGCCTTGTTATGCTGATGGGCGGGATGTAATTTGCCAACAGCCACTCTGGAAAAGTGTATGGTGTTTCCTGAAACACGTAGGAAACAAAGCAACACAGCCTATGGCACTTCCACTTAGGGTCCTATAGCTTAGGGAAATTAAAATCAAAAACACACAGCCACCCCAAAGTTTGGGACGGCTCTGTTTACAAGAACCTCGTCTACGGTACAAGTTAAATATCCGAGAAAGCAAAAAATGGATAAAGAAGTTGTGGTACGTACGTACAAAGGAATAACATTCAGCAATGAAATCTACGTCATCAGGCCCGTAGCGGCATAATGAGTGGATTCAGGTACGACGATTCTACGAGAAATAAGTCACACAGAAAAGAAACATCATAAGATATCACTAATACACGGAAGGTAAACTTGGCTACACATGAACTGAATTACAAACCAGAACAGGGTCTCAAATTTAGAAAACCAACTTATGCTTGCTTATGGGGAAAGGTGAGTTGGGGTGCTGCATAAAACCAGAGATTGAAATTAGCACAGATACCGTTCCATAAGCCAAATATATAATAGACAAGACCTACTCCTTGCTCAACGAAATGGAATCAAGACCCCATATTCAACGCCTGGGGATATACCTGACAAATAAGAATCTTAAGACCCATGGATTTATATGTCTCCATTAGGAAATCAAGCGTGTGTACAGCGGCCTAAACGCAGCAGTGAAAATCCGATAAATCCCATTATCAAAATAAATTTCAAAAACAAAACACTATGACAGTGAAATAGAGAGCAATTCTTAAATAATTCATTCAGGGCTTGTGATGCAAGCTGGATTTACCACATCTACACCCAGAGCTGGGTGAGACATAAGGCTGGACACTTTGGGCTGATAGCATTGGTGAGGTTCGGCGAGCAAACGCAGACCCTTTGAAGTCATACTGCATGGTAGCCATTCCATGGGTCCCAACTCTCCAGGTTTAAGGGATTCTTCCTTCAGCTAAAACATGCATGGGAAACCCAGAGTATGGTCCACCGTGTGATTAGGAAACGTTATCATATGCATCTCAGGTTTCGTCCCCTGGTACTCGAGTGCACCGTTCCAGACGCTTTACTAACAGTCTCCCCACTTGGAAAGTCAGTGCCTTTAACCTCCTGTTTGGCACAGTTTGCAATTTCTGCGCAAGTTGAACAGGAATAGGGAGAATCAATGAGAGACTAGCTGTAGGTGTCTGCACGGGCAAATGGAACGCTCATTTCCCACCAGGAAGAGGAATTAACCAAAGGCTCAGCATGCCCTGCCAGAACCAGATTAGGGCCTGAAGCAATCCTGCGGTTTTGCGGCCAGCTCACAAGAAAGCAAGTTGAAGAAATGAGCTCAGGGGCACTGTAATTCACAAACCTGTAGAGTTATGAATGACAGCTATCGTACAAAAATGTATTGAAGTAAGTCTTCGAAGAGGACTTGAAAGCGGGGCAGAATTTCAGGAAAACGATTTCAGGGGGTAGACCGGAATTGCACTTAAAGTATAGGAAAAGAGGCAGAATGTCGACAATGATGCACTTGGCCAAAAAGGGCGTATGCGTTTTTTCCTGAATATATTCAGGAAAAAACGCATACGCCCTTTTTGGCCAACCAAGCAAGCATGTAAAGGAAATCTGCACTACAATGAAGTCTCACTGCCTCCCGGTCCACACGGCCATCTGAAACAAGTGTAAAATCCAGAAAGGCAGGACAGGTCATGGAGAACAGGGAGCCTTGTTATGCTGATGGGCGGGATGTAAATTGCCAACAGCCACTCTGGAGAAGTGTATGGTGTTTCCTGAAACACGTAGGAAACAAAGCAACACAGCCTATGGCACTTCCACTTAGGGTCCTATAGCTTAGGGAAATTAAAATCAAAAACACCCAGGCACCCCAAAGTTTGGGACGGCTCTGTTTACAAGAACCTCGTCTACGGTACAAGTTAAATATCCGAGAAAGCAAAAAATGGATAAAGAAGTTGTGGTACGTACGTACAATGGAATAACACTCAGAAATGAGATCTACGTCATCAGGTCCGTAGCAGCATAATGAGTGGATTCAGGTACCACGATTCTACGAGAAATAAGTCACACAGAAAAAGAAACATCATAAGATATCCCTAATACACGGAACGTAAACTTGGCTACACATGAACTGAATTACAAAACAGAACAGGGTCTCAAATTTAGAAAACCAACTTATGCTTGCTTATGGGGAAAGGTGAGCTGGGGTGCTGCATAAAACCAGAGATTGAAATGAGCACACATACTGTTCCATAAGCAAAATATATAATAGACAAGACCTACACCTGGCTCAATGAAATGGACTCAACACCCCATATTCAAAGCCGGGGAATATACCTGACAAATAAGAATCTTAAGACCCATGGATTTATATGTCTCCATAAGGAAATCAAGCGTGTGTACAGCGGCCTAAACGCAGCAGTGAAAATCCGATAAATCCCATTATCAAAATAAATTTCACAAACTAAACACAATGACAGTGAAATAGAGAGGAATTCTTAAATAATTCATTCAGGGCTTGTGATGCAACCTGGATTTACCACATCCACACCCAGAGCTGGGTGAGACATAAGGCTGGACACTTCGGGCTGATAGCATTGGTGAGATTCGGTGAGCAAATGCAGACCCTTTGAAGTCATACTGCATGGTAGCCATTCCAATGGTCTCAACTCTCCAGGTTTAAGGGATTCTTCCTTCAGCTAAAACATGCATGGGAAACCCAGAGTATGGTCCACTGTGTGATTGGGAAACGTTTTCAAATGCATCTCAGGTTTCGTCCCCTGGTACATGGGTTCACCATTCCAGACGCTTTACTAACACTCTCCCCACTTGGAGAGTCAGTGCCTTTAACCTCCTGTTTGGCACAGTTTGCAATTTCTGCGCAAGATGAACAGGAATAGGGAGAACCAATGAGAGACTAGCTGTAGGTGTCTGCACGGGCAAATGGAATGCTAATTTCCCACCAGGAAGAGGTATTAACCAAAGGCTCAGCGTGCCCTGCCGGAACCAGATTAGGGCCTGAAGCAATACAGCTGTTTTGCGGCCAGCTCACAAGAAAGCGAGTTGAAGAAAGGAGCTCAGGGACCCTGTAATTCACAAACCTGCAGAGTTATGAATGACAGCTATCGTCCAAAAATGTATTGAAGTAAGTCTTCGAAGGGGACTTGAAAGCAGGGCAGAATTTCAGGAACACGATTTCAGGGGGTAGACTGGAATTGCACTTAAAGCATAGGAAAAGAGGCAGAATGTCGACAATGATGCACTTGGCCAAAAAGGGTGTATGCGTTTTTTCCTGATTCAGGAAAAAACGCATACGCCCTTTTTGGCCAACCAAGCAAGCGTGTAAAGGAAATCTGCACTACAATGAAGCCTCACAGCCCCCCGGTCAAAACGGGCATCTGAAAAAAGTGTAAAATCCAGAAAGGCAGGACAGGTCATGGAGAACAGGGAGCCTTGTTATGCTGATGGGCGGGATGTAAATTGCCAACAGCCACTCTGGAGAAGTGTATGGTGTTTCCTGAAACACGTAGGAAACAAAGCAACACAGCCTATGGCACTTCCACTTAGGGTCCTATAGCTTAGGGAAATTAAATTCAAAAACACACAGCCACCCAAAAGTTTGGGACGGCTCTGTTTACAAGAACCTCGTCTACGGTACAAGTTCAATATCCGAGAAAGCAAAAAATGGATAAAGAAGTTGTGGTACGTACGTACAATGGAATATCACTCAGCCATGAGATCTACGTCATCAGGCCCGTAGCGGCATAATGAGTGGATTCAGGTACGACGATTCTACGAGAAATAAGTCACACAGAAAGAGAAACATCATAAGATATCACTAATCCACGGAACGTAAACTTGGCTACACAAGAACTGAATTACAAAACAGAACAGGGTCTCAAATTTAGAAAACCATCTTATGCTTGCTTATGGGGAAAGGTGAGTTGGGTGCTGTATAAAACCAGAGATTTTAATTAGCACAGATACCGTTCCATAAGGCAAATATATAATAGACAAGACCTACTCCTTGCTCAACGAAATGGACTCAACACCCCATATTCAACGCCTGGAAATATACCTGACAAGTAAGAATCTTAAGACCCATGGATTTATATGTCTCCATAAGGAAATCAAGCGTGTGTACAGCGGCCTAAACACAGCAGTGAAAATCCGATAAATCCCATTATGAAAATAAATTTCAAAAACGAAACACAATGACAGTGAAATAGAGAGCAATTCTTAAATAATTCATTCAGGGCTTGTGATGCAACCTGGATTTACCACATCTACACCCAGAGCTGGGTGAGACATAAGGCTGGACACTTCGGGCTGATAGCATTGGTGAGGTTCGTTGAGCAAACGCAGACCTTTTGAAGTCATACTGCATGGTAGCCATTCCATGGGTCCCAACTCTCCAGGTTTAAGGGATTCTTCCTTCAGCTAAAACATGCATGGGAACCCCAGAGTATGGTCCACCGTGTAATTGGGAAACGTTTTCAAATGCATCTCAGGTTTCGTCCCCTGGTACTCGGGTTCACCGTTCCAGACGCTTTACTAACACTCTCCCCACTTGGAGAGTCAGTGCCTTTAACCTCCTGTTTGGCACAGTTTGCAAGTTCTGCGCAAGATGAACAGGAATAGGGAGAAACAATGAGAGACTAGCTGTAGGTGTCTGCACGGGCAAATGGAACGCTCATTTCCCACCAGGAAGAGGGATTAACCAAAGGCTCAGCATGACCTGCAGGAACCAGATTAGGGCCTGAAGCAATCCTGAGGTTTTTCGGCCAGCTCACAAGAAAGCGAGTTGAAGAAAGGAGCTCAGGGGCACTGTAATTCACAAACCTGCAGAGTTATGAATGACAGCTATCGTCCAAAAATATATTGAAGTAAGTCGTCGAAGAGGACTTGAAAGCGGGGCAGAATTTCAGGAAAACGATTTCAGGGGGCAGACTGGAATTACAGTTAAAGCATAGGAAAAGAGGCAGAATGTAAACAATGATGCACTTGGCCAAAAATGGCGTATGCGTTTTTTCCTGAATATATTCAGGAAAAAACGCATACGCCATTTTTGTCCAACCAAGCAAGCGTGTAAAGGAAATCTGCACTACAATGAAGTCTCACTGCCCCCCGGTCAAAAGGGCCATCTGAATAAAGTGTAAAATCCAGAAAGGCAGGAAAGGTCATGGAGAAGAGGGAGCCTTGTTATGCTGATGGGCGGGATGTAATTTGCCAACAGCCACTCTGGAAAAGTGTATGGTGTTTCCTGAAACACGTAGGAAACAAAGCAACACAGCCTATGGCACTTCCACTTAGGGTCCTATAGCTTAGGGAAATTAAAATCAAAAACACACAGCCACCCCAAAGTTTGGGACGGCTCTGTTTACAAGAACCTCGTCTACGGTACAAGTTAAATATCCGAGAAAGCAAAAAATGGATAAAGAAGTTGTGGTACGTACGTACAAAGGAATAACATTCAGCAATGAAATCTACGTCATCAGGCCCGTAGCGGCATAATGAGTGGATTCAGGTACGACGATTCTACGAGAAATAAGTCACACAGAAAAGAAACATCATAAGATATCACTAATACACGGAAGGTAAACTTGGCTACACATGAACTGAATTACAAACCAGAACAGGGTCTCAAATTTAGAAAACCAACTTATGCTTGCTTATGGGGAAAGGTGAGTTGGGGTGCTGCATAAAACCAGAGATTGAAATTAGCACAGATACCGTTCCATAAGCCAAATATATAATAGACAAGACCTACTCCTTGCTCAACGAAATGGAATCAAGACCCCATATTCAACGCCTGGGGATATACCTGACAAATAAGAATCTTAAGACCCATGGATTTATATGTCTCCATTAGGAAATCAAGCGTGTGTACAGCGGCCTAAACGCAGCAGTGAAAATCCGATAAATCCCATTATCAAAATAAATTTCAAAAACAAAACACTATGACAGTGAAATAGAGAGCAATTCTTAAATAATTCATTCAGGGCTTGTGATGCAAGCTGGATTTACCACATCTACACCCAGAGCTGGGTGAGACATAAGGCTGGACACTTTGGGCTGATAGCATTGGTGAGGTTCGGCGAGCAAACGCAGACCCTTTGAAGTCATACTGCATGGTAGCCATTCCATGGGTCCCAACTCTCCAGGTTTAAGGGATTCTTCCTTCAGCTAAAACATGCATGGGAAACCCAGAGTATGGTCCACCGTGTGATAAGGAAACGTTATCATATGCATCTCAGGTTTCGTCCCCTGGTACTCGAGTGCACCGTTCCAGACGCTTTACTAACAGTCTCCCCACTTGGAAAGTCAGTGCCTTTAACCTCCTGTTTGGCACAGTTTGCAATTTCTGCGCAAGTTGAACAGGAATAGGGAGAATCAATGAGAGACTAGCTGTAGGTGTCTGCACGGGCAAATGGAACGCTCATTTCCCACCAGGAAGAGGAATTAACCAAAGGCTCAGCATGCCCTGCCAGAACCAGATTAGGGCCTGAAGCAATCCTGCGGTTTTGCGGCCAGCTCACAAGAAAGCAAGTTGAAGAAATGAGCTCAGGGGCACTGTAATTCACAAACCTGTAGAGTTATGAATGACAGCTATCGTACAAAAATGTATTGAAGTAAGTCTTCGAAGAGGACTTGAAAGCGGGGCAGAATTTCAGGAAAACGATTTCAGGGGGTAGACCGGAATTGCACTTAAAGTATAGGAAAAGAGGCAGAATGTCGACAATGATGCACTTGGCCAAAAAGGGCGTATGCGTTTTTTCCTGAATATATTCAGGAAAAAACGCATACGCCCTTTTTGGCCAACCAAGCAAGCATGTAAAGGAAATCTGCACTACAATGAAGTCTCACTGCCTCCCGGTCCACACGGCCATCTGAAACAAGTGTAAAATCCAGAAAGGCAGGACAGGTCATGGAGAACAGGGAGCCTTGTTATGCTGATGGGCGGGATGTAAATTGCCAACAGCCACTCTGGAGAAGTGTATGGTGTTTCCTGAAACACGTAGGAAACAAAGCAACACAGCCTATGGCACTTCCACTTAGGGTCCTATAGCTTAGGGAAATTAAAATCAAAAACACCCAGGCACCCCAAAGTTTGGGACGGCTCTGTTTACAAGAACCTCGTCTACGGTACAAGTTAAATATCCGAGAAAGCAAAAAATGGATAAAGAAGTTGTGGTACGTACGTACAATGGAATAACACTCAGAAATGAGATCTACGTCATCAGGTCCGTAGCAGCATAATGAGTGGATTCAGGTACCACGATTCTACGAGAAATAAGTCACACAGAAAAAGAAACATCATAAGATATCCCTAATACACGGAACGTAAACTTGGCTACACATGAACTGAATTACAAAACAGAACAGGGTCTCAAATTTAGAAAACCAACTTATGCTTGCTTATGGGGAAAGGTGAGTTGGGGTGCTGCATAAAACCAGAGATTGAAATTAGCACACATACTGTTCCATAAGCAAAATATATAATAGACAAGACCTACACCTGGCTCAATGAAATGGACTCAACACCCCATATTCAAAGCCGGGGAATATACCTGACAAATAAGAATCTTAAGACCCATGGATTTATATGTCTCCATAAGGAAATCAAGCGTGTGTACAGCGGCCTAAACGCAGCAGTGAAAATCCGATAAATCCCATTATCAAAATAAATTTCACAAACTAAACACAATGACAGTGAAATAGAGAGGAATTCTTAAATAATTCATTCAGGGCTTGTGATGCAACCTGGATTTACCACATCCACACCCAGAGCTGGGTGAGACATAAGGCTGGACACTTCGGGCTGATAGCATTGGTGAGATTCGGTGAGCAAATGCAGACCCTTTGAAGTCATACTGCATGGTAGCCATTCCAATGGTCTCAACTCTCCAGGTTTAAGGGATTCTTCCTTCAGCTAAAACATGCATGGGAAACCCAGAGTATGGTCCACTGTGTGATTGGGAAACGTTTTCAAATGCATCTCAGGTTTCGTCCCCTGGTACATGGGTTCACCATTCCAGACGCTTTACTAACACTCTCCCCACTTGGAGAGTCAGTGCCTTTAACCTCCTGTTTGGCACAGTTTGCAATTTCTGCGCAAGATGAACAGGAATAGGGAGAACCAATGAGAGACTAGCTGTAGGTGTCTGCACGGGCAAATGGAATGCTAATTTCCCACCAGGAAGAGGTATTAACCAAAGGCTCAGCGTGCCCTGCCGGAACCAGATTAGGGCCTGAAGCAATACAGCTGTTTTGCGGCCAGCTCACAAGAAAGCGAGTTGAAGAAAGGAGCTCAGGGACCCTGTAATTCACAAACCTGCAGAGTTATGAATGACAGCTATCGTCCAAAAATGTATTGAAGTAAGTCTTCGAAGGGGACTTGAAAGCAGGGCAGAATTTCAGGAACACGATTTCAGGGGGTAGACTGGAATTGCACTTAAAGCATAGGAAAAGAGGCAGAATGTCGACAATGATGCACTTGGCCAAAAAGGGTGTATGCGTTTTTTCCTGATTCAGGAAAAAACGCATACGCCCTTTTTGGCCAACCAAGCAAGCGTGTAAAGGAAATCTGCACTACAATGAAGCCTCACAGCCCCCCGGTCAAAACGGGCATCTGAAAAAAGTGTAAAATCCAGAAAGGCAGGACAGGTCATGGAGAACAGGGAGCCTTGTTATGCTGATGGGCGGGATGTAAATTGCCAACAGCCACTCTGGAGAAGTGTATGGTGTTTCCTGAAACACGTAGGAAACAAAGCAACACAGCCTATGGCACTTCCACTTAGGGTCCTATAGCTTAGGGAAATTAAATTCAAAAACACACAGCCACCCAAAAGTTTGGGACGGCTCTGTTTACAAGAACCTCGTCTACGGTACAAGTTCAATATCCGAGAAAGCAAAAAATGGATAAAGAAGTTGTGGTACGTACGTACAATGGAATATCACTCAGCCATGAGATCTACGTCATCAGGCCCGTAGCGGCATAATGAGTGGATTCAGGTACGACGATTCTACGAGAAATAAGTCACACAGAAAGAGAAACATCATAAGATATCACTAATCCACGGAACGTAAACTTGGCTACACAAGAACTGAATTACAAAACAGAACAGGGTCTCAAATTTAGAAAACCATCTTATGCTTGCTTATGGGGAAAGGTGAGTTGGGTGCTGTATAAAACCAGAGATTTTAATTAGCACAGATACCGTTCCATAAGGCAAATATATAATAGACAAGACCTACTCCTTGCTCAACGAAATGGACTCAACACCCCATATTCAACGCCTGGAAATATACCTGACAAGTAAGAATCTTAAGACCCATGGATTTATATGTCTCCATAAGGAAATCAAGCGTGTGTACAGCAGCCTAAACGCAGCAGTGAAAATCCGATAAATCCCATTATGAAAATAAATTTCAAAAACAAAACACAATGACAGTGAAATAGAGAGCAATTCTTAAATAATTCATTCAGGGCTTGTGATGCAACCTGGATTTACCACATCTACACCCAGAGCTGGGTGAGACATAAGGCTGGACACTTCGGGCTGATAGCATTGGTGAGGTTCGGTGAGCAAACGCAGACCCTTTGAAGTCATACTGCATGGTACCCATTCCATGGGTCCCAACTCTCCAGGTTTAAGGGATTCTTCCTTCAGCTAAAACATGCATTGGAATCCCAGAGTATGGTCCACTGTGTGATTGGGAAACATTTTCAAATGTATCTCAGGTTTCGTCCCCTGGTACTCGGGTTCAACGTTCCAGACGCTTTACTAACACTCTCCACAATTGGAGAGACAGTGCCTTTAACCTCCTGTTTGTCACAGTTTGCAAATTCTGCGCAAGATGAACAGGATTAGGGAGAACCAATGAGAGACTAGCTCTAGGTGTGTGCACGGGCAAATGGAACGCTCATTTCCCACCAGGAAGAGGGATTAACCAAAGGCTCAGCGTTCCCTGCCGGAACCAGATTAGGGCCTGAAGCAATCCAGCGGTTTTGCGGCCATCTCACAAGAAAGCAAGTTGAAGAACGGAGCTCAGGGGCACTGTAATTCACAAACCTGCAGAGTTATGAATGACAGCTATCGTCCAAAAATGTATTGAAGTAAGTCTTCGAAGAGGAGTTGAAAGCGGGGCAGAATTTCAGGAAAACGATTTCAGGGGGTAGACTGGAATTGCACTTAAAGTATAGGAAAAGAGGCAGAATGTCGACAATGATGCACTTGGCCAAAAAGGGCGTATGCGTTTTTTCCTGAATATATTCAGGAAAAAACGCATACGCCCTTTTTGGCCAACCAAGCAAGTGTGTAAAGGAAATCTGCACTACAATGAAGTCTCACTGCCTCCCGGTCCAAACGGCCATGTGAAACAAGTGTAAAATCCAGAAAGGCAGGACAGGTCATGGAGAACAGGGAGCCTTGTTATGCTGATGGGCGGGATGTAAATTGCCAACAGCCACTCTGGAGAAGTGTATGGTGTTTCCTGAAACACGTAGGAAACAAAGCAACACAGCCTATGGCACTTCCACTTAGAGTCCTATAGCTTAGGGAAATTAAATTCAAAAACACACAGCCACCCAGAAGTTTGGGACGGCTCTGTTTACAAGAACCTCGTCTACGGTACAAGTTCAATATCCGAGAAAGCAAAAAATGTATAAAGAAATTGTGGTACGTACGTACAATGGAATATCACTCAGCCATGAGATCTACGTCATCAGGCCCGTAGCGGCATAATGAGTGGGTTCAGGTACGACGATTCTATGAGAAATAAGTCACACAGAAAGAGAAACATCATAAGATATCACTAATCCACGGAACGTAAACTTGGCTACACAAGAACTGAATTACAAAACAGAACAGGGTCTCAAATTTAGAAAACCATCTTATGCTTGCTTATGGGGAAAGGTTAGTTGGGGTGCTGCATCAAACCAGAGATTGAAATTAGCACAGATACCGTTCCATAAGGCAAATATATAATAGACAAGACCTACTCCTTGCTCAACGAAATGGACTCAACACCCCATATTCAACGCCTGGAAATATACCTGACAAGTAAGAATCTTAAGACCCATGGATTTATATGTCTCCATAAGGAAATCAAGCGTGTGTACAGCGGCCTAAACGCAGCAGTGAAAATCCGATAAATCCCATTATCAAAATAAATTTCAAAAACAAAACACAATGACAGTGAAATAGAGAGCAATTCTTAAATAATTCATTCAGGGCTTGTGATGCAACCTGGATTTACCACATCTACACCCAGAGCTGTGTGAGACATAAGGCTGGACACTTCGGGCTGATAGCATTGGTGAAGTTCTGTGAGCAAACGCAGACCGTTTGAAGTCATACTGCATGGTACCCATTCCATGGGTCCCAACTCTCCAGGTTTAAGGGATTCTTCCTTCAGCTAAAACATGCATTGGAATCCCAGAGTATGGTCCACTGTGTGATTGGGAAACATTTTCAAATGTATCTCAGGTTTCGTCCCCTGGTACTCGGGTTCAACGTTCCAGACGCTTTACTAACACTCTCCACAATTGGAGAGACAGTGCCTTTAACCTCCTGTTTGGCACAGTTTGCAAATTGTGCGCAAGGTGAACAGGAATAGGGAGAACCAATGAGAGACTAGCTGTAGGTGTCTGCACGGGCAAATGGAACGCTCATTTCCCACCAGGAAGAGGGATTAACCAAAGGCTCAGCATTCCCTGCCGGAACCAGATTAGGGCCTGAAGCAATCCAGCGGTTTTGCGGCCATCTCAGAAGAAAGCGAGTTGAAGAAAGGAGCTCAGGGGCACTGTAATTCACAAACCTGCAGAGTTATGAATGACAGCTATCGTACAAAAATGTATTGAAGTAAGTCTTCGAAGAGGAGTTGAAAGCGGGGCAGAATTTCAGGAAAACGATTTCAGGGGGTAGACCGGAATTGCACTTAACGTATAGGAAAAGAGGCAGAATGTCGACAATGATGCACTTGGCCAAAAAGGGCGTATGCGTTTTTTCCTGAATATATTCAGGAAAAAACGCATACGCCCTTTTTGGCCAACCAAGCAAGCGTGTAAAGGAAATCTGCACTACAATGAAGTCTCACTGCCTCCCCGTCCAAACGGCCATCTGAAACAAGTGTAAAATCCAGAAAGGCAGGACAGGTCATGGAGAACAGGGAGCCTTGTTATGCTGATGGGCGGGATGTAAATTGCCAACAGCCACTCTGGAGAAGTGTATGGTGTTTCCTGAAACACGTAGGAAACAAAGCAACACAACCTATGGCACTTCCACTTAGGGTCCTATAGCTTAGGGAAATTAAAATCAAAAACACCCAGGCACTCCAAAGTTTGGGACGGCTCTGTTTACAAGAACCTCGTCTACGGTACAAGTTAAATATCCGAGAAAGCAAAAAATGGATAAAGAAGTTGTGGTACGTACGTACAATGGAATATCACTCAGCAATGAGATCTACGTCATCAGGCCCGTAGCGGAATAATGAGTGGATTCAGGTACGACGATTCTACGAGAAATAAGTCACACAGAAAAAGAAACATCATAAGATATCACTAATACACGGAACGTAAACTTGGCTACTCATGAACTGAATTACAAAACAGAACAGGGTCTCAAATTTAGAAAACCAACTTATGCTTGCTTATGGGGAAAGGTGAGTTGGGGTGCTGCATAAAACCAGAGATTGAAATTAGCACACATACTGTTCCATAAGCAAAATATATAATAGACAAGACCTACACCTGGCTCAATGAAATGGACTCAACACCCCATATTCAAAGCCGGGGAATATACCTGACAAATAAGAATCTTAAGACCCATGGATTTATATGTCTCCATAAGGAAATCAAGCGTCTGTACAGCGGCCTAAACGCAGCAGTGAAAATCCGATAAATCCCATTATCAAAATAAATTTCACAAACAAAACACAATGACAGTGAAATAGAGAGGAATTCTTAAATAATTCATTCAGGGCTTGTGATGAAACCTGGATTTACCACATCTACACCCAAAGCTGTGTGAGACATAAGGCCCGACACTTCGGGCTGATAGCATTGGTGAGTTTCGGTGAGCAAAGGCAGACCCTTTGATGTCATACTGCATGGTACCCGTTCCATGGGTCCCAAATCTCCAGTTTTAAGGGATTCTTCCTTCAGCTAAAACATGCATGGGGAACCCAGAGTATGGTCCACCGTGTGATTGGGAAACGTTTTCAAATGCATCTCACGTTTCGTCCCCTGGTACTCGGGTTCACCGCTCCAGACGCTTTACTAACACTCTCCCCACTTGGAGAGTCAGTGCCTTTAACCTCCTGTTTGGCACAGTTTGCAATTTCTGCGCAAGATGAACAGGAATAGGGACAACCAATGAGAGACTAGCTGTAGGTGTCTGCACGGGCAAATGGAACGCTCATTTCCCACCAGAAAGAGGAATTAACCAAAGGCTCAGCGTGCCCTGCCGGAACCAGATTAGGGCCTGAAGCAATAATGTGGTTTTGCGGCCAGCTCACAAGAAAGCGAGTTGAAGAAAGGAGCTCAGGGGCACTGTAATTCACAAACCTGCAGAGTTATGAATGACAGCTATCGTCCAAAAATGTATTGAAATAAGTCTTCGAAGAGGACTTGAAAGGGGGGCAGAATTTCAGGAAAACGATTTCAGGGGGTAGACTGGAATTGCACTTAAAGCATAGGAAAAGAGGCAGAATGTCGACAATGATGCACTTGGCCAAAAAGGGCGTATGCATTTTTTCCTGAATATATTCAGGAAAAAACGCATACGCACTTTTTGGCCAACCAAGCAAGCGTGTAAAGGAAATCTGCACTACAATGAAGTCTCATTGCCCCGCGTTCCAAAAGGCCATCTGAAACAGGTGTAAAATCCAGAAAGGCAGGACAGGTCATGGAGAACAGGGAGCCTTGTTATGCTGATGGCCGGGATGTAAATTGCCAACAGCCACTCTGGAGAAGTGTATGGTGTTTCCTGAAACACGTAGGAAACAAAGCAACACAGCCTACGGCACTTCCACTTAGGGCCCTATAGCTTAGGGAAATTAAAATCAAAAACACACAGCCACCCCAAAGTTTGGGACGGCTCTGTTTACAAGAACCTCGTCTACGGTACAAGTTAAATATCCGAGAAAGCAAAAAATGGATAAAGAAGTTGTGGTACGTACGTACAATGGAATATCACTCAGCAATGAAATCTACGTCATCAGGCCCGTAGCGGCATAATGAGTGGATTCAGGTACGACGATTCTATGAGAAATAAGTCACACAGAAAAAGAAACATCATAAGATATCACTAATACACGGAAGGTAAACTTGGCTACACATGAACTGAATTACAAAACAGAACAGGGTTTCAAATTTAGAAAACTAACTTATGCTTGCTTTTGGGGAAAGGTGAGATGGGGTGCTGCATCAAACCAGAGATTGAAATTAGCACAGATACCGTTCCATAAGCCAAATATATTATAGACAAGACCTACTCCTTGCTCAACGAAATGGAATCAACACCACATATTCAACTCCTGGGAATATACCTGACAAGTAAGAATCTTAAGACCCATGGATTTATATGTCTCCATAAGGAAATCAGTCGTGTGTACAGCGGCCTAAACGCAGCAGTGAAAATCCGATAAATCCCATTATCAAATAAATTTCACAAACAAAACACAATGACAGTGAAATAGAGAGCAATTCTTAATTATTCATTCAGGGCTTGTGATGCAACCTGGATTTGCCACCTCTACACCCAAAGCTGGTTGAGACATAAGGCTGGACACTTCGGGCTGATAGCAATGGTGAGGTTCGTTGAGAAAACGCAGACCCTTTGAAGTCATAGTGCATGGTAGCCATTCCATGGGTCCCAACTCTCCAGGTTTAAGGGATTCTTCCTTCAGCTAAAACATGCATGGGGAACCCAGAGTATGGTCCACTGTGTGATTGGGAAACCTTTTCAAATGCATCTCAGGTTTCGTACCCTGGTACTCGGGTTCACCGCTCCATATGCTTTACTAACACTCTCCCCACTTGGAGAGTCAGTGCCCTTAACCTTCTGTTTGGCACAGTTTCAAATTTCTGCGCAAGATGAACAGGAATAGGGAGAACCAATGAGAGACTAGCTGTAGGTGTCTGCACGGGAAAATGGAACGCTCATTTCCCACCAGGAAGAGGGTTTAACCAAAGGCTCAGCGTGCCCTGCAGGAACAAGATTAGAGACTGAAGCAATCCTGCGGTTTTGCGGCCAGCTCACAAGAAAGCGAGTTGAAGAAAGGAGCTCAGGGGCACTGTAATTCACAATCCTGCAGAGTTATGAATGACAGCTATCGTCCAAAAATGTATTGAAGTAAGTATACTAAGAGGACTTGAAAGCGGGGCAGAATTTCAGGAAAACGATTTCAGGGGGTAGACTGGAATTGCACTTAAAGCATAGGAAAAGAGGCAGAATGTCGACAATGATGCACTTGGCCAAAAAGGGCGTATGCGTTTTTTCCTGAATATATTCAGGAAAAAACGCATACGCCCTTTTTGGCCAACCAAGCAAGCGTGTCAAGGAAATCTGCACTACAAAGAAGTCTCACTGCCCCCCGGTCAAAAGGGCCATCTGAAACAAGTGTAAAATCCAGAAAGGCAGGAGAGGTCATGGAGAACAAGGAGCCTTGTTATGCTGATGGGCGGGATGTAAATTGCCAACAGCCACTCTGGAGAAGTGTATGGTGTTTCCTGAAACACGTAGGAAACAAAGCAACACAGCCTATGGCACTTCCACTTAGGGTCCTATAGCTTAGGGAAATTAAAATCAAAAACACACAGCCACCCCAAAGTTTGGGACGGCTCTGTTTACAAGAACCTCGTCTACGGTACAAGTTAAATATCCGAGAAAGCAAAAAATGGATAAAGAAGTTGTGGTACGCACGTACAGTGGAATATCACTCAGCCATGAGATCTATGTCATCTGGCCCGTAGCGGCATAATGAGTGGATTCAGGTATGACGATTCTACGAGAAATAAGTCACACAGTAAAAGAAACATCATAAGATATCACTAATACACGGAACGTAAACGTGGCTACACATGAACTGAATTACAAAACAGAACAGGGTCTCAAATTTAGAAAACCAACTTATGCTTGCTTATGGGGAAGGTGAGTTGGGGTGCTGCATCAAACCAGAGATTGAAATTAGCACAGATACCTTTCCATAAGCCAAATATATAATAGAAAAGACCTACTCCTTGCTCAACGAAATGGACTCAACACCCCATATTCAACGCCTGGGAATATACCTGAAAAGTAAGAATCTTAAGACCCATGGATTTATATGTCTCCATAAGGAAATCAAGCGTGTGTACAGCGGCCTAAACGCAGCAGTGAAAATCCGATAAATCCCATTATCAAAATAAATTTCACAAACAAAACACAATGACAGTGAAATAGAGAGCAATTCTTAAATAATTCATTCAGGGCTTGTGATGCAACCTGGATTTACCACACCTACACCCAGAGCTGGGTGAGACATAAGGCTGGACACTTCGGGCTGATAGCATTGGTGAGGTTCGGTGAGCAAACGCAGACCCTTTGAAGTCATACTGCATGGTACCCATTCCATGGGTCCCAACTCTCCAGGTTTAAGGGATTCTTCCTTCAGCTAAAACATGCATGGGAAACCCAGAGTATGGTCCACCTTGTGATTGGGAAACGTTTTCAAATGCATCTCAGGTTTCGTCCCCTGGTACTCACGGTCACCGTTCCAGATGCTTTACTAACACTCTCCCCACTTGGAGAGTCAGTGCCTTTAACCTCCTGTTTGGCACAGTTTGCAATTTCTGCGCAAGATGAACAGGAATAGGGAGAACCAATGAGAGACTAGCTGTAGGTGTCTGCACGGGCAAATGGAACGCTCATTTCCCACCAGGAAGAGGAATTAAGCAAAGGCTCAGCGTGCCCTGCCGGAACCAAATGAGGGTCTGAAGCAATCCCGCGGTTTTGCAGCCAGCTCACAAGAAAGCGAGTTGAAGAAAGGAGCTCAGGGGCACTGTAATTCACAAACCTGCAGAGTTATGAATGACAGCTATCGTCCAAAAATGTATTGAAGTAAGTCTTCGAAGAGGACCTGAAAGCGGGGCAGAATTTCAGTAAAACGATTTCGGGAGTAGACTGGAATTGCACTTAAAGCATAGGAAAAGAGGCCGAATGTCGACAATGATGCACTTGGCCAAAAAGGGCGTATGCGTTTTTTCCTGAATATATTCAGGAAAAAACGCATACGCCCTTTTTGGCCAACCAAGCAAGCGTTTAAAGGAAATCTGCACTACAATGAAGTCTCACTGCCCCCAGGTCCAAACGGCCATCTGAAACAAGTGTAAAATCCAGAAAGGCAGGACAGCTCATGGAAAGAGGGAGCTTGTTATGCTGATGGGCGGGATGTAAATTGCCAACAGCCACTCTGGAGAAGTGTATGGTGTTTCCTGAAACACGTAGGAAACAAAGCAACACAGCCTAGGGCACTTCCACTTAGGGTCCTATAGCTTAGGGAAATTAAAATCAAAAACACACAGCCACTCCAAAGTTTGGGAGGGCTCTGTTTACAAGAACCTCGTCTACGGTACAAGTTCAATATCTGAGAAAGCAAAAAATGGATAAAGAAGTTGTGGTACGTACGTACAATGGAATATCACTCAGCAATGAGACCTACGTCAGCAGGCCCGTAGCGGAATAATGAGTGCATTCAGGTACGACGATTCTACGAGAAATAAGTCACACAGAAAAAGAAACATCATAAGATATCACTAATACACGGAACGTAAACTTGGCTACACATGAACTGAATTACAAAACAGAAAAGGGTCTCAAATTTAGAAAACCAACTTATGCTTGCTTATGGGGAAAGGTGAGTTGGGGTGCTGCATCAAACCAGAGATTGAAATTAGCACAGATACCGTTCCATAAGCCAAATATATAATAGACAAGACCTACTCCTTGCTCAACGAAATGGACTGAGCACCCCATATTCAACGCCTGGGAATATACCTGACAAGTAAGAATCTTAAGGCCCATGGATTTATATGTCTCCATAAGGAAATCAAGCGTGTGTACAGCGGCCTAAACGCAGCAGTGAAAATCCGATAAATCCCATTATCAAAATAAATTTCAAAAAGAAAACACAATGACAGTGAAATAGAGAGCAATTCTTAAGTAATTCATTCAGGGCTTGTGATGCAACCTGGATTTACCACATCTACACCCAGAGCTGGGTGAGACATAAAGCTAGACACTTCGGGCTGATAGCATTGGTGAGGTACGGTGAGCAAACGCAGACCCTTTGAAGTCATACTGCATGGTACCCATTCCATGGGTCCCAACTCTCCAGGTTTTAGGGATTCTTCCTTCAGCTAAAACATGCATGGGAAACCCAGAGTATGGTCCACCGTGTGATTGGGAAACGTTTTCAAATGCATCTCAGGTTTCGTCCCCTGGTACTCTGGTTCACCGTTCCAGGCGATTTACTAACACTCTCCCCACTTGGAGAGTCAGTGCCTTTAACTTCCTGTTTGGCACAGTTTGCAATTTCTGCGCAAGATGAACAGGAATAGGGAGAACCAATGAGAGACTAGCTGTAGGTGTCTGCACGGGCAAATGGAACGCTCATTTCCCACCAGGAAGTGGAATTAACCAAAGTCTCAGCGTGCCCTGCCGGAACCAGATTAGGGCCTAAAGCAATCCAGCAGTTTTGCGGCCAGCTCACAAGAAAGCGAGTTGAAGAAAGGAGCTCAGGGGCACTGTAATTCACAAACCTGCAGAGTTATGAATGACAGCTATCGTCCAAAAATGTATTGAAGTAAGTCTTCGAAGTGGACTTGAAAGCGGGGCAGAATTTCAGGAAAACGATTTCAGGGGGTAGACAGGAATTGCACTTAAAGCATAGGAAAAGAGGCCGAATGTCGACAATGATGCACTTGGCCATATAGGGCGTATGCGTTTTTTCCTGAATATATTCAGGAAAAAACGCATACGCCCTTTTTGGCCAACCAAGCAAGCGTGTCAAGGAAATCTCCACTACAATGAAGTCTCACGGCCCCCCGGTCAAAAGGGCCATCTGAAACAAGTGTAAAATCCAGAAAGGCAAGACAGGTCATGGAGAACAGGGAGCCTTGTTATGCTGATGGGCGGGATGTAAATTGCCAACAGCCAATCTGGAGAAGTGTATGGTGTTTCCTGAAACACGTAGGAATCAAAGCAACACAGCCTATGGCACTTCCACTTAGGGTCCTATAGCTTAGGGAAATTAAAATCAAAAACACACAGCCACCCCAAAGTTTGGGACGGCTCTGTTTACAAGAACCTCCTCTACGGTACAAGTTAAATATCCGAGAAAGCAAAAAATGGATAAAGAAGTTGTGGTACGTACGTACAATGGAATATCACTCAGCAATGAGATCTACGTCATGAGGCCCATAGTGGCATAATGAGTGCATTCAGGTACGACGATTCTACGAGAAATAAGTCACACAGAAAAAGAAACATCGGAAGATATCACTAATAAACGGAACGTAAACTTGGCTACACATGAACTGAATTACAAAACAGAACAGGGTCTCAAATTTAGAAAACCAACTTATGCTTGCTTATGGGGAAAGGTGAGTTGGGGTGCTGCATCAAACCAGAGATTGAAATTAGCACAGATACCGTTCCATAACCCAAATATATAATAGACAAGACCTACTACTTGCTCAACGAAATGGACTCAACACCCCATATTCAACGCCTGGGAATATACCTGACAAGTAAGAATCTTAAGACCCATGGATTTATATGTCTCCATAAGGAAATCAAGCGTGTGTACAGCGGCCTAAACTTAGCAGTGAAAATCCGATAAATCCCATTATCAAAATAAATTTCACAAACAAAACACAATGACAGTGAAATAGAGAGCAATTCTTAAATAATTGATTCAGGGCTTGTGATGCAACCTGGATTTACCACATCTACACCCAGAGCTGGGTGAGACATAAGGCTAGACACTTCAGGCTGATAGCATTGGTGAGGTACGGTGAGCAAACGCAGACCCTTTGAAGTCATACTGCATGGTACCCATTCCATGGATCCCAACTCTCCAGGATAAAGGGATTCTTCCTTCAGCTAAACCATGCATGGGAAACCCAGAGTATGGTCCACCGTGTGATTGGGAAACGTTTTCAAATGCATCTCAGGTTTCGACCCCTGGTACTCGGGTTCACCGTTCCAGGTGCTTTACTAACACTCTCCCCACTTGGAGAGTCAGTGCCTTTAACTTCCTGTTTGGCACAGTTTGCAATTTCTGCGCAAGATGAACAGGAATAGGGAGAACCAATTAGAGACTAGCTGTAGGTGTCTGCACGGGCAAATGGAACGCTCATTTCCCACCAGGAAGTGGAATTAACCAAAGTCTCAGCGTGCCCTGCTGGAAACAGATTAGGGCCTAAAGCAATCCAGCAGTTTTGCGGCCAGCTCACAAGAAAGCGAGTTGAAGAAAGAAGCTCAGGGGCACTGTAATTCACAAACCTGCAGAGTTATGAATGACAGCTATCGTCCAAAAATGTATTGAAGTAAGTCTTTGAAGTGGATTTGAAAGCGGGGCAGAATTTCAGGAAAACGATTTCAGGGGGTAGACTGGAATTGCACTTAAAGCATAGGAAAAGAGGCCGAATGTCGACAATGATGCACTTGGCCATATAGGGCGTATGCGTTTTTTCCTGAATATATTCAGGAAAAAACGCATACGCCCTTTTTGGCCAACCAAGCAAGCGTGTCAAGGAAATCTGCACTACAATGAAGTCTCACTGCCCCCTGGTCAAAAGGGCCATCTGAAACAAGTGTAAAATCCAGAAAGGCAAGACAGGTCATGGAGCACAGGGAGCCTTGTTATGCTGATGGGCGGGATGTAAATTGCCAACAGCCACTCTGGAGAAGTGTATGGTGTTTCCTGCAACACGTAGAAAACAAAGCAACACAGCCTATGGCACTTCCACTTATGGTCCTATAGTTTAGGGAAATTAAAATCAAAAACACACAGGCACCCCAAAATTTGGGACGGCTCTGTTTACAAGAACCTCGTCTATGGTACAAGTTAAATATCCGAGAAAGCAAAAAATGGATAAAGAAGTTGTGGTACGTACGTACAATGGAATATAACTCAGCCATGAGATCTACGTCATCTGGCCCGTAGCGGCATACTGAGTGGATTCAGGTACGACGATTCTACGAGAAATAAGTCACACAGAAAAAGAAACATCATAAGATGTCACTAATACACGGAACGTAAACTTGGCTACACATGAAATGAATTACAAAACAGAACAGGGTCTCAAATTTAGAAAACCAACTTATGCTTGCTTATGGGGAAAGGTGAGTTGGGGTGCTGCAACAAACCAGAGATTGAAATTAGCACAGATACCGTTCCATAAGCCAAATATATAATAGACAAGACTTACACCTTGCTCAACAAAATGGACTGAGCACCCCATATTCAACGCCTGGGAATATACCTGACAAGTAAGAATCTTAAGACCCATGGATATATATGTCTCCATAAGGAAATCAAGCGTGTGTACAGCCGCCTAAACACAGCAGTGAAAATCCGATAAATCCCATTATCAAAATAAATTTCAAAAACAAAACACAATGACAGTGAAATAGAGAGCAATTCTTAAATAATTCATTCAGGGCTTGTGATGCAATCTGGATTTACCACCTCTACACCCAAAGCTGGTTGAGACATAAGGCTGGACACTTCGGGCTGATAGCAATGGTGAGGTTCGGTGAGCAAACGCTGACCCTTTGAAGTCATACTGCATGGTACCCATTCCATGGGTCCCAACTCTCCAGGTTTAAGGGATTCTTCCTTCAGCTAAAACATGCATGGGAATCCCAGAGTATGGTCCACTGTGTGATTGGGAAACATTTTCAAATGTATCTCAGGTTTCGTCCCCTGGTACTCGGGTTCAACGTTCCAGACGCTTTACTAACACTCTCCACACTTGGAGAGTCAGTGCCTTTAAACTCCTGTTTGTCACAGTTTGCAAATTCTGCGCAAGATGAACAGGAATAGGGAGAACCAATGAGAGACTAACTGTAGGTGTCTGCACGGGCAAATGGAACGCTCATTTCCCACCAGGAAGAGGGATTAACCAAAGGCTCAGCGTGCCCTGCCGGAACCAGATTAGGGCCTGAAGCAATCCACGGTTTTGCGGCCATCTCACAAGAAAGCGAGTTGAAGAAAGGAGCTCAGGGGCACTGTAATTCACAAACCTGCAGAGTTATGAATGACAGCTATCGTCCAAAAATGTATTGAAGTAAGTCTTCGAAGAGGACTTGAAAGCGGGGCAGAATTTCAGGAAAACGATTTCAGGGGGTAGACTGGAATTGCACTTAAAGGATAGGAAAAGAGGCCGAATGTGGACAATGATGCACTTGGCCAAAAAGGGCGTATGCGTTTTTTCCTGAATATATTCAGGAAAAAACGCATACGCCCTTTTTGGCCAACCAAGCAAGCGTGTAAAGGAAATCTGCACTACAATGAAGTCTCACAGCCTCCTGGTCCAAACGGCCATCTGAAACAAGTGTAAAATTCAGAAACGCAGGACAGGTCATGGAGAACAGGGAGCCTTTTTATGCTGATGGGCGGGATGTAAATTGCCAACAGCCACTCTGGAGAAGTGTATGGTGTTTCCTGAAACACGTAGGAAACGAAGCAACACAGCCTATGGCACTTCCACTTAGGGTCCTATAGCTTAGGGAAATTAAAATCAAAAACACACAGCCACCCCAAAGTTTGGGACGGCTCTGTTTACAAGAACCTCGTCTACGGTACAAGTTAAATATCCGAGAAAGCAAAAAATGGATAAAGAAGTTGTGGTACGTACGTACAATGGAATATCACTCAGCAATGAGATCTACGTCATCAGGTCCGTAGCGGCATAATGAGTGGATTCAGGTACCACGATTCTACGAGAAATAAGTCACACAGGAAAAGAAACATCATAAGATATCACTAATACACGGAACGTAAACTTGGCTACTCATGAACTGAATTACAAAACAGAACAGGGTCTCAAATTTAGAAAACCAACTTATGCTTGCTTATGGGGAAAGGTGAGTTGGGGTGCTGCATAAAACCAGAGATTGAAATTAGCACAGATACTGTTCCATAAGCAAAATATATAATAGACAAGACCTACACCTGGCTCAATGAAATGGACTCAACACCCCATATTCAAAGCCGGGGAATATACCTGACAAATAAGAATCTTAAGACCCATGGATTTATATGTCTCCATAAGGAAATCAAGCGTGTGTACAGCGGCCTAAACGCAGCAGTGAAAATCCGATAAATCCCATTATCAAAATAAATTTCACAAACAAAACACAATGACAGTGAAATAGAGAGGAATTCTTAAATAATTCATTCAGGGCTTGTGATGCAACCTGGATTTACCACATCCACACCCAGAGCTGGGTGAGACATAAGGCTGGACACTTCGGGCTGATAGCATTGGTGAGGTACGGTGAGCAAACGCAGACCCTTTGACGTCATACTGCATGGTACCCATTCCATGGGTCCCAACTCTCCAGGTTTAAGGGATTCTTCCTTCAGCTAAAACATGCATGGGAAACCCGGAGTATGTTCCACCGTGTGATTGGGAAACGTTTTCAAATGCATCTCAGATTTTGCCCCCTGGTACTGGGGTTCACCATTCCAGACGCTTTACTAACACTCTCCCCACTTGGAGAGTCAGTGCCTTTAACCTCCTGTTTGTCCCAGTTTGCAATTTCTGCGCAAGATGAACAGGAATAGGGAGAACCAATGAGAGACTAGCTTTAGGTGCCTGCACGGGCAAATGGAACGCTCGTTTCCCACAAGGAAGGGGAATTAGCCAAAGGCTCAGTGTGCCCTGCCGGAACCAGATTAGGGCCTGAAGCAATTCTGCGGTTTTGCTGTCAGCTCAAAAGAAAGCGAGTTGAAGAAAGGAGCTCAGGGGCACTGTAATTCACAAACCTGCAGAGTTATGAATGACAGCTATCGTCCAGAAATGTATTAAAGTAAGTCTTCGCAGAGGACTTGAAAGCAGGGCAGAATTTCAGGAAAACGATTTCAGGGGGTAGACTGCAATTGCACTTAAAGCATATTAAAAGAGGCAGAATGTCCACAATGATTCACTTGACCACAAAGGGCGTATGCGTTTTTTCCTGAATATATTCAGGAAAAAACGAATACACCCTTTTTGGCCAACCAAGCAAGCGTGTAAAGGAAATCTGCACTACAATGAAGTTTCACTTCCCCACGGTCAAAAGGGCCATCTGAAAAAAGTGTAAAATCCAGAAAGGCAGGACAGGTCATGGAGAACAGGGAGCCTTGGTATGCTGATGGGCGGGATTTAAATTGCTAACAGCCACTCTGGAGAAATGTACGGTGTTTCCTGAAACACCTAAAAAACTAAGCAACGGAGCCTACGGCACTTCCACTTATGGCCCTATAACTTAGGGAAATTAAAATCAAAAACACACAGGCACCCCAAAGTTTGGGACGGCTGTGTTTACAAGAACCTCGTCTACGGTACAAGTTAAATATCCCAGAATGCGAAAAATGGATAAAGAATTTGAGGTGCATACGTACAATTGAATATCACTCAGCAATGAAATCTATGTCATCAGGCCCGTCGCGGCATAATGAGTGGATTCAGATACGATGATTCTAAGTGAAATAAGTCACACAGAAAATGAAACATTAAGATATCACTAATACACCGAATGTGAACTTGGCTACACATGAACTGAATTACAAAACAGAACAGGGTCTCAAATTTAGAAAAACAACTTATGCTTGCTTAAGGGGAAAGGTGAGTTGGGGTGCTGCATAAAACCAGAGATTGAAATTAGAACAGATACTGTTCCATAAGCCAAATATTTAATAGTCAAGACCTACTCCTTGCTCAACCAAATGGACTAAACACCCCATATTCAATGCCTAGGAATACACCTGCCAATTAAGAATCTTAACACCCATGGATTTATATGTCTCCGTAAGAGAATCAGGCATGTGTACAGCGCCATAAATGCAGCCGTGAAAATCCGATAAATCCCATTATCAAAATAAATTACAAAAACAAAACACAATGATAGTGAAATAGAGAGCAATTCTTAAATAATTCATTCAGGGCTTGCGATGCAACCTGGAGTTACCACATCTACACCTAGAACTGGGTGAGACATAAGGCTGGACACTTCGGGCGGATACCATTGGTGAGGTTCAGTGAGCAAATGCAGACCCTTTGAAGTCATACTGCATGGTACACATTCCATGGGCCCCAACTCTCCCGGTTTAAAGGATTCTACCTTCAGCTAAAACATGCATGGGAATCCCAGAGTATGGTCCACCGTGTGACCGGGAAACGTTTTTAAATGCGTCTCGGTTTTCGTCCCCTTGTACTCGGGTTCACAATTCCAGACGCTTTACTTACACTGTCCCTACCTGGAGAGTCAGTGCCTTTAACCTCCTGTATGGCACAGTTTGCAATTTCTGCGCAAGATGAACAGGAATAGGGAGAACCAATGAGAGACTAGCTGTAGGTGTCTGCACGGGCAAATTTAACGCTCATTACCAACCAGGAAGAGGAATTAGCCAAAGGTTCAGCATGCCGTGCCGGAACCAGATTAGGGCCTGAAGCAATACAGCGGTTTTGCGGCCAGCTCACAAGAAAGCGAGTTGAAGAAAGGAGCTCAGGGGCACTGTAGTTCACAAACCTGCAGAGTTATAAATGACAGCTATCATCCAAAAATATATTGAAGTAAGTCTACAAAGAGGACTTGAACGTGGGGCAGAATTCCAGGACTACGATTTCAGGAGGTAGACGGGAAATCCTCTGAAAGTATAGGAAAAGAGTCAGAATGTCGACAATGATGCACTTGGTCAAAAAGGGCATATGCGTTTTTTCCAGGGCCCTCATTAAAGAGGGTAGGAGGCTCCCAGTATACTTCAGTGGCCAACAGAAGACCCACGTCGCCAAGGCGACGTGAGCCAGCCATGCAGGAGTGACCTCACATCAGAGGGCCCACCTCACAGAAGGGTAAGGAACCCAGGAATGATCAGACCCTCACCAGAGTGCCCACAACAGCAAGGGGCTGGGAACCAGGCAGGAGTGTCCTCACACCCGTGGGACCACATCATCGAAAGTTGAGGTACCCAGCACATGTGGCCTCAAACCAGAGGACCCACATCACCATGGGTCTTGGAGCGAGGCAGGCAGGATTAACCTCCCAACACATGGCCCATTGTATAAAAAAGGTGAGGAATCCAGTCGTTGGAACATCCCAGCAGGCGGCCCAGATCACCGAGGCTATGGGATCCAGGCAGTGATGAACTCACAACAGAGGGCCCTCATCGTGATACTGTAAGCAACCCAGCCGTTGTGACCTCAGAGCACAAGGCCCACATCCCCATGGGGGAGGGAACCAAGCAGGAGTGTCATCGCACCAGTGGGCACACATCAGAAAATGTGGGGAGCCCAGCAGTTAGGGCCAGACGCCAGAGGGCCCTCATCACTGAGGAGAGGAGGCTCCCAGCAAGCTCCAACTGCTACCAGAGGGCTGACGTCGCCAATGCGGTGTGTGCCAGCCAGGCAGGAGTGACCTCAGAGCAGAGGACCAACCACACAAAAGTGTGAGGAACACAAAGAGGATCAGACTCTCACCAGAGGGCCCACATCACCAAGGGAATGGAAACCAGGCAGGAGTGTCCTCACACCAGTGGGGCCACATCACCAAAATGTGATGGACCCAGCACACGTGGCCTCAAACTAGAGGACACACATCACCAAGGGGCTGGGAGTGAGGCAGGTGTCTGGAGGGGCACATTTAACTCTAATTTCCCACCAGGAAGAGGAATTAACCAAAGGCTCAGAGTGCCGTGCCACACCCTGATTATGGCCTGAAGCAAACCTGCGGTTTTGTGGCCAGCTTTCAAGGAAGCGAGTTAAGAAAGGAAATCACGGGCACTGTAATTCACAAACCTGCAGAGTTATAAATGACAGCTATTGGCAAAAATATATTGAAGTAAGTCTGCAAAGAGGACTTGAAAACGAGGCAGAATTGAGGAATCATATTTCAGGAGGTAGATTGGAATTGCATTTAAAACATGTGAAAAGCGGCAGTTCTTTGACAGTGATGCACTTGGACGAACAGTGTGTATACATTTTTTCCTGAATATATTCAGGAAAAAACGCATATGCCCTTTTTGGCCAACCAAGCACTCGAGCAATGGAAATCCGTACTACAATGAAGTCTCATTTCCCATTCGTCCAAAGGGCCATCTGAAAAAAGTGTAAAAACCAGAAACACAGGACAGGCCATGGAGAACAGGGAGCCTTGTTATGCTGATGGGCGGGATGTAAATTGCCAACAGACACTCTGGAGATGTTTATGGTGTATCCTGAAACATCTGAAAAACAAAGCTACAGAGACTAGGGCACTTCCACTTTTGGCCCTATAGCTTAGGAAAATTAAAATCAACAAGACACAGCCAACACAAAATTTAGGGCTGCTGTGTTTACAAGAACCTCGAGTCCAGTACAAATTAAATATCCCAGAAAGAAAAAAATGGATAAAGGAGTTGTGCTACTTACGTACAACGGAATATCACTCAGCAATGAAATCAATGTCATCAGGCCTGTAGCAGCAAATTGAGTGGATTTAAGTATGATGATTCTAAGAGAAATATGTCACACAGAGAAAGATAATTATCATAAGATATCACTAATAGAGGGAGTGTTAACTTGGCTACACATAAACTGAATTACAAAACCGAACAGTCTCACATTTAGATAAAAACTTATGCTTGCTTAAGGGGAAAGTTGAGTTGGGGTGCTGTATAAAACCAGAGCTTGAAATTAGCACACATACCATTCCATAAGCCAAATATGTAATAGACAAGACCTACTCTTTGCTCAACGAAATAGACTCATCCATGGTGTATCACCTCACACCTGTTAGAATGGGCATCATCAGAAAATCTACAAACAACAAATGCTGGAAAGGGTGTGGAGATAAGGAACCCTCTTCCACTATTGTTGGGAATGTAAATTGATACAGTCACTGTGGAGAACATTATGGAGTTTCTTATAAAACTAAGAATAGAATTACCATATGATCCAGCAATCCCACTACTGGGCATATACCCAGACAAAACCATAAATCAAAAAGAGACATTCACCTCAATGTTCATTGCATCACTATTTACAATATCCAGGTAATGGAAGCAACCTAAATGCCCACAGACAGACGAATGCATAAAGATGTGGTACAAATATAAAATGGAATATTACTAAGCCATAAAAAGGAATGAAATTGGGTCATTTGTAGAGACGTTGATGGATCTAGAGACTGTCATACAGAGTGAAGTAAGTCAGAAATAGAAAAACAAATCTTGTATATTAATGCATATATGTGGAACCTAGAAAAATTATACAGATGAACCGTTTTTTAAGGCAGAAATAGAGCAACAGATGTAGACAACAAACGTATGGACACCAAGGGGGGAAAGCTGTTGGGGGGTGGTGGTGGGAGGATTGAGAGATTGGGATTGGCATGTATACATTTATATGTATAAAATAGATAACCAAAAAGAACCTGCTGTATAAAAAAATAAAATAAAATTCAAAATTACAAAAAGTAAAACAGAAAAAATATTCTTCCCTTCACATACATGTATTTATATGAATAAATTATTTCCATGCTTATATCTGTAAATACAAAAAAGAGGAATAAAATCTACCTTGAACCAAAAATGAAAAAAAGAAAAAAAAAACAGAACCCACCAGTTACAAAGAGGAAAACCGTATCAGGGCACTTGCTCCAGTTGTAAACAATTCTGTAGTTGGCCAGTGGTGGGGAATCATCTCCCATTCAGCCAGCAGGCCCCACGCAACAAGCGTCCTCATTGCAAAGCTGGGGGACCGTGCCAAGGCATCTGTGAGTAAATGTGGGCCGAGCCCCAGGCCAGCTGCTGCTGAAATGTTCCCACCCTTCCCAGGTAAAACACCTGAATATGTACAAGGACTTGAAAGCCTAGAGGAAGGGCCATGGAGCCACATGAGCGACAGCATGCCAGCCGATTTGGTGCCTGCAGGCCAGCCTGGATGGTCCTGGCCCTGGGTACTCTTCTGGAAGCTTTCCATTTCCCTGCCTGAGATACCCCTGCTGTCCGGGCCCCCACTGCTTTCTTCCTCACTCACCTCTGCCCAGGGAGAAATTCCAGAGGCAGGTATGGGTGACACATCCTCTTCTTTAGCAGGTGGTATCTTGGTAACTGCTGCAGAAAGTCCAGCAGAGCCCCACTCACACTGGGCCACCCACAAAGCCGTGGCCTCTCACTCCCTCCCACCAGTCCAGCCCCGAGACTGCTGACAGGGCAGAGAAAATGGCGTCAGGCACAGCTGCAGGGGCTCTTGCTGCCTGGAGCGGTGTTTATATTGATCTCAAACAGGCACACCTGGGGAGGGCTGGCCGGCACGGTCAGGCTTCCCAGGCCAGCCAATAATCACCCCTCAGGCGCTCACAGTTGCAGAAACTGGAACTTGCTGAATCGGCCAGGTCCAAGGAACAGGTGTGGGCTCCTGAGAGTCAGGATAGACAAGGGGTTGCAGCTCTGGCTTGTTTTCTAATTATATTATCTGGCCCATGAGTGGGAGACAACTTCAAGAAAACCCTCTCCTAATGAGAGGAACCCAGGAGTCAGGGAGAGGAGGGGTGAGGGGTGGGTGGTGGGTGGAGACAGAGGCCTGGTGCCCCAGGTGCAGTGGAAGTCTCTGGAAGACCAGGTGGAGGGAGGCCACACAGAGTGATGCCCAGGGTCACAGACCTGTTGGAGCTGCTGTTTCTTAGTTCAAGTCCTGCTCTGAGGTGCTCTGTGTCAGATCTGAGTGACAGGTGAGCTGGAAGTGCTCTGCAATGAGGGCGATGTGCACGGTACCTGTGTGCCCCGCCCTGCCAGGGTAACTGCAAGGGTAGCTCTGTATCCTGGGAGGGGCCTGACCATGAGAGCCCCATGGGCTGCAGGGGAAACTGCCCAGGGAACCCCATATCCTGGGAGGGGCCTGAACAGGAGAGCACTGTGGGCTGCGGTGGGGGGTGGGGTACCTGCCCAGGTGAGCTCCATATCCTGGGATTGGCCTGACCTCGAGAGCCCCATGGGCTGCTGGAGTCCTGGTAATGGATGCCAGGACAGGCAGTGAAGCCACCGAGGATATACCTCCAGTAGTTCCTAAATCCTACACCCTGCTGGTCATTCTACCAACCACCGGGACATGGTATTCTGTATTAGTCTTCAATGATGCCTTCTTTTGTATTCTATTAGTCCCAGAGTCACAAGAAATTTTGGCTTGTGAGTGGCAGGACTCAACATACAACTAAAACAATACTTCTGGGCCGTGTTGCCCCAAGGGTTCAAAAATTCCCACACCATCTTTGGGGAAAGCTCAGTTAAAGACCTAAAAGTTCTACCTCTGGAAAAGGAAACACTCCTTCAATATGCAGATGACATTCTGATCGCCAGCCCTACTAAGGAGACCTCTGAACTACCAAGCCAATAAAGGATAGAAGTTGTCAAATAAAAAGCTCAAATATCACAGACTACGGTGACCTGCCTGGGCTTCATTCTCACAGAAGGTCGGAGAAGCCCATCTCAGGAAAGGGAAGAAACAATTTACAGCCTTACCCATTTCTAAAACTAGAAGACAGCTTAGGGGTTCCTGGGGAGGCCAGGGTTGGTGCTTCTGGATCCCTAACTACAGTCTACTAGCTGGGCCTCTATATGAAACACTGAAAGGAAAAGATGATGATCCTTTTGAATAGAATCCAGAAGTGGCCTTTCAAGAATGGAAAGAGCAGTCAATTCAGACCCTTGCCCTGGAACTCCCTAATTTAGCTAAACCCTTTGACCTTTACATTCCTGGTGAATGGTGAATCGCTATTGGAGTATTAGTGCAAAAACTGGGACCACTTGAAATGGAACAATGCAAGAATGCCATCCCGGTAGGACAAACTACGGTCACCAATGGGCTTGGCCCACCGCCACATCTGGCCAAGAAACTGGCGGTGTCTGAAAACCTGGAAATCAGCAGCACAAAAGGCCACCTCCCTCCTAAGGGAAAAGGACCCCACGTGGTGCTCCTAGGCCCCAACCATGCCCTGAAGTTGCAGGGTTTGCTCCGTGGGCACACTGACCTCGAGTGAGGAGGCCCTCCAACTCCAACCTCCAGAGAGATAACCGGGGTAAAGGGGCACCATGACGACTCATGTGACCATCACTTGACCTGGAGTTTCTCTCATAAAACAACAAGAGTGTGTCCCAAAAGAGTAGACTACTGCTTGCAGGACTTACTGCACCCAGAGCGGACTTAATAGTCTTGGCGGGGGAAACGTATATCACGCTGTCACCATAGAAGAGCCTACAGACACTGTGATGATGGTGGCCAATAAGACCGGCTGGACTCCTGTTTACTTCAAAAGGCTGTTGACTCAGTGGCCATCATGGTCCTTCATCACCACTGACCCTGGACTGTCTGGGAGTTGAGCAGGCAGGGTCCTGACACCTGGTGCTCTTTTTACGTTAATTCAGGGGCCTAATTGAAGAAAGTGCAGACTACTGGTCAGAGCATCTAGGCTGGCAGAAACGGTCAGCCTAAGGTGGCTGAACAAATGCAGGGCGGGGTGAAACTGGACCTCACAGCGTCACTGCACATCTCCTTCCTGGACCCTTAAAGGTCATTAGAATCTATAACGCTTCCAATACTGGTGCTCAGGCGGACGAGCAGGGAGGCAGGAGGCCTGGGGACAATCAACGTCACCTGGAGGCTGCTGGGGAGAAGTTCTGACCCTCGCCCACGGGAATGAGTGCTCCTAACTCAGCACTCAGCAGTTACAGAAGAAGGGTCTGCACCCTCAGCACTCTAAGAATGAGGAAGGGGAAAAAAGGCAGAAGAGGGCTTTTTCCCAGGCAAAGCCCCTTAAAAATCCCTGGGAGATAAAAATAGAATCTGGGCAATAAAATAAAGTCTAACCTTTTTTATCCTTTGTGCTTTGTCTAATTTCACGTGCTCCTAGGGTCCCGCATACAGAGGTTCAACAGCCGGCACTTCAGACCAGATTTCCTAGTGCGGAATGGCTGGGTCGACACCTCAGCTCCTGGGACACAGTGCACACTCCGCGATATAGAGCCTGAGCTGCAGCCAACCGGGCCCTCGAGAGCTCCGCCCCCTCCCTCCCACTGACTCTGACAGGATCTCTACACAGCAGCCCAGCCCACAGCCCACGGGGTAGCACATGCTCTCACCTCTCCATTCTCTGATCAAAATATAAAGTTTCCTTTGCTTCTGAACCAAACTCAGTCTCAATCTGTTGGCTCCAATGACACTGGGCAGGGGGACACTTGTTGGGGTCCACTCTGGAGGATCAGTAACAGAAATTGAGAACATTGTAACTTCAATGAACAGATGTTTGAGCCAAACTGTAATTAACATAGAACAGTGTATAAGGCTCGGGTAAAATAAGATGTTTCTAACACTCCCATTTGATATTTCCATCACTTTATTAGAAGCAAGTTCAGTGAAAAGGTTTGTCTTATTTGTCAGGTCAATATTAGAGAAACGAAGTGATTTCTTTCCAAGGATGTACATCTAATAATCTTGGTTAAAGCTTCAATCTTGTTTTAAATGCTTTTCCATTGAAAATGATACCTCTCTTTCAGCTCCCCCAATTCTGAGAAGTATAAAATCTTATAATTTATTATTACCAAAGGGGAAAGGTGGGAGGAGGGATAAATTAACAGTTTGGGATTAACACATACACACTGCTATGTATAAAATCGATCATCAACAAGGAACTACTGTATAGCACAGGGAACTACACTCAATATTTTACAATAACCTATAAGGGGAAATCATCTGAAAAAGAATAGATATTTTTATTGACATCATCTATTCATGACAGTTAAAATGGAACGTAAGGGAAGCCGGTGGTGAGTGCTTCTGACCCTGAAGACTTCAATCATCTAAAGTTTGGACTCTGCCTACTTCCCAAGGCCCTTAATGAACATATGTGTAGCCGTAGCTTAAAAAATTCCCCAGTTTGGGTTGTGGAGAGACACTGATTTTGTAAAAGCCCTGGTGTTCTCCTCACATGAATGGGACACTTCCTACAGCTAAAACATGCCTGTCACACCCAGAGGATGGTATACCGTCTGATCGGGAAGAGTTTGGAAAAGGCATCTCATCTCCTCATCTCCTGGTGCTCGGGTTCACCCCTCCAGCGTCTTTACGAACAGTCTCCCCACTTGGAGATGTCAGCACTGTCAACATCCTGTTGCAGACAGTTTGGAATTTGTCCAGAGGATGAAGCAGAAGGAGGAGGAACAATGAGAGACAAGTCCTAGGTGTTCGGACAGGCACATGTCACTCTTATTTCCAATCAGGAAGACGAATTGACCAAAGGCTAGGGTTGCCCATGGAAACAGAATAGGGCTTGAGGAAATTCCGCTGCTTTGTGGCCAGTTCCCATAAACACAAGTTGAAAAATGGAACTCAGGGACACTAAAATTCACGAAACTGCAGAGTTGAAAATATCTATCACTGAAAAATGTCTTGAGGAAAGTCAGAGGAAAGGACTTGTAAGCAACGGAGAATGGCAGGAAAGGGATTGGAAGAGGTAGAAAGGACTCGCCATTAAGCACAAGAAAAGGGGCTGAACATTGCCAACATTGCAATTGGCCAAAAAGGGTGTATGCGTCTTTTTCTGTATGTATTCAAGAAAAGGGCATACACTTTTTTAGCCAACCAAACAGGTGGGCACTGGAAATCAATACTACAAAACATATCACTTCGCATCAGTCAGAAGAGCCTTTCTCATAAAGTGTAAACACCAGAAATGCAGGACAGGGCAAGGAGAAAAGGGAGAC
Source organism: Delphinapterus leucas (assembly GCF_059928025.1). Lineage (NCBI taxonomy): Eukaryota > Metazoa > Chordata > Mammalia > Artiodactyla > Monodontidae > Delphinapterus > Delphinapterus leucas. The sequence goes on from NW_028322238.1 coordinate 13,773,827, forward strand.
CTCTGAGGCTTATACTGGAAATGTATATTGCCAACGGTCACCTGGAGAAGTGTATTGTGTTTACTAAAGCATCTAAAAAATGAGCTACAGAGCACAGGGCACTTGCACTCATGGACGTATATCTTGGGAAAAACAAAAATCGAGAGGACACAGGCACCCCAATGTTTACCGCCTCTATGTTTAAAAGATCCTCGACTAGGATATAATTTATAAGTCTCTGGAGGGAAAAAATGGATAGAGATGTGGCACTTATGTAGAGTGGAATATTACTAAGCCTGGAAATCAATGAAATATGGCCAGTTGTAACAACCACAGAGGAGTTACGTATGATCATTCGAAGTCACATAATTCAAAAAGAAAAAGACACACGATATTACTAATACATGGAATGTAAACGTGGCTACAAATGAACTGAATTACAAAACAGAACGGGGTCTCAAATTTAGAAAACCAACATATGCTTGCTTAAGGATAAAGGAGAGTTGGGGTGCTGCATAAAACCAGAGATAGAAATTAGCACAGATACCTTTCCATAAGCCAAAAATGTAATAGTCAAGACCTACCAGTTGCTCAACGAAATGGACTAAACACCCCATATTCAACGCCTAGGAATACACCTGACTAGTAAGAATCTTCAAACCCATGGATTTATATGTCTCCGTAAGAGAATCAAGCGTGTGTATAGATTTATGAACGCAGCAGAGAAAATCCGATAAATCCAATTATCAAAATGAATTACAAAAATAAAACACAATGACAGTGAAATAGAGAGCTATTCTTAAATAATTCATTCAGAGCTTGTGATGCAACCTGGATTAAACACATCTGCACCAAGAGCTGAGTGAGACATAAGATTGGACACTTCGGGCGGATAGCACTGGTGAGGTACGATGAGCAAATGCACACCATTTGAAGTCATACTGCATGGTACCCATTCCATGGGTCCCACTTCTCCAGGTTTAAGAGATTCTTCCTTCAGCTAAAACATGCATGGGAAACCCAAAGTATGGTGCACCGTGTGACTGGGAAGCGTTTTCAAATGCATCTCAGCTTTCGTACCCTTTTACACGGGTTCACCATTCCGGACCCTTTACTAACACTCTCCACACTTGGAGAGTCAGTGCCTTTAACCTCCTGTTTGGCACAGTTTGCAATTTCTGCACAAGATGTACAGGAATAGGGAGAAGCAATGAGAGACTAGCTGTAGGTGTCTGCACGGGCAAATGGAATGCTCATTTCCCACCAGGAAGAGGAATTAACCAAAGGCTCAGCATGCCCTGCTGTAACCAGATTAGGGCCTGAAGCAATCCTGCGGTTTGCGGGCAGCTCACAAGAAAGCGAGTTGAAGAAAGGAGCTCAGGGGCACTGTAACTCACAAACCTGCAGAGTTAAGAATGACAGCTATCGTCCAATAATGTATTAAAGTAAGTCTTCGAAGAGGACTTGAAAGCGGGGCAGAATTTCAGGAAAACGATTTCAGGGGGTACACTGGAATTGCACTTAAAGCATAGGAAAAGAGGCCGAATGTCCACAATGATGCACTTGGCCAAAAAGGGCGTATGCGTTTTTTCCTGAATATATTCAGGAAAAAACGCATACGCCCTTTTTGGCCAACCAAGCAAGCGTGTAAATGAAATCTGCACTACAATGAAGTCTCACTGCCCCCCGGTCAAACGGGCCATCTGAAAAAAGTGTAAAATCCAGAAAGGCAGGACAGGTCATGGAGAACAGGGAGCCTTGTTATGCTGATGGGCGGGATGTAAATTGCCAACAGCCACTCTGGAGAAGTGTATGGTGTTTCCTGAAACACGTAGGAAACAAAGCAACACAGCCTATGGCACTTCCACTTAGGGTCTTATAGCTTAGGGAAATTAATATCAAAAACACAAAGCCACCCCAAAGTTTCGGACGGCTCTGTTTACAAGAACCTCGTCTACGGTACAAGTTAAATATCCGAGAAAGCACAAAATGGATAAAGAAATTGTGGTATGTACGTACAATGGAATATCAGTCAGCAATGAAATCTACGTCATCAGGCCCGTAGCGGCATAATGAGTGGATTCAGGTACGACGATTCTACGAGAAATAATTCACACAGAAAAAGAAATATCATAAGATATCACTAATACACGGAAGGTAAACTTGTCTACACATGAACTGAATTACAAAACCGAACAGGGTCTCAAATTTAGAAAACCAACTTATGCTTGCTTATGGGGAAAGGTGAGTTGGGATGCTGCATAAAACCAGAGATTGCAATTAGCACAGATATCGTTCCATAAGCCAAATATATAATAGACAGAACCTACTCCTTGCTCAACGAAATGGACTCAACACCCCATATTCAACGCCTGGGAATATACCTGACAAGTAAGAATCTTAAGACCCATGGATTTATATGTCTCCATAAGGAAATCAAGCGTGTGTACAGCGGCCTAAACGCAGCAGTGAAAATCCGATAAATCCCATTATCAAAGTAAATTTCACAAACACAACACAATGACAGTGAAATAGAGAGCAATTCTTAAATAATTCATTCAGGGCTTGTGATGCAACCTGGATTTACCACATCTACACCCAAAGATGGTTGAGACATAAGGCTGGACACTTCAGGCTGATAGCATTAGTGAGGTTCGGTGAGCAAACGTAGACCCTTTGAAGTCATACTGCATGGTAGCCATTCCATGGGTCCCAACTCTCCCGGTTTAAGGGATTCTTCCTTCAGCTAAAACATGCATGGGAAACCCAGAGTATGTTCCACCGTGTGATTGGGAAACGTTTTCAAATGCATCTCAGGTTTCGTCCCCTGTTACTCGGGTTCACCGTTCCAGATGCTTTACTAACACTCTCCCCACATTGAGAGTCAGTGCCTTTAAACTCCTGTTTGGCACAGTTTGCAATTTCTGCGCAAGATTTACCGGAATAGGGAGAACCAATGAGAGACTAGCTGTAGGTGTCTACACGGGCAAATGGAACGCTCATTTCCCACCAGGAAGAGGAATTAACCAAAGGCTCAGCGTGCCCTGCCGGAAACATATTAGGGCCTGAAGCAATCCTGCGGTTTTGCGGCCAGCTCAAAAGAAAGCGAGTTGAAGAAAGGAGCTCAGGGGCACTGTAATTCACAAACCTGCACAGTTATGAATGACAGCTATCGTCCAAAAATGTATGGAATTAAGTCTTCGAAGAGGACTTGAAAGCAGGGCAGACTTTCAGGAAAACGATTTCAGGGGGTAGACTGGAATTGCACTTAAAGCATAGGAAAACAGGCAGAATGTCGACAATGATGCAGTTGGCCGAAAAGGGCGTATGCGTTTTTTCCTGAATATATTCAGGAAAATACGCATACGCCCTTTTTGGCCAACCAAGCAAGCGTGTAAAGGAAATCTGCACTACAATGAAGTCTCACTGCCCCCCGGTCAAAAGGGCCATCTGATAAAAGTGTAAAACCCAGAAAGGCAGGACAGGTCATGGAGAACAGGGAACCTTGTTATGGTGATGGGTGGGATGTAAATTGCCAACAGCCACTCTGGAGAAGTGTATGGTGTTTCCTGAAACACATAGGAAACAAAGCAACACAGCCTATGGCACTTCCCCTTATGGTCCTATAGCTTATGGAAATTAAAATCAAAAACACACAGCCACCCCAAAGTTTGGGACGGCTCTGTTTACAAGAACCTCGTCTACGGTAGAAGTTAAATATCCGAGAAAGCAAAAAATGTATAAAGAAGTTGTGGTACGTACGTACAATGGAATATCACTCAGCAATGTGATCTACGTCATCAGGCCCTTAGCGGCATAATGAGTGGATTCAGGTACGACGATTCTACGAAAATAAGTCACACAGAAAAAGAAACATCATAAGATATCACTAATACACGGAACGTAAACTTGGCTGCAAATGAACTGAATTACAAAACAGAACAGTGTCTCAAATTTAGAAAGCCAACTTATGCTTGCTTATGGGGAAAGGTGAGTTTGGGTGCTGCATAAAACCAGAGATTGAAATTAGCACAGATACCGTTCCATAAGCCAAATATATAATAGACAAGACCTACTCCTTGCTCAACGAAATGGACTCAACACCCCATATTCAACGCCTGGGAATATACCTGACAAGTAAGGATCTTAAGACCCATGGATTTATATGTCTCCATAAGGAAATCAAGCGTGTGTACAGCGGCCTAAACGCAGCAGTGAAAATCCGATAAATCCCATTATCTAAATAAATTTCACAAACACAACACAATGACAGTGAAATACAGAGCAATTCTTAAATAATTCATTCAGGGCTTGTGATGCAACCTGGATTTACCACATCTACACCGAAGGCTGGGGGAGACATAAGGCTGGACACTTCGGGTTCATAGCATTGGTGAGGTTGGGTGAGCAAACGCAGATCCTTTGAAGTCATACTGCATGGTACCCATTCCATGGGTCCCAACTCTCCAGGTTTAAGGGATTCTTCCTTCAGCTAAAACATGCATGGGAAACCCAGAGTATGGTCCACCGTGTGATTGGGAAACGTTTTCAAATGCATCTCAGGTTTCGTCCCCTGGTACTCGGGTTCACCATTCCAGACGCTTTACTAATATTCTCCCCACTTGTTGAGTCAGTGCCTTTAACCTCCTGTTTGGCACAGTTTGCAATTTCTGCGCAAGATGAACAGGAATAGGGAGAACCAATGAGAGACTAGCTGTAGGTGTCTGCACGGGCAAATGGAACGCTCATTTCCCACCAGGAAGAGGAATTAACCAAAGGCTCAGCGTGCCCTGCCGGAACCAGATTAGGGCCTGAAGTAATCCTGCGCTTTTGTGGCCCGCTCACAAGATAGCGAGTTGAAGAAAGGAGCCCAGGGGCACTGTAATTCACAAACCTGCAGAGTTATGAATGACAGCTATCGTCCAAAAATGTATTGAAGTAAGTCTTCGAAGAGGACTTGAAAGCGGGGCAGAATTTCAGGAAAACGATTTCGGGGGTAGACTGGAATTGCACTTAAAGCATAGAAAAAGAGGCAGAATGTCCACAATGATGCACTTGGCCAAAAAGGGCGTATGCGTTTTTTCCTGAATATATTCAGGAAAAAACGCATACGCCCTTTTTGGCCAACCAAGCAAGCGTGTAAAGGAAATCTGCACTACAATGAAGTCTCACTGCCCCCCGGTCAAAACGGCCATCTGAAAAAAGTGTAAAATCCAGAAAGGCAGGACAGGTCATGGAGAACAGGGAGCCTTGTTATGCTGATGGGCGGGATTTAAATTGCCAACAGCCACTCTGGAGAAGTGTATGGTGTTTCCTTTAACACGTAGGAAACAAAGCAACACAGCCTATGGCACTTCCACTTAGGGTCCTATAGCTTAGGGACATTAAAATCAAAAACACACAGCCACCCCAAAGTTTGGGACGGCTCTATTTACAAGAACCTCGTCTACGGTACAAGTTAAATATCCGAGAAAGCAAAAAGTGGATAAAGAAATTGTGGTACGTACGTACAATGGAATATCACTCAGCAATGAAATCTAGGTCATTAGGCCCATAGCGGCATAATGAGTGGATTCAGGTACGACGATTCTACGAGAAATAAGTCACACAGAAAAAGAAACATCATAAGATATCACTAATACACAGAAGGTAAACTTGTCTACACATGAACTGAATTACAAAACAGAACAGCGTCTCAAATTTAGAAAACCAACTTATGCTTGCTTATGGGGAAAGGTGAGTTGGGGTGCTGCATAAAACCAGAGATTGAAATTAGCACAGATATCGTTCCATAAGCCAAATATATAATAGACAAGACCTACTCCTTGCTCAACGAAATGGACTCAACACCCCATATTCAACGCCGGGGAATATACCTGACAAGTAAGAATCTTAAGACCCATCGATTTATATGTCTCCATAAGGAAATCAATCGTGTGTACAGCGGCCTAAACGCAGCAGTGAAAATCCGATAAATCCCATTATCAAAAGAAATTTCAAAAACAAAACACAATGACAGTGAAATACAGAGCAATTCTTAAATAATTCATTCAGGGCTTGTGATGCAACCTGGATTTACCACCTCTACACCCAAAGCTGGTTGAGACATAAGGCTGGACACTTCAGGCTGAAAACAATGGTGAGGTTCGGTGAGCAAACGCAGACCCTTTGAAGTCATACTGCATGGTAACCATTCCATGGGTCCCAACTCTCCAGGGTTAAGGGATTCTTCCTTCAGCTAAAACATGCATGGGAAACCTAGAGTATGGTCCACCGTGTGATTGGGAAACGTTTTCAAATGCATCTCAGGTTTCGTCCCCTGGTACTCTTGTTCACCGTTCCAGACGCTTTACTAACACTCACCCCACTTGGAGAGTCAGTGCCTTTAACCTCCTGTTTGGCACAGTTTGCAATTTCTGCGCAAGATGAACAGGAATAGGGAGAACCAATGAGAGACTAGCTCTAGGTGTCTGCACGTGCAAATGGAACGCTCATTTCCCACCAGGAAGAGGGATTAACCAAAGGCTCAGCATGCCCTGCCAGAGCCAGATTAGGGCCTGAAGCAATCCTGCGGTTTTGTGGCCAGCTCACAAGAAAGCGAGTTGAAGAAAGGAGCTCAGGGGCACTGTACTTCACAAACCTGCAGAGTTATGAATGACAGCTATCGTCCAAAAATGTATTGAAGTAAGTCTTCGAAGAGGACTTGAAAGGGGGGCAGAATTTCAGGAAAACGATTTCAGGGGGTAGACTGGAATTGCACTTAAAGCATAGGAAAAGAGGCAGAATGTCCACAATGATGCACTTGGCCAAAAAGGGCGTATGCGTTTTTTCCTGCATATATTCAGGAAAAAACGCATACGCACTTTTTGGCCAACCAAGCAAGCGCGTAAAGGAAATCTGCACTACAATGAAGTCTCACTGCCCCGCGGTCAAAAGGGCCATCTGAAAAAAGCGTAAAATCCAGAAAGGCAGGACAGGTCATGGAGAACAGGGAGCCTTGTTATGCTGATGGGCGGGATGTAAATTGCCAACAGCCACTCTGGAGAACTGTATGGTGTTTCCTGAAACACGTAGAAAACAAAGCAACACAGCCTATGGCACTTCCACTTAGGGTCCTATAGCTTAGGGAAATTAAAGTCAAAAAAACATAGCCACCCAAAAGTTTGGGACGGCTCTGTTTACAAGAACCTCGTTTACGGTACAAGTTAAATATCCGAGAAAGTAAAAAATGGATAAAGAAGTTGTGGTACGTACGTACAATGGAATAACACTCAGCAATGAAATCTACGTCATCAGGCCCGTAGCGGCATAATGAGTGGATTCAGGTACGACGATTCTACGAGAAATAAGTCACACAGAAAAAGAAACATCATAAGATATCACTAATACACGGAAGGTAAACTTGTCAACACATGAACTGAATTACAAAACAGAACAGGGTCTCAAATATAGAAAACCAACTTATGCTTCCTTATGGGGAAAGGTGAGTTGGGGTGCTGCATCAAACCAGAGATTGAAATTAGCACAGATACCGTTCCATAAGCCAAATATATAATAGAAAAGACCTACTGTTGCTCAACGAAATGGACTCAACACCCCACATTCAACGCCTGAAAATATACCTGACAAGTAAGAATCTTAAGACCCATGGATTTATATGTCTCCATAAGGAAGTCAAGCGTGTGTACAGTGGCCTAAACGCAGCAGTGAAAATCCGATAAATCCCATTAACAAAATGAATTTCAAAAACAAAACACAATGACAGTGAAATAGAGAGCAATTCTTAAATAATTCATTCAGGGCTTGTGATGCAACCTGGATTTACCACATCTACACCCAGAGCTGGGTGAGACATAAGGCTGGACACTTCGGGCTGATAGCATTGGTGAGGTTTGGTGAGCAAACGCAGACCCTTTGAAGTCATACTGCATGGTACCCATTCCATGGGTCCCAACTCTCCAGGTTTAAGGGATTCTTCCTTCAGATAAAACATGCATGGGAAACCCGGAGTATGTTCCACCGTGTGATTGGGAAACGTTTTCAAATGCATCTCAGGTTTCATCCCCTAGTACTCGGGTGCACCGTTCCAGACACTTTACTAACACTCTCCCCACTTGGAAAGTCAGTGCCTTTAACCTTCTGTTTGGCACAGTTTGCAATTTCTGCGCAAGATGAACAGGAATAGGGAGAACCAATGAGAGACTAGCTGTAGGTGTCTGCACGGGCAAATGGAACGCTCATTTCCCACCAGGCAGAGGAATTAACCAAAGGCTCAGTATGCCCTGCCGGAACCAGATTAGGGCCTGAAGCAATCCTGCGGTTTTGCGGCCAGCTCACAAGAAAGCGAGTTGAAGAAAGGAGCTCAGGGGCACTGTAATTCACAATCCTGCAGAGTTATGAATGACAGCTATCGTCCAAAAATGTATTGAAGTAAGTCTTCGAAGAGGACTTGAAAGCGGGGCAGAATTTCAGGAAAACGATTTCAGGAGGTAGACTGGAATTGCACTTAAAGCATAGGAAAAGAGGCAGAATGTCAACAATGATGCACTTGGCCAAAAAGGGCGTATGCGTTTTTTCCTGAATATATTCAGGAAAAAACGCATACGCCCTTTTTGGCCAACCAAGCAAGCTTGTAAAGGAAATCTGCACTACAATGAAGTCTCACTGCCCCCCGGTCAAAAGGGCCATCCGAAACAAGTGTAAAATCCAGAAAGGCAGGACAGGTCATGGAGAACAGGGAGCCTTGTTATGCTGATGGGCGGGATGTAAATTGCCAACAGCCACTCTGGAGATGTGTATGGTGTTTCCTGAAACACGTCGGAAACAAAGCAACACAGCCTATGGCACTTCCACTTAGGGTCCTATAGCTTAGGGAAATTGAAATCAAAAACACACAGCCACCCCTAATTTGGGACGGCTCTGTTTACAAGAACCTCGTCTACGGTACAAGTTACATATCCGTGAAAGCAAAAAATGGATAAAGTAGTTGTGATACGTACGTACAATGGAATATCACTCAGCAATAAGATCTACGTCATCAGGCCCGAAGCGGCATAATGAGTGGATTAACGTACGACGAGTCAACAATAAATAAGTCACACAGAAATAGAAACATCATAAGATATCACTAATACACGGAACGTAAACTTGGCTACACATGAACTGAATTAGCAAACAGAACAGGGTCTCAAATTTAGAAAGCCAACTTATGCTTGCTTATGGGGAATGGTGAGTTGGGGTGCTGCATCAAACCAGAGATTGAAATTAGCACCGATACCGTTCCACAAGCGAAATATATAATAGACAAGACAAACTCCTTGCTCAACGAATTGGACTCAACACCACATATTCAACGCCTGGGAATATACCTGACAAGTAAAAATCTTAAGACCCATGGATTTATATGTCTCCATAAGGAAGTCAAGCGTGTGTACAGGGGCCTAAACGCAGCAGTGAAAATCCGATAAATCCCATTATCAAAATAAATTTCACAAACACAACACAATGACAGTGAAATAGAGAGCAATTCTTAAATAATTCATTCAGGGCTTGTGATGCAACCTGGATTTACCACATCTACACCCAGAGCTGGGTGAGACATAAGGCTGGACACTTCGGGATGATAGCATTGGTGAGGTTGGTTGAGCAAACGCAGATCCTTTGAAGTCATACTGCATGGTACCCATTCCATGGGTCCCAACTCTCCAGGTTTAAGGGATTCTTCCTTCAGCTAAAACATGCATGGGAAACCCAGAGTATGGTCCACCGTGTGATTGGGAAACGTTTTCAAATGCATCTCAGGTTTCCACGCCTGGTACTCGGGTGCACCGTTCCAGACACTTTACTAACCATCTCCCCACTTGGAGAGTCAGTGCCTTTAACCTCCTGTTTGGCACAGTTTGCAATTTTTGCGCAAGATGATCAGGAATAGGGAGAACCAATGAGAGACTAGCTGTAGGTGTCTGCACGGACAAATGGAACGCTCATTTCTCACCAGGAAGAGGAATTAACGAAAGGCTCAGCGTGCCCTGCCGGAACCAGATTAGGGCCTGAAGCCATCCTGCGTTTTTGCGGCCAGCTCATAAGATAGCGAGTTGAAGAAAGGAGCTCAGGGGCACTGTAATTCACAATCCTGCAGAGTTATGAATGACAGCTCTCGTCCAAATATGTATTGAAGTAAGTATTCGAAGAGGACTTGAAAGCGGGGCAGAATTTCAGGAAACGATTTCAGGGGGTAGTCTGGAATTGCACTTAAAGCATAGGAAAAGAGGCAGAATGTCGACAATGATGCAGTTGGCCAAAAAGGGCGTATGCGTTTTTTCCTGAATATATTCAGGAAAAAAAGCATACGCCCTTTTTGGCCAACCAAGCAAGCGTGTAAAGGAAATCTGCACTACAATGAAGTCTCACTGGCCCCCGGTCAAAAGGGCCATCTGAAAAAAGTGTAAAATCCAGAAAGGCAGGACAGGTCATGGAGAACAGGGAGCCTTGTTATGCTGATGGGCGGGATGTAAACTGCCAACAGCCACTCTGGAGAAGTGTATGGTGTTTCCTGAAACACGTAGGAAACAAAGCAACACAGCCTATGGCACTTCCACTTAGGGTCCTATAGCTTAGGGAAATTAAAATCAAAATCACACAGCCACCCCAAAGTTTGCGACGGCTCTGTTTATAAGAACCTCGTCTACGGTAGAAGTTAAATATCCGAGAAAGCAAAAAATGGATAAAGAAGTTGTGGTACATACGTACAATGGAATATCACTCAGCAATGAGATCTACGTCATCAGGCCCGTAGCGGCATAATGAGTGGATTCAGGTACGACGATTCTACGAGAAATAAATCACACAGAAAAAGAAACATCATAAGATATCACTAATACACGGAACGTAAACTTGGCTACACATGAACTGAATTACAAAACAGAACAGGTTCTCAAATTTAGAAAACCAACTTATGCTTGCTTATGGGGAAAGGTGAGTTTGGGTGCTGCATAAAACCAGAGATTGAAATTAGCACAGATACCGTTCAATAAACCAAATATATAATAGACAAGACCTACTCCTTGCTCAACGAAATGGACTCAACACCCCATATTCAACGCCTGGGAATATACCTGACAAGTAAGAATCTTAAGACCAATGGATTTATATGTCTCCATAAGGAAATCAAGGGTGTGTATAGCGGCCTAAACGCAGCAGTGAAAATCCGATAAATCCCATTATCAAAATAAATTTCAAAAACACAACACAATGACAGTGAAATAGAGAGCAATTCTTAAATAATTCATTCAGGGCTTGTGATGCAACCTGGATTTACCACATCTACACCCAGAGCTGGTTGAGTCATAAGGCTGGACACTTCGGGCTGATAGCATTGGTGAGGTTCGGTGAGCAAACGCAGACCCTTTGAAGTCATACTGCATGGTACCCATTCCATGGGTCCCAACTCTCCAGCTTTAAGGGATTCTTCCTTCAGCTAAAACATGCATGGGAAACCCAGAGTATGGTCCACCGTGTGATTGGGAAACGTTTTCAAATGCATCTCAGGTTTCGACCCCTGGTACTCGGGTTCACCGTTCCAGGTGCTTTACTAACACTCTCCCCACTTGGAGAGTCAGTGCCTTTAACTTCCTGTTTGGCACAGTTTGCAATTTCTGCGCAAGATGAACAGGAATAGGGAGAACCAATTAGAGACTAGCTGTAGGTGTCTGCACGGGCAAATGGAACGCTCATTTCCCACCAGGAAGAGGGATTAACCAAAGGCTCAGCGTGCCCTGCCGGAACCAGATTAGGGCCTGAAGCAATCCACGGTTTTGCGGCCATCTCACAAGAAAGCGAGTTGAAGAAAGGAGCTCAGGGGCACTGTAATTCACAAACCTGCAGAGTTATGAATGACAGCTATCGTCCAAAAATGTATTGAAGTAAGTCTTCGAAGAGGACTTGAAAGCGGGGCAGAATTTCAGGAAAACGATTTCAGGGGGTAGACTGGAATTGCACTTAAAGGATAGGAAAAGAGGCCGAATGTGGACAATGATGCACTTGGCCAAAAAGGGCGTATGCGTTTTTTCCTGAATATATTCAGGAAAAAACGCATACGCCCTTTTTGGCCAACCAAGCAAGCGTGTAAAGGAAATCTGCACTACAATGAAGTCTCACAGCCTCCTGGTCCAAACGGCCATCTGAAACAAGTGTAAAATTCAGAAACGCAGGACAGGTCATGGAGAACAGGGAGCCTTTTTATGCTGATGGGCGGGATGTAAATTGCCAACAGCCACTCTGGAGAAGTGTATGGTGTTTCCTGAAACACGTAGGAAACGAAGCAACACAGCCTATGGCACTTCCACTTAGGGTCCTATAGCTTAGGGAAATTAAAATCAAAAACACACAGCCACCCCAAAGTTTGGGACGGCTCTGTTTACAAGAACCTCGTCTACGGTACAAGTTAAATATCCGAGAAAGCAAAAAATGGATAAAGAAGTTGTGGTACGTACGTACAATGGAATATCACTCAGCAATGAGATCTACGTCATCAGGTCCGTAGCGGCATAATGAGTGGATTCAGGTACCACGATTCTACGAGAAATAAGTCACACAGGAAAAGAAACATCATAAGATATCACTAATACACGGAACGTAAACTTGGCTACTCATGAACTGAATTACAAAACAGAACAGGGTCTCAAATTTAGAAAACCAACTTATGCTTGCTTATGGGGAAAGGTGAGTTGGGGTGCTGCATAAAACCAGAGATTGAAATTAGCACAGATACTGTTCCATAAGCAAAATATATAATAGACAAGACCTACACCTGGCTCAATGAAATGGACTCAACACCCCATATTCAAAGCCGGGGAATATACCTGACAAATAAGAATCTTAAGACCCATGGATTTATATGTCTCCATAAGGAAATCAAGCGTGTGTACAGCGGCCTAAACGCAGCAGTGAAAATCCGATAAATCCCATTATCAAAATAAATTTCACAAACAAAACACAATGACAGTGAAATAGAGAGGAATTCTTAAATAATTCATTCAGGGCTTGTGATGCAACCTGGATTTACCACATCCACACCCAGAGCTGGGTGAGACATAAGGCTGGACACTTCGGGCTGATAGCATTGGTGAGGTACGGTGAGCAAACGCAGACCCTTTGACGTCATACTGCATGGTACCCATTCCATGGGTCCCAACTCTCCAGGTTTAAGGGATTCTTCCTTCAGCTAAAACATGCATGGGAAACCCGGAGTATGTTCCACCGTGTGATTGGGAAACGTTTTCAAATGCATCTCAGATTTTGCCCCCTGGTACTGGGGTTCACCATTCCAGACGCTTTACTAACACTCTCCCCACTTGGAGAGTCAGTGCCTTTAACCTCCTGTTTGTCCCAGTTTGCAATTTCTGCGCAAGATGAACAGGAATAGGGAGAACCAATGAGAGACTAGCTTTAGGTGCCTGCACGGGCAAATGGAACGCTCGTTTCCCACAAGGAAGGGGAATTAGCCAAAGGCTCAGTGTGCCCTGCCGGAACCAGATTAGGGCCTGAAGCAATTCTGCGGTTTTGCTGTCAGCTCAAAAGAAAGCGAGTTGAAGAAAGGAGCTCAGGGGCACTGTAATTCACAAACCTGCAGAGTTATGAATGACAGCTATCGTCCAGAAATGTATTAAAGTAAGTCTTCGCAGAGGACTTGAAAGCAGGGCAGAATTTCAGGAAAACGATTTCAGGGGGTAGACTGCAATTGCACTTAAAGCATATTAAAAGAGGCAGAATGTCCACAATGATTCACTTGACCACAAAGGGCGTATGCGTTTTTTCCTGAATATATTCAGGAAAAAACGAATACACCCTTTTTGGCCAACCAAGCAAGCGTGTAAAGGAAATCTGCACTACAATGAAGTTTCACTTCCCCACGGTCAAAAGGGCCATCTGAAAAAAGTGTAAAATCCAGAAAGGCAGGACAGGTCATGGAGAACAGGGAGCCTTGGTATGCTGATGGGCGGGATTTAAATTGCTAACAGCCACTCTGGAGAAATGTACGGTGTTTCCTGAAACACCTAAAAAACTAAGCAACGGAGCCTACGGCACTTCCACTTATGGCCCTATAACTTAGGGAAATTAAAATCAAAAACACACAGGCACCCCAAAGTTTGGGACGGCTGTGTTTACAAGAACCTCGTCTACGGTACAAGTTAAATATCCCAGAATGCGAAAAATGGATAAAGAATTTGAGGTGCATACGTACAATTGAATATCACTCAGCAATGAAATCTATGTCATCAGGCCCGTCGCGGCATAATGAGTGGATTCAGATACGATGATTCTAAGTGAAATAAGTCACACAGAAAATGAAACATTAAGATATCACTAATACACCGAATGTGAACTTGGCTACACATGAACTGAATTACAAAACAGAACAGGGTCTCAAATTTAGAAAAACAACTTATGCTTGCTTAAGGGGAAAGGTGAGTTGGGGTGCTGCATAAAACCAGAGATTGAAATTAGAACAGATACTGTTCCATAAGCCAAATATTTAATAGTCAAGACCTACTCCTTGCTCAACCAAATGGACTAAACACCCCATATTCAATGCCTAGGAATACACCTGCCAATTAAGAATCTTAACACCCATGGATTTATATGTCTCCGTAAGAGAATCAGGCATGTGTACAGCGCCATAAATGCAGCCGTGAAAATCCGATAAATCCCATTATCAAAATAAATTACAAAAACAAAACACAATGATAGTGAAATAGAGAGCAATTCTTAAATAATTCATTCAGGGCTTGCGATGCAACCTGGAGTTACCACATCTACACCTAGAACTGGGTGAGACATAAGGCTGGACACTTCGGGCGGATACCATTGGTGAGGTTCAGTGAGCAAATGCAGACCCTTTGAAGTCATACTGCATGGTACACATTCCATGGGCCCCAACTCTCCAGGTTTAAAGGATTCTACCTTCAGCTAAAACATGCATGGGAATCCCAGAGTATGGTCCACCGTGTGACCGGGAAACGTTTTTAAATGCGTCTCGGTTTTCGTCCCCTTGTACTCGGGTTCACAATTCCAGACGCTTTACTTACACTGTCCCTACCTGGAGAGTCAGTGCCTTTAACCTCCTGTATGGCACAGTTTGCAATTTCTGCGCAAGATGAACAGGAATAGGGAGAACCAATGAGAGACTAGCTGTAGGTGTCTGCACGGGCAAATTTAACGCTCATTACCAACCAGGAAGAGGAATTAGCCAAAGGTTCAGCATGCCGTGCCGGAACCAGATTAGGGCCTGAAGCAATACAGCGGTTTTGCGGCCAGCTCACAAGAAAGCGAGTTGAAGAAAGGAGCTCAGGGGCACTGTAGTTCACAAACCTGCAGAGTTATAAATGACAGCTATCATCCAAAAATATATTGAAGTAAGTCTACAAAGAGGACTTGAACGTGGGGCAGAATTCCAGGACTACGATTTCAGGAGGTAGACGGGAAATCCTCTGAAAGTATAGGAAAAGAGTCAGAATGTCGACAATGATGCACTTGGTCAAAAAGGGCATATGCGTTTTTTCCAGGGCCCTCATTAAAGAGGGTAGGAGGCTCCCAGTATACTTCAGTGGCCAACAGAAGACCCACGTCGCCAAGGCGACGTGAGCCAGCCATGCAGGAGTGACCTCACATCAGAGGGCCCACCTCACAGAAGGGTAAGGAACCCAGGAATGATCAGACCCTCACCAGAGTGCCCACAACAGCAAGGGGCTGGGAACCAGGCAGGAGTGTCCTCACACCCGTGGGACCACATCATCGAAAGTTGAGGTACCCAGCACATGTGGCCTCAAACCAGAGGACCCACATCACCATGGGTCTTGGAGCGAGGCAGGCAGGATTAACCTCCCAACACATGGCCCATTGTATAAAAAAGGTGAGGAATCCAGTCGTTGGAACATCCCAGCAGGCGGCCCAGATCACCGAGGCTATGGGATCCAGGCAGTGATGAACTCACAACAGAGGGCCCTCATCGTGATACTGTAAGCAACCCAGCCGTTGTGACCTCAGAGCACAAGGCCCACATCCCCATGGGGGAGGGAACCAAGCAGGAGTGTCATCGCACCAGTGGGCACACATCAGAAAATGTGGGGAGCCCAGCAGTTAGGGCCAGACACCAGAGGGCCCTCATCACTGAGGAGAGGAGGCTCCCAGCAAGCTCCAACTGCTACCAGAGGGCTGACGTCGCCAATGCGGTGTGTGCCAGCCAGGCAGGAGTGACCTCAGAGCAGAGGACCAACCACACAAAAGTGTGAGGAACACAAAGAGGATCAGACTCTCACCAGAGGGCCCACATCACCAAGGGAATGGAAACCAGGCAGGAGTGTCCTCACACCAGTGGGGCCACATCACCAAAATGTGATGGACCCAGCACACGTGGCCTCAAACTAGAGGACACACATCACCAAGGGGCTGGGAGTGAGGCAGGTGTCTGGAGGGGCACATTTAACTCTAATTTCCCACCAGGAAGAGGAATTAACCAAAGGCTCAGAGTGCCGTGCCACACCCTGATTATGGCCTGAAGCAAACCTGCGGTTTTGTGGCCAGCTTTCAAGGAAGCGAGTTAAGAAAGGAAATCACGGGCACTGTAATTCACAAACCTGCAGAGTTATAAATGACAGCTATTGGCAAAAATATATTGAAGTAAGTCTGCAAAGAGGACTTGAAAACGAGGCAGAATTGAGGAATCATATTTCAGGAGGTAGATTGGAATTGCATTTAAAACATGTGAAAAGCGGCAGTTCTTTGACAGTGATGCACTTGGACGAACAGTGTGTATACATTTTTTCCTGAATATATTCAGGAAAAAACGCATATGCCCTTTTTGGCCAACCAAGCACTCGAGCAATGGAAATCCGTACTACAATGAAGTCTCATTTCCCATTCGTCCAAAGGGCCATCTGAAAAAAGTGTAAAAACCAGAAACACAGGACAGGCCATGGAGAACAGGGAGCCTTGTTATGCTGATGGGCGGGATGTAAATTGCCAACAGACACTCTGGAGATGTTTATGGTGTATCCTGAAACATCTGAAAAACAAAGCTACAGAGACTAGGGCACTTCCACTTTTGGCCCTATAGCTTAGGAAAATTAAAATCAACAAGACACAGCCAACACAAAATTTAGGGCTGCTGTGTTTACAAGAACCTCGAGTCCAGTACAAATTAAATATCCCAGAAAGAAAAAAATGGATAAAGGAGTTGTGCTACTTACGTACAACGGAATATCACTCAGCAATGAAATCAATGTCATCAGGCCTGTAGCAGCAAATTGAGTGGATTTAAGTATGATGATTCTAAGAGAAATATGTCACACAGAGAAAGATAATTATCATAAGATATCACTAATAGAGGGAGTGTTAACTTGGCTACACATAAACTGAATTACAAAACCGAACAGTCTCACATTTAGATAAAAACTTATGCTTGCTTAAGGGGAAAGTTGAGTTGGGGTGCTGTATAAAACCAGAGCTTGAAATTAGCACACATACCATTCCATAAGCCAAATATGTAATAGACAAGACCTACTCTTTGCTCAACGAAATAGACTCATCCATGGTGTATCACCTCACACCTGTTAGAATGGGCATCATCAGAAAATCTACAAACAACAAATGCTGGAAAGGGTGTGGAGATAAGGAACCCTCTTCCACTATTGTTGGGAATGTAAATTGATACAGTCACTGTGGAGAACATTATGGAGTTTCTTATAAAACTAAGAATAGAATTACCATATGATCCAGCAATCCCACTACTGGGCATATACCCAGACAAAACCATAAATCAAAAAGAGACATTCACCTCAATGTTCATTGCATCACTATTTACAATATCCAGGTAATGGAAGCAACCTAAATGCCCACAGACAGACGAATGCATAAAGATGTGGTACAAATATAAAATGGAATATTACTAAGCCATAAAAAGGAATGAAATTGGGTCATTTGTAGAGACGTTGATGGATCTAGAGACTGTCATACAGAGTGAAGTAAGTCAGAAATAGAAAAACAAATCTTGTATATTAATGCATATATGTGGAACCTAGAAAAATTATACAGATGAACCGTTTTTTAAGGCAGAAATAGAGCAACAGATGTAGACAACAAACGTATGGACACCAAGGGGGGAAAGCTGTTGGGGGGTGGTGGTGGGAGGATTGAGAGATTGGGATTGGCATGTATACATTTATATGTATAAAATAGATAACCAAAAAGAACCTGCTGTATAAAAAAATAAAATAAAATTCAAAATTACAAAAAGTAAAACAGAAAAAATATTCTTCCCTTCACATACATGTATTTATATGAATAAATTATTTCCATGCTTATATCTGTAAATACAAAAAAGAGGAATAAAATCTACCTTGAACCAAAAATGAAAAAAAGAAAAAAAAAACAGAACCCACCAGTTACAAAGAGGAAAACCGTATCAGGGCACTTGCTCCAGTTGTAAACAATTCTGTAGTTGGCCAGTGGTGGGGAATCATCTCCCATTCAGCCAGCAGGCCCCACGCAACAAGCGTCCTCATTGCAAAGCTGGGGGACCGTGCCAAGGCATCTGTGAGTAAATGTGGGCCGAGCCCCAGGCCAGCTGCTGCTGAAATGTTCCCACCCTTCCCAGGTAAAACACCTGAATATGTACAAGGACTTGAAAGCCTAGAGGAAGGGCCATGGAGCCACATGAGCGACAGCATGCCAGCCGATTTGGTGCCTGCAGGCCAGCCTGGATGGTCCTGGCCCTGGGTACTCTTCTGGAAGCTTTCCATTTCCCTGCCTGAGATACCCCTGCTGTCCGGGCCCCCACTGCTTTCTTCCTCACTCACCTCTGCCCAGGGAGAAATTCCAGAGGCAGGTATGGGTGACACATCCTCTTCTTTAGCAGGTGGTATCTTGGTAACTGCTGCAGAAAGTCCAGCAGAGCCCCACTCACACTGGGCCACCCACAAAGCCGTGGCCTCTCACTCCCTCCCACCAGTCCAGCCCCGAGACTGCTGACAGGGCAGAGAAAATGGCGTCAGGCACAGCTGCAGGGGCTCTTGCTGCCTGGAGCGGTGTTTATATTGATCTCAAACAGGCACACCTGGGGAGGGCTGGCCGGCACGGTCAGGCTTCCCAGGCCAGCCAATAATCACCCCTCAGGCGCTCACAGTTGCAGAAACTGGAACTTGCTGAATCGGCCAGGTCCAAGGAACAGGTGTGGGCTCCTGAGAGTCAGGATAGACAAGGGGTTGCAGCTCTGGCTTGTTTTCTAATTATATTATCTGGCCCATGAGTGGGAGACAACTTCAAGAAAACCCTCTCCTAATGAGAGGAACCCAGGAGTCAGGGAGAGGAGGGGTGAGGGGTGGGTGGTGGGTGGAGACAGAGGCCTGGTGCCCCAGGTGCAGTGGAAGTCTCTGGAAGACCAGGTGGAGGGAGGCCACACAGAGTGATGCCCAGGGTCACAGACCTGTTGGAGCTGCTGTTTCTTAGTTCAAGTCCTGCTCTGAGGTGCTCTGTGTCAGATCTGAGTGACAGGTGAGCTGGAAGTGCTCTGCAATGAGGGCGATGTGCACGGTACCTGTGTGCCCCGACCTGCCAGGGTAACTGCAAGGGTAGCTCTGTATCCTGGGAGGGGCCTGACCATGAGAGCCCCATGGGCTGCAGGGGAAACTGCCCAGGGAACCCCATATCCTGGGAGGGGCCTGAACAGGAGAGCACTGTGGGCTGCGGTGGGGGGTGGGGTACCTGCCCAGGTGAGCTCCATATCCTGGGATTGGCCTGACCTCGAGAGCCCCATGGGCTGCTGGAGTCCTGGTAATGGATGCCAGGACAGGCAGTGAAGCCACCGAGGATATACCTCCAGTAGTTCCTAAATCCTACACCCTGCTGGTCATTCTACCAACCACCGGGACATGGTATTCTGTATTAGTCTTCAATGATGCCTTCTTTTGTATTCTATTAGTCCCAGAGTCACAAGAAATTTTGGCTTGTGAGTGGCAGGACTCAACATACAACTAAAACAATACTTCTGGGCCGTGTTGCCCCAAGGGTTCAAAAATTCCCACACCATCTTTGGGGAAAGCTCAGTTTAAGACCTAAAAGTTCTACCTCTGGAAAAGGAAACACTCCTTCAATATGCAGATGACATTCTGATCGCCAGCCCTACTAAGGAGACCTCTGAACTACCAAGCCAATAAAGGATAGAAGTTGTCAAATAAAAAGCTCAAATATCACAGACTACGGTGACCTGCCTGGGCTTCATTCTCACAGAAGGTCGGAGAAGCCCATCTCAGGAAAGGGAAGAAACAATTTACAGCCTTACCCATTTCTAAAACTAGAAGACAGCTTAGGGGTTCCTGGGGAGGCCAGGGTTGGTGCTTCTGGATCCCTAACTACAGTCTACTAGCTGGGCCTCTATATGAAACACTGAAAGGAAAAGATGATGATCCTTTTGAATAGAATCCAGAAGTGGCCTTTCAAGAATGGAAAGAGCAGTCAATTCAGACCCTTGCCCTGGAACTCCCTAATTTAGCTAAACCCTTTGACCTTTACATTCCTGGTGAATGGTGAATCGCTATTGGAGTATTAGTGCAAAAACTGGGACCACTTGAAATGGAACAATGCAAGAATGCCATCCCGGTAGGACAAACTACGGTCACCAATGGGCTTGGCCCACCGCCACATCTGGCCAAGATACTGGCGGTGTCTGAAAACCTGGAAATCAGCAGCACAAAAGGCCACCTCCCTCCTAAGGGAAAAGGACCCCACGTGGTGCTCCTAGGCCCCAACCATGCCCTGAAGTTGCAGGGTTTGCTCCGTGGGCACACTGACCTCGAGTGAGGAGGCCCTCCAACTCCAACCTCCAGAGAGATAACCGGGGTAAAGGGGCACCATGACGACTCATGTGACCATCACTTGACCTGGAGTTTCTCTCATAAAACAACAAGAGTGTGTCCCAAAAGAGTAGACTACTGCTTGCAGGACTTACTGCACCCAGAGCGGACTTAATAGTCTTGGCGGGGGAAACGTATATCACGCTGTCACCATAGAAGAGCCTACAGACACTGTGATGATGGTGGCCAATAAGACCGGCTGGACTCCTGTTTACTTCAAAAGGCTGTTGACTCAGTGGCCATCATGGTCCTTCATCACCACTGACCCTGGACTGTCTGGGAGTTGAGCAGGCAGGGTCCTGACACCTGGTGCTCTTTTTACGTTAATTCAGGGGCCTAATTGAAGAAAGTGCAGACTACTGGTCAGAGCATCTAGGCTGGCAGAAACGGTCAGCCTAAGGTGGCTGAACAAATGCAGGGCGGGGTGAAACTGGACCTCACAGCGTCACTGCACATCTCCTTCCTGGACCCTTAAAGGTCATTAGAATCTATAACGCTTCCAATACTGGTGCTCAGGCGGACGAGCAGGGAGGCAGGAGGCCTGGGGACAATCAACGTCACCTGGAGGCTGCTGGGGAGAAGTTCTGACCCTCGCCCACGGGAATGAGTGCTCCTAACTCAGCACTCAGCAGTTACAGAAGAAGGGTCTGCACCCTCAGCACTCTAAGAATGAGGAAGGGGAAAAAAGGCAGAAGAGGGCTTTTTCCCAGGCAAAGCCCCTTAAAAATCCCTGGGAGATAAAAATAGAATCTGGGCAATAAAATAAAGTCTAACCTTTTTTATCCTTTGTGCTTTGTCTAATTTCACGTGCTCCTAGGGTCCCGCATACAGAGGTTCAACAGCCGGCACTTCAGACCAGATTTCCTAGTGCGGAATGGCTGGGTCGACACCTCAGCTCCTGGGACACAGTGCACACTCCGCGATATAGAGCCTGAGCTGCAGCCAACCGGGCCCTTGAGAGCTCCGCCCCCTCCCTCCCACTGACTCTGACAGGATCTCTACACAGCAGCCCAGCCCACAGCCCACGGGGTAGCACATGCTCTCACCTCTCCATTCTCTGATCAAAATATAAAGTTTCCTTTGCTTCTGAACCAAACTCAGTCTCAATCTGTTGGCTCCAATGACACTGGGCAGGGGGACACTTGTTGGGGTCCACTCTGGAGGATCAGTAACAGAAATTGAGAACATTGTAACTTCAATGAACAGATGTTTGAGCCAAACTGTAATTAACATAGAACAGTGTATAAGGCTCGGGTAAAATAAGATGTTTCTAACACTCCCATTTGATATTTCCATCACTTTATTATAAGCAAGTTCAGTGAAAAGGTTTGTCTTATTTGTCAGGTCAATATTAGAGAAACGAAGTGATTTCTTTCCAAGGATGTACATCTAATAATCTTGGTTAAAGCTTCAATCTTGTTTTAAATGCTTTTCCATTGAAAATGATACCTCTCTTTCAGCTCCCCCAATTCTGAGAAGTATAAAATCTTATAATTTATTATTACCAAAGGGGAAAGGTGGGAGGAGGGATAAATTAACAGTTTGGGATTAACACATACACACTGCTATGTATAAAATCGATCATCAACAAGGAACTACTGTATAGCACAGGGAACTACACTCAATATTTTACAATAACCTATAAGGGGAAATCATCTGAAAAAGAATAGATATTTTTATTGACATCATCTATTCATGACAGTTAAAATGGAACGTAAGGGAAGCCGGTGGTGAGTGCTTCTGACCCTGAAGACTTCAATCATCTAAAGTTTGGACTCTGCCTACTTCCCAAGGCCCTTAATGAACATATGTGTAGCCGTAGCTTAAAAAATTCCCCAGTTTGGGTTGTGGAGAGACACTGATTTTGTAAAAGCCCTGGTGTTCTCCTCACATGAATGGGACACTTCCTACAGCTAAAACATGCCTGTCACACCCAGAGGATGGTATACCGTCTGATCGGGAAGAGTTTGGAAAAGGCATCTCATCTCCTCATCTCCTGGTGCTCGGGTTCACCCCTCCAGCGTCTTTACGAACAGTCTCCCCACTTGGAGATGTCAGCACTGTCAACATCCTGTTGCAGACAGTTTGGAATTTGTCCAGAGGATGAAGCAGAAGGAGGAGGAACAATGAGAGACAAGTCCTAGGTGTTCGGACAGGCACATGTCACTCTTATTTCCAATCAGGAAGACGAATTGACCAAAGGCTAGGGTTGCCCATGGAAACAGAATAGGGCTTGAGGAAATTCCGCTGCTTTGTGGCCAGTTCCCATAAACACAAGTTGAAAAATGGAACTCAGGGACACTAAAATTCACGAAACTGCAGAGTTGAAAATATCTATCACTGAAAAATGTCTTGAGGAAAGTCAGAGGAAAGGACTTGTAAGCAACGGAGAATGGCAGGAAAGGGATTGGAAGAGGTAGAAAGGACTCGCCATTAAGCACAAGAAAAGGGGCTGAACATTGCCAACATTGCAATTGGCCAAAAAGGGTGTATGCGTCTTTTTCTGTATGTATTCAAGAAAAGGGCATACACTTTTTTAGCCAACCAAACAGGTGGGCACTGGAAATCAATACTACAAAACATATCACTTCGCATCAGTCAGAAGAGCCTTTCTCATAAAGTGTAAACACCAGAAATGCAGGACAGGGCAAGGAGAAAAGGGAGACCTCTGAGGCTTATACTGGAAATGTATATTGCCAACGGTCACCTGGAGAAGTGTATTGTGTTTACTAAAGCATCTAAAAAATGAGCTACAGAGCACAGGGCACTTGCACTCATGGACGTATATCTTGGGAAAAACAAAAATCGAGAGGACACAGGCACCCCAATGTTTACCGCCTCTATGTTTAAAAGATCCTCGACTAGGATATAATTTATAAGTCTCTGGAGGGAAAAAATGGATAGAGATGTGGCACTTATGTAGAGTGGAATATTACTAAGCCTGGAAATCAATGAAATATGGCCAGTTGTAACAACCACAGAGGAGTTACGTATGATCATTCGAAGTCACATAATTCAAAAAGAAAAAGACACACGATATTACTAATACATGGAATGTAAACGTGGCTACAAATGAACTGAATTACAAAACAGAACGGGGTCTCAAATTTAGAAAACCAACATATGCTTGCTTAAGGATAAAGGAGAGTTGGGGTGCTGCATAAAACCAGAGATAGAAATTAGCACAGATACCTTTCCATAAGCCAAAAATGTAATAGTCAAGACCTACCAGTTGCTCAACGAAATGGACTAAACACCCCATATTCAACGCCTAGGAATACACCTGACTAGTAAGAATCTTCAAACCCATGGATTTATATGTCTCCGTAAGAGAATCAAGCGTGTGTATAGATTTATGAACGCAGCAGAGAAAATCCGATAAATCCAATTATCAAAATGAATTACAAAAATAAAACACAATGACAGTGAAATAGAGAGCTATTCTTAAATAATTCATTCAGAGCTTGTGATGCAACCTGGATTAAACACATCTGCACCAAGAGCTGAGTGAGACATAAGATTGGACACTTCGGGCGGATAGCACTGGTGAGGTACGATGAGCAAATGCACACCATTTGAAGTCATACTGCATGGTACCCATTCCATGGGTCCCACTTCTCCAGGTTTAAGAGATTCTTCCTTCAGCTAAAACATGCATGGGAAACCCAAAGTATGGTGCACCGTGTGACTGGGAAGCGTTTTCAAATGCATCTCAGCTTTCGTACCCTTTTACACGGGTTCACCATTCCGGACCCTTTACTAACACTCTCCACACTTGGAGAGTCAGTGCCTTTAACCTCCTGTTTGGCACAGTTTGCAATTTCTGCACAAGATGTACAGGAATAGGGAGAAGCAATGAGAGACTAGCTGTAGGTGTCTGCACGGGCAAATGGAATGCTCATTTCCCACCAGGAAGAGGAATTAACCAAAGGCTCAGCATGCCCTGCTGTAACCAGATTAGGGCCTGAAGCAATCCTGCGGTTTGCGGGCAGCTCACAAGAAAGCGAGTTGAAGAAAGGAGCTCAGGGGCACTGTAACTCACAAACCTGCAGAGTTAAGAATGACAGCTATCGTCCAATAATGTATTAAAGTAAGTCTTCGAAGAGGACTTGAAAGCGGGGCAGAATTTCAGGAAAACGATTTCAGGGGGTACACTGGAATTGCACTTAAAGCATAGGAAAAGAGGCCGAATGTCCACAATGATGCACTTGGCCAAAAAGGGCGTATGCGTTTTTTCCTGAATATATTCAGGAAAAAACGCATACGCCCTTTTTGGCCAACCAAGCAAGCGTGTAAATGAAATCTGCACTACAATGAAGTCTCACTGCCCCCCGGTCAAACGGGCCATCTGAAAAAAGTGTAAAATCCAGAAAGGCAGGACAGGTCATGGAGAACAGGGAGCCTTGTTATGCTGATGGGCGGGATGTAAATTGCCAACAGCCACTCTGGAGAAGTGTATGGTGTTTCCTGAAACACGTAGGAAACAAAGCAACACAGCCTATGGCACTTCCACTTAGGGTCTTATAGCTTAGGGAAATTAATATCAAAAACACAAAGCCACCCCAAAGTTTCGGACGGCTCTGTTTACAAGAACCTCGTCTACGGTACAAGTTAAATATCCGAGAAAGCACAAAATGGATAAAGAAATTGTGGTATGTACGTACAATGGAATATCAGTCAGCAATGAAATCTACGTCATCAGGCCCGTAGCGGCATAATGAGTGGATTCAGGTACGACGATTCTACGAGAAATAATTCACACAGAAAAAGAAATATCATAAGATATCACTAATACACGGAAGGTAAACTTGTCTACACATGAACTGAATTACAAAACCGAACAGGGTCTCAAATTTAGAAAACCAACTTATGCTTGCTTATGGGGAAAGGTGAGTTGGGATGCTGCATAAAACCAGAGATTGCAATTAGCACAGATATCGTTCCATAAGCCAAATATATAATAGACAGAACCTACTCCTTGCTCAACGAAATGGACTCAACACCCCATATTCAACGCCTGGGAATATACCTGACAAGTAAGAATCTTAAGACCCATGGATTTATATGTCTCCATAAGGAAATCAAGCGTGTGTACAGCGGCCTAAACGCAGCAGTGAAAATCCGATAAATCCCATTATCAAAGTAAATTTCACAAACACAACACAATGACAGTGAAATAGAGAGCAATTCTTAAATAATTCATTCAGGGCTTGTGATGCAACCTGGATTTACCACATCTACACCCAAAGATGGTTGAGACATAAGGCTGGACACTTCAGGCTGATAGCATTAGTGAGGTTCGGTGAGCAAACGTAGACCCTTTGAAGTCATACTGCATGGTAGCCATTCCATGGGTCCCAACTCTCCCGGTTTAAGGGATTCTTCCTTCAGCTAAAACATGCATGGGAAACCCAGAGTATGTTCCACCGTGTGATTGGGAAACGTTTTCAAATGCATCTCAGGTTTCGTCCCCTGTTACTCGGGTTCACCGTTCCAGATGCTTTACTAACACTCTCCCCACATTGAGAGTCAGTGCCTTTAAACTCCTGTTTGGCACAGTTTGCAATTTCTGCGCAAGATTTACCGGAATAGGGAGAACCAATGAGAGACTAGCTGTAGGTGTCTACACGGGCAAATGGAACGCTCATTTCCCACCAGGAAGAGGAATTAACCAAAGGCTCAGCGTGCCCTGCCGGAAACATATTAGGGCCTGAAGCAATCCTGCGGTTTTGCGGCCAGCTCAAAAGAAAGCGAGTTGAAGAAAGGAGCTCAGGGGCACTGTAATTCACAAACCTGCACAGTTATGAATGACAGCTATCGTCCAAAAATGTATGGAATTAAGTCTTCGAAGAGGACTTGAAAGCAGGGCAGACTTTCAGGAAAACGATTTCAGGGGGTAGACTGGAATTGCACTTAAAGCATAGGAAAACAGGCAGAATGTCGACAATGATGCAGTTGGCCGAAAAGGGCGTATGCGTTTTTTCCTGAATATATTCAGGAAAATACGCATACGCCCTTTTTGGCCAACCAAGCAAGCGTGTAAAGGAAATCTGCACTACAATGAAGTCTCACTGCCCCCTGGTCAAAAGGGCCATCTGATAAAAGTGTAAAACCCAGAAAGGCAGGACAGGTCATGGAGAACAGGGAACCTTGTTATGGTGATGGGTGGGATGTAAATTGCCAACAGCCACTCTGGAGAAGTGTATGGTGTTTCCTGAAACACATAGGAAACAAAGCAACACAGCCTATGGCACTTCCCCTTATGGTCCTATAGCTTATGGAAATTAAAATCAAAAACACACAGCCACCCCAAAGTTTGGGACGGCTCTGTTTACAAGAACCTCGTCTACGGTAGAAGTTAAATATCCGAGAAAGCAAAAAATGTATAAAGAAGTTGTGGTACGTACGTACAATGGAATATCACTCAGCAATGTGATCTACGTCATCAGGCCCTTAGCGGCATAATGAGTGGATTCAGGTACGACGATTCTACGAAAATAAGTCACACAGAAAAAGAAACATCATAAGATATCACTAATACACGGAACGTAAACTTGGCTGCAAATGAACTGAATTACAAAACAGAACAGTGTCTCAAATTTAGAAAGCCAACTTATGCTTGCTTATGGGGAAAGGTGAGTTTGGGTGCTGCATAAAACCAGAGATTGAAATTAGCACAGATACCGTTCCATAAGCCAAATATATAATAGACAAGACCTACTCCTTGCTCAACGAAATGGACTCAACACCCCATATTCAACGCCTGGGAATATACCTGACAAGTAAGGATCTTAAGACCCATGGATTTATATGTCTCCATAAGGAAATCAAGCGTGTGTACAGCGGCCTAAACGCAGCAGTGAAAATCCGATAAATCCCATTATCTAAATAAATTTCACAAACACAACACAATGACAGTGAAATACAGAGCAATTCTTAAATAATTCATTCAGGGCTTGTGATGCAACCTGGATTTACCACATCTACACCGAAGGCTGGGGGAGACATAAGGCTGGACACTTCGGGTTCATAGCATTGGTGAGGTTTGGTGAGCAAACGCAGATCCTTTGAAGTCATACTGCATGGTACCCATTCCATGGGTCCCAACTCTCCAGGTTTAAGGGATTCTTCCTTCAGCTAAAACATGCATGGGAAACCCAGAGTATGGTCCACCGTGTGATTGGGAAACGTTTTCAAATGCATCTCAGGTTTCGTCCCCTGGTACTCGGGTTCACCATTCCAGACGCTTTACTAATATTCTCCCCACTTGTTGAGTCAGTGCCTTTAACCTCCTGTTTGGCACAGTTTGCAATTTCTGCGCAAGATGAACAGGAATAGGGAGAACCAATGAGAGACTAGCTGTAGGTGTGTGCACAGGCAAATGGAACCCTCATTTCCCACCAGGAAGAGGAATTAACCAAAGGCTCAGCGTGCCCTGCCGGAACCAGATTAGGGCCTGAAGTAATCCTGCGCTTTTGTGGCCCGCTCACAAGATAGCGAGTTGAAGAAAGGAGCCCAGGGGCACTGTAATTCACAAACCTGCAGAGTTATGAATGACAGCTATCGTCCAAAAATGTATTGAAGTAAGTCTTCGAAGAGGACTTGAAAGCGGGGCAGAATTTCAGGAAAACGATTTCGGGGGTAGACTGGAATTGCACTTAAAGCATAGAAAAAGAGGCAGAATGTCCACAATGATGCACTTGGCCAAAAAGGGCGTATGCGTTTTTTCCTGAATATATTCAGGAAAAAACGCATACGCCCTTTTTGGCCAACCAAGCAAGCGTGTAAAGGAAATCTGCACTACAATGAAGTCTCACTGCCCCCCGGTCAAAACGGCCATCTGAAAAAAGTGTAAAATCCAGAAAGGCAGGACAGGTCATGGAGAACAGGGAGCCTTGTTATGCTGATGGGCGGGATTTAAATTGCCGACAGCCACTCTGGAGAAGTGTATGGTGTTTCCTTTAACACGTAGGAAACAAAGCAACACAGCCTATGGCACTTCCACTTAGGGTCCTATAGCTTAGGGACATTAAAATCAAAAACACACAGCCACCCCAAAGTTTGGGACGGCTCTATTTACAAGAACCTCGTCTACGGTACAAGTTAAATATCCGAGAAAGCAAAAAGTGGATAAAGAAATTGTGGTACGTACGTACAATGGAATATCACTCAGCAATGAAATCTAGGTCATTAGGCCCATAGCGGCATAATGAGTGGATTCAGGTACGACGATTCTACGAGAAATAAGTCACACAGAAAAAGAAACATCATAAGATATCACTAATACACAGAAGGTAAACTTGTCTACACATGAACTGAATTACAAAACAGAACAGCGTCTCAAATTTAGAAAACCAACTTATGCTTGCTTATGGGGAAAGGTGAGTTGGGGTGCTGCATAAAACCAGAGATTGAAATTAGCACAGATATCGTTCCATAAGCCAAATATATAATAGACAAGACCTACTCCTTGCTCAACGAAATGGACTCAACACCCCATATTCAACGCCGGGGAATATACCTGACAAGTAAGAATCTTAAGACCCATCGATTTATATGTCTCCATAAGGAAATCAATCGTGTGTACAGCGGCCTAAACGCAGCAGTGAAAATCCGATAAATCCCATTATCAAAAGAAATTTCAAAAACAAAACACAATGACAGTGAAATACAGAGCAATTCTTAAATAATTCATTCAGGGCTTGTGATGCAACCTGGATTTACCACCTCTACACCCAAAGCTGGTTGAGACATAAGGCTGGACACTTCAGGCTGAAAACAATGGTGAGGTTCGGTGAGCAAACGCAGACCCTTTGAAGTCATACTGCATGGTAACCATTCCATGGGTCCCAACTCTCCAGGGTTAAGGGATTCTTCCTTCAGCTAAAACATGCATGGGAAACCTAGAGTATGGTCCACCGTGTGATTGGGAAACGTTTTCAAATGCATCTCAGGTTTCGTCCCCTGGTACTCTTGTTCACCGTTCCAGACGCTTTACTAACACTCACCCCACTTGGAGAGTCAGTGCCTTTAACCTCCTGTTTGGCACAGTTTGCAATTTCTGCGCAAGATGAACAGGAATAGGGAGAACCAATGAGAGACTAGCTCTAGGTGTCTGCACGTGCAAATGGAACGCTCATTTCCCACCAGGAAGAGGGATTAACCAAAGGCTCAGCATGCCCTGCCAGAGCCAGATTAGGGCCTGAAGCAATCCTGCGGTTTTGTGGCCAGCTCACAAGAAAGCGAGTTGAAGAAAGGAGCTCAGGGGCACTGTACTTCACAAACCTGCAGAGTTATGAATGACAGCTATCGTCCAAAAATGTATTGAAGTAAGTCTTCGAAGAGGACTTGAAAGGGGGGCAGAATTTCAGGAAAACGATTTCAGGGGGTAGACTGGAATTGCACTTAAAGCATAGGAAAAGAGGCAGAATGTCCACAATGATGCACTTGGCCAAAAAGGGCGTATGCGTTTTTTCCTGCATATATTCAGGAAAAAACGCATACGCACTTTTTGGCCAACCAAGCAAGCGCGTAAAGGAAATCTGCACTACAATGAAGTCTCACTGCCCCGCGGTCAAAAGGGCCATCTGAAAAAAGCGTAAAATCCAGAAAGGCAGG
The DNA here is from genome assembly GCF_059928025.1 of Delphinapterus leucas. NCBI lineage: Eukaryota > Metazoa > Chordata > Mammalia > Artiodactyla > Monodontidae > Delphinapterus > Delphinapterus leucas. Next base: position 13,804,330 of record NW_028322238.1, read on the forward strand.
ACAGGTCATGGAGAACAGGGAGCCTTGTTATGCTGATGGGCGGGATGTAAATTGCCAACAGCCACTCTGGAGAACTGTATGGTGTTTCCTGAAACACGTAGAAAACAAAGCAACACAGCCTATGGCACTTCCACTTAGGGTCCTATAGCTTAGGGAAATTAAAGTCAAAAAAACATAGCCACCCAAAAGTTTGGGACGGCTCTGTTTACAAGAACCTCGTTTACGGTACAAGTTAAATATCCGAGAAAGTAAAAAATGGATAAAGAAGTTGTGGTACGTACGTACAATGGAATAACACTCAGCAATGAAATCTACGTCATCAGGCCCGTAGCGGCATAATGAGTGGATTCAGGTACGACGATTCTACGAGAAATAAGTCACACAGAAAAAGAAACATCATAAGATATCACTAATACACGGAAGGTAAACTTGTCAACACATGAACTGAATTACAAAACAGAACAGGGTCTCAAATATAGAAAACCAACTTATGCTTCCTTATGGGGAAAGGTGAGTTGGGGTGCTGCATCAAACCAGAGATTGAAATTAGCACAGATACCGTTCCATAAGCCAAATATATAATAGAAAAGACCTACTGTTGCTCAACGAAATGGACTCAACACCCCACATTCAACGCCTGAAAATATACCTGACAAGTAAGAATCTTAAGACCCATGGATTTATATGTCTCCATAAGGAAGTCAAGCGTGTGTACAGTGGCCTAAACGCAGCAGTGAAAATCCGATAAATCCCATTAACAAAATGAATTTCAAAAACAAAACACAATGACAGTGAAATAGAGAGCAATTCTTAAATAATTCATTCAGGGCTTGTGATGCAACCTGGATTTACCACATCTACACCCAGAGCTGGGTGAGACATAAGGCTGGACACTTCGGGCTGATAGCATTGGTGAGGTTTGGTGAGCAAACGCAGACCCTTTGAAGTCATACTGCATGGTACCCATTCCATGGGTCCCAACTCTCCAGGTTTAAGGGATTCTTCCTTCAGATAAAACATGCATGGGAAACCCGGAGTATGTTCCACCGTGTGATTGGGAAACGTTTTCAAATGCATCTCAGGTTTCATCCCCTAGTACTCGGGTGCACCGTTCCAGACACTTTACTAACACTCTCCCCACTTGGAAAGTCAGTGCCTTTAACCTTCTGTTTGGCACAGTTTGCAATTTCTGCGCAAGATGAACAGGAATAGGGAGAACCAATGAGAGACTAGCTGTAGGTGTCTGCACGGGCAAATGGAACGCTCATTTCCCACCAGGCAGAGGAATTAACCAAAGGCTCAGTATGCCCTGCCGGAACCAGATTAGGGCCTGAAGCAATCCTGCGGTTTTGCGGCCAGCTCACAAGAAAGCGAGTTGAAGAAAGGAGCTCAGGGGCACTGTAATTCACAATCCTGCAGAGTTATGAATGACAGCTATCGTCCAAAAATGTATTGAAGTAAGTCTTCGAAGAGGACTTGAAAGCGGGGCAGAATTTCAGGAAAACGATTTCAGGAGGTAGACTGGAATTGCACTTAAAGCATAGGAAAAGAGGCAGAATGTCAACAATGATGCACTTGGCCAAAAAGGGCGTATGCGTTTTTTCCTGAATATATTCAGGAAAAAACGCATACGCCCTTTTTGGCCAACCAAGCAAGCTTGTAAAGGAAATCTGCACTACAATGAAGTCTCACTGCCCCCCGGTCAAAAGGGCCATCCGAAACAAGTGTAAAATCCAGAAAGGCAGGACAGGTCATGGAGAACAGGGAGCCTTGTTATGCTGATGGGCGGGATGTAAATTGCCAACAGCCACTCTGGAGATGTGTATGGTGTTTCCTGAAACACGTCGGAAACAAAGCAACACAGCCTATGGCACTTCCACTTAGGGTCCTATAGCTTAGGGAAATTGAAATCAAAAACACACAGCCACCCCTAATTTGGGACGGCTCTGTTTACAAGAACCTCGTCTACGGTACAAGTTACATATCCGTGAAAGCAAAAAATGGATAAAGTAGTTGTGATACGTACGTACAATGGAATATCACTCAGCAATAAGATCTACGTCATCAGGCCCGAAGCGGCATAATGAGTGGATTAACGTACGACGAGTCAACAATAAATAAGTCACACAGAAATAGAAACATCATAAGATATCACTAATACACGGAACGTAAACTTGGCTACACATGAACTGAATTAGCAAACAGAACAGGGTCTCAAATTTAGAAAGCCAACTTATGCTTGCTTATGGGGAATGGTGAGTTGGGGTGCTGCATCAAACCAGAGATTGAAATTAGCACCGATACCGTTCCACAAGCGAAATATATAATAGACAAGACAAACTCCTTGCTCAACGAATTGGACTCAACACCACATATTCAACGCCTGGGAATATACCTGACAAGTAAGAATCTTAAGACCCATGGATTTATATGTCTCCATAAGGAAGTCAAGCGTGTGTACAGGGGCCTAAACGCAGCAGTGAAAATCCGATAAATCCCATTATCAAAATAAATTTCACAAACACAACACAATGACAGTGAAATAGAGAGCAATTCTTAAATAATTCATTCAGGGCTTGTGATGCAACCTGGATTTACCACATCTACACCCAGAGCTGGGTGAGACATAAGGCTGGACACTTCGGGATGATAGCATTGGTGAGGTTGGTTGAGCAAACGCAGATCCTTTGAAGTCATACTGCATGGTACCCATTCCATGGGTCCCAACTCTCCAGGTTTAAGGGATTCTTCCTTCAGCTAAAACATGCATGGGAAACCCAGAGTATGGTCCACCGTGTGATTGGGAAACGTTTTCAAATGCATCTCAGGTTTCCACGCCTGGTACTCGGGTGCACCGTTCCAGACACTTTACTAATCATCTCCCCACTTGGAGAGTCAGTGCCTTTAACTTCCTGTTTGGCACAGTTTGCAATTTTTGCGCAAGATGATCAGGAATAGGGAGAACCAATGAGAGACTAGCTGTAGGTGTCTGCACGGACAAATGGAACGCTCATTTCTCACCAGGAAGAGGAATTAACGAAAGGCTCAGCGTGCCCTGCCGGAACCAGATTAGGGCCTGAAGCCATCCTGCGTTTTTGCGGCCAGCTCATAAGATAGCGAGTTGAAGAAAGGAGCTCAGGGGCACTGTAATTCACAATCCTGCAGAGTTATGAATGACAGCTCTCGTCCAAATATGTATTGAAGTAAGTATTCGAAGAGGACTTGAAAGCGGGGCAGAATTTCAGGAAACGATTTCAGGGGGTAGTCTGGAATTGCACTTAAAGCATAGGAAAAGAGGCAGAATGTCGACAATGATGCAGTTGGCCAAAAAGGGCGTATGCGTTTTTTCCTGAATATATTCAGGAAAAAAAGCATACGCCCTTTTTGGCCAACCAAGCAAGCGTGTAAAGGAAATCTGCACTACAATGAAGTCTCACTGGCCCCCGGTCAAAAGGGCCATCTGAAAAAAGTGTAAAATCCAGAAAGGCAGGACAGGTCATGGAGAACAGGGAGCCTTGTTATGCTGATGGGCGGGATGTAAACTGCCAACAGCCACTCTGGAGAAGTGTATGGTGTTTCCTGAAACACATAGGAAACAAAGCAACACAGCCTATGGCACTTCCACTTAGGGTCCTATAGCTTAGGGAAATTAAAATCAAAATCACACAGCCACCCCAAAGTTTGCGACGGCTCTGTTTATAAGAACCTCGTCTACGGTAGAAGTTAAATATCCGAGAAAGCAAAAAATGGATAAAGAAGTTGTGGTACATACGTACAATGGAATATCACTCAGCAATGAGATCTACGTCATCAGGCCCGTAGCGGCATAATGAGTGGATTCAGGTACGACGATTCTACGAGAAATAAATCACACAGAAAAAGAAACATCATAAGATATCACTAATACACGGAACGTAAACTTGGCTACACATGAACTGAATTACAAAACAGAACAGGTTCTCAAATTTAGAAAACCAACTTATGCTTGCTTATGGGGAAAGGTGAGTTTGGGTGCTGCATAAAACCAGAGATTGAAATTAGCACAGATACCGTTCAATAAACCAAATATATAATAGACAAGACCTACTCCTTGCTGAACGAAATGGACTCAACACCCCATATTCAACGCCTGGGAATATACCTGACAAGTAAGAATCTTAAGACCAATGGATTTATATGTCTCCATAAGGAAATCAAGGGTGTGTATAGCGGCCTAAACGCAGCAGTGAAAATCCGATAAATCCCATTATCAAAATAAATTTCAAAAACACAACACAATGACAGTGAAATAGAGAGCAATTCTTAAATAATTCATTCAGGGCTTGTGATGCAACCTGGATTTACCACATCTACACCCAGAGCTGGTTGAGTCATAAGGCTGGACACTTCGGGCTGATAGCATTGGTGAGGTTCGGTGAGCAAACGCAGACCCTTTGAAGTCATACTGCATGGTACCCATTCCATGGGTCCCAACTCTCCAGCTTTAAGGGATTCTTCCTTCAGCTAAAACATGCATGGGAAACCCAGAGTATGGTCCACCGTGTGATTGGGAAACGCTTTCAAATGCATCTCAGGTTTCGAACCATGGTACTCGGGTGCACCGTTCCAGACGCTTTACTAACACTCTCCCCTCTTGGAGAGTCAGTGCCTTTAACCTCCTGTTTGGCACAGTTTGAAAATTCTGCGCAAGATTTACTGGAATAGGGAGAACCAATGAGAGACTAGTTGTAGGTGTCTGCACAGGCAAATGGAAAGCTCATTTCCCACCAAGAAGAGGAATTAAGCAAAGGCTCAGCGTGCCCTGCCGGAACCAGATTAGGGCCTGAAGCAATCCTGCGGTTTTGCGGCCAGCTCACAAGAAAGCGAGTTGACGAAAGGAGCTCAGGGGCACTGTAATTCACAAACCTGCAGAGTTATGAATGACAGCTATCGTACAAAAATGTATTGAAGTAAGTTTTCGAAGAGGACTTGAAAGCGGGGCAGAAATTCAGGAAAACGATTTCAGGGGGTAGACTGGAATTGCACTTAAAGCATAGGAAAAGAGGCAGAATGTCCACAATGATGCACTTGGCCAAAAAGGGCGTATGCGTTTTTTCCTGAATATATTCAGGAAAAAACGCATACGCCCTTTTAGGCCAACCAAGCAAGCGTGTAAAGGAAATCTGCACTACATTGAAGCCTCACTGCCCCCCGGTCAAAAGGGCCATCTGAAAAAAGTGTAAAATCCAGAAAGGCAGGACAGGTCATGGAGAACAGGGAGCCTTGTTATGCTGATGGGCGGGATGTAAATTGCCAACAGCCACTCTGGAGAAGTGTATGGTGTTTCCTGAAACACGTAGGAAACAAAGCAACACAGCCTATGGCACTTCCACTTAGGGTCCTATAGCTTAGGGAAATTAAAATCAAAAACACACAGGCACCCCAAAGTTTGGGACGGCTCTGTTTACAAGAACCTCGTCTACGGTACAAGTTAAATATCCGAGAAAGCAAAAAATGGATAAAGAAGTTGTGGTACGTACGTACAATGGAATATCACTCAGCAATGAGATCTACGTCATCAGGCCCGTAGCGGCATAATGAGTGGATTCAGGTACGACGACTCTACGAGAAATAAGTCACACAGAAAAAGAAACATCATAAGATATCACTAATACACGGAACGTAAACTTGGCTACACATGAACTGAATTACAAAACAGAACAGGGTCTCAAATTTCGAAAACCAACTTATGCTTGCTTATGGGGAAAGGTGAGTTGGGGAGCTGCATCAAACCAGAGATTGAAATTAGCACAGATACCGTTCCATAAGCCAAATATATCATAGACAAGACCTACTCCTTGCTCAACGAAATGGACTCAACACCCCATATTCAACGCCTGGGAATATACCTGACAAGTAAGAATCTTAAGACCCATGGATTTATATGTCTCCATAAGGAAATCAAGCGTGTGTACAGCGGCCTAAACGCAGCAGTGAAAATCCGATAAATCCCATTATCAAAGTAAATTTCACAAAAAAACACAATGACAGTGAAATAGAGAGCAATTCTTAAATAATTCATTCAGGGCTTGTGATGCAACCTGGATTTACCACATCTACACCCAGAGCTGGGTGAGACATAAGGCTGGACACTTCGGGCTGATAGCATTGGTGAGGTTCGGTGAGGAAATGCAGACCCTTTGAAGTCATACTGCATGGTAGCCATTCCATGGTCCCAACTCTCCAGGTTTAAGGGATTCTTCCTTCAGCTAAAACATGCATGGGAAACCCAGAGCGTGGTCCACCGTGTAATTGGGAAACGTTTTCAAATGCATCTCAGGTTTCGTACCCTGGTACTCGGGTTCACCGTTCCAGACGCTTTACTAACACTCTCCCCACTTGGAGAGTCAGGGCCTTTAACCTCCTGTTTGGCACAGTTTGCAATTTCTGAACAAGATGAACAGGAATAGGGAGAACCAATGAGAGACTAGCTGTAGGTGTCTGCACGGGCAAATGGAACGCTCATTTCCCACCAGGAAGAGGGATTAACCAAAGGCTCTGCGTGCCCTGCCGGAACCAGATTAGGGCCTGAAGCAATCCTGCGGTTTTTCGACCAGCACACAAGAAAGCGAGTTGAAGAAAGGAGCTCAGGGCCACTGTAATTCACAAACCTGCAGAGTTATGAATGACAGCTATCGTCCAAAAATGTATTGAAGTAAGTCTTCGAAGAGGACTTGAAAGCGGGGCAGAATTTCAGGAAAACGATTTCAGGGGGTAGACTGGAATTGCATTTAAAGCATAGGAAAAGAGGCAGAATGTCCACAGTGATTCACTTGGCCAAAAAGGGCGTATGCGTTTTTTCCTGAATATATTCAGGAAAAAATGCATACACACTTTTTGGCCAACCAAGCAAGCGTGTAAAGGAAATCTGCACTACATTGAAGTCTCACTGCCCCCCGGTCAAAAGGGCCATCTGAAAAAAGTGTAAAATCCAGAAAGGCAGGACAGGTCATGGAGAACAGGGAGCCTTGTTTTGCTGATGGGCGGGATGTAAATTGCCAACAGCCACTCTGGAGAAGTGTATGGTGTTTCCTGAAACACGTAGGAAACCAAGCAACACAGCCTATGGCACTTCCACTTATGGTCCTATAGCTTAGGGAAATTAAAATCAAAAACACACAGGCACCCCAAAGTTTGGGACGGCTCTGTTTACAAGAACCTCATCTACGGTACAAGTTAAATATGCGAGAAAGCAAAAAATGGATAAAGAAGTTGTGGTACGTACGTACAATGGAATATCACTCAACAATCAGATCTTCGTCATCAGGCCCATGGCAGCATAATGAGTGGATTAACGTAGGAGGAGTCTACGAGAAATAAGTCACACAGAAAAAGAAACATCATAAGATATCACTAATACACGGAACATAAACTTGGCTACACATGAACTGAATTACAAAACAGAACAGGGTCTCAAATTTAGAAAACCAACTTATGCTTGCTTATGGGGAAAGGTGAGTTGGGGTGCTGCATCAAACCAGAGATTGAAATTAGCACAGATACCGTTCCATAAGCCAAATATATAATAGACAAGACCTACTGTTGCTCAACGAAATGGACTCAACACCCCATATTCAACGCCTGGGAATATACCTGACAAGTAAGAATCTTAAGACCCATGGATTTATATGTCTCCATAAGGAAGTCAAGCGTGTGTACAGTGGCCTAAACGCAGCAGTGAAAATCCGATAAGTCCCATTAACAAAATAAATTTCACAAACAAAACACAATGACATGCAAATGAAGCAAATGACAAAGGATTAATCTCCAAAATTTACAAGCAGCTCATTCAGCTCAATAACAAAAAAACAAACAACCCAATCCAAAAATGAGCAGAAGACCTAAATAGACATTTCTCCAAAGAAGATATACAGAATGCCAACAAACACATGAAAGAATGCTCAACATCATTAATCATTAGAGAAATGCAAATCAAAACTACAATGAGATATCATCTCACACCAGTCAGAATGGCCATCATCAAAAAATCTAGAAACAGTAAATGCTGGAGAGGGTGTGGAGAAAAGGGAACACTCTTGCACTGCTGGTGGGAATGTGAATTGGTTCAGCCACTATGGAGAACAGTATGGAGGTTCCTTAAAAAACTACAAATAGAATTACCATATGACCCAGCAATCCCACTACTGGGCATATACCCTGGGAAAACCAAAATTCAAACAGAGTCATGTACCAAAATGTTCATTGCAGCTCTATTTACAATAGCCCGGAGATGGAAACAACCTAAGCGCCCATCATCGGATGAATGGATAAAGAAAATGTGGCACATATATACAATGGAATATTACTAAGCCTTAAAAAGAAATGAAATTGAGCTATTTGTAATGAGATGGATAGACCTAGAGTCTGTCATACAGAGTGAAGTAAGTCAGAAAGAAAAAGACAAATACCGTATGCTAACACATATATATGGAATTTAAGGGGATAAAAAATGTCATGAAGAACCTAGGGGTAAGACAGGAATAAAGACGCAGACCTACTGGAGAACGGACTTGAGGATATGGGGAGGGGGAGGGGTGAGCTTTGACAGGGCGAGAGAGAGTCATGGACATATACACACTAACAAACGTAGTAAGGTAGATAGCTAGTGGGAAGCAGCCGCAAGGCACAGGGATATTAGCTTGGTGCTTTGTGACAGCCTGGAGGGGTGGGATAGGGAGAGTGGGAGGGAGGGAGACGCAAGAGGGAAGACATATGGGAACATATGTATATGTATAACTGATTCACTTTGTTATAAAGCAGAAACTAACACACCATTGTAAAGCAATTATACCCCAATAAAGATGTTTAAAAAAAAAACACAATGACAGTGAAATAGAGAGCAATTCTTAAATAATTCATTCAGGGCTTGTGATGCAACCTGGATTTACCACATCTACACCCAGAGCTGGTTGAGACATAAGGCTGGATACTTTGGGCTGATAGCATTGGTGAGGTTTGGTGAGCAAACGCAGACCCTTTGAAGTCATACTGCATGGTACCCATTCCATGGGTCCCAACTCTCCAGGTTTAAGGGATTCTTCCTTCAGCTAAAACATGCATGGGAAACCCGGAGTATGTTCCACCGTGTGATTGGGAAACGTTTTCAAATGCATCTCAGGTTTCGTCCCCTGGTACTCAGGTGCACCGTTCCAGACACTTTACTAAAACTCTCCCCACTTGGAAAGTCAGTGCCTTTAACCTCCTGTTTGGCACAGTTTGCAATTTCTGCGCAAGATGAACAGGAATAGGGAAAACCAATGAGAGACTAGCTGTAGGTGTCTGCACGGGCAAATGGAATGCTCATTTCCCACCAGGAAGAGGAATTAACCAAAGGCTCAGCGTGCCCTGCCGGAACCAGATTAGGGCCTGAAGCAATCCTGCAGTTTTGCGGCCAGCTCACAAGAAAGCGAGTTGAAGAAAGGAGCTCAGGGGCACTGTAATTCACAATATTGCAGAGTTATGAATGACAGCTATCGTCCAAAAATGTATTGAAGTAAGTTTTCGAAGAGGACTTGAAAGCGGGGCAGAATTTCAGGAAAACGATTTCAGGAGGTAGACAGGAATTGCACTTAAAGCATAGGAAAAGAGGCAGAATGTCCACAATGATGCACTTGGCCAAAAAGGGCGTATGCGTTTTTTCCTGAATATATTCAGGAAAAAATGCATACGCCCTTTTTGGCCAACCAAGCAAGCGTGTAAAGGAAATCTGCACTACATTGAAGTCTCACTGCCCCCCGGTCAAAAGGGCCATCTGAAAAAAGTGTAAAATCCAGAAAGGCAGGACAGGTCATGGAGAACAGGGAGCCTTGTTATGCTGATGGGCGGGATGTAAATTGCCAACAGCCACTCTGGAGAAGTGTATGGTGTTGCCTGAAACACGTAGGAAACAAAGCAACACAGCCTATGGCACTTCCACTTAGGGTCCTATAGCTTAGGGAAATTAAATTCAAAAACACAGAGGCACCCCAAAGTTTGGGACGGCTCTGTTTACAAGAACCTCGTCTACGGTACAAGTTAAATATCCGAGAAAGCAAAAAATGGATAAAGAAGTTGTGGTACGTACGTACAATGGAATATCACTCAACAATGAGATCTACGTCATCAGGCCCATAGCGGCATAATGAGTGGATTCAGGTACGACGATTCTACGAGAAATAAGTCACACAGAAAAAGAAACATCATAAGTTATCACTAATACACGGAACATAAACTTGGCTACACATGAACTGAATTACAAAACAGAACAGGGTCTCAAATTTAGAAAACCAACTTATGCTTGCTTATGGGGAAAGGTGAGTTGGGGTGCTGCATAAAACCAGAGATTGAAATTAGCACAGATACCGTTCCATAAGCCAAATATATAATAGACAAGACCTACTGTTGCTCAACGAAATGGACTCAACACCCCATATTCAACGCCTGGGCATATACCTGACAAGTAAGAATCTTAAGACCCATGGATTTATATGTCTCCATAAGGAAGTCAAGCGTGTGTACAGTGGCCTAAACGCAGCAGTGAAAATCCGATAAATCCCATTAACAAAATAAATTTCACAAACAAAACACAATGACATGCAAATGAAGCAAATGACAAAGGATTAATCTCCAAAATTTACAAGCAGCTCATGCAGCTCAATAACAAAAAAACAAACAACCCAATCCAAAAATGGGCAGAAGACCTAAATAGACATTTCTCCAAAGAAGATATACAGAATGCCAACAAACACATGAAAGAATGCTCAACATCATTAATCATTAGAGAAATGCAAATCAAAACTACAATGAGATATCATCTCACACCAGTCAGAATGGCCATCATCAAAAAATCTAGAAACAATAAATGCTGGAGAGGGTGTGGAGAAAAGGGAACACTCTTGCACTGCTGGTGGGAATGTGAATTGGTTCAGCCACTATGGAGAACAGTATGGAGGTTCCTTAAAAAACTACAAATAGAATTACCATATGACCCAGCAATCCCACTACTGGGCATATACCCTGGGAAAACCAAAATTCAAAAAGAGTCATGTACCAAAATGTTCATTGCAGCTCTATTTACAATAGCCCGGAGATGGAAACAACCTAAGCGCCCATCATCGGATGAATGGATAAAGAAAATGTGGCACATATATACAATGGAATATTACTCAGCCTTAAAAAGAAATGAAATTGAGCTATTTGTAATGAGATGGATAGACCTAGAGTCTGTCATACAGAGTGAAGTAAGTCAGAAAGAAAAAGACAAATACCGTATGCTAACACATATATATGGAATTTAAGGGGAAAAAAATGTCATGAAGAACCTAGGGGTAAGACAGGAATAAAGACGCAGACCTACTGGAGAACGGACTTGAGGATATGGGGAGGGGGAGGGGTGAGCTTTGACAGGGCGAGAGAGAGTCATGGACATATACACACTAACAAACGTAGTAAGGTAGATAGCTAGTGGGAAGCAGCCGCAAGGCACAGGGATATTAGCTTGGTGCTTTGTGACAGCCTGGAGGGGTGGGATAGGGAGAGTGGGAGGGAGGGAGACGCAAGAGGGAAGACATATGGGAACATATGTATATGTATAACTGATTCACTTTATTATAAAGCAGAAACTAACACACTATTGTAAAGCAATTATACCCCAATAAAGATGTTTAAAAAAAAAACACAATGACAGTGAAATAGAGAGCAATTCTTAAATAATTCATTCAGGGCTTGTGATGCAACCTGGATTTACCACATCTACACCCAGAGCTGGGTGAGACATAAGGCTGGACACTTCGGGCTGATAGCATTGGTGAGGTTCGGTGAGCAAACGCAGACCCTTTGAAGTCATACTGCATGGTAGCCATTCCATGGGTCCCAACTCTCCAGGTTTAAGGGATTCTTCCTTCAGCTAAAACATGCATGGGAACCCCAGAGTATGGTCCACCCTGTGATTGGGAAACGTTTTCAAATGCATCTCAGGTTTCGTCCCCTGGTACTCGGGTTCACCGTTCCAGACGCTTTACTAACACTCTCCCCACATGGAGAGTCAGTGCCTTTAACCTCCTGTTTGGCACAGTTTGCAATTTCTGCGCAAGATGAACAGGAATAGGGAGAACCAATGAGAGACTAGCTGTAGGTGTCTGCACGGGCAAATGGAACGCTCATTTCCCACCAGGAAGAGGGATTAACCAAAGGCTCAGCGTGCCCTGCCGGAACCAGATTAGGGCCTGAAGCAATCCTGCGGTTTTGTGGCCAGCTCACAAGAAAACGAGTTGAAGAAAGGAGCTCAGGGGCACTGTAATTCACAAACCTGCAGAGTTATGAATGACAGCTATCGTCCAAAAATATATTGAAGTAAGTCTTCGAAGAGGACTTGAAAGTGGGGCAGAATTTCAGGAAAATGATTTCAGGGGGTAGACTGGAATTGCACTTAAAGCATAGGAAAAGAGGCAGAATGTCGACAATGATGCACTTGGCCAAAAAGGGCGTATGCGTTTTTTCCTGAATATATTCAGGAAAAAACGCATACGCCCTTTTTGGCCAACCAAGGAAGCGTGTAAAGGAAATCTGCACTACAATGAAGTCTCATTGCCCCCCGTTCCAAAAGGCCATCTGAAACAGGTGTAAAATCCAGAAAGGCAGGACAGGTCATGGAGAACAGGGAGCCTTGTTATGCTGATGGGCGGGATGTCAATTGCCAACAGCCACTCTGGAGAAGTGTATGGTGTTTCCTGAAACACGTAGGAAACAAAGCAACACAGCCTATGGCACTTCCACTTAGGGTCCTATAGCTTAGGGAAATTAAAATCAAAAACACACAGGCACCCCAAAGTTTGGGACGGCTGTGTTTACAGGAACATCGTCTACGGTACAAGTTAAATATCCGAGAAAGCAAAAAATGGATAAACAAGTTGTGGTACGTATGTACAATGGAATATCACTCAGCAATGAGATCTACGTTATCAGGCCCATAGCGGCATAATGAGTGGATTCAGGTACGACGATTTTACGAGAAATAAGTCGCATAGAAAAAGAAACATCATAAGTTATCACTAATACACGGAAGGTAAACTTGTCTACACATGAACTGAATTACAAAACAGAACAGGGTCTCAAATTTAGAAAACCAACTTATGCTTGCTTATGAGGAAAGGTGAGTTGGGGTGCTGCATAAAACCAGAGATTGAAATTAGCACAGATATCGTTCCATAAGCCAAATATATAATAGACAAAACCTACTCCTTGCTCAACGAAATGGACTCAATACCCCATATTCAACGCCTGGGAATATACCTGACAAGTAAGAATCTTAAGACCCATGGATTTATATGTCTCCATAAGGAAATCAAGCGTGTGTACAGCGGCCTAAACGCAGCAGTGAAAATCCGATAAATCCCATTATCAAAATAAATTTCAAAAACAAAACACAATGACAGTGAAATACAGAGCAATTCTTAAATAATTCATTCAGGGCTTGTGATGCTACCTGGATTTACCACCTCTACACCCAAAGCTGGTTGAGACATAAGGCTGGACACTTCAGGCTGATTGCAATGGTGAGGTTCGGTGAGCAAACGCAGACCCTTTGAAGTCATACTTCATGGTAGCCATTCCATGGGTCCCAACTCTCCAGGTTTAAGGGAATCTTCCTGCAGCTAAAACATGCATGGGAAACCCAGAGTATGGTCCACCGTGTGATTGGGAAACGTTTTCAAATGCATCTCAGATTTCGTACCCTGGTACTCGGGTTCACCATTCCAGACGCTTTACTAACACTCTCCCCACTTGGAGAGTCAGTGCCTTTAACCTCCTGTTTGGCACAGTTTGCAATTTCTGCGCAAGACGAACAGGAATAGGGAGAACCAATGAGAGACTAGCTGTAGGTGTCTGCACGGGCAAATGGAACGCTCATTTCCCACCAGGAAGAGGGATTAACCAAAGGCTCAGCGTGCCCTGCCGGAACCAGATTAGGGCCTGAAACAATCATGCGGTTTTGCGGCCAGCTCACAAGAAAGCGAGTTGAAGAAAGGAGCTCAGGGGCACTGTAATTCACAAACCTGCAGAGGGATGAATGACAGCTATCATCCAAAAATGTATTGAAGTAAGTCTTCGAAGAGGACTTGAAAGCGGGGCAGAATTTCAGGAAAACGATTTCAGGGGGTAGACTGGAATTGCACTTAGAGCATAGGTAAAGAGGGAGAATGTCGACAATGATGCACTTGGCCAAAAAAGGCGTATACGTTTTTCCCTGAATATATTCAGGAAAAACGCATATGCCCTTTTTGGCCAACCAAGCAAGCATGAAAAGGAAATCTGCACTACAATGAAGTCTCACTGCCCTCCGGTCAAAATGGCCATCTGAAAAAAGTGTAAAATCCAGAAAGGCAGGACAGGTCATGGAGAACAGGGAGCCTTGTTATGCTGATGGGCGTGATGTACATTGCCAACAGCCACTCAGGAGAAGTGTATGGTGTTTCCTGAAACACGTAGGAAACAAAGCAACACAGCCTATGGCACTTCCACTTAGGGTCCTATAGCTTAGGGAAATTAAAATCAAAAATACACAGCCACCCCAAAATTTGGAATGGCTCGGTTACAAGAACCTCGTCTACGGTACAAGTTAAATATCTGAGAAAGCAAAACATGGATAAAGAAGTTGTGGTACGTACGTACAATGGAATATCACTCAGCAATGAAATCTGTGTCATCAGGCCCCTAGCGGCATAATGAATTGATTCAAGTACGATGATTCTACGAGAAATAATCACACAGAAAAAGAAAGATCATAAGATATCACTGATACACGGAACGTAAAGTTGGCTACAAATGAACTGAATTACGAAACAGAACAGGGTCTCAAATTTAGAAAACCAACTTATGCTTGCTTATGGGGAAAGGTGAGTTGGGGTGCTGCATAAAACCAGAGATTGAAATTAGTACAGATACCGTTCCATAAGCCAAATATATAATACACAAGACCTACTCCTTGCTCAACGAATTGGACACAACACCCCTTATTCAACGCCAGGGAATATACCTGACAAGTAAGAATCTTAAAACCCATGGATTTATATGTCTCCATAAGGAAATCAAGCATGTGTACAGCGGCCTAAACACAACAGTGAAAATCCGATAAATCCCATTATCAAAATAAATTTCAAAAACAAAACACAATGACAGTGAAATAGAGAGCAATTCTTAAATAATTCATTCAGGGCTTGTGTTGCAACCTGGATTTACCACATCTACACCCAGAGCTGGGTGAGACATAAGGCCGGACACTTTGGGCTGATAGCATTGGTGAGGTTCGGTGAACAAATGCAGACCCTTTGAAGTCATACTTCATGGTACCCATTCCATGGGTCCCAACTCTCCAGGTTTAAGGGATTCTTCCTTCAGCTAAAACATGCATGGGAAACCCAGAGTATGGTCCACCGTGTGATTGGGAAACGTTTTCAAATGCATCTCAGGTTTCGTCCCCTCGTTCTCGGGGTCACCATTCCAGACGCTTTACTAACATTCTCCCCACATGGAGAGTCAGTGCCTTTAACTTCCTGTTTGGCACAGTTTGCAATTTCTGCGCAAGATGAACAGGAATAGGGAGAACCAATGAGAGACTAGCTGTAGGTGTCTGCACGGGCAACTGGAACGCTCGTTTCCCACAAGAAAGGGGAAATAGCCAAAGGCTCAGCGTGCCCTGCCAGAACCAGATTAGGGCCTGAAGCAATCCTGCGGTTTTGCGGCCAGCTCACAAGAAAGCGAGTTGAAGAAAGGAGCTCAGGGGCACTGTAATTCACAAACCTGCAGAGTTATAAATGACAGCTATCATCCAAAAATATATTGAAGTAAGGCTACAAAGAGGACTTGAACGTGGGGCAGAATTCCAGGACTACGATTTCAGGAGGTAGAAGGGAAATCCTCTGAAAGTATAGGAAAAGAGTCAGAATGTCGACAATGTTGCACTTGGTCAAAAAGGGCATATGCGTTTTTTCCAGGGCCCTCATTAAAGAGGGTAGGAGCCTCCCAGTATGCTTCAGTGGCCAACAGAAGACCCACGTCGCCAAGGCGACGTGAGCCAGCCATGCAGGAGTGACCTCACATCAGAGGGCCCACCTCACAGAAGGCTAAGGAACCCAGGAAGGATCAGACCCTCACCAGAGTGCCCACAACAGCAAGGGGCTGGGAACCAGGCAGGAGTGTCCTCACACCCGTGGGACCACATCATCGAAAGTTGAGGTACCCAGCACATGTGGCCTCAAACCAGAGGACCCACATCACCATGGGTCTCGGAGCGAGGCAGGCAGGATTAACCTCCCAACACATGGCCCATTGTATAAAAAAGGTGAGGAATCCAGCCGTTGGAACATCCCAGCAGGCGGCCCAGATCACCGAGGCTATGGGATCCAGGCAGTGATGAACTCACAACAGAGGGCCCTCATCGTGATACTGTAAGCAACCCAGCCGTTGTGACCTCAGAGCACAAGGCCCACATCCCCATGGGGGAGGGAACCAAGCAGGAGTGTCATCGCACCAGTGGGCACACATCAGAAAATGTGGGGAGCCCAGCAGTTAGGGCCAGACGCCAGAGGGCCCTCATCACTGAGGAGAGGAGGCTCCCAGCAAGCTCCAACTGCTACCAGAGGGCTGACGTCGCCAATGCGGTGTGTGCCAGCCAGGCAGGAGTGACCTCAGAGCAGAGGGCCAACCACACAAAAGTGTGAGGAACCCAAAGAGGATCAGACTCTCACCAGAGGGCCCACATCACCAAGGGAATGGAAACCAGGCAGGAGTGTCCTCACACCAGTGGGGCCACATCACCGAAATGTGATGGACCCAGCACACGTGGCCTCAAACTAGAGGACACACATCACCAAGGGGCTGGGAGTGAGGCAGGCAGGAGGAGCCTCAAAACAGAGGGCCCATAGAATAAAAAAGGTGAGGAATCCCGCAGTTGGAACCTCCCAGCAGGCGGCCAGGAGCAGCGAGGATATGGGATCCAGGCCTGACTGAACACAAAACAGAGGGCCCTCATCATGAAACTGTGAGCAACCCAGCCGTTGGGACCTCAGAGCAGAAGGCCCACATTCCCATGTGGTTGGGAACCTGGCAGGAGTGTACTCGCACCACAGGGCGCACATTAGAGAATTTTGGGAGCCCAGAAGTTAGGGCCTGACGCCAGAGGGCCCTCATCACCGAGGAGAGGAAGCTCCCAGCGGGCTCCAACTGCCACAAGAGGTCCGACGTTGCCAAGGTGGGGTGTGCCAGCCAGGCAGGAGTGACCTCACAGCAGAGGGTCCACCTCACAGAAGGGTGAGGAACCCAGCCAGGATCAGACTCTCACCAGAGGGCCCACATCACCAAGGGGATAGGAACCAGGCAGGAGTGTCCTCACACCAGTGGGGCCACATAATCGAAAGGTGAGGGACCCAGCACACGTAGCCTCAAACCAGAGGACACACATCACCAAGGGGCTGGGAGTCAGGCAGGCAGGAAGAGTCTCAAAACAGAGGGCCCATAGAAGAAAAAAGGTGAGGAATCCCGCAGTTGGAACATCCCCGCAGGCAGCCAGGAGCAGCGAGGCTATTGGATCCAGGGCGGAGTGAACTCACACCAGAGGACCCTCATCATGAAACTGAGCAACCCACCATTGGGACCTCAGAGCAGAAGACCCACATTCCCATGGGGTTGGGAACCTGGCAGGAGTGTAGTCGCACCACAGGGCGCACATCAGAAAATTTTGGGAGCCCAGGAGTTAGGGTCTGACGCCAGAGGGCCCTCATTACCGAGGGGTGGAGACCCCCAGCAGGCACCAACTCCCAACTGAGGGCCCACGTCGCCAAGGTGATGTGTGCCAGCCAGGCAGGAGTGACCTCACAGCAGAGGGTCTACCTCACAGAAGGGTGAGGAAACCAGCCAGGATAAGACTCTCACCAGAGAGCCCACATCACCAAGGGGATCGGAAAAAGGCAGCAGTGTCCTCACACCAGTGTGGCCACATTATAGAAAGGTGAGGAACCCAGCACATGTGGCCTAAACCAGAGGACCCACATTTCCAAGGTGCTCCGAGTGAGGCAAGCAGGAGTAGCCTAACAACACAGGGCCCACAGAATAAAAAATGTGAGGAATCCAGCAGTTTGAACCTCCCAGCAGGTGGCCCAGAGCACGGAGTCTATGGGATCCAGGCCACAGTGAACTCACAGCAGAGGGCCCACATCATGAAACTGTGAGCAACCCAGCCGGTGGAACCTCAGAGCAGAAGACCCACATCCCCATGGGGATAGGAACCTCGCAGGAGTGTCCTCGCACAACTTAACACGTATCAGAAAATGTGGGAACCCAGCAGTTAGGGCCTGACGCCAGAGGGCCCTCATCACCGAGGAGAGGAGGCTACCAGCAGGCTCCAAATGCCACCAGAGGGCCGACGTCACCAAGGCAATGGGAGCAAGCCAGGCAGGAGTTACCTCACAGCAGAGGGCCCACCTCACAGAAGTGTGAGGAACCCAACCAGGATCAGACTCTAACCAGAGGGCCCACATCACCAAGGGGATGGAAACCAGGCAGGAGTGTCCTCACACCAGTGGGGCCACCTCAGCCAAAGGTGAGGAACACAGCACATGTGGCCTCAAATAAGGGGACACACATCACGAAAGGGCTGGGAGTGAGGCATGCAGGAGGAGACTCACAACAGAGGGCCCATAGAATAAAAAGGTGAGGAACCCCACAGTTGGAAGCTCCAAGCAGGTGGCCCAGAGCACCGAGGCTATGGGATCCATGCCGGAGTGAACTCACAGCAGACGGCCCACGTTCTGACACTGTGAGCAACCCAGCCGTTGGGACCTCAGAGCAGAAAGCCAACATCCCCATGGGCATGGGACCCCGGCAGGAGTGTACTCGCACGACAGGGCGCACATCAGAAAATTTTGGGAGCCCATGAGTTAGGGCCTGACGCCAGAGGGCCCTCATTACCAAGGGGAGGAGACTCCCAGCAGGCACCAACTCCCAACTGAGGGCCCACATCGCCAAGGTGACGTGTGCCAGCCAGGCAGGAGTGACCTCACAGCAGAGGGTCTACCTCACAGAAGGGTGAGGAATCCAGCCAGGATCAGGCTCTCACCAGAGGGCCCCCATCACCAAGTGGATGGGAACCAGGCAGGAGTGTCCTCACACCAGTGGGGCCACATCAATAAAGGTGAGGAAACCGGCACATGTGGCCTCAAACCAGAGGACGTACATCACAAAGGGGCTGGGAGTGAGTCAGGAAGGAGGAGCATGAAAACACAGAACCCAAAGAATAGAAAAGGTAAGGAATTCAGCAGTAGGAACCTCCCAGCAGGCGGCTCAGAGCACAGAGTCTATGGGATCTAGGCCTGAGTGAACTAACACCAGAGAGCCAACATCATGAAACGGTGAAAAACACAGGTGTTGGGACCTTAGAGCAGAAGGCCCACATGCCCATGGGGATGGGAACCTGGCAGGAGTGCCCTCGCACCACTTAGGACGTATCAGAAAATGTGGGAACCCAGCAGTTAGGGCCTGATGCCAGAGGGCCTCATCACCGAGGGGAGGAGGCTCCCAGCAGGCTCCAACTGCCACCAGAGGTCCGACTTCGCCAAGGCGGGGTGTGCTAGCCAGGCAGGAGTGACCTCAGAGAAGAGGGCCCACCTCACAGAAGTGTGAGGAACCCAACCAGGATCAGACTCTCGCCGGAGGGACCACATCACCAAGGGGATGGGAAGCAGGCAGGAGTGTCCTCACACCAGTGGGGCCACATCATCAAAAGATGAGGAACCCATCACATGTGGCCTCAAACCAGAGGACACACATCACCAAGGGGCTGGGAGTGAGGCAGGTGTCTGGAGGGGCACATTTAACTCTAATTTCCCACCAGGAAGAGGAATTAACCAAAGGCTCAGAGTGCCGTGCCACACCCTGATTACGGCCTGAAGCAAACCTGCGGTTTTGTGGCCAGCTTTCAAGGAAGCGAGTTAAGAAAGGAAATCACGGGCACTGTAATTCACAAACCTGCAGAGTTATAAATGACAGCTATTGGCAAAAATATATTGAAGTAAGTCTGCAAAGAGGACTTGAAAACGAGGCAGAATTGAGGAATCATATTTCAGGAGGTAGATTGGAATTGCATTTAAAACATGTGAAAAGCGGCAGATCTTTGACAGTGATGCACTTGGACGAACAGTGCGTATACATTTTTTCCTGAATATATTCAGGAAAAAACGCATATGCCCTTTTTGGCCAACCAAGCACTCGAGCAATGGAAATCCGTACTACAATGAAGTCTCATTTCCCATTCGTCAAAAGGGCCATCTGAAAAAAGTGTAAAAACCAGAAACACAGGACAGGCCATGGAGAACAGGGAGCCTTGTTATGCTGATGGGCGGGATGTAAATTGCCAACAGACACTCTGGAGATGTTTATGGTGTATCCTGAAACATCTGAAAAACAAAGCTACGGAGACTAGGGCACTTCCACTTTTGGCCCTATAGCTTAGGAAAATTAAAATCAACAAGACACAGCCAACACAAAATTTAGGGCTGCTGTGTTTACAAGAACCTCGAGTCCAGTACAAATTAAATATCCCAGAAAGAAAAAAATGGATAAAGGAGTTGTGCTACTTACGTACAATGGAATATCACTCAGCAATGAAATCAATGTCATCAGGCCTGTAGCAGCAAATTGAGTGGATTTAAGTATGATGATTCTAAGAGAAATATGTCACACAGAGAAAGATAATTATCATAAGATATCACTAATAGAGGGAGTGTAAACTTGGCTACACATAAACTGAATTACAAAACCGAACAGTCTCACATTTAGATAAAAACTTATGCTTGCTTAAGGGGAAAGTTGAGTTGGGGTGCTGTATAAAACCAGAGCTTGAAATTAGCACACATACCATTCCATAAGCCAAATATGTAATAGACAAGACCTACTCTTTGCTCAACGAAATAGACTCATCCATGGTGTATCACCTCACACCTGTTAGAATGGGCATCATCAGAAAATCTACAAACAACAAATGCTGGAAAGGGTGTGGAGATAAGGAACCCTCTTCCACTATTGTTGGGAATGTAAATTGATACAGTCACTGTGGAGAACATTATGGAGTTTCTTATAAAACTAAGAATAGAATTACCATATGATCCAGCAATCCCACTACTGGGCATATACCCAGACAAAACCATAAATCAAAAAGAGACATTCACCTCAATGTTCATTGCATCACTATTTACAATATCCAGGTAATGGAAGCAACCTAAATGCCCACAGACAGACGAATGCATAAAGATGTGGTACAAATATAAAATGGAATATTACTAAGCCATAAAAAGGAATGAAATTGGGTCATTTGTAGAGACGTTGATGGATCTAGAGACTGTCATACAGAGTGAAGTAAGTCAGAAATAGAAAAACAAATCTTGTATATTAATGCATATATGTGGAACCTAGAAAAATTATACAGATGAACCGTTTTTTAAGGCAGAAATAGAGCAACAGATGTAGACAACAAACGTATGGACACCAAGGGGGGAAAGCTGTTGGGGGGTGGTGGTGGGAGGATTGAGAGATTGGGATTGGCATGTATACATTTATATGTATAAAATAGATAACCAAAAAGAACCTGCTGTATAAAAAAATAAAATAAAATTCAAAATTACAAAAAGTAAAACAGAAAAAATATTCTTCCCTTCACATACATGTATTTATATGAATAAATTATTTCCATGCTTATATCTGTAAATACAAAAAAGAGGAATAAAATCTACCTTGAACCAAAAATGAAAAAAAGAAAAAAAAAAACAGAACCCACCAGTTACACAGAGGAAAACCGTATCAGGGCACTTGCTCCAGTTGTAAACAATTCTGTAGTTGGCCAGTGGTGGGGAATCATCTCCCATTCAGCCAGCAGGCCCCACGCAACAAGCGTCCTCATTGCAAAGCTGGGGGACCGTGCCAAGGCATCTGTGAGTAAATGTGGGCCGAGCCCCAGGCCAGCTGCTGCTGAAATGTTCCCACCCTTCCCAGGTAAAACACCTGAATATGTACAAGGACTTGAAAGCCTAGAGGAAGGGCCATGGAGCCACATGAGCGACAGCATGCCAGCCGATTTGGTGCCTGCAGGCCAGCCAGGATGGTCCTGGCCCTGGGTACTCTTCTGGAAGCTTTCCATTTCCCTGCCTGAGATACCCCTGCTGTCCGGGCCCCCACTGCTTTCTTCCTCACTCACCTCTGCCCAGGGAGAAATTCCAGAGGCAGGTATGGGTGGCACATCCTCTTCTTTAGCAGGTGGCATCTTGGTAACTGCTGCAGAAAGTCCAGCAGAGCCCCACTCACACTGGGCCACCCACAAAGCCGTGGCCTCTCACTCCCTCCCACCAGTCCAGCCCCGAGGCTGCTGACAGGGCAGAGAAAATGGCGTCAGGCACAGCTGCAGGGGCTCTTGCTGCCTGGAGCGGTGTTTATATTGATCTCAAACAGGCACACCTGGGGAGGGCTGGCCGGCACCGTCAGGCTTCCCAGGCCAGCCAATAATCACCCCTCAGGCGCTCACAGTTGCAGAAACTGGAACTTGCTGAATCGGCCAGGTCCAAGGAACAGGTGTGGGCTCCTGAGAGTCAGGATAGACAAGGGGTTGCAGCTCTGGCTTGTTTTCTAATTATATTATCTGGCCCATGAGTGGGAGACAACTTCAAGAAAACCCTCTCCTAATGAGAGGAACCCAGGAGTCAGGGAGAGGAGGGGTGGGTGGTGGGTGGAGACAGAGGCCTGGTGCCCCGGGTGCAGTGGAAGTCTCTGGAAGACCAGGTGGAGGGAGGCCACACAGAGTGATGCCCAGGGTCACAGACCTGTTGGAGCTGCTGTTTCTTAGTTCAAGTCCTGCTCTGAGGTGCTCTGTGTCAGATCTGAGTGACAGGTGAGCTGGAAGTGCTCTGCAATGAGGGCGATGTGCACGGTACCTGTGTGCCCAGCCCTGCCAGGGTAACTGCAAGGGTAGCTCTGTATCCTGGGAGGGGCCTGACCATGAGAGCCCCATGGGCTGCAGGAGAACTTGCCCAGGGAACCCCATATCCTGGGAGGGGTCTGAACAGGAGAGCACCGTGGGCTGCGGTGGGGGTGGGGTACCTGCCCAGGTGAGCTCCATATCCTGGGATTGGCCTGACCTCGAGAGCCCCATGGGCTGCTGGAGTCCTGGTAAAGGATGCCAGGACAGTCAGTGAAGCCACCGAGGATATACCTCCAGTAGTTCCTAAATCCTACACCCTGCTGGTCATTCTACCAACCACCGGGACATGGTATTCTATATTAGTCTCCAATGATGCCTTCTTTTGTATTCTATTAGTCCCAGAGTCACAAGAAATTTTGGCTTGTGAGTGGCAGGACTCAACATACAACTAAAACAATACTTCTGGGCCGTGTTGCCCCAAGGGTTCAAAAATTCCCACACCATCTTTGGGGAAAGCTCAGTTAAAGACCTAAAAGTTCTACCTCTGGAAAAGGAAACACTCCTTCAATATGCAGACGACATTCTGATCGCCAGCCCTACTAAGGAGACCTCTGAACTACCAAGCCAATAAAGGATAGAAGTTGTCAAATAAAAAGCTCAAATATCACAGACTACGGTGACCTGCCTGGGCTTCATTCTCACAGAAGGTCGGAGAAGCCCATCTCAGGAAAGGGAAGAAACAATTTACAGCCTTACCCATTTCTAAAACTAGAAGACAGCTTAGGGGTTCCTGGGGAGGCCAGGGTTGGTGCTTCTGGATCCCTAACTACAGTCTACTAGCTGGGCCTTTATATGAAACACTGAAAGGAAAAGATGATGATCCTTTTGAATAGAATCCAGAAGTGGCCTTTCAAGAATGGAAAGAGCAGTCAATTCAGACCCTTGCCCTGGAACTCCCTAATTTAGCTAAACCCTTTGACCTTTACATTCCTGGTGAATGGTGAATCGCTATTGGAGTATTAGTGCAAAAACTGGGACCACTTGAAATGGAACAATGCAAGAATGCCATCCCGGTAGGATAAACTACGGTCACCAATGGGCTTGGCCCACCGCCACATCTGGCCAAGATACTGGCGGTATCTGAAAACCTGGAAATCAGCAGCACAAAAGGCCACCTCCCTCCTAAGGGAAAAGGACCCCACGTGGTGACCCTAAGCCCCAACCATGCCCTGAAGTTGCAGGGTTTGCTCCGTGGGCACACTGACCTCGAGTGAGGAGGCCCTCCAACTCCAACCTCCAGAGAGATAACCGGGGTAAAGGGGCACCATGACGACTCATGTGACCATCACTTGACCTGGAGTTTCTCTCATAAAACAACAAGAGTGTGTCCCAAAAGAGTAGACTACTGCTTGCAGGACTTACTGCACCCAGAGCGGACCTAATAATCTTGGCGGGGGAAACGTATATCACGCTGTCACCATAGAAGAGCCTACAGACACTGTGATGATGGTGGCCAATAAGACCAGCTGGACTCCTGTTTACTTCAAAAGGCTGTTGACTCAGTGGCCATCATGGTCCTTCATCACCACTGACCCTGGGCTGTCTGGGAGTTGAGCAGGCAGGGTCCTGACACCTGGTGCTCTTTTTACGTTAATTCAGGGGCCTAATTGAAGAAAGTGCAGACTACTGGTCAGAGCATCTAGGCTGGCAGAAACGGTCAGCCTAAGGTGGCCGAACAAATGCAGGGCGGGGTGAAACTGGACTTCACAGCGTCACTGCACATCTCCTTCCTGGACCCTTAAAGGTCATTAGAATCTATTACGCTTCCAATACTGGTGCTCAGGCGGACGAGCGGGGAGGCAGGAGGCCTGGGGACAATCAACGTCACCTGGAGGCTGCTGGGGAGAAGTTCTGACCCTCGCCCACGGGTATGAGGCCTCCTAACTCAGCACTCAGCAGTTACAGAAGAAGGGTCTGCACCCTCAGCACTCTAAGAATGAGGAAGGGGAAAAAAGGCAGAAGAGGGCTTTTTCCCAGGCAAAGCCCCTTAAAAATCCCTGGGAGATAAAAATAGAATCTGGGCAATAAAATAAAGTCTAACCTTTTTTATCCATTGTGCTTTGTCTAATTTCACATGCTCCTAGGGTCCCGCATACAGAGGTTCAACAGCCGGCACTTCAGACCAGACTTCCTAGTGTGGAATGGCTGGGTCGACACCTCAGCTCCTGGGACACAGTGCACACTCTGCGATATAGAGCCTGAGCTGCAGCCAACCGGGCCCTCGAGAGCTCCGCCCCCTCCCTCCCACTGACTCTGACAGGATCTCTACACAGCAGCCCAGCCCACAGCCCACGGGGTAGCACATGCTCTCACCTCTCCATTCTCTGATCAAAATATAAAGTTTCCTTTGCTTCTGAACCAAACTCAGTCTCAATCTGTTGGCTCCAATGACACTGGGCAGGGGGACACTTGTTGGGGTCCACTCTGGAGGATCAGTAACAGAAATTGAGAACATTGTAACTTCAATGAACAGATGTTTGAGCCAAACTGTAATTAACATAGAACAGTGTATAAGGCTCGGGTAAAATAAGATGTTTCTAACACTCCCATTTGATATTTCCATCACTTTATTATAAGCAAGTTCAGTGAAAAGGTTTGTCTTATTTGTCAGGTCAATATTAGAGAAACGAAGTGATTTCTTTCCAAGGATGTACATCTAATAATCTTGGTTAAAGCTTCAATCTTGTTTTAAATGCTTTTCCATTGAAAATGATACCTCTCTTTCAGCTCCCCCAATTCTGAGAAGTATAAAATCTTATAATTTATTATTACCAAAGGGGAAAGGTGGGAGGAGGGATAAATTAACAGTTTGGGATTAACACATACACAGTGCTATGTATAAAATCGATCGTCAACAAGGAACTACTGTACAGCACCGGGAACTACACTCAATATTTTACAATAACCTATAAGGGGAAATCATCTGAAAAAGAATAGATATTTTTATTGACATCATCTATTCATGACAGTTAAAATGGAACATAAGGGAAGCCGGTGGTGAGTGCTTCTGACCCTGAAGACTTCAATCATCTAAAGTTTGGACTCTGCCTACTTCCCAAGGCCCTTAATGAACATATGTGTAGCCGTAGCTTAAAAAATTCCCCAGTTTGGGTTGTGGAGAGACACTGATTTTGTAAAAGCCCTGGTGTTCTCCTCACATGAATGGGACCCTTCCTACAGCTAAAACATGCCTGTCACACCCAGAGGATGGTATACCGTCTGATCGGGAAGAGTTTGGAAAAGGCATCTCATCTCCTCATCTCCTGGTGCTCGGGTTCACCCCTCCAGCGTCTTTACGAACAGTCTCCCCACTTGGAGATGTCAGCACTGTCAACATCCTGTTGCAGACAGTTTGGAATTTGTCCAGAGGATGAAGCAGAAGGAGGAGGAACAATGAGAGACAAGTCCTAGGGGTCGGACAGGCACATGTCACTCTTATTTCCAATCAGGAAGACGAATTGACCAAAGGCTAGGGTTGCCCATGGAAACAGAATAGGGCTTGAGGAAATTCCGCTGCTTTGTGGCCAGTTCCCATAAACACAAGTTGAAAAATGGAACTCAGGGACACTAAAATTCACGAAACTGCAGAGTTGAAAATATCTATCACTGAAAAATGTCTTGAGGAAAGTCAGAGGAAAGGACTTGTAAGCAACGGAGAATGGCAGGAAAGGGATTGGAAGAGGTAGAAAGGACTCGCCATTAAGCACAAGAAAAGGGGCTGAACATTGCCAACATTGCAATTGGCCAAAAAGGGTGTATGCGTCTTTTCTGTATGTATTCAAGAAAAGGGCATACACTTTTTTAGCCAACCAAACAGGTGGGCACTGGAAATCAATACTACAAAACATATCACTTCGCATCAGTCAGAAGAGCCTTCCTCATAAAGTGTAAACACCAGAAATGCAGGACAGGGCAAGGAGAAAAGGGAGCCCTCTGAGGCTTATACTGGAAATGTATATTGCCAACGGTCACTCTGGAGAAGTGTATTGTGTTTACTAAAGCATCTAAAAAATGAGCTACAGAGCACAGGGCACTTGCACTCATGGACGTATATCTTGGGAAAAACAAAAATCGAGAGGACACAGGCACCCCAATATTTACCGCCTCTATGTTTAAAAGATCCTCGACTAGGATATAATTTATAAGTCTCTGGAGGGAAAAAATGGATAGAGATGTGAGACTTATGTAGAGTGGAATATTACTCAGCCTGGAAATCAATGAAATATGGCCAGTTGTAACAACCACAGAGGAGTTACGTATGATCATTCGAAGTCACATAATTCAAAAAGAAAAAGACACACGATATTACTAATATATGGAATGTAAACGTGGCTACAAATGAACTGAATTACAAAACAGAATGGGGTCTCAAATTTAGAAAACCAACATATGCTTGCTTAAGGATAAAGGAAAGCTGGGGTGCTGCATAAAACCAGAGATAGAAATTAGCACAGATACCTTTCCATAAGCCAAATATGTAATAGTCAAGACCTACCAGTTGCTCAACGAAATGGACTAAACACCCCATATTCAACGCCTAGGAATACACCTGACTAGTAAGAATCTTCAAACCCATGGATTTATATGTCTCCGTAACAGAATCAAGCGTGTGTATAGATTTATGAACGCAGCAGAGAAAATCCGATAAATCCAATTATCAAAATGAATTACAAAAACAAAACATAATGACAGTGAAATAGAGAGCTATTCTTAAATAATTCATTCAGAGCTTGTGATGCAACCTGGATTAACCACATCTGCACCAAGAGCTGAGTGACACATAAGGTTGGACACTTCGGGCGGATAGCACTGGTGAGGTACGATGAAGAAATGCAGATCCTTTGAAGTCATACTGCATGGTACCCATTCCATGGGTCCCAACTCTCCAGGTTTAAGAGATTCTTCCTTCAGCTAAAACATGCATGGGAAACCCAAAGTAAGGTCCACCGTGTGACTGGGAAGCGTTTTCAAATGCATCTCAGTTTTTGTCCCCTTTTACACGGGTTCACCATTCCAGACACTTTACTAACACTCTCTCCACTTGGAGAGTCAGTGCCTTTAACCTCCTGTTTGGCACAGTTTGGAAATTCTGCGCAAGGTGAACAGGAATAGGGAGAACCAATCAGAGACTAGCTGTAGGTGTCTGCACGTGCAAATTTAATGCTCATTTCCCACCAGGAAGAGGAATTAACCAAAGGCTCAGCATGCCGTGCCAGAACCAGATTAGGGACTGAAGCAATCATGTGGGTTTGCGGCCAGATCACAAGAAAGCGAGTTGAAGAAAGGAGCTCAGGGGCACTGTAACTCACAAACCTGCAGAGTTATGAATGACAGCTATCGTCCAAAAATGTATTGAAGTAAGTCTTCGAAGAGGACTTGAAAGCGGGGCAGAATTTCAGGAAAACGATTTCAGGGGGTAGACTGGAATTGCACTTAAAGCATAGGAAAAGAGGCAGAATGTGGACAATGATGCTCCTGGCCAAAAAGGGCGTATGCGTTTTTTCCTGAATATATTCAGGAAAAAACGCATACGCCCTTTTTGGCCAACCAAGCAAGCGTGTAAAGGAAATCTGCACTACAATGAAGTCTCACTGCCCCCCGGTCAAAAGGGCCATCTGAAAAAAGTGTAAAATCCAGAAAGGCAGCACAGGTCATGGAGAACACGGAACGTTATTCTGCTGATGGGAGGGATGTAAATTGCCAACAGCCATTCTGGAGAAGTGTATGGTGTTTCCTGAAACACGTAGGAAACAAAGCAACACAGCCTATGGCACTTCCACTGATGGTCCTATAGCTTAGGGAAATTAAAATCAAAAACACACAGCCACCCCAAAGTTTGGGACGGCTCTGTTTACAAGAACCTCGTCTACGGTACAAGTTAAATATCCGAGAAAGCACAAAATGGATAAAGAAGTCGTGGTACGTACGTACAATGTAATATCACTCAGCAATGCGATCTACGTCATCAGGCCCGTAGCGGCATAATGAGTGGATTCAGGTACGACGATTCTACGAGAAATAAGTCACACAGAAAAAGAAATATCCTAAGGTATCACTAATACACGGAACGTAAACTTGTCTAAACATGAACTGAATTACAAAACAGAACAGGGTCTCAAATTTAGAAAACCAACTTATGCTTGCTTATGGGGAAAGGTGAGTTGGGGTGCTTCATCAAACCAGAGATTGAAATTAGCACAGATACTGTTCCATAAGCCAAATATATAATAAACCAAACCTACCCCTTGCTCAAAGAAATGGACTCAACACCCCATATTCAACGCCTGGAAATATACCTGACAAGTAAGAATGTTAAGACCCATCGATATATATGTCTCCATAAGGAAATCAAGCGTGTGTACAGTGGCCTAAACGCAGCAGTGAAAATCCGATAAATCCCATTATCAAAATTAATTTCATAAACAAAACACAATGACAGTGAAATAGAGAGCAATTCTTAAATAATTCATTCAGGGCTTGTGATGCAACCTGGATTTACCACATCTACACCCAGAGCTGGGTGAGACATAAGGCTGGACACTTCGGGCTGATAGCATTGGTGAGGTTCGGTGAGCAAACGCGGACCCTTTGAAGTCATACTGCATGGTAGCCATTCCAAGGGTCCCAACTCTCCTGGTTTAAGGGAATCTTCCTTCAGTTAAAACATGCATGGGAAACCCAGAGTATGGTCCACCGTGTGATTGGGAAACGTTTTCAAATGCATCTCAGGTTTTGTCCCCTGGTACTCTGGTTCACCGTTCCAGACGCTTTACTAACACTCACCCCACATGGAGAGTCAGTGCCTTTAACCTCCTGTTTGGCACAGTTTGCAATTTCTGCGCAAGATGAACAGGAATAGGGAGAACCAATGAGAGACTAGCTGTAGGTGTCTGCACGGGCAAATGGAACGCTCATTTCCCACCAGGAAGAGGGATTAACCAAAGGCTCAGCCTGCCCTGCCAGAACCTGATTAGGTCCTGAAGCAATCCTGCGGTTTTGCGGCCAGCTCACAAGAAAGCGAGTTGAAGAAAGGAGCTCAGGGGCACTGTAATTCACAAACCTGCAGAGTTAAAAATGACAGCTATCGTCCAAAAATGTATTGAAGTAAGTCTTCGAAGAGGACTTGAAAGCGGGGCAGAATTTCAGGAAAATGATTTCACGGGGTAGACTGGAATTGCACTTAAAGCATAGGAAAAGAGGCAGAATGTCCACAATGATGCACTTGGCCAAAAAGGGCGTATGCGTTTTTTCCTGAATATATTCAGGAAAAAACGCATACGCCCTTTTTGGCCAACCAAGAAAGCTTGTAAAGGAAATCTGCACTACAATGAAGTCTCACTGCCCCCTGGTCAAAAGGGCCATCTGAAAAAAGCATAAAATCCAGAAAGGCAGGACAGGTCATGGAGAACACGGAGCCTTGTTATGCTGATGGGCGGGATGTAAATTGCCAACAGCCACTCTGGAGATGTGTATGGTGTTTCCTGAAACACGTAGGAAACAAAGCAACACAGCCTATGGCACTTCCACTTAGGGACCTATAGCTTAGGGAAATTAAATTCAAAAACACACAGCCACCCAAAAGTTTGGGACGGCTCTGTTTACAAGAACCTCGTCTACGGTACAAGTTAAATATCCGAGAAAGCAAAAAATGGATAAAGAAGTTGTGGTACGTACGTACAATGTAATATCACTCAGCAATGCGATCTACGTCATCAGGCCCGTAGCGGCATAATGAGTGTATTCAGGTACGACGATTCTACGAGAAATAAGTCACACAGAAAAAGAAATATCCTAAGGTATCACTAATACACGGAACGTAAACTTGTCTAAACATGAACTGAATTACAAAACAGAACAGGGTCTCAAATTTAGAAAACCAACTTATGCTTGCTTATGGGGAAAGGTGAGTTGGGGTGCTGTATAAAACCAGAGATTGAAATTAGCACAGATACCATTCCATAAGGCATATATATAATAGACACGACCTACTCCTTGCTCAACGAAATGGACTCAACACCACATGTTCAACGCCTGGGAATATACCTGACAAGTAAGAATCTTAAGACCCATGGATTTATATGTCTCCATAAGGAAATCAAGCGTGTGTACAGCGGCCTAAACGCAGCAGTGAAAATCCGATAAATCCCATTATCAAAATAAATTTCACAAACAAAACACAATGACAGTGAAATAGAGAGCAATTCTTACATAATTCATTCAGGGCTTGTGATGCAACCTGGATTTACCAAATCTACATCCAGAGCTGGGTGAGACATAAGGCTGGACACTTCGGGCTGATAGCATTGGTGAGGTTCGGTGAGCAAACGCAGACCCTTTGAAGTCATACTGCATGGTAGCCATTCCATGGGTCCCGACTCTCCAGGTTTAAGGGATTCTTCCTTCAGCTAAAACATGCATGGGAAACCCAGAGTATGGTCCACCGTGTGATTGGGAAACATTTTCAAATGCATCTCAGGTTTTGTACCCTGGTACTCGGGTTCATCGTTCCAGACGCTTTACTAACACTCTCCCCACTTGGAGAGTCAGTGCCTTTAACCTCCTGTTTGGCACAGTTTGCAATTTCTGCGCAAGATGAACAGGAATAGGGAGAACCAATGAGAGACTAGCTGTAGGTGTCTGCACGGGGAAGTGGAACGCTCATTTCCCATCAGGAAGAGGAATTAACCAAAGGCTCAGCGTGCCCTGCCGGAACCAGATTAGGGCCTGAAGCAATCCTGCGGTTTTGCGGCCAGCTCACAAGAAAGCGAGTTGAAAAAAGGAGCTCAGGGGCACTGTAATTCACAAACCTGCAGAGTTATGAATGACAGCTATCGTCCAAAAATATATTGAAGTAAGTCTTCGAAGTGGACTTGAAAGCGGGGCAGAATTTCAGAAAAACGATTTCAGGGGGTAGACTGGAATTGCACTTAAAGCATAGGAAAAGAGGCAGAATGTCCACAATGATGCACTTGGACAAAAAGTTCGTATGGGTTTTTTCCTGAATATATTCATGAAAAAACGCATACGCCCTTTTTGGCCAACCAAGCAAGCGTGTAAAGGAAATCTGCACTACAATGAAGTGTCACTGCCCCCCGGTCAAAAGGGCCATCTGAAACAAGTGTAAAATCCAGAAAGGCAGGACAGGTCATGGAGAACAGGGAGCCTTGTTATGCTGATGGGCGGGATGTAAATTGCCAACAGCCAATCTGGAGAAGTGTATGGTGTTTCCTGAAACACGTAGGAAGCAAAGCAACACAGCCTGTGGCACTTCCACTTATGGTCCTATAGCTTAGGGAAATTAAAATAAAAAACACACAGCCACCCCAAACTTTGGGACGGCTCTGTTTACAAGAACCTCGTCTACGGTTCAAGTTAAATATCCGAGAAAGCAAAAAATGGATAAAGAAGTTGTGGTACGTACGTACAATGGAATATCACTCAGCAATGAGATCTACGTCATCAGGCCCGTAGCGGCATAATGAGTGCATTCAGGTACGACGATTCTACGAGAAATAAGTCACACAGAAAGAGAAACATCATAAGATATCACTAATACAGAGAATGTAAACTTGTCTACACATGAACTGATTTACAAACCAGAACAGGGTCTCAAATTTAGAAAACCAACTTATGCTTGCTTATGGGGAAAGGTGAGTTGGGGTGCTGCGTAAAACCAGAGATTGAAATTAGCACAGATACCGTTCCATAAGCCAAATATATAATAAACAAGACCTACTCCTTGCTCAACGAAATGGACTCAACACCCCATATTCAACGCCTGGGAATATACCTGACAAGTAAGAATCTTAAGACCCATGGATTTATATGTCTCCATAAGGAAATCAAGCGTGTGTACAGCAGCCGAAACCCAGCAGTGAAAATCCGATAAATCCCATTATCAAAATAAATTTCACAAACAAAACACAATGACAGTGAAATAGAGAGCAATTCTTAAATAATTCATTCAGGGCTTGTGATGCACCTGGATTTACCACATCTACACCCAGAGCTGGGTGAGACATAAGGCTGGACACTTCGGGCTGATAGCCTTGGTGAGGTTCGGTGAGCAAACGCAGACCCTTTGAAGTCATACTGCATGGTACCCATTCCATGGGTCCCAACTCTCCAGGTTTAAGGGATTCTTCCTTCAGTTAAAACATGCATGGGAATCCCAGAGTATGGTTCACCGTGTGATTGGGAAACGTTTTCAAATGCATCTCAGGTTTCGTCCCCTGGTACTCGGGTTCACCGTTCCAGACGCTTAACTACCACTCTCCGCACTTGGAGTGTCAGTGCCTTTAACCTCCTGTTTGGCCCAGTTTGCAATTTCTGCGCACGATGAACAGCAATAGGGAGAACCAATGAGAGATTAGCTGTAGGTGTATGCACGGACAAATGGAACGCTCATTTCCCACCAGGAAGTGGAATTAACCAAAGGCTCAGCGTGCCCTGCCGGAACCAGATTAGGGCCTGAAACAATCCTGCGGTTTTGCGGCCAGCTCACAAGAAAGCGAGTTGAAGAAAGGAGCTCAGGGGCACTGTAATTCACAAACCTGCAGAGTTATGAATGACAGCTATCGTCCAAAAATGTATTGAAGTAAGTCTTCGAAGAGGACTTGAAAGCGGGGCGGAATTTCAGGAAAACGATTTCAGGAGGTAGACTGGAATTGCACTTAAAGCATAGGAAAAGAGGCAGAATGTCCACAATGATGCACTTGGCCAAAAAGGGCGTATGCGTTTTTTCCTGAATATATTCAGGAAAAAACGCATACGCACTTTTTGGCCAACCAAGCAAGCGTGTAAAGGAAATCTGCACTACAATGAAGTCTCACTGCCCCCCGGTCAAAAGGGCCATCTGAAAAAAGTGTAAAATCCAGAAAGGCAGCACAGGTCATGGAGAACACGGAACCTTATTATGCTGATGGGAGGGATGTAAATTGCCAACAGCCATTCTGGAGAAGTGTATGGTGTTTCCTGAAACACGTAGGAAACAAAGCAACACAGCCTATGGCACTTCCACTGATGGTCCTATAGCTTAGGGAAATTAAAATCAAAAACACACAGCCACCCCAAAGTTTGGGACGGCTCTGTTTACAAGAACCTCGTCTACGGTACAAGTTAAATATCCGAGAAAGCACAAAATGGATAAAGAAGTCGTGGTACGTACGTACAATGTAATATCACTCAGCAATGCGATCTACGTCATCAGGCCCGTAGCGGCATAATCAGTGGATTCAGGTACGACGATTCTACGAGAAATAAGTCACACAGAAAAAGAAATATCCTAAGATATCACTAATACACGGAACGTAAACTTGTCTAAACATGAACTGAATTACAAAACAGAACAGGGTCTCAAATTTAGAAAACCAACTTATGCTTGCTTATGGGGAAAGGTGAGTTGGGGTGCTGTATAAAACCAGAGATTGAAATTAGCACAGATACCATTCCATAAGGCATATATATAATAGACACGACCTACTCCTTGCTCAACGAAATGGACTCAACACCACATGTTCAACGCCTGGGAATATACCTGACAAGTAAGAATCTTAAGACCCATGGATTTATATGTCTCCATAAGGAAATCAAGCGTGTGTACAGCGGCCTAAACGCAGCAGTGAAAATCCGATAAATCCCATTATCAAAATAAATTTCACAAACAAAACACAATGACAGTGAAATAGAGAGCAATTCTTACATAATTCATTCAGGGCTTGTGATGCAACCTGGATTTACCAAATCTACATCCAGAGCTGGGTGAGACATAAGGCTGGACACTTCGGGCTGATAGCATTGGTGAGGTTCGGTGAGCAAACGCAGACCCTTTGAAGTCATACTGCATGGTACCCATTCCATGGGTCCCAACTCTCCAGGTTTAAGGGATTCTTCCTTCAGTTAAAACATGCATGGGAATCCCAGAGTATGGTTCACCGTGTGATTGGGAAACGTTTTCAAATGCATCTCAGGTTTCGTCCCCTGGTACTCGGGTTCACCGTTCCAGACGCTTAACTACCACTCTCCGCACTTGGAGTGTCAGTGCCTTTAACCTCCTGTTTGGCCCAGTTTGCAATTTCTGCGCACGATGAACAGCAATAGGGAGAACCAATGAGAGATTAGCTGTAGGTGTATGCACGGACAAATGGAACGCTCATTTCCCACCAGGAAGTGGAATTAACCAAAGGCTCAGCGTGCCCTGCCGGAACCAGATTAGGGCCTGAAACAATCCTGCGGTTTTGCGGGCAGATCACAAGAAAGCGAGTTGAAGAAAGGAGCTCAGGGGCACTGTAATTCACAAACCTGCAGAGTTATGAATGACAGCTATCGTCCAAAAATGTATTGAAGTAAGTCTTCGAAGAGGACTTGAAAGCGGGGCGGAATTTCAGGAAAACGATTTCAGGGGGTAGACTGGAATTGCACTTAAAGCATAGGAAAAGAGGCAGAATGTCCACAATGATGCACTTGGCCAAAAAGGGCGTATGCGTTTTTTCCTGAATATATTCAGGAAAAAACGCATACGCACTTTTTGGCCAACCAAGCAAGCGTGTAAAGGAAATCTGCACTACAATGAAGTCTCACTGCCCCCCGGTCAAAAGGGCCATCTGAAAAAAGTGTAAAATCCAGAAAGGCAGCACAGGTCATGGAGAACACGGAACCTTATTATGCTGATGGGAGGGATGTAAATTGCCAACAGCCATTCTGGAGAAGTGTATGGTGTTTCCTGAAACACGTAGGAAACAAAGCAACACAGCCTATGGCACTTCCACTTAGGGACCTATAGCTTAGGGAAATTAAATTCAAAAACACACAGCCACCCAAAAGTTTGGGACGGCTCTGTTTACAAGAACCTCGTCTACGGTACAAGTTAAATATCCGAGAAAGCAAAAAATGGATAAAGAAGTTGTGGTACGTACGTACAATGGAATA
This sequence comes from Delphinapterus leucas, assembly GCF_059928025.1. Classification (NCBI taxonomy): domain Eukaryota; kingdom Metazoa; phylum Chordata; class Mammalia; order Artiodactyla; family Monodontidae; genus Delphinapterus; species Delphinapterus leucas. The sequence continues at coordinate 13,840,292 of NW_028322238.1, forward strand.
TCACTCAGCAATGAGATCTACGTCATCAGGCCCGTAGCGGCATAATGAGTGGATTCAGGTACGACGACTCTATGAGAAATAAGTCACACAGAAAGAGAAACATCATAAGATATCACTAATCCACGGAACGTAAACTTGGCTACACAAGAACTGAATTACAAAAGAGAACAGGGTCTCAAATTTAGAAAACCAACTTATGCTTGCTTATGGGGAAAGGTGAGTTGGGGTGCTGTATAAAACCAGAGATTGAAATTAGCACAGATACCGTTCCATAAGGCAAATATATAATAGACAAGACCTACTCCTTGCTCAACGAAATGGACTCAACACCCCATATTCAACGCCTGGAAATATACCTGACAAGTAAGAATCTTAAGACCCATGGATTTATATGTCTCCATAAGGAAATCAAGCGTGTGTACAGCGGCCTAAACGCAGCAGTGAAAATCCGATAAATCCCATTATCAAAATAAATTTCAAAAACAAAACACTATGACAGTGAAATAGAGAGCAATTCTTAAATAATTCATTCAGGGCTTGTGATGCAACCTGGATTTACCACATCTACACCCAGAGCTGGGTGAGACATAAGGCTGGACACTTCGGGCTGATAGCATTGGTGAGGTTCGGTGAGCAAACGCAGACCCTTTGAAGTCATACTGCATGGTACCCATTCCATGGTTCCCAACTCTCCAGGTTTAAGGGATTCTTCCTTCAGCTAAAACATGCATGGGAATCCCAGAGTATGGTCCACTGTGTGATTGGGAAACATTTTCAAATGTATCTCTGGTTTCGTCCCCTGGTACTCGGGTTCAAAGTTCCAGACGCTTTACTAACACTCTCCACACTTGGAGAGTCAGTGCCTTTAACCTCCTGTTTGTCACAATTTGCAAATTCTGCACAAGATGAACAGGAATAGGGAGAAACAATGAGAAACTAGCTGTAGGTGTCTGCACGGGCAAATGGAACGCTCATTTCCCACCAGGAAGAGGGATTAACCAAAGGCTCAGCGTGCCCTGCCGGAACCAGATCAGGGCCTGAAGCAATCCGGCGGTTTTGCGGCCAGCTCACAAGAAAGCGAGTTGAAGAAAGGAGCTCAGGGGCACTGTAATTCACAATCCTGCAGAGTTATGAATGACAGCTATCGTCCAAAAATATATTGAAGTAAGTTTTCGAAGAGGACTTGAAAGTGGGGCAGAATTTCAGGAAAACGATTTCAGGAGGTAGACTGGAATTGCACTTAAAGCATAGGAAAAGAGGCAGAATGTCCACAAAGATGCACTTGGCCAAAAAGGGCATATGCGTTTTTTCCTGAATATATTCAGGAAAAAACGCATACGCACTTTTTGTACAACCAAGCAAGCGTGTAAAGGAAATCTGCACTACAATGAAGTCTCACTGCCCCCCGGTCAAAAGGGCCATCTGTAAAAAGTGTAAAATCCAGAAAGGCAGAACAGGTCATGGAGAACAGGGAGCCTTGTTATGCCGATGGGCGGGATGTAAATTGCCAACAGCCAATCTGGAGAAGTGTATGGTGTTTCCTGAAACACGTAGGAAACAAAGCAACACAGCCTATGGCACTTCAACTTAGGTCCTATAGCTTAGGGAAATTAAAATCAAAAACACACAGCCACCCCAAAGTTTGGGACAGCTCTGTTTACAAGAACCTCGTCTACGGAACAAGTTAAATATCCGAGAAAGCAAAAAATGGATAAAGAAGTTGTGGTACGTACGTACAATGGAATATCACTCAGCAATGAGATCTACGTCATCAGGCCCATAGCGGCATAATGAGTGGATTCAGGTACGACGATTCTACGAGAAATAAGTCACACAGAAAAAGAAACATCATAAGATATCACTAATACACGGAACGTAAACTTGGCTACACATGAACTGAATTACAAAACAGAACAGGGTCTCAAATTTAGAAAACCAACTTATGCTTGCTTATGGGGAAAGCTGAGTTGGGGTGCTGCATCAAACCAGAGATTGAAATTAGCACAGATACCGTTCCATAAGCCAAATATATAATAGACAAGACCTACTCCTTGCTCAACGAAATGGAATCAACGCCGCATATTCAACGCCTGGGAATATACCTGACAAGTAAGAATCTTAAGACCCATGGATTTATATGTCTAAATAAGGAAGTCAAGCGTGTGTACAGTGGCCTAAATGCAGCAGTGAAAATCCGATAAATCCCATTAACAAAATAAATTTCACAAACAAAACACAATGACATGCAAATGAAGCAAATGACAAAGGATTAATCTCCAAAATTTACAAGCAGCTCATGCAGCTCAATAACAAAAAAACAAACAACCCAATCCAAAAATGGGCAGAAGACCTAAATAGACATTTCTCCAAAGAAGATATACAGAATGCCAACAAACACATGAAAGAATGCTCAACATCATTAATCATTAGAGAAATGCAAATCAAAACTACAATGAGATATCATCTCACACCAGTCAGAATGGCCATCATCAAAAAATCTAGAAACAATAAATGCTGGAGAGGGTGTGGAGAAAAGGGAACACTCTTGCACTGCTGGTGGGAATGTGAATTGGTTCAGCCACTATGGAGAACAGTATGGAGGTTCCTTAAAAAACTACAAATAGAATTACCATATGACCCAGCAATCCAACTACTGGGCATATACCCTGGGAAAACCAAAATTCAAACAGAGTCATGTACCAAAATGTTCATTGCAGCTCTATTTACAATAGCCCGGAGATGGAAACAACCTAAGCGCCCATCATCGGATGAATGGATAAAGAAAATGTGGCACATATATACAATGGAATATTACTCAGCCTTAAAAAGAAATGAAATTGAGCCATTTGTAATGAGATGGATAGACCTAGAGTCTGTCATACAGAGTGAAGTAAGTCAGAAAGAAAAAGACAAATACCGTATGCTAACACATATATATGGAATTTAAGGGGAAAAAAAATGCCATGAAGTACCTAGGGGTAAGACAGGAATAAAGACGCAGACCTACTGGAGAACGAACTTGAGGATATGGGGAGGGGGAGGGGTGAGCTTTGACAGGGCGAGAGAGAGTCATGGACATATACACACTAACAAACGTAGTAAGGTAGATAGCTAGTGGGAAGCAGCCGCAAGGCACAGGGATATTAGCTTGGTGCTTTGTGACAGCCTGGAGGGGTGGGATAGGGAGAGAGGGAGGGAGGGAGACGCAAGAGGGAAGACATATGGGAACATATGTATATGTATAACTGATTCACTTTGTTATAAAGCAGAAACTAACACACCATTGTAAAGCAATTATACCCCAATAAAGATGTTTAAAAAAAAAAAACACAATGACAGTGAAATAGAGAGCAATTCTTATATAATTCATTCAGGGCTTGTGATGCAACCTGGATTTACCACATCTACACCCAGAGCTGGTTGAGACATAAGGCTGGACACTTTGGGCTGATAGCATTGGTGAGGTTTGGTGAGCAAACGCAGACCCTTTGAAGTCATACTGCATGGTACCCATTCCATGGGTCCCAACTCTCCAGGTTTAAGGGATTCTTCCTTCAGCTAAAACATGCATGGGAAACCCGGAGTATGTTACACCGTGTGATTGGGAAACGTTTTCAAATGCATCTCAGGTTTCATCCCCTGGTACTCGGGTGCACTGTTCCAGACACTTTACTAAAACTCTCCCCACTTGGTAAGTCAGTGCCTTTAAACTCCTGTTTGGCACAGTTTGCAATTTCTGCGCAAAATGAACAGGAATAGGGAGAAGCAATGAGAGACTAGCTGTAGGTGTCTGCACGGGCAAATGGAACGCTCATTTCCCACCAGGAAGAGGAATTAACCAAAGGCTCAGCGTGCCCTGCCGGAACCAGATTAGGGCCTGAAGCAATCCTGCGGTTTTGCGGCCAGCTCACAAGAAAGCGAGTTGAAGAAAGGAGCTCAGGGGCACTGTAATTCAAAATCCTGCAGAGTTATGAATGACAGCTATCGTCCAAAAATGTATTGAAGTAAGTTTTCGAAGAGGAATTGAAAGTGGGGCAGAATTTCAGGAAAACGATTTCAGGAGGTAGACTGGAATTGCACTTAAAGCATAGGAGAAGAGGCAGAATGTCCACAATGATGCACTTGGCCAAAAAGGACGTATGCGTTTTTTCCTGAATATATTCAGGAAAAAACGCATACGCACTTTTTGGACAACCAAGCAAGCGTGTAAAGGAAATCTGCACTACAATGAAGTCTCACTGCCCCCCGGTCAAAAGGGCCATCTGAAAAAAGTGTAAAATCCAGAAAGGCAGAACAGGTCATGGAGAACAGGGAGCCTTGTTATGCTGATTGGCGGGATGTAAATTGCCAACAGCCACTCTGGAGAAGTGTATGGTGTTTCCTGAAACACGTAGGAAACAAAGCAACACAGCCTATGGCACTTCCACTTAGGTCCTATAGCTTAGGGAAATTAAAATCAAAAACACACAGCCACCCCAAAGTTTGGGACGGCTCTGTTTAGAAGAACCTCGTCTACGGTACAAGTTAAATATCCGAGAAAGCAAAAAATGGATAAAGAAGTTGTGGTACGTACGTACAATGGAATATCACTCAGCAATGAGATCTACGTCATCAGGCCCGTAGCGGCATAATGAGTGGATTCAGGTACGACGATTCTACGAGAAATAAGTCACACAGAAAAAGAAACATCATAAGATATCACTAATACACGGAACGTAAACTTGGCTACACATGAACTGAATTACAAAACAGAACAGGGTCTCAAATTTAGAAAACCAACTTATGCTTGCTTATGGGGAAAGGTGAGTTGGGGTGCTGCATCAAACCAGAGATTGAAATTAGCACAGATACCGTTCCATAAGCCAAATATATAATAGACAAGACCTACTCCTTGCTCAACGAAATGGAATCAACACCCCATATTCAACGCCTGGGAATATACCTGACAAGTAAGAATCTTAAGACCCATGGATTTATATGTCTCCATAAGGAAGTCAAGCGTGTGTACAGTGTCCTAAACGCAGCAGTGAAAATCCGATAAATCCCATTAACAAAATAAATTTCACAAACAAAACACAATGACATGCAAATGAAGCAAATGACAAAGGATTAATCTCCAAAATTTACAAGCAGCTCATGCACCACAATAACAAAAAAACAAACAACCCAATCCAAAAATGGGCAGAAGACCTAGATAGACATTTCTCCAAAGAAGATATACAGAATGCCAACAAACACATGAAAGAATGCTCAACATCATTAATCATTAGAGAAATGCAAATCAAAACTACAATGAGATATCATCTCACACCAGTCAGAATGGCCATCATCAAAAAATCTAGAAACAATAAATGCTGGAGAGGGTGTGGAGAAAAGGGAATACTCTTGCACTGCTGGTGGGAATGTGAATTGGTTCAGCCACTATGGAGAACAGTATGGAGGTTCCTTAAAAAACTACAAATAGAATTACCATATGACCAAGCAATCCCACTACTGGGCATATACCCTGGGAAAACCAAAATTCAAACAGAGTCATGTACCAAAATATTCATTGCAGCTCTATTTACAATAGCCCGGAGATGGAAACAACCTAAGCGCCCATCATCGGATGAATGGAAAAAGAAAATGTGGCACATATATACAATGGAATATTACTCAGCCTTAAAAAGAAATGAAATTGAGCTATTTGTAATGAGATGGATAGACCTAGAGTCTGTCATACAGAGTGAAGTAATTCAGAAAGAAAAAGACAAATACCGTATGCTAACACATATATATGGAATTTAAGGGGAAAAAAAATGTCATGAACAACCTAGGGGTAAGACAGGAATAAAGACGCAGACCTACTGGAGAACGGACTTGAGGATATGGGGAGGGGGTGGGGTGAGCTTTGACAGGGCGAGAGAGAGTCATGGACATATACACACTAACAAACGTAGTAAGGTAGATAGCTGGTGGGAAGCAGCCGCAAGGCACAGGGATATTAGCTTGGTACTTTGTGACAGCCTGGAGGGGTGGGATAGGGAGAGTGGGAGGGAGGGAGACGCAAGAGGGAAGACATATGGGAACATATGTATATGTAAAACTGATTCACTTTGTTATAAAGCAGAAACTAACACACCATTGTAAAGCAATTATACCACAATAAAGATGTTTAAAAAAAAAAACACAATGACAGTGAAATAGAGAGCAATTCTTAAATAATTCATTCAGGGCTTGTGATGCAACCTGGATTTACCACATCTACACCCAGAACTGGTTGAGACATAAGGCTGAACACTTCGGGCTGATAGCATTGGTGATGTTTGGTGAGCAAACGCAGACCCTTTGAAGTCATACTGCATGGTACCCATTCCATGGGTCCGAACTCGCCCGGTTTAAGGGATTCTTCCTTCAGCTAAAACGTGCATGGGAAACCCGGAGTATGTTCCACCGTGTGATTGGGAAACGTTTTCAAATTCATCTCAGGTTTCATCCCCTGGTACTCGGGTGCACCGTTCCAGACACTTTACTAACACTCTCCCCACTTGGAAAGTCAGTGCCTTTAACCTTCTGTTTGGCACAGTTTGCAATTTCTGCGTAAGATGAACAGGAATATGGAGAACCAATGGAGACTAGCTGTAAGTGTCTGCACGGGCAAATGGAACGCTCATTTCCCACCAGGAAGAGGAATTAACCAAAGGCTCAGCATGCCCTGCCGGAACCAGATTAGGGCCTGAAGCAATCCTGCGGTTTTGCGGCCAGCTCACAAGATAGCGAGTTGAAGAAAAGAGCCCAGGGGCACTGTAATTCACAAACCTGCAGAGTTATGAATGACAGCTATCGTCCAAAAATGTATTGAAGTAAGTCTTCGAAGAGGAATTGAAAGTGGGGCAGAATTTCAGGAAAACGATTTCAGGGGGTAGACTGGAATTGCACTTAAAGCATAGGAAAAGAGGCAGAATGTCCACAATGATGCACTTGGCCAAAAAGGGCGTATACGTTTTTTCCTGACTATATTCAGTAAAAAATGCATACGCCCTTTTTGGCCAACCAAGCAAGCGTGTAAAGGAAATCTGCACTACATTGAAGTCTCACTGCCCCCCGGGCAAAAGGGCCATCTGAAAAAAGTGTAAAATCCAGAAAGGCAGGACAGGTCATGGAGAACAGGGAGCCTTGTTATGCTGATGGGCGGGATGTAAATTGCCAACAGCCACTCTGGAGAAGTGTATGGTGTTTCCTGAAACACGTAGGAAACAAAGCAACACAGCCTATGGCACTTCCACTTAGGGTCCTATAGCTTAGGGAAATTAAAATCAAAAACACACAGCCACCCCAAAGTTTGGGACGGCTCTGTTTACAAGAACCTCGTCTACGGTACAAGTTAAATATCCGAGAAAGCAAAAAATGGATAAAGAAATTGTGGTACGTACGTACAATGGAATATCACTCAACAATGAGATCTACGTCATCAGGCCCGTAGCGGCATAATGAGTGGAATAACGTACGAGGAGTCTACGAGAAATAAGTCACACAGAAAAAGAAACATCATAAGATATCACTAATACACGGAACATAAACTTGGCTACACATGAACTGAATTACAAAACAGAACAAGGTCTCAAATTTAGAAAACCAACTTATGCTTGCTTATGGGGAAAGGTGAGTTGGGGTGCTGCATCAAACCAGAGATTGAAATTAGCACAGATACCGTTCCATAAGCCAAATATATAATAAACAAGACCTACTGTTGCTCAACGAAATGGACTCAACACCCCATATTCAACGCCTGGGAATATACCTGACAAGTAAGAATCTTAAGACCCATGGATTTATATGTCTAGATAAGGAAGTCAAGCGTGTGTACAGTGGCCTAAACGCAGCAGTGAAAATCCGATAAATCCCATTAACAAAATAAATTTCAAAAACAAAACACAATGACAGTGAAATAGAGAGCAATTCTTAAATAATTCATTCAGGGCTTGTTATGCAACCTGGATTTACCACATCTACACCCAGAACTGGTTGAGACATAAGGCTGAACACTTCGGGCTGATAGCATTGGTGATGTTTGGTGAGCAAACGCAGACTCTTTGAAGTCATACTGCATGGTACCCATTCCATGGGTCCGAACTCGCCCGGTTTAAGGGATTCTTCCTTCAGCTAAAACATGCATGGGAAACCCGGAGTATGTTCCACCGTGTGATTGGGAAACGTTTTCAAATGCATCTCAGGTTTCATCCCCTGGTACTCGGGTGCACCGTTCCAGACACTTTACTAACACTCTCCACACTTGGAAAGTCAGTGCCTTTAACCTTCTGTTTGGCACAGTTTGCAATTTCTGCGCAAGATGAACAGGAATTGGGAGAACCAATGAGAGACTAGCTGTAAGTGTCTGCACGGGCAAATGGAACGCTCATTTCCCACCAGGAAGAGGAATTAACCAAAGGCTCAGCGTGCCCTGCCGGAACCAGATTAGGGCCTGAAGCAATCCTGTGGTTTTGCGGCCAGCTCACAAGATAGCGAGTTGAAGAAAAGAGCCCACGGGCACTGTAATTCACAAACCTGCAGAGTTATGAATGACAGCTATCGTCCAAAAATGTATTGAAGTTAGTCTTCGAAGAGGAATTGAAAGTGGGGCAGAATTTCAGGAAAACGATTTCAGGGGGTAGACTGGAATTGCACTTAAAGCATAGGAAAAGAGGCAGAATGTCCACAATGATGCACTTGGCCAAAAAGGGCGTATGCGTTTTTTCCTGAATATATTCAGGAAAAAACGCATACGCCCTTTTTGGCCAACCAAGCAAGCGTGTAAAGGAAATCTGCACTACATTGAAGTCTCACTGCCCCCCGGTCAAAAGGGCCATCTGAAAAAAGTGTAAAATCCAGAAAGGCAGGACAGGTCATGGAGAACAGGGAGCCTTGTTATGCTGATGGGCGGGATGTAAGTTGCCAACAGCCACTCTGGAGAAGTGTATGGTGTTTCCTGAAACACGTAGGAAACAAAGCAACACAGCCTATGGCACTTCCACTTAGGGTCCTATAGCTTAGGGAAATTAAAATCAAAAACACACAGGCACCCCAAAGTTTGGGACGGCTCTGTTTACAAGAACCTCGTCTACGGTACAAGTTAAATATCCGAGAAAGCAAAAAATGGATAAAGAAGTTGTGGTACGTACGTACAATGGAATATCACTCAACAATGAGATCTACGTCATCAGGCCCGTAGCGGCATAATGAGTGGATTAACGTACGAGGAGTCTACGAGAAATAAGTCACACAGAAAAAGAAACATCATAAGATATCACTAATACACGGAACATAAACTTGGCTACACATGAACTGAATTACAAAACAGAATAGGGTCTCAAATTTAGAAAACCAACTTATGCTTGCTTATGGGGAAAGGTGAGTTGGGGTGCTGCATCAAACCAGAGATTGAAATTAGCACAGATACCGTTCCATAAGCCAACTATATAATAGACAAGACCTACTGTTGCTCAACGAAATGGACTCAACACCCCATATTCAACGCCTGGGAATATACCTGACAAGTAAGAATCTTAAGACCCATGGATTTATATGTCTCCATAAGGAAGTCAAGCGTGTGTACAGTGGCCTAAACGCAGCAGTGAAAATCCGATAAATCCCATTAACAAAATAAATTTCACAAACAAAACACAATGACATGCAAATGAAGCAAATGACAAAGGATTAATCTCCAAAATTTACAAGCAGCTCATGCAGCTCAATAACAAAAAAACAAACAACCCAATCCAAAAATGGGCAGAAGACCTAAATAGACATTTCCCCAAAGAAGATATACAGAATGCCAACAAACACATGAAAGAATGCTCAACATCATTAATCATTAGAGAAATGCAAATCAAAACTACAATGAGATATCATCTCACACCAGTCAGAATGGCCATCATCAAAAAATCTAGAAACAATAAATGCTGGAGAGGGTGTGGAGAAAAGGGAACACTCTTGCACTGCTGGTGGGAATGTGAATTGGTTCAGCCACTATGGAGAACAGTATGGAGGTTCCTTAAAAAACTACAAATAGAATTACCATATGACCCAGCAATCCCACTACTGGGCATATACCCTGGGAAAACCAAAATTCAAACAGAGTCATGTACCAAAATGTTCATTGCAGCTCTATTTACAATAGCCCGGAGATGGAAACAACCTAAGCGCCCATCATCGGATGAATGGATAAAGAAAATGTGGCACATATATACAATGGAATATTACTCAGCCTTAAAAAGAAATGAAATTGAGCTATTTGTAATGAGATGGATAGACCTAGAGTCTGTCATACAGAGTGAAGTAAGTCAGAAAGAAAAAGACAAATACCGTATGCTAACACATATATATGGAATTTAAGGGGAAAAAAAATGTCATGAAGAACCTAGGGGTAAGACAGGAATAAAGACACAGACCTACTGGAGAACGGACTTGAAGATATGTGGAGGGGGAGGGGTGAGCTTTGACAGGGCGAGAGAGAGTCATGGACATATACACACTAACAAACGTAGTAAGGTAGATAGCTAGTGGGAAGCAGCCGCAAGGCACAGGGATATTAGCTTGGTACTTTGTGACAGCCTGGAGGGGTGGGATAGGGAGAGTGGGAGGGAGGGAGACGCAAGAGGGAAGACATATGGGAACATATGTATATGTAAAACTGATTCACTTTGTTATAAAGCAGAAACTAACACACCATTGTAAAGCAATTATACCCCAATAAAGATGTTTAAAAAAAAAAACACAATGACAGTGAAATAGAGAGCAATTCTTAAATAATTCATTCAGGGCTTGTGATGCAACCTGGATTTACCACATCTACACCCAGAGCTGGTTGAGACATAAGGTTGGACACTTTGGGCTGATAGCATTGGTGAGGTTTGGTGAGCAAACGCAGACCCTTTGAAGTCATACTGCATGGTACCCATTCCATGGGTCCCAACTCTCCAGGTTTAAGGGATTCTTCCTTCAGCTAAAACATGCATGGGAAACCCGGAGTATGTTCCACCGTGTGATTGGGAAACGTTTTCAAATGCATCTCAGGTTTCATCCCCTGGTACTCGGGTGCACCGTTCCAGACACTTTACTAACACTCTCCCCACTTGGAAAGTCAGTGCCTTTAACCTTCTGTTTGGCACAGTTTGCAATTTCTGCGCAAGATGAACAGGAATATGGAGAACCAATGAGAGACTAGCTGTAAGTGTCTGCACGGCAAATGGAACGCTCATTTCCCACCAGGAAGAGGAATTAACCAAAGGCTCAGCGTGCCCTGCCAGAACCAGATTAGGGCCTGAAGCAATCCTGTGGTTTTGCGGCCAGCTCACAAGATAGCGAGTTGAAGAAAAGAGCCCAGGGGCACTGTAATTCACAAACCTGCAGAGTTATGAATGACAGCTATCGTCCAAAAATGTATTGAAGTTAGTCTTCGAAGAGGAATTGAAAGTGGGGCAAAATTTCAGGAAAACGATTTCAGGGGGTAGACTGGAATTGCCCTTAAAGCATAGGAAAAGAGGCAGAATGTCCACAATGATGCACTTGGCCAAAAAGGGCGTATGCCTTTTTTCCTGAATATATTCAGGAAAAAATGCATACGCCCTTTTTGGCCAACCAAGCAAGCGTGTAAAGGAAATCTCCACTACACTGAAGTCTCACTGCCCCCCGGTCAAAAGGGCCATCTGAAAAAAGTGTAAAATCCAGAAAGGCAGGACAGGTCATGGAGAACAGGGAGCCTTGTTATGATGATGGGCGGGATGTAAATTGCCAACAGCCACTCTGGAGAAGTGTATGGTGTTTCCTGAAACACGTAGGAAACAAAGCAACACAGCCTATGGCACTTCCACTTAGGTCCTATAGCTTAGGGAAATTAAAATCAAAAACACACAGGCACCCCAAAATTTGGGACGGCTCTGTTTACAAGAACCTCGTCTACGGTACAAGTTAAATATCCGAGAAAGCAAAAAATGGATAAAGAAGTTGTGGTACGTACGTGCAATGGAATATCACTCAGCAATGAGATCTACGTCATCAGGCCCGTAGCGGCATAATGAGTGGATTCAGGTACGACGATTCTACGAGAAATAAGTCACACAGAAAAAGAAACATCATAAGATATCACTAATACACGGAACGTAAACTTGGCTACACATGAACTGAATTACAAAACAGAACAGGGTCTCAAATTTAGAAAACCAACTTATGCTTGCTTATGGGGAAAGGTGAGTTGGGGTGCTGCATCAAACCAGAGATTGAAATTAGCACAGATACCGTTCCATAAGCCAAATATATAATAGACAAGACCTACTCCTTGCTCAACGAAATGGAATCAACACCCCATATTCAACGCCTGGGAATATACCTGACAAGTAAGAATCTTAAGACCCATGGATTTATATGTCTCCATAAGGAAGTCAAGCGTGTGTACAGTGTCCTAAACGCAGCAGTGAAAATCCGATAAATCCCATTAACAAAATAAATTTCACAAACAAAACACAATGACATGCAAATGAAGCAAATGACAAAGGATTAATCTCCAAAATTTACAAGCAGCTCATGCACCACAATAACAAAAAAACAAACAACCCAATCCAAAAATGGGCAGAAGACCTAGATAGACATTTCTCCAAAGAAGATATACAGAATGCCAACAAACACATGAAAGAATGCTCAACATCATTAATCATTAGAGAAATGCAAATCAAAACTACAATGAGATATCATCTCACACCAGTCAGAATGGCCATCATCAAAAAATCTAGAAACAATAAATGCTGGAGAGGGTGTGGAGAAAAGGGAATACTCTTGCACTGCTGGTGGGAATGTGAATTGGTTCAGCCACTATGGAGAACAGTATGGAGGTTCCTTAAAAAACTACAAATAGAATTACCATATGACCAAGCAATCCCACTACTGGGCATATACCCTGGGAAAACCAAAATTCAAACAGAGTCATGTACCAAAATATTCATTGCAGCTCTATTTACAATAGCCCGGAGATGGAAACAACCTAAGCGCCCATCATCGGATGAATGGAAAAAGAAAATGTGGCACATATATACAATGGAATATTACTCAGCCTTAAAAAGAAATGAAATTGAGCTATTTGTAATGAGATGGATAGACCTAGAGTCTGTCATACAGAGTGAAGTAATTCAGAAAGAAAAAGACAAATACCGTATGCTAACACATATATATGGAATTTAAGGGGAAAAAAAATGTCATGAACAACCTAGGGGTAAGACAGGAATAAAGACGCAGACCTACTGGAGAACGGACTTGAGGATATGGGGAGGGGGTGGGGTGAGCTTTGACAGGGCGAGAGAGAGTCATGGACATATACACACTAACAAACGTAGTAAGGTAGATAGCTGGTGGGAAGCAGCCGCAAGGCACAGGGATATTAGCTTGGTACTTTGTGACAGCCTGGAGGGGTGGGATAGGGAGAGTGGGAGGGAGGGAGACGCAAGAGGGAAGACATATGGGAACATATGTATATGTAAAACTGATTCACTTTGTTATAAAGCAGAAACTAACACACCATTGTAAAGCAATTATACCACAATAAAGATGTTTAAAAAAAAAAACACAATGACAGTGAAATAGAGAGCAATTCTTAAATAATTCATTCAGGGCTTGTGATGCAACCTGGATTTACCACATCTACACCCAGAACTGGTTGAGACATAAGGCTGAACACTTCGGGCTGATAGCATTGGTGATGTTTGGTGAGCAAACGCAGACCCTTTGAAGTCATACTGCATGGTACCCATTCCATGGGTCCGAACTCGCCCGGTTTAAGGGATTCTTCCTTCAGCTAAAACGTGCATGGGAAACCCGGAGTATGTTCCACCGTGTGATTGGGAAACGTTTTCAAATTCATCTCAGGTTTCATCCCCTGGTACTCGGGTGCACCGTTCCAGACACTTTACTAACACTCTCCCCACTTGGAAAGTCAGTGCCTTTAACCTTCTGTTTGGCACAGTTTGCAATTTCTGCGTAAGATGAACAGGAATATGGAGAACCAATGGAGACTAGCTGTAAGTGTCTGCACGGGCAAATGGAACGCTCATTTCCCACCAGGAAGAGGAATTAACCAAAGGCTCAGCATGCCCTGCCGGAACCAGATTAGGGCCTGAAGCAATCCTGCGGTTTTGCGGCCAGCTCACAAGATAGCGAGTTGAAGAAAAGAGCCCAGGGGCACTGTAATTCACAAACCTGCAGAGTTATGAATGACAGCTATCGTCCAAAAATGTATTGAAGTAAGTCTTCGAAGAGGAATTGAAAGTGGGGCAGAATTTCAGGAAAACGATTTCAGGGGGTAGACTGGAATTGCACTTAAAGCATAGGAAAAGAGGCAGAATGTCCACAATGATGCACTTGGCCAAAAAGGGCGTATACGTTTTTTCCTGACTATATTCAGTAAAAAATGCATACGCCCTTTTTGGCCAACCAAGCAAGCGTGTAAAGGAAATCTGCACTACATTGAAGTCTCACTGCCCCCCGGGCAAAAGGGCCATCTGAAAAAAGTGTAAAATCCAGAAAGGCAGGACAGGTCATGGAGAACAGGGAGCCTTGTTATGCTGATGGGCGGGATGTAAATTGCCAACAGCCACTCTGGAGAAGTGTATGGTGTTTCCTGAAACACGTAGGAAACAAAGCAACACAGCCTATGGCACTTCCACTTAGGGTCCTATAGCTTAGGGAAATTAAAATCAAAAACACACAGCCACCCCAAAGTTTGGGACGGCTCTGTTTACAAGAACCTCGTCTACGGTACAAGTTAAATATCCGAGAAAGCAAAAAATGGATAAAGAAATTGTGGTACGTACGTACAATGGAATATCACTCAACAATGAGATCTACGTCATCAGGCCCGTAGCGGCATAATGAGTGGAATAACGTACGAGGAGTCTACGAGAAATAAGTCACACAGAAAAAGAAACATCATAAGATATCACTAATACACGGAACATAAACTTGGCTACACATGAACTGAATTACAAAACAGAACAAGGTCTCAAATTTAGAAAACCAACTTATGCTTGCTTATGGGGAAAGGTGAGTTGGGGTGCTGCATCAAACCAGAGATTGAAATTAGCACAGATACCGTTCCATAAGCCAAATATATAATAAACAAGACCTACTGTTGCTCAACGAAATGGACTCAACACCCCATATTCAACGCCTGGGAATATACCTGACAAGTAAGAATCTTAAGACCCATGGATTTATATGTCTAGATAAGGAAGTCAAGCGTGTGTACAGTGGCCTAAACGCAGCAGTGAAAATCCGATAAATCCCATTAACAAAATAAATTTCAAAAACAAAACACAATGACAGTGAAATAGAGAGCAATTCTTAAATAATTCATTCAGGGCTTGTTATGCAACCTGGATTTACCACATCTACACCCAGAACTGGTTGAGACATAAGGCTGAACACTTCGGGCTGATAGCATTGGTGATGTTTGGTGAGCAAACGCAGACTCTTTGAAGTCATACTGCATGGTACCCATTCCATGGGTCCGAACTCGCCCGGTTTAAGGGATTCTTCCTTCAGCTAAAACATGCATGGGAAACCCGGAGTATGTTCCACCGTGTGATTGGGAAACGTTTTCAAATGCATCTCAGGTTTCATCCCCTGGTACTCGGGTGCACCGTTCCAGACACTTTACTAACACTCTCCACACTTGGAAAGTCAGTGCCTTTAACCTTCTGTTTGGCACAGTTTGCAATTTCTGCGCAAGATGAACAGGAATTGGGAGAACCAATGAGAGACTAGCTGTAAGTGTCTGCACGGGCAAATGGAACGCTCATTTCCCACCAGGAAGAGGAATTAACCAAAGGCTCAGCGTGCCCTGCCGGAACCAGATTAGGGCCTGAAGCAATCCTGTGGTTTTGCGGCCAGCTCACAAGATAGCGAGTTGAAGAAAAGAGCCCACGGGCACTGTAATTCACAAACCTGCAGAGTTATGAATGACAGCTATCGTCCAAAAATGTATTGAAGTTAGTCTTCGAAGAGGAATTGAAAGTGGGGCAGAATTTCAGGAAAACGATTTCAGGGGGTAGACTGGAATTGCACTTAAAGCATAGGAAAAGAGGCAGAATGTCCACAATGATGCACTTGGCCAAAAAGGGCGTATGCGTTTTTTCCTGAATATATTCAGGAAAAAACGCATACGCCCTTTTTGGCCAACCAAGCAAGCGTGTAAAGGAAATCTGCACTACATTGAAGTCTCACTGCCCCCCGGTCAAAAGGGCCATCTGAAAAAAGTGTAAAATCCAGAAAGGCAGGACAGGTCATGGAGAACAGGGAGCCTTGTTATGCTGATGGGCGGGATGTAAGTTGCCAACAGCCACTCTGGAGAAGTGTATGGTGTTTCCTGAAACACGTAGGAAACAAAGCAACACAGCCTATGGCACTTCCACTTAGGGTCCTATAGCTTAGGGAAATTAAAATCAAAAACACACAGGCACCCCAAAGTTTGGGACGGCTCTGTTTACAAGAACCTCGTCTACGGTACAAGTTAAATATCCGAGAAAGCAAAAAATGGATAAAGAAGTTGTGGTACGTACGTACAATGGAATATCACTCAACAATGAGATCTACGTCATCAGGCCCGTAGCGGCATAATGAGTGGATTAACGTACGAGGAGTCTACGAGAAATAAGTCACACAGAAAAAGAAACATCATAAGATATCACTAATACACGGAACATAAACTTGGCTACACATGAACTGAATTACAAAACAGAATAGGGTCTCAAATTTAGAAAACCAACTTATGCTTGCTTATGGGGAAAGGTGAGTTGGGGTGCTGCATCAAACCAGAGATTGAAATTAGCACAGATACCGTTCCATAAGCCAACTATATAATAGACAAGACCTACTGTTGCTCAACGAAATGGACTCAACACCCCATATTCAACGCCTGGGAATATACCTGACAAGTAAGAATCTTAAGACCCATGGATTTATATGTCTCCATAAGGAAGTCAAGCGTGTGTACAGTGGCCTAAACGCAGCAGTGAAAATCCGATAAATCCCATTAACAAAATAAATTTCACAAACAAAACACAATGACATGCAAATGAAGCAAATGACAAAGGATTAATCTCCAAAATTTACAAGCAGCTCATGCAGCTCAATAACAAAAAAACAAACAACCCAATCCAAAAATGGGCAGAAGACCTAAATAGACATTTCCCCAAAGAAGATATACAGAATGCCAACAAACACATGAAAGAATGCTCAACATCATTAATCATTAGAGAAATGCAAATCAAAACTACAATGAGATATCATCTCACACCAGTCAGAATGGCCATCATCAAAAAATCTAGAAACAATAAATGCTGGAGAGGGTGTGGAGAAAAGGGAACACTCTTGCACTGCTGGTGGGAATGTGAATTGGTTCAGCCACTATGGAGAACAGTATGGAGGTTCCTTAAAAAACTACAAATAGAATTACCATATGACCCAGCAATCCCACTACTGGGCATATACCCTGGGAAAACCAAAATTCAAACAGAGTCATGTACCAAAATGTTCATTGCAGCTCTATTTACAATAGCCCGGAGATGGAAACAACCTAAGCGCCCATCATCGGATGAATGGATAAAGAAAATGTGGCACATATATACAATGGAATATTACTCAGCCTTAAAAAGAAATGAAATTGAGCTATTTGTAATGAGATGGATAGACCTAGAGTCTGTCATACAGAGTGAAGTAAGTCAGAAAGAAAAAGACAAATACCGTATGCTAACACATATATATGGAATTTAAGGGGAAAAAAAATGTCATGAAGAACCTAGGGGTAAGACAGGAATAAAGACACAGACCTACTGGAGAACGGACTTGAAGATATGTGGAGGGGGAGGGGTGAGCTTTGACAGGGCGAGAGAGAGTCATGGACATATACACACTAACAAACGTAGTAAGGTAGATAGCTAGTGGGAAGCAGCCGCAAGGCACAGGGATATTAGCTTGGTACTTTGTGACAGCCTGGAGGGGTGGGATAGGGAGAGTGGGAGGGAGGGAGACGCAAGAGGGAAGACATATGGGAACATATGTATATGTAAAACTGATTCACTTTGTTATAAAGCAGAAACTAACACACCATTGTAAAGCAATTATACCCCAATAAAGATGTTTAAAAAAAAAAACACAATGACAGTGAAATAGAGAGCAATTCTTAAATAATTCATTCAGGGCTTGTGATGCAACCTGGATTTACCACATCTACACCCAGAGCTGGTTGAGACATAAGGTTGGACACTTTGGGCTGATAGCATTGGTGAGGTTTGGTGAGCAAACGCAGACCCTTTGAAGTCATACTGCATGGTACCCATTCCATGGGTCCCAACTCTCCAGGTTTAAGGGATTCTTCCTTCAGCTAAAACATGCATGGGAAACCCGGAGTATGTTCCACCGTGTGATTGGGAAACGTTTTCAAATGCATCTCAGGTTTCATCCCCTGGTACTCGGGTGCACCGTTCCAGACACTTTACTAACACTCTCCCCACTTGGAAAGTCAGTGCCTTTAACCTTCTGTTTGGCACAGTTTGCAATTTCTGCGCAAGATGAACAGGAATATGGAGAACCAATGAGAGACTAGCTGTAAGTGTCTGCACGGCAAATGGAACGCTCATTTCCCACCAGGAAGAGGAATTAACCAAAGGCTCAGCGTGCCCTGCCAGAACCAGATTAGGGCCTGAAGCAATCCTGTGGTTTTGCGGCCAGCTCACAAGATAGCGAGTTGAAGAAAAGAGCCCAGGGGCACTGTAATTCACAAACCTGCAGAGTTATGAATGACAGCTATCGTCCAAAAATGTATTGAAGTTAGTCTTCGAAGAGGAATTGAAAGTGGGGCAAAATTTCAGGAAAACGATTTCAGGGGGTAGACTGGAATTGCCCTTAAAGCATAGGAAAAGAGGCAGAATGTCCACAATGATGCACTTGGCCAAAAAGGGCGTATGCCTTTTTTCCTGAATATATTCAGGAAAAAATGCATACGCCCTTTTTGGCCAACCAAGCAAGCGTGTAAAGGAAATCTCCACTACACTGAAGTCTCACTGCCCCCCGGTCAAAAGGGCCATCTGAAAAAAGTGTAAAATCCAGAAAGGCAGGACAGGTCATGGAGAACAGGGAGCCTTGTTATGATGATGGGCGGGATGTAAATTGCCAACAGCCACTCTGGAGAAGTGTATGGTGTTTCCTGAAACACGTAGGAAACAAAGCAACACAGCCTATGGCACTTCCACTTAGGTCCTATAGCTTAGGGAAATTAAAATCAAAAACACACAGGCACCCCAAAATTTGGGACGGCTCTGTTTACAAGAACCTCGTCTACGGTACAAGTTAAATATCCGAGAAAGCAAAAAATGGATAAAGAAGTTGTGGTACGTACGTGCAATGGAATATCACTCAGCAATGAGATCTACGTCATCAGGCCCGTAGCGGCATAATGAGTGGATTCAGGTACGACGATTCTACGAGAAATAAGTCACACAGAAAAAGAAACATCATAAGATATCACTAATACACGGAACGTAATCTTGGCTACACATGAACTGAATTACAAAACAGAACACGGTCTCAAATTTAGAAAACCAACTTATGCTTGCTTATGGGGAAAGGTGAGTTGGGGTGCTGCATCAAACCAGAGATTGAAATTAGCACAGATACCGTTCCATAAGCCAAATATATAATAAACAAGACCTACTGTTGCTCAACGAAATGGACTCAACACCCCATATTCAACGCCTGGGAATATACCTGACAAGTAAGAATCTTAAGACCCATGGATTTATATGTCTCCATAAGGAAGTCAAGCGTGTGTACAGTGGCCTAAACGCAGCAGTGAAAATCCGATAAATCCCATTAACAAAATAAATTTCACAAACAAAACACAATGACATGCAAATGAAGCAAATGACAAAGGATTAATCTCCAAAATTTACAAGCAGCTCATGCAGCTCAATAACAAAAAAACAAACAACCCAATCCAAAAATGGGCAGAAGACCTAAATAGACATTTCCCCAAAGAAGATATACAGAATGCCAACAAACACATGAAAGAATGCTCAACATCATTAATCATTAGAGAAATGCAAATCAAAACTACAATGAGATATCATCTCACACCAGTCAGAATGGCCATCATCAAAAAATCTAGAAACAATAAATGCTGGAGAGGGTGTGGAGAAAAGGGAACACTCTTGCACTGCTGGTGGGAATGTGAATTGGTTCAGCCACTATGGAGAACAGTATGGAGGTTCCTTAAAAAACTACAAATAGAATTACCATATGACCAAGCAATCCCACTACTGGGCATATACCCTGGGAAAACCAAAATTCAAACAGATTCACGTACCAAAATATTCATTGCAGCTCTATTTACAATAGCCCGGAGATGGAAACAACCTAAGCGCCCATCATCGGATGAATGGATAAAGAAAATGTGGCACATATATACAATGGAATATTACTCAGCCTTAAAAAGAAATGAAATTGAGCTATTTGTAATGAGATGGATAGACCTAGAGTCTGTCATACAGAGTGAAGTAAGTCAGAAAGAAAAAGACAAATACCGTATGCTAACACATATATATGGAATTTAAGGGGAAAAAAAATGTCATGAAGAACCTAGGGGTAAGACAGGAATAAAGACCCAGACCTACTGGAGAACGGACTTGAGGATATGGGGAGGGGGAGGGGTGAGCTTTGACAGGGCGAGAGAGAGTCATGGACATATACACACTAACAAACGTAGTAAGGTAGATAGCTGGTGGGAAGCAGCCGCAAGGCACAGGGATATTAGCTTGGTACTTTGTGACAGCCTGGAGGGGTGGGATAGGGAGAGTGGGAGGGAGGGAGACGCAAGAGGGAAGACATATGGGAACATATGTATATGTAAAACTGATTCACTTTGTTATAAAGCAGAAACTAACACACCATTGTAAAGCAATTATACCACAATAAAGATGTTTAAAAAAAAAAACACAATGACAGTGAAATAGAGAGCAATTCTTAAATAATTCATTCAGGGCTTGTGATGCAACCTGGATTTACCACATCTACACCCAGAACTGGTTGAGACATAAGGCTGAACACTTCGGGCTGATAGCATTGGTGATGTTTGGTGAGCAAACGCAGACCCTTTGAAGTCATACTGCATGGTACCCATTCCATGGGTCCGAACTCGCCCGGTTTAAGGGATTCTTCCTTCAGCTAAAACATGCATGGGAAACCCGGAGTATGTTCCACCGTGTGATTGGGAAACGTTTTCAAATGCATCTCAGGTTTCATCCCCTGGTACTCGGGTGCACCGTTCCAGACACTTTACTAACACTCTCCACACTTGGAAAGTCAGTGCCTTTAACCTTCTGTTTGGCACAGTTTGCAATTTCTGCGCAAGATGAACAGGAATTGGGAGAACCAATGAGAGACTAGCTGTAAGTGTCTGCACGGGCAAATGGAACGCTCATTTCCCACCAGGAAGAGGAATTAACCAAAGGCTCAGCGTGCCCTGCCGGAACCAGATTAGGGCCTGAAGCAATCCTGTGGTTTTGCGGCCAGCTCACAAGATAGCGAGTTGAAGAAAAGAGCCCACGGGCACTGTAATTCACAAACCTGCAGAGTTATGAATGACAGCTATCGTCCAAAAATGTATTGAAGTTAGTCTTCGAAGAGGAATTGAAAGTGGGGCAGAATTTCAGGAAAACGATTTCAGGGGGTAGACTGGAATTGCACTTAAAGCATAGGAAAAGAGGCAGAATGTCCACAATGATGCACTTGGCCAAAAAGGGCGTATGCGTTTTTTCCTGAATATATTCAGGAAAAAACGCATACGCCCTTTTTGGCCAACCAAGCAAGCGTGTAAAGGAAATCTGCACTACATTGAAGTCTCACTGCCCCCCGGTCAAAAGGGCCATCTGAAAAAAGTGTAAAATCCAGAAAGGCAGGACAGGTCATGGAGAACAGGGAGCCTTGTTATGCTGATGGGCGGGATGTAAGTTGCCAACAGCCACTCTGGAGAAGTGTATGGTGTTTCCTGAAACACGTAGGAAACAAAGCAACACAGCCTATGGCACTTCCACTTAGGGTCCTATAGCTTAGGGAAATTAAAATCAAAAACACACAGGCACCCCAAAGTTTGGGACGGCTCTGTTTACAAGAACCTCGTCTACGGTACAAGTTAAATATCCGAGAAAGCAAAAAATGGATAAAGAAGTTGTGGTACGTACGTACAATGGAATATCACTCAACAATGAGATCTACGTCATCAGGCCCGTAGCGGCATAATGAGTGGATTAACGTACGAGGAGTCTACGAGAAATAAGTCACACAGAAAAAGAAACATCATAAGATATCACTAATACACGGAACATAAACTTGGCTACACATGAACTGAATTACAAAACAGAACAGGGTCTCAAATTTAGAAAACCAACTTATGCTTGCTTATGGGGAAAGGTGAGTTGGGGTGCTGCATCAAACCAGAGATTGAAATTAGCACAGATACCGTTCCATAAGCCAACTATATAATAGACAAGACCTACTGTTGCTCAACGAAATGGACTCAACACCCCATATTCAACGCCTGGGAATATACCTGACAAGTAAGAATCTTAAGACCCATGGATTTATATGTCTCCATAAGGAAGTCAAGCGTGTGTACAGTGGCCTAAACGCAGCAGTGAAAATCCGATAAATCCCATTAACAAAATAAATTTCACAAACAAAACACAATGACATGCAAATGAAGCAAATGACAAAGGATTAATCTCCAAAATTTACAAGCAGCTCATGCAGCTCAATAACAAAAAAACAAACAACCCAATCCAAAAATGGGCAGAAGACCTAAATAGACATTTCCCCAAAGAAGATATACAGAATGCCAACAAACACATGAAAGAATGCTCAACATCATTAATCATTAGAGAAATGCAAATCAAAACTACAATGAGATATCATCTCACACCAGTCAGAATGGCCATCATCAAAAAATCTAGAAACAATAAATGCTGGAGAGGGTGTGGAGAAAAGGGAACACTCTTGCACTGCTGGTGGGAATGTGAATTGGTTCAGCCACTATGGAGAACAGTATGGAGGTTCCTTAAAAAACTACAAATAGAATTACCATATGACCCAGCAATCCCACTACTGGGCATATACCCTGGGAAAACCAAAATTCAAACAGAGTCATGTACCAAAATGTTCATTGCAGCTCTATTTACAATAGCCCGGAGATGGAAACAACCTAAGCGCCCATCATCGGATGAATGGATAAAGAAAATGTGGCACATATATACAATGGAATATTACTCAGCCTTAAAAAGAAATGAAATTGAGCTATTTGTAATGAGATGGATAGACCTAGAGTCTGTCATACAGAGTGAAGTAAGTCAGAAAGAAAAAGACAAATACCGTATGCTAACACATATATATGGAATTTAAGGGGAAAAAAATGTCATGAAGAACCTAGGGGTAAGACAGGAATAAAGACACAGACCTACTGGAGAACGGACTTGAAGATATGTGGAGGGGGAGGGGTGAGCTTTGACAGGGCGAGAGAGAGTCATGGACATATACACACTAACAAACGTAGTAAGGTAGATAGCTAGTGGGAAGCAGCCGCAAGGCACAGGGATATTAGCTTGGTACTTTGTGACAGCCTGGAGGGGTGGGATAGGGAGAGTGGGAGGGAGGGAGACGCAAGAGGGAAGACATATGGGAACATATGTATATGTAAAACTGATCCACTTTGTTATAAAGCAGAAACTAACACACAATTGTAAAGCAATTATACCCCAATAAAGATGTTTAAAAAAAAAAACACAATGACAGTGAAATAGAGAGCAATTCTTAAATAATTCTTTCAGGGCTTGTGATGCAACCTGGATTTACCACATCTACACCCAGAACTGGTTGAGACATAAGGCTGGACACTTTGGGCTGATAGCATTGGTGAGGTTTGGTGAGCAAACGCAGACCCTTTGAAGTCATACTGCATGGTACCCATTCCATGGGTCCCAACTCTCCAGGTTTAAGGGATTCTTCCTTCAGCTAAAACATGCATGGGAAACCCGGAGTATGTTCCACCGTGTGATTGGGAAACGTTTTCAAATGCATCTCAGGTTTCATCCCCTGGTACTCGGGTGCACCGTTCCAGACACTTTACTAACACTCTCCCCACTTGGAAAGTCAGTGCCTTTAACCTTCTGTTTGGCACAGTTTGCAATTTCTGCGCAAGATGAACAGGAATATGGAGAACCAATGAGAGACTAGCTGTAAGTGTCTGCACGGCAAATGGAACGCTCATTTCCCACCAGGAAGAGGAATTAACCAAAGGCTCAGCGTGCCCTGCCAGAACCAGAATAGGGCCTGAAGCAATCCTGTGGTTTTGCGGCCAGCTCACAAGATAGCGAGTTGAAGAAAAGAGCCCAGGGGCACTGTAATTCACAAACCTGCAGAGTTATGAATGACAGCTATCGTCCAAAAATGTATTGAAGTTAGTCTTCGAAGAGGAATTGAAAGTGGGGCAAAATTTCAGGAAAACGATTTCAGGGGGTAGACTGGAATTGCCCTTAAAGCATAGGAAAAGAGGCAGAATGTCCACAATGATGCACTTGGCCAAAAAGGGCGTATGCCTTTTTTCCTGAATATATTCAGGAAAAAATGCATACGCCCTTTTTGGCCAACCAAGCAAGCGTGTAAAGGAAATCTCCACTACACTGAAGTCTCACTGCCCCCCGGTCAAAAGGGCCATCTGAAAAAAGTGTAAAATCCAGAAAGGCAGGACAGGTCATGGAGAACAGGGAGCCTTGTTATGATGATGGGCGGGATGTAAATTGCCAACAGCCACTCTGGAGAAGTGTATGGTGTTTCCTGAAACACGTAGGAAACAAAGCAACACAGCCTATGGCACTTCCACTTAGGTCCTATAGCTTAGGGAAATTAAAATCAAAAACACACAGGCACCCCAAAATTTGGGACGGCTCTGTTTACAAGAACCTCGTCTACGGTACAAGTTAAATATCCGAGAAAGCAAAAAATGGATAAAGAAGTTGTGGTACGTACGTGCAATGGAATATCACTCAGCAATGAGATCTACGTCATCAGGCCCGTAGCGGCATAATGAGTGGATTCAGGTACGACGATTCTATGAGAAATAAGTCACACAGAAAAAGAAACATCATAAGATATCACTAATACACGGAACGTAATCTTGGCTACACATGAACTGAATTACACAACAGAACAAGGTCTCAAATTTAGAAAACCAACTTATGCTTGCTTATGGGGAAAGGTGAGTTGGGGTGCTGCATCAAA
Source organism: Delphinapterus leucas (assembly GCF_059928025.1). Classification (NCBI taxonomy): domain Eukaryota; kingdom Metazoa; phylum Chordata; class Mammalia; order Artiodactyla; family Monodontidae; genus Delphinapterus; species Delphinapterus leucas. The sequence continues at coordinate 13,865,636 of NW_028322238.1, forward strand.
CCAGAGATTGAAATTAGCACAGATACCGTTCCATAAGCCAAATATATAATAAACAAGACCTACTGTTGCTCAACGAAATGGACTCAACACCCCATATTCAACGCCTGGGAATATACCTGACAAGTAAGAATCTTAAGACCCATGGATTTATATGTCTAAATAAGGAAGTCAAGCGTGTGTACAGTGGCCTAAACGCAGCAGTGAAAATCCGATAAATCCCATTAACAAAATAAATTTCAAAAACAAAACACAATGACAGTGAAATAGAGAGCAATTCTTAAATAATTCATTCAGGGCTTGTTATGCAACCTGGATTTACCACATCTACACCCAGAACTGGTTGAGACATAAGGCTGAACACTTCGGGCTGATAGCATTGGTGATGTTTGGTGAGCAAACGCAGACTCTTTGAAGTCATACTGCATGGTACCCATTCCATGGGTCCGAACTCGCCCGGTTTAAGGGATTCTTCCTTCAGCTAAAACATGCATGGGAAACCCGGAGTATGTTCCACCGTGTGATTGGGAAACGTTTTCAAATGCATCTCAGGTTTCATCCCCTGGTACTCGGGTGCACCGTTCCAGACACTTTACTAACACTCTCCACACTTGGAAAGTCAGTGCCTTTAACCTTCTGTTTGGCACAGTTTGCAATTTCTGCGCAAGATGAACAGGAATTGGGAGAACCAATGAGAGACTAGCTGTAAGTGTCTGCACGGGCAAATGGAACGCTCATTTCCCACCAGGAAGAGGAATTAACCAAAGGCTCAGCGTGCCCTGCCGGAACCAGATTAGGGCCTGAAGCAATCCTGTGGTTTTGCGGCCAGCTCACAAGATAGCGAGTTGAAGAAAAGAGCCCACGGGCACTGTAATTCACAAACCTGCAGAGTTATGAATGACAGCTATCGTCCAAAAATGTATTGAAGTAAGTCTTCGAAGAGGAATTGAAAGTGGGGCAGAATTTCAGGAAAACGATTTCAGGGGGTAGACTGGAATTGCACTTAAAGCATAGGAAAAGAGGCAGAATGTCCACAATGATGCACTTGGCCAAAAAGGGCGTATGCGTTTTTTCCTGAATATATTCAGGAAAAAACGCATACGCCCTTTTTGGCCAACCAAGCAAGCGTGTAAAGGAAATCTGCACTACATTGAAGTCTCACTGCCCCCCGGTCAAAAGGGCCATCTGAAAAAAGTGTAAAATCCAGAAAGGCAGGACAGGTCATGGAGAACAGGGAGCCTTGTTATGCTGATGGGCGGGATGTAAATTGCCAACAGCCACTCTGGAGAAGTGTATGGTGTTTCCTGAAACACGTAGGAAACAAAGCAACACAGCCTATGGCACTTCCACTTAGGGTCCTATAGCTTAGGGAAATTAAAATCAAAAACACACAGGCACCCCAAAGTTTGGGACGGCTCTGTTTACAAGAACCTCGTCTACGGTACAAGTTAAATATCCGAGAAAGCAAAAAATGGATAAAGAAGTTGTGGTACGTACGTACAATGGAATATCACTCAACAATGAGATCTACGTCATCAGGCCCGTAGCGGCATAATGAGTGGATTAACGTACGAGGAGTCTACGAGAAATAAGTCACACAGAAAAAGAAACATCATAAGATATCACTAATACACGGAACATAAACTTGGCTACACATGAACTGAATTACAAAACAGAACAGGGTCTCAAATTTAGAAAACCAACTTATGCTTGCTTATGGGGAAAGGTGAGTTGGGGTGCTGCATCAAACCAGAGATTGAAATTAGCACAGATACCGTTCCATAAGCCAACTATATAATAAACAAGACCTACTGTTGCTCAACGAAATGGACTCAACACCCCATATTCAACGCCTGGGAATATACCTGACAAGTAAGAATCTTAAGACCCATGGATTTATATGTCTAAATAAGGAAGTCAAGCGTGTGTACAGTGGCCTAAACGCAGCAGTGAAAATCCGATAAATCCCATTAACAAAATAAATTTCACAAACAAAACACAATGACATGCAAATGAAGCAAATGACAAAGGATTAATCTCCAAAATTTACAAGCAGCTCATGCAGCTCAATAACAAAAAAACAAACAACCCAATCCAAAAATGGGCAGAAGACCTAAATAGACATTTCCCCAAAGAAGATATACAGAATGCCAACAAACACATGAAAGAATGCTCAACATCATTAATCATTAGAGAAATGCAAATCAAAACTACAATGAGATATCATCTCACACCAGTCAGAATGGCCATCATCAAAAAATCTAGAAACAATAAATGCTGGAGAGGGTGTGGAGAAAAGGGAACACTCTTGCACTGCTGGTGGGAATGTGAATTGGTTCAGCCACTATGGAGAACAGTATGGAGGTTCCTTAAAAAACTACAAATAGAATTACCATATGACCAAGCAATCCCACTACTGGGCATATACCCTGGGAAAACCAAAATTCAAACAGATTCACGTACCAAAATATTCATTGCAGCTCTATTTACAATAGCCCGGAGATGGAAACAACCTAAGCGCCCATCATCGGATGAATGGATAAAGAAAATGTGGCACATATATACAATGGAATATTACTCAGCCTTAAAAAGAAATGAAATTGAGCTATTTGTAATGAGATGGATAGACCTAGAGTCTGTCATACAGAGTGAAGTAAGTCAGAAAGAAAAAGACAAATACCGTATGCTAACACATATATATGGAATTTAAGGGGAAAAAAAATGTCATGAAGAACCTAGGGGTAAGACAGGAATAAAGACCCAGACCTACTGGAGAACGGACTTGAGGATATGGGGAGGGGGAGGGGTGAGCTTTGACAGGGCGAGAGAGAGTCATGGACATATACACACTAACAAACGTAGTAAGGTAGATAGCTGGTGGGAAGCAGCCGCAAGGCACAGGGATATTAGCTTGGTACTTTGTGACAGCCTGGAGGGGTGGGATAGGGAGAGTGGGAGGGAGGGAGACGCAAGAGGGAAGACATATGGGAACATATGTATATGTAAAACTGATTCACTTTGTTATAAAGCAGAAACTAACACACCATTGTAAAGCAATTATACCCCAATAAAGATGTTTAAAAAAAAAAACACAATGACAGTGAAATAGAGAGCAATTCTTAAATAATTCATTCAGGGCTTGTGATGCAACCTGGATTTACCACATCTACACCCAGAACTGGTTGAGACATAAGGCTGAACACTTCGGGCTGATAGCATTGGTGATGTTTGGTGAGCAAACGCAGACCCTTTGAAGTCATACTGCATGGTACCCATTCCATGGGTCCGAACTCGCCCGGTTTAAGGGATTCTTCCTTCAGCTAAAACATGCATGGGAAACCCGGAGTATGTTCCACCGTGTGATTGGGAAACGTTTTCAAATGCATCTCAGGTTTCATCCCCTGGTACTCGGGTGCACCGTTCCAGACACTTTACTAACACTCTCCACACTTGGAAAGTCAGTGCCTTTAACCTTCTGTTTGGCACAGTTTGCAATTTCTGCGTAAGATGAACAGGAATAGGGAGAACCAATGGAGACTAGCTGTAAGTGTCTGCACGGGCAAATGGAACGCTCATTTCCCACCAGGAAGAGGAATTAACCAAAGGCTCAGCATGCCCTGCCGGAACCAGACTAGGGCCTGAAGCAATCCTGCGGGTTTGCGGCCAGCTCACAAGATAGCGAGTTGAAGAAAAGAGCCCAGGGGCACTGTAATTCACAAACCTGCAGAGTTATGAATGACAGCTATCGTCCAAAAATGTATTGAAGTAAGTCTTCGAAGAGGAATTGAAAGTGGGGCAGAATTTCAGGAAAACGATTTCAGGGGGTAGACTGGAATTGCACTTAAAGCATAGGAAAAGAGGCAGAATGTCCACAATGATGCACTTGGCCAAAAAGGGCGTATGCGTTTTTTCCTGAATATATTCAGGAAAAAACGCATACGCCCTTTTTGGCCAACCAAGCAAGCGTGTAAAGGAAATCTGCACTACATTGAAGTCTCACTGCCCCCCGGTCAAAAGGGCCATCTGAAAAAAGTGTAAAATCCAGAAAGGCAGGACAGGTCATGGAGAACAGGGAGCCTTGTTATGCTGATGGGCGGGATGTAAATTGCCAACAGCCACTCTGGAGAAGTGTATGGTGTTTCCTGAAACACGTAGGAAACAAAGCAACACAGCCTATGGCACTTCCACTTAGGGTCCTATAGCTTAGGGAAATTAAAATCAAAAACACACAGGCACCCCAAAGTTTGGGACGGCTCTGTTTACAAGAACCTCGTCTACGGTACAAGTTAAATATCCGAGAAAGCAAAAAATGGATAAAGAAGTTGTGGTACGTACGTACAATGGAATATCACTCAACAATGAGATCTACGTCATCAGGCCCGTAGCGGCATAATGAGTGGATTAACGTACGAGGAGTCTACGAGAAATAAGTCACACAGAAAAAGAAACATCATAAGATATCACTAATACACGGAACATAAACTTGGCTACACATGAACTGAATTACAAAACAGAACAGGGTCTCAAATTTAGAAAACCAACTTATGCTTGCTTATGGGGAAAGGTGAGTTGGGGTGCTGCATCAAACCAGAGATTGAAATTAGCACAGATACCGTTCCATAAGCCAACTATATAATAGACAAGACCTACTGTTGCTCAACGAAATGGACTCAACACCCCATATTCAACGCCTGGGAATATACCTGACAAGTAAGAATCTTAAGACCCATGGATTTATATGTCTCCATAAGGAAGTCAAGCGTGTGTACAGTGGCCTAAACGCAGCAGTGAAAATCCGATAAATCCCATTAACAAAATAAATTTCACAAACAAAACACAATGACATGCAAATGAAGCAAATGACAAAGGATTAATCTCCAAAATTTACAAGCAGCTCATGCAGCTCAATAACAAAAAAACAAACAACCCAATCCAAAAATGGGCAGAAGACCTAAATAGACATTTCCCCAAAGAAGATATACAGAATGCCAACAAACACATGAAAGAATGCTCAACATCATTAATCATTAGAGAAATGCAAATCAAAACTACAATGAGATATCATCTCACACCAGTCAGAATGGCCATCATCAAAAAATCTAGAAACAATAAATGCTGGAGAGGGTGTGGAGAAAAGGGAACACTCTTGCACTGCTGGTGGGAATGTGAATTGGTTCAGCCACTATGGAGAACAGTATGGAGGTTCCTTAAAAAACTACAAATAGAATTACCATATGACCAAGCAATCCCACTACTGGGCATATACCCTGGGAAAACCAAAATTCAAACAGATTCACGTACCAAAATATTCATTGCAGCTCTATTTACAATAGCCCGGAGATGGAAACAACCTAAGCGCCCATCATCGGATGAATGGATAAAGAAAATGTGGCACATATATACAATGGAATATTACTCAGCCTTAAAAAGAAATGAAATTGAGCTATTTGTAATGAGATGGATAGACCTAGAGTCTGTCATACAGAGTGAAGTAAGTCAGAAAGAAAAAGACAAATACCGTATGCTAACACATATATATGGAATTTAAGGGGAAAAAAAATGTCATGAAGAACCTAGGGGTAAGACAGGAATAAAGACCCAGACCTACTGGAGAACGGACTTGAGGATATGGGGAGGGGGAGGGGTGAGCTTTGACAGGGCGAGAGAGAGTCATGGACATATACACACTAACAAACGTAGTAAGGTAGATAGCTGGTGGGAAGCAGCCGCAAGGCACAGGGATATTAGCTTGGTACTTTGTGACAGCCTGGAGGGGTGGGATAGGGAGAGTGGGAGGGAGGGAGACGCAAGAGGGAAGACATATGGGAACATATGTATATGTAAAACTGATTCACTTTGTTATAAAGCAGAAACTAACACACCATTGTAAAGCAATTATACCACAATAAAGATGTTTAAAAAAAAAAACACAATGACAGTGAAATAGAGAGCAATTCTTAAATAATTCATTCAGGGCTTGTGATGCAACCTGGATTTACCACATCTACACCCAGAACTGGTTGAGACATAAGGCTGAACACTTCGGGCTGATAGCATTGGTGATGTTTGGTGAGCAAACGCAGACCCTTTGAAGTCATACTGCATGGTACCCATTCCATGGGTCCGAACTCGCCCGGTTTAAGGGATTCTTCCTTCAGCTAAAACATGCATGGGAAACCCGGAGTATGTTCCACCGTGTGATTGGGAAACGTTTTCAAATGCATCTCAGGTTTCATCCCCTGGTACTCGGGTGCACCGTTCCAGACACTTTACTAACACTCTCCACACTTGGAAAGTCAGTGCCTTTAACCTTCTGTTTGGCACAGTTTGCAATTTCTGCGTAAGATGAACAGGAATAGGGAGAACCAATGGAGACTAGCTGTAAGTGTCTGCACGGGCAAATGGAACGCTCATTTCCCACCAGGAAGAGGAATTAACCAAAGGCTCAGCATGCCCTGCCGGAACCAGACTAGGGCCTGAAGCAATCCTGCGGGTTTGCGGCCAGCTCACAAGATAGCGAGTTGAAGAAAAGAGCCCAGGGGCACTGTAATTCACAAACCTGCAGAGTTATGAATGACAGCTATCGTCCAAAAATGTATTGAAGTAAGTCTTCGAAGAGGAATTGAAAGTGGGGCAGAATTTCAGGAAAACGATTTCAGGGGGTAGACTGGAATTGCACTTAAAGCATAGGAAAAGAGGCAGAATGTCCACAATGATGCACTTGGCCAAAAAGGGCGTATGCGTTTTTTCCTGAATATATTCAGGAAAAAACGCATACGCCCTTTTTGGCCAACCAAGCAAGCGTGTAAAGGAAATCTGCACTACATTGAAGTCTCACTGCCCCCCGGTCAAAAGGGCCATCTGAAAAAAGTGTAAAATCCAGAAAGGCAGGACAGGTCATGGAGAACAGGGAGCCTTGTTATGCTGATGGGCGGGATGTAAATTGCCAACAGCCACTCTGGAGAAGTGTATGGTGTTTCCTGAAACACGTAGGAAACAAAGCAACACAGCCTATGGCACTTCCACTTAGGGTCCTATAGCTTAGGGAAATTAAAATCAAAAACACACAGGCACCCCAAAGTTTGGGACGGCTCTGTTTACAAGAACCTCGTCTACGGTACAAGTTAAATATCCGAGAAAGCAAAAAATGGATAAAGAAGTTGTGGTACGTACGTACAATGGAATATCACTCAACAATGAGATCTACGTCATCAGGCCCGTAGCGGCATAATGAGTGGATTAACGTACGAGGAGTCTACGAGAAATAAGTCACACAGAAAAAGAAACATCATAAGATATCACTAATACACGGAACATAAACTTGGCTACACATGAACTGAATTACAAAACAGAACAGGGTCTCAAATTTAGAAAACCAACTTATGCTTGCTTATGGGGAAAGGTGAGTTGGGGTGCTGCATCAAACCAGAGATTGAAATTAGCACAGATACCGTTCCATAAGCCAACTATATAATAGACAAGACCTACTGTTGCTCAACGAAATGGACTCAACACCCCATATTCAACGCCTGGGAATATACCTGACAAGTAAGAATCTTAAGACCCATGGATTTATATGTCTCCATAAGGAAGTCAAGCGTGTGTACAGTGGCCTAAACGCAGCAGTGAAAATCCGATAAATCCCATTAACAAAATAAATTTCACAAACAAAACACAATGACATGCAAATGAAGCAAATGACAAAGGATTAATCTCCAAAATTTACAAGCAGCTCATGCAGCTCAATAACAAAAAAACAAACAACCCAATCCAAAAATGGGCAGAAGACCTAAATAGACATTTCCCCAAAGAAGATATACAGAATGCCAACAAACACATGAAAGAATGCTCAACATCATTAATCATTAGAGAAATGCAAATCAAAACTACAATGAGATATCATCTCACACCAGTCAGAATGGCCATCATCAAAAAATCTAGAAACAATAAATGCTGGAGAGGGTGTGGAGAAAAGGGAACACTCTTGCACTGCTGGTGGGAATGTGAATTGGTTCAGCCACTATGGAGAACAGTATGGAGGTTCCTTAAAAAACTACAAATAGAATTACCATATGACCAAGCAATCCCACTACTGGGCATATACCCTGGGAAAACCAAAATTCAAACAGATTCACGTACCAAAATATTCATTGCAGCTCTATTTACAATAGCCCGGAGATGGAAACAACCTAAGCGCCCATCATCGGATGAATGGATAAAGAAAATGTGGCACATATATACAATGGAATATTACTCAGCCTTAAAAAGAAATGAAATTGAGCTATTTGTAATGAGATGGATAGACCTAGAGTCTGTCATACAGAGTGAAGTAAGTCAGAAAGAAAAAGACAAATACCGTATGCTAACACATATATATGGAATTTAAGGGGAAAAAAAATGTCATGAAGAACCTAGGGGTAAGACAGGAATAAAGACCCAGACCTACTGGAGAACGGACTTGAGGATATGGGGAGGGGGAGGGGTGAGCTTTGACAGGGCGAGAGAGAGTCATGGACATATACACACTAACAAACGTAGTAAGGTAGATAGCTGGTGGGAAGCAGCCGCAAGGCACAGGGATATTAGCTTGGTACTTTGTGACAGCCTGGAGGGGTGGGATAGGGAGAGTGGGAGGGAGGGAGACGCAAGAGGGAAGACATATGGGAACATATGTATATGTAAAACTGATTCACTTTGTTATAAAGCAGAAACTAACACACCATTGTAAAGCAATTATACCCCAATAAAGATGTTTAAAAAAAAAAACACAATGACAGTGAAATAGAGAGCAATTCTTAAATAATTCATTCAGGGCTTGTGATGCAACCTGGATTTACCACATCTACACCCAGAACTGGTTGAGACATAAGGCTGAACACTTCGGGCTGATAGCATTGGTGATGTTTGGTGAGCAAACGCAGACCCTTTGAAGTCATACTGCATGGTACCCATTCCATGGGTCCGAACTCGCCCGGTTTAAGGGATTCTTCCTTCAGCTAAAACATGCATGGGAAACCCGGAGTATGTTCCACCGTGTGATTGGGAAACGTTTTCAAATGCATCTCAGGTTTCATCCCCTGGTACTCGGGTGCACCGTTCCAGACACTTTACTAACACTCTCCACACTTGGAAAGTCAGTGCCTTTAACCTTCTGTTTGGCACAGTTTGCAATTTCTGCGTAAGATGAACAGGAATAGGGAGAACCAATGGAGACTAGCTGTAAGTGTCTGCACGGGCAAATGGAACGCTCATTTCCCACCAGGAAGAGGAATTAACCAAAGGCTCAGCATGCCCTGCCGGAACCAGACTAGGGCCTGAAGCAATCCTGCGGGTTTGCGGCCAGCTCACAAGATAGCGAGTTGAAGAAAAGAGCCCAGGGGCACTGTAATTCACAAACCTGCAGAGTTATGAATGACAGCTATCGTCCAAAAATGTATTGAAGTAAGTCTTCGAAGAGGAATTGAAAGTGGGGCAGAATTTCAGGAAAACGATTTCAGGGGGTAGACTGGAATTGCACTTAAAGCATAGGAAAGGAGGCAGAATGTCCACAATGATGCACTTGGCCAAAAAGGGCGTATGCGTTTTTTCCTGACTATATTCAGGAAAAAATGCATACGCCCTTTTTGGCCAACCAAGCAAGCGTGTAAAGGAAATCTGCACTACATTGAAGTCTCACTGCCCCCCGGTCAAAAGGGCCATCTGAAAAAAGTGTAAAATCCAGAAAGGCAGGACAGGTCATGGAGAACAGGGAGCCTTGTTATGCTGATGGGCGGGATGTAAATTGCCAACAGCCACTCTGGAGAAGTGTATGGTGTTTCCTGAAACACGTAGGAAACAAAGCAACACAGCCTATGGCACTTCCACTTAGGGTCCTATAGCTTAGGGAAATTAAAATCAAAAACACACAGCCACCCCAAAGTTTGGGACAGCTCTGTTTACAAGAACCTCGTCTACGGTACAAGTTAAATATCCGAGAAAGCAAAAAATGGATAAAGAAATTGTGGTACGTACGTACAATGGAATATCACTCAACAATGAGATCTACGTCATCAGGCCCGTAGCGGCATAATGAGTGGATTAACGTACGAGGAGTCTACGAGAAATAAGTCACACAGAAAAAGAAACATCATAAGATATCACTAATACACGGAACATAAACTTGGCTACACATGAACTGAATTACAAAACAGAACAGGGTCTCAAATTTAGAAAACCAACTTATGCTTGCTTATGGGGAAAGGTGAGTTGGGGTGCTGCATCAAACCAGAGATTGAAATTAGCACAGATACCGTTCCATAAGCCAAATATATAATAAACAAGACCTACTGTTGCTCAACGAAATGGACTCAACACCCCATATTCAACGCCTGGGAATATACCTGACAAGTAAGAATCTTAAGACCCATGGATTTATATGTCTAAATAAGGAAGTCAAGCGTGTGTACAGTGGCCTAAACGCAGCAGTGAAAATCCGATAAATCCCATTAACAAAATAAATTTCAAAAACAAAACACAATGACAGTGAAATAGAGAGCAATTCTTAAATAATTCATTCAGGGCTTGTTATGCAACCTGGATTTACCACATCTACACCCAGAACTGGTTGAGACATAAGGCTGAACACTTCGGGCTGATAGCATTGGTGATGTTTGGTGAGCAAACGCAGACCCTTTGAAGTCATACTGCATGGTACCCATTCCATGGGTCCGAACTCGCCCGGTTTAAGGGATTCTTCCTTCAGCTAAAACATGCATGGGAAACCCGGAGTATGTTCCACCGTGTGATTGGGAAACGTTTTCAAATGCATCTCAGGTTTCATCCCCTGGTACTCGGGTGCACCGTTCCAGACACTTTACTAACACTCTCCACACTTGGAAAGTCAGTGCCTTTAACCTTCTGTTTGGCACAGTTTGCAATTTCTGCGCAAGATGAACAGGAATTGGGAGAACCAATGAGAGACTAGCTGTAAGTGTCTGCACGGGCAAATGGAACGCTCATTTCCCACCAGGAAGAGGAATTAACCAAAGGCTCAGCGTGCCCTGCCGGAACCAGATTAGGGCCTGAAGCAATCCTGTAGTTTTGCGGCCAGCTCACAAGATAGCGAGTTGAAGAAAAGAGCCCACGGGCACTGTAATTCACAAACCTGCAGAGTTATGAATGACAGCTATCGTCCAAAAATGTATTGAAGTTAGTCTTCGAAGAGGAATTGAAAGTGGGGCAGAATTTCAGGAAAACGATTTCAGGGGGTAGACTGGAATTGCCCTTAAAGCATAGGAAAAGAGGCAGAATGTCCACAATGATGCACTTGGCCAAAAAGGGCGTATGCGTTTTTTCCTGAATATATTCAGGAAAAAACGCATACGCCCTTTTTGGCCAACCAAGCAAGTGTGTAAAGGAAATCTGCACTACATTGAAGTCTCACTGCCCCCCGGTCAAAAGGGCCATCTGAAAAAAGTGTAAAATCCAGAAAGGCAGGACAGGTCATGGAGAACAGGGAGCCTTGTTATGATGATGGGCGGGATGTAAATTGCCAACAGCCACTCTGGAGAAGTGTATGGTGTTTCCTGAAACACGTAGGAAACAAAGCAACACAGCCTATGGCACTTCCACTTAGGTCCTATAGCTTAGGGAAATTAAAATCAAAAACACACAGGCACCCCAAAATTTGGGACGGCTCTGTTTACAAGAACCTCGTCTACGGTACAAGTTAAATATCCGAGAAAGCAAAAAATGGATAAAGAAGTTGTGGTACGTACGTACAATGGAATATCACTCAACAATGAGATCTACGTCATCAGGCCCGTAGCGGCATAATGAGTGGATTCAGGTACGACGATTCTACGAGAAATAAGTCACACAGAAAAAGAAACATCATACGATATCAATAATACACGGAACGTAAACTTGGCTACACATGAACTGAATTACAAAACAGAACAGGGTCTCAAATTTAGAAAACCAACTTATGCTTGCTTATGGGGAAAGGTGAGTTGGGGTGCTGCATCAAACCAGAGATTGAAATTAGCACAGATACCGTTCCATAAGCCAACTATATAATAGACAAGACCTACTGTTGCTCAACGAAATGGACTCAACACCCCATATTCAACGCCTGGGAATATACCTGACAAGTAAGAATCTTAAGACCCATGGATTTATATGTCTCCATAAGGAAGTCAAGCGTGTGTACAGTGGCCTAAACGCAGCAGTGAAAATCCGATAAATCCCATTAACAAAATAAATTTCACAAACAAAACACAATGACATGCAAATGAAGCAAATGACAAAGGATTAATCTCCAAAATTTACAAGCAGCTCATGCAGCTCAATAACAAAAAAACAAACAACCCAATCCAAAAATGGGCAGAGGACCTAAATAGACATTTCTCCAAAGAAGATATACACAATGGCAACAAACACATGAAAGAATGCTCAACATCATTAATCATTAGAGAAATGCAAATCAAAACTACAATGAGATATCATCTCACAGCAGTCAGAATGGCCATCAGCAAAAAATCTAGAAACAATAAATGCTGGAGAGGGTGTGGAGAAAAGGGAACACTCTTGCACTGCTGGTGGGAATGTGAATTGGTTCAGCCACTATGGAGAACAGTATGGAGGTTCCTTAAAAATCTACAAATAGAATTACCATATGACCCATCAATCCCACTACTGGGCATATACCCTGGGAAAACCAAAATTCAAACAGAGTCATGTACCAAAATGTTCATTGCAGCTCTATTTACAATAGCCCGGAGATGGAAACAACCTAAGCGCCCATCATCGGATGAATGGATAAAGAAAATGTGGCACACATATACAATGGAATATTACTCAGCCTTAAAAAGAAATGAAATTGAGCTATTTGTAATGAGATGGATAGACCTAGAGCCTGTCATACAGAGTGAAGTAAGTCAGAAAGAAAAAGACAAATACCGTATGCTAACACATATATATGGAATTTAAGGGGAAAAAAAATGTCATGAAGAACCTAGGGGTAAGACAGGAATAAAGACACAGACCTACTGGAGAACGGACTTGAGGATATGGGGAGGGGGAGGGGTGAGCTTTGACAGGGCGAGAGAGAGTCATGGACATATACACACTAACAAACGTAGTAAGGTAGATAGCTAGTGGGAAGCAGCCGCAAGGCACAGGGATATTAGCTTGGTACTTTGTGACAGCCTGGAGGGGTGGGATAGGGAGAGTGGGAGGGAGGGAGACGCAAGAGGGAAGACATATGGGAACATATGTATATGTATAACTGATTCACTTTGTTATAAAGCAGAAACTAACACACCATTGTAAAGCAATTATACCCCAATAAAGATGTTTAAAAAAAAAAAACACAATGACAGTGAAATAGAGAGCAATTCTTAAATAATTCATTCAGGGCTTGTGATGCAACCTGGATTTACCACATCTACACCCAGAGCTGGTTGAGACATAAGGCTGGACACTTTGGGCTGATAGCATTGGTGAGGTTTGGTGAGCAAACGCAGACCCTTTGAAGTCATACTGCATGGTACCCATTCCATGGGTTCCAAATCTCCAGGTTTAAGGGATTCTTCCTTCAGCTAAAACATGCATGGGAAACCCGGAGTATGTTCCACCGTGTGATTGGGAAACTTTTTCAAATGCATCTCAGGTTTCATCCGCTGGTACTCGGGTGCACCGTTCCAGACACTTTACTAACACTCTCCACACTTGGAAAGTCAGTGCCTTTAACCTTCTGTTTGGCACAGTTTGCAATTTCTGCGCAAGATGAACAGGAATTGGGAGAACCAATGAGAGACTAGCTGTAAGTGTCTGCACGGGCAAATGGAACGCTCATTTCCCACCAGGAAGAGGAATTAACCAAAGGCTTAGCGTGCCCTGCCGGAACCAGATTAGGGCCTGAAGCAATCCTGCGGTTTTGCGGCCAGCTCACAAGATAGCGAGTTGAAGAAAAGAGCCCACGGGCACTGTAATTCACAAACCTGCAGAGTTATGAATGACAGCTATCGTCCAAAAATGTATTGAGGTAAGTCTTCGAAGAGGAATTGAAAGTGGGGCAGAATTTCAGGAAAACGATTTCAGGGGGTAGACTGGAATTGCACTTAAAGCATAGGAAAAGAGGCAGAATGTCCACAATGATGCACTTGGCCAAAACGGGCGTATGCGTTTTTTCCTGAATATATTCAGGAAAAAATGCATACGCCCTTTTTGGCCAACCAAGCAAGCGTGTAAAGGAAATCTGCACTACATTGAAGTCTCACTGCCCCCCGGTCAAAAGGGCCATCTGAAAAAAGTGTAAAATCCAGAAAGGCAGGACAGGTCATGGAGAACAGGGAGCCTTGTTATGCTGATGGGCGGGATGTAAATTGCCAACAGCCACTCTGGAGAAGTGTATGGTGTTTCCTGAAACACGTAGGAAACAAAGCAACACAGCCTTTGGCACTTCCACTTAGGTCCTATAGATTAGGGAAATTAAAATAAAAACACACAGGCCCCCCAAAGTTTGGGACGGCTCTGTTTACAAGAACCCCGTCTACGGTACAAGTTAAATATCCGAGAAAGCAAAAAATGGATAAAGAAGTTGTGGTACGTACGTACAATGGAATATCACTCAGCAATGAGATCTACGTCAACAGGCCCGTAGCGGCATAATGAGTGGATTCAGGTACGACGATTCTACGAGAAATATGTCACACAGAAAAAGAAACATCATAAGATATCACTAATACACGGAACATAAACTTGGCTACACATGAACTGAATTACAAAACAGAACAGGGTCTCAAATTTAGAAAACCAACTTATGCTTGCTTATGGGGAAAGGTGAGTTGGGGTGCTGCATCAAACCAGAGATTGAAATTACCACAGATACCGTTCCATAAGCCAACTATATAATAGACAAGACCTACTGTTGCTCAACGAAATGGACTCAACACCCCATATTCAACGCCTGGGAATATACCTGACAAGTAAGAATCTTAAGACCCATGGATTTATATGTCTCCATAAGGAAGTCAAGCGTGTGTACAGTGGCCTAAACGCAGCAGTGAAAATCCGATAAATCCCATTAACAAAATAAATTTCAAAAACAAAACACAATGACAGTGAAATAGAGAGCAATTCTTAAATAATTCATTCAGGGCTTGTTATGCAACCTGGATTTACCACATCTACACCCAGAACTGGTTGAGACATAAGGCTGGACACTTCGGGCTGATAGCATTGGTGATGTTTGGTGAGCAAACGCAGACCCTTTGAAGTCATACTGCATGGTACCCATTCCATGGGTCCGAACTCGCCCGGTTTAAGGGATTCTTCCTTCAGCTAAAACATGCATGGGAAACCCGGAGTATGTTCCACCGTGTGATTGGGAAACGTTTTCAAATGCATCTCAGGTTTCATCCCCTGGTACTCGGGTGCACCGTTCCAGACACTTTACTAACACTCTCCACACTTGGAAAGTCAGTGCCTTTAACCTTCTGTTTGGCACAGTTTGCAATTTCTGCGCAAGATGAACAGGAATTGGGAGAACCAATGAGAGACTAGCTGTAAGTGTCTGCATGGGCAAATGGAACGCTCATTTCCCACCAGGAAGAGGAATTAACCAAAGGCTCAGCGTGCCCTGCCGGAACCAGATTAGGGCCTGAAGCAATCCTGTGGTTTTGCGGCCAGCTCACAAGATAGCGAGTTGAAGAAAAGAGCCCACGGGCACTGTAATTCACAAACCTGCAGAGTTATGAATGACAGCTATCGTCCAAAAATGTATTGAAGTTAGTCTTCGAAGAGGAATTGAAAGTGGGGCAGAATTTCAGGAAAACGATTTCAGGGGGTAGACTGGAATTGCCCTTAAAGCATAGGAAAAGAGGCAGAATGTCCACAATGATGCACTTGGCCAAAAAGGGCGTATGCGTTTTTTCCTGAATATATTCAGGAAAAAACGCATACGCCCTTTTTGGCCAACCAAGCAAGTGTGTAAAGGAAATCTGCACTACATTGAAGTCTCACTGCCCCCCGGTCAAAAGGGCCATTTGAAAAAAGTGTAAAATCCAGAAAGGCAGGACAGGTCATGGAGAACAGGGAGCCTTGTTATGATGATGGGCGGGATGTAAATTGCCAACAGCCACTCTGGAGAAGTGTATGGTGTTTCCTGAAACACGTAGGAAACAAAGCAACACAGCCTATGGCACTTCCACTTAGGTCCTATAGCTTAGGGAAATTAAAATCAAAAACACACAGGCACCCCAAAATTCGGGACGGCTCTGTTTACAAGAACCTCGTCTACGGTACAAGTTAAATATCCGAGAAAGCAAAAAATGGATAAAGAAGTTGTGGTACGTACGTACAATGGAATATCAGTCAGCAATGAGATCTACGTCATCAGGCCCGTAGCGGCATAATGAGTGGATTCAGGTACGACGATTCTACGAGAAATAAGTCACACAGAAAAAGAAACATCATACGATATCAATAATACACGGAACGTAAACTTGGCTACACATGAACTGAATTACAAAACAGAACAGGGTCTCAAATTTAGAAAACCAACTTATGCTTGCTTATGGGGAAAGGTGAGTTGGGGTGCTGCATAAAACCAGAGATTGAAATTAGCACAGATACCGTTCCATAAGCCAAATATATAATAGACCAGACCTACTCCTTGCTCAATGAAATGGAATCAACACCCCATATTCAACGCCTGGGAATATACCTGACAAGTAAGAATCTTAAGATCCATGGATTTATATGTCTCCATAAGGAAGTCAAGCCTGTGTACAGTGGCCTAAACGCAGCAGTGAAAATCCGATAAATCCCATTAACAAAATAAATTTCACAAACAAAACACAATGACATGCAAATGAAGCAAATGACAAAGGATTAATCTCCAAAATTTACAAGCAGCTCATGCAGCTCAATAACAAAAAAACAAACAACCCAATCCAAAAATGGGCAGAAGACCTAAATAGACATTTCTCCAAAGAAGATATACAGAATGCCAACAAACACATGAAAGAATGCTCAACATCATTAATCATTAGAGAAATGCAAATCAAAACTACAATGAGATATCATCTCACACCAGTCAGAATGGCCATCATCAAAAAATCTAGAAACAATAAATGCTGGAGAGGGTGTGGAGAAAAGGGAACACTCTTGCACTGCTGGTGGGAATGTGAATTGGTTCAGCCACTATGGAGAACAGTATGGAGGTTCCTTAAAAAACTACAAATAGAATTACCATATGACCAAGCAATCCCACTACTGGGCATATACCCTGGGAAAACCAAAATTCAAACAGAGTCACGTACCAAAATATTCATTGCAGCTCTATTTACAATAGCCCGGAGATGGAAACAACCTAAGCGCCCATCATCGGATGAATGGATAAAGAAAATGTGGCACATATATACAATGGAATATTACTCAGCCTTAAAAAGAAATGAAATTGAGCTATTTGTAATGAGATGGATAGACCTAGAGTCTGTCATACAGAGTGAAGTAAGTCAGAAAGAAAAAGACAAATACCGTATGCTAACACATATATATGGAATTTAAGGGGAATAAAAATGTCATGAAGAACCTAGGGGTAAGACAGGAATAAAGACGCAGACCTACTGGAGAACGGACTTGAGGATATGGGGAGGGGGAGGGGTGAGCTTTGACAGGGCGAGAGAGAGTCATGGACATATACACACTAACAAACGTAGTAAGGTAGATAGCTGGTGGGAAGCAGCCGCAAGGCACAGGGATATTAGCTTGGTACATTGTGACAGCCTGGAGGGGTGGGATAGGGAGAGTGGGAGGGAGGGAGACGCAAGAGGGAAGACATATGGGAACATATGTATATGTAAAACTGATTCACTTTGTTATAAAGCAGAAACTAACACACCATTGTAAAGCAATTATACCACAATAAAGATGTTTAAAAAAAAAAACACAATGACAGTGAAATAGAGAGCAATTCTTAAATAATTCATTCAGGGCTTGTGATGCAACCTGGATTTACCACATCTACACCCAGAACTGGTTGAGACATAAGGCTGAACACTTCGGGCTGATAGCATTGGTGATGTTTGGTGAGCAAACGCAGACCCTTTGAAGTCATACTGCATGGTACCCATTCCATGGGTCCGAACTCGCCCGGTTTAAGGGATTCTTCCTTCAGCTAAAACATGCATGGGAAACCCGGAGTATGTTCCACCGTGTGATTGGGAAACGTTTTCAAATGCATCTCAGGTTTCATCCCCTGGTACTCGGGTGCACCGTTCCAGACACTTTACTAACACTCTCCCCACTTGGAAAGTCAGTGCCTTTAACCTTCTGTTTGGCACAGTTTGCAATTTCTGCGTAAGATGAACAGGAATAGGGAGAACCAATGGAGACTAGCTGTAAGTGTCTGCACGGGCAAATGGAATGCTCATTTCCCACCAGGAAGAGGAATTAACCAAAGGCTCAGCATGCCCTGCCGGAACTAGACTAGGGCCTGAAGCAATCCTGCGGTTTTGCGGCCAGCTCACAAGATAGCGAGTTGAAGAAAAGAGCCCAGGGGCACTGTAATTCACAAACCTGCAGAGTTATGAATGACAGCTATCGTCCAAAAATGTATTGAAGTAAGTCTTCGAAGAGGAATTGAAAGTGGGGCAGAATTTCAGGAAAACGATTTCAGGGGGTAGACTGGAATTGCACTTAAAGCATAGGAAAGGAGGCAGAATGTCCACAATGATGCACTTGGCCAAAAAGGGCGTATGCGTTTTTTCCTGACTATATTCAGGAAAAAATGCATACGCCCTTTTTGGCCAACCAAGCAAGCGTGTAAAGGAAATCTGCACTACATTGAAGTCTCACTGCCCCCCGGTCAAAAGGGCCATCTGAAAAAAGTGTAAAATCCAGAAAGGCAGGACAGGTCATGGAGAACAGGGAGCCTTGTTATGCTGATGGGCGGGATGTAAATTGCCAACAGCCACTCTGGAGAAGTGTATGGTGTTTCCTGAAACACGTAGGAAACAAAGCAACACAGCCTATGGCACTTCCACTTAGGGTCCTATAGCTTAGGGAAATTAAAATCAAAAACACACAGCCACCCCAAAGTTTGGGACGGCTCTGTTTACAAGAACCTCGTCTACGGTACAAGTTAAATATCCGAGAAAGCAAAAAATGGATAAAGAAATTGTGGTACGTACGTACAATGGAATATCACTCAACAATGAGATCTACGTCATCAGGCCCGTAGCGGCATAATGAGTGGATTTACGTACGAGGAGTCTACGAGAAATAAGTCACACAGAAAAAGAAACATCATAAGATATGACTAATACACGGAACATAAACTTGGCTACACATGAACTGAATTACAAAACAGAACAGGGTCTCAAATTTAGAAAACCAACTTATGCTTGCTTATGGGGAAAGGTGAGTTGGGGTGCTGCATCAAACCAGAGATTGAAATTAGCACAGATACCGTTCCATAAGCCAACTATATAATAGACAAGACCTACTGTTGCTCAACGAAATGGACTCAACACCCCATATTCAACGCCTGGGAATATACCTGACAAGTAAGAATCTTAAGACCCATGGATTTATATGTCTAAATAAGGAAGTCAAGCGTGTGTACAGTGGCCTAAACGCAGCAGTGAAAATCCGATAAATCCCATTAACAAAATAAATTTAAAAAACAAAACACAATGACAGTGAAATAGAGAGCAATTCTTAAATAATTCATTCAGGGCTTGTTATGCAACCTGGATTTACCACATCTACACCCAGAACTGGTTGAGACATAAGGCTGAACACTTCGGGCTGATAGCATTGGTGAGGTTTGGTGAGCAAACGCAGACCCTTTGAAGTCATACTGCATGGTACCCATTCCATGGGTCCCAACTCTCCAGGTTTAAGGGATTCTTCCTTCAGCTAAAACATGCATGGGAAACCCGGAGTATGTTCCACCGTGTGATTGGGAAACGTTTTCAAATGCATCTCAGGTTTCGTCCCCTGGTACTCGGGTGCACCGTTCCAGACACTTTACTAAAACTCTCCCCACTTGGAAAGTCAGTGCCTTTAACCTCCTGTTTGGCACAGTTTGCAATTTCTGCGCAAGATGAACAGGAATAGGGAGAAGCAATGAGAGACTAGCTGTAGGTGTCTGCTCGGGAAAATGGAACGCTCATTTCCCACCAGGAAGAGGAATTAACCAAAGGCTCAGCGTGCCCTGCCGGAACCAGATAAGGGCCTGCAGAAATCCTGCGGTTTTGCGGCCAGCTCACAAGAAAGCGAGTTGAAGAAAGGACCTCAGGGGCACTGTAATTCACAATCCTGCAGAGTTATGAATGACAGCTATCGTCCAAAAATGTATTGAAGTAAGTTTTCGAAGAGGACTTGAAAGTGGGGCAGAATTTCAGGAAAACGATTTCAGGAGGTAGACTGGAATTGCACTTAAAGCATAGGAAAAGAGGCAGAATGTCCACAATGATGCACTTGGCCAAAAGGGCGTATGCGTTTTTTCCTGAATATATTCAGGAAAAAACGCATACGCACTTTTTGGACAACCAATCAAGCGTGTAAAGAAAATCTGCACTACAATGAAGTCTCACTGCCCCCAGGTCAAAAGGGCCATCTGAAAAATGTGTAAAATCCAGAAAGGCAGGACAGGTCATGGAGAACAGGGAGCCTTGTTATGCTGATGGGCGGGATGTAAATTGCCAACAGCCACTCTGGAGAAGTGTATGGTGTTTCCTGAAACACGTAGGAAACAAAGCAACACAGCCTATGGCACTTCCACTTAGGTCCTATAGCTTAGGGAAATTAAAATCAAAAACACACAGCCATCCCAAAGTTTGGGACGGCTCTGTTTACAAGAACCTCGTCTACGGTACAAGTTAAATATCCGAGAAAGCAAAAAATGGATAAAGAAGTTGTGGTACGTACGTACAATGGAATATCACTCAGCAATGAGATCTACGTCATCAGGCCCGTAGCGGCATAATGAGTGAATTCAGGTACGACGATTCTACGACAAATAAGTCACACAGAAAAAGAAACATCATAAGATATCACTAATACACGGAACGTAAACTTGGCTACACATGAACTGAATTACAAAACAGAACAGGGTCTCAAATTTAGAAAACCAACTTATGCTTGCTTATGGGAAAAGGTGAGTTGGGGTGCTGCATCAAACCAGAGATTGAAATTAGCACAGATACCGTTCCATAAGCCAAATATATAATAGACAAGACCTACTCCTTGCTCAACGAAATGGAATCAACACCCCATATTCAACGCCTGGGAATATACCTGACAAGTAAGAATCTTAAGACCCATGGATTTATATGTCTCCATAGGGAAGTCAAGCATGTGTACAGTGGCCTAAACGCAGCAGTGAAAATCCGATAAATCCCATTAACAAAATAAATTTCACAAACAAAGCACAATGACATGCAAATGAAGCAAATGACAAAGGATTAATCTCCAAAATTTACAAGCAGCTCATGCAGCTCAATAACAAAAAAACAAACAACCCAATCCAAAAATGGGCAGAAGACCTAAATAGACATTTCTCCAAAGAAGATATACACAATGGCAACAAACACATGAAAGAATGCTCAACATCATTAATCATTAGAGAAATGCAAATCAAAACTACAATGAGATATCATCTCACAGCAGTCAGAATGGCCATCAGCAAAAAATCTAGAAACAATAAATGCTGGAGAGGGTGTGGAGAAAAGGGAACACTCTTGCACTGCTGGTGGGAATGTGAATTGGTTCAGCCACTATGGAGAACAGTATGGAGGTTCCTTAAAAATCTACAAATAGAATTACCATATGACCCATCAATCCCACTACTGGGCATATACCCTGGGAAAACCAAAATTCAAACAGAGTCATGTACCAAAATGTTCATTGCAGCTCTATTTACAATAGCCCGGAGATGGAAACAACCTAAGCGCCCATCATCGGATGAATGGATAAAGAAAATGTGGCACACATATACAATGGAATATTACTCAGACTTAAAAAGAAATGAAATTGAGCTATTTGTAATGAGATGGATAGACCTAGAGCCTGTCATACAGAGTGAAGTAAGTCAGAAAGAAAAATTCAAATACCGTATGCTAACACATATATATGGAATTAAAGGGGAAAAAAAATGTCATGAAGAACCTAGGGGTAAGACAGTAATAAAGACACAGACCTACTGGAGAACGGACTTGAGGATATGGGGAGGGGGAGGGGTGAGCTTTGACAGGGCGAGAGAGAGTCATGGACATATACACACTAACAAACGTAGTAAGGTAGATAGCTAGTGGGAAGCAGACGCAAGGCACAGGGATATTAGCTTGGTACTTTGTGACAGCCTGGAAGGGTCGGATAGTGAGAGTGGGAGGGAGGGAGACGCAAGAGGGAAGACATATGGGAACATATGTATATGTATAACTGATTCACTTTGTTATAAAGCAGAAACTAACACACCATTGTAAAGCAATTATACCCCAATAAAGATGTTTAAAAAAAAAAAACACAATGACAGTGAAATAGAGAGCAATTCTTAAATAATTCATTCAGGGCTTGTGATGCAACCTGGATTTACCACATCTACACCCAGAGCTGGTTGAGACATAAGGCTGGACACTTTAGGCTGATAGCATTGGCGAGGTTTGGTGAGCAAACGCAGACCCTTTGAAGTCATACTGCATAGTACCCATTCCATGGGTTCCAAATCTCCAGGTTTAAGGGATTCTTCCTTCAGCTAAAACATGCATGGGAAACCCGGAGTATGTTCCACCGTGTGATTGGGAAACGTTTTCAAATGCATCTCAGGTTTCATCCGCTGGTACTCGGGTGCACCGTTCCAGACACTTTACTAACACTCTCCACACATGGAAAGTCAGTGCCTTTAACCTTCTGTTTGGCACAGTTTGCAATTTCTGCGCAAGATGAACAGGAATTGGGAGAACCAATGAGAGACTAGCTGTAAGTGTGTGCACGGGCAAATGGAACGCTCATTTCCCACCAGGAAGAGGAATTAACCAAAGGCTTAGCGTGCCCTGCCGGAACCAGATTAGGGCCTGAAGCAATCCTGCGGTTTTGCGGCCAGCTCACAAGATAGCGAGTTGAAGAAAAGAGCCCACGGGCACTGTAATTCACAAACCTGCAGAGTTATGAATGACAGCTATCGTCCAAAAATGTATTGAAGTAAGTCTTCGAAGAGGAATTGAAAGTGGGGCAGAATTTCAGGAAAACGATTTCAGGGGGTAGACTGGAATTGCACTTAAAGCATAGGAAAAGAGGCAGAATGTCCACAATGATGCACTTGGCCAAAAAGGGCGTATGCGTTTTTTCCTGAATATATTCAGGAAAAAATGCATACGCCCTTTTTGGCCAACCAAGCAAGCGTGTAAAGGAAATCTGCACTACAATGAAGTCTCACTGCCCCCCGGTCAAAAGGGCCATCGGAAAAAAGTGTAAAATCCAGAAAGGCAGGACAGGTCATGGAGAACAGGGAGCCTTGTTATGCTGATGGGCGGGATGTAAATTGCCAACAGCCACTCTGGAGAAGTGTATGGTGTTTCCTGAAACACGTAGGAAACAAAGCAACACAGCCTATGGCACTTCCACTTAGGTCCTATAGCTTAGGGAAATTAAAATCAAAAACACACAGGCACCCCAAAGTTTGGGACGGCTCTGTTTACAAGAACCCCGTCTACGGTACAAGTTAAATATCCGAGAAAGCAAAAAATGGATAAAGAAGTTGTGGTACGTACGTACAATGGAATATCACTCAGCAATGAGATCTACGTCAACAGGCCCGTAGCGGCATAATGAGTGGATTCAGGTACGACGATTCTACGAGAAATATGTCACACAGAAAAAGAAACATCATAAGATATCACTAATACACGGAACGTAAACTTGGCTACACATGAACTGAATTACAAAACAGAACAGGGTCTCAAATTTAGAAAACCAACTTATGCTTGCTTATGGGGAAAGGTGAGTTGGGGTGCTGCATCAAACCAGAGATTGAAATTAGCACAGATACCGTTCCATAAGCCAAATATATAATAGACAAGACCTACTCCTTGCTCAACGATACGGAATCAACATCCCATATTCAACGCCTGAGAATATACCTGACAAGTAAGAATCTTAAGACCCATGGATTTATATGTCTAAATAAGGAAGTCAAGCGTGTGTACAGTGGCCTAAACGCAGCAGTGAAAATCCGATAAATCCCATTAAAAAAATAAATTTCAAAAACAAAACACAATGACAGTGAAATAGAGAGCAATTCTTAAATAATTCATTCAGGGCTTGTGATGCAACCTGGATTTACCACATCTACACCCAGAACTGGTTGAGACATAAGGCTGAGCACTTCGGGCTGATAGCATTGGTGATGTTTGGTGAGCAAACGCAGACCCTTTGAAGTCATACTGCATGGTACCCATTCCATGGGTCCGAACTCGCCCGGTTTAAGGGATTCTTCCTTCAGCTAAAACATGCATGGGAAACCCGGAGTATGTTCCACCGTGTGATTGGGAAACGTTTTCAAATGCATCTCAGGTTTCATCCCCTGGTACTCGGGTGCACCGTTCCAGACACTTTACTAAAACTCTCCCCACTTGGAAAGTCAGTGCCTTTAACCTTCTGTTTGGCACAGTTTGCAATTTCTGCGCAAGATGAACAGGAATAGGGAGAACCAATGGAGACTAGCTGTAAGTGTCTGCACGGGCAAATGAAACGCTCATTTCCCACCAGGAAGAGGAATTAACCAAAGGCTCAGCTTGCCCTGCCGGAACCAGATTAGGGCCTGAAGCAATCCTGCGGTTTTGCGGCCAGCTCACAAGATAGCGAGTTAAAGAAAAGAGCCCAGGGGCACTGTAATTCACAAACCTGCAGAGTTATGAATGACAGCTATCGTCCAAAAATGTATTGAAGTAAGTCTTCGAAGAGGAATTGAAAGTGGGGCAGAATTTCAGGAAAACGATTTCAGGGGGTAGACTGGAATTGCACTTAAAGCATAGGAAAAGAGGCAGATTGTCCACAATGATGCACTTGGCCAAAAAGGGCGTATGCGTTTTTTCCTGAATATATTCAGAAAAAAACGCATACGCACTTTTTGGCCAACAAAGCAAGCGTGTAAAGGAAATCTGCACTACATTGAAGTCTCACTGCCCCCCGGTCAAAAGGGCCATCTTAAAAAAGTGTAAAATCCAGAAAGGCAGGACAGGTCATGGAGAACAGGGAGCCTTGTTATGCTGATGGGCGGGATGTAAATTGCCAACAGCCACTCTGGAGAAGTGTATGGTGTTTCCTGAAACACGTAGGAAACAAAGCAACACAGCCTACGGCACTTCCACTTAGGGTCCTATAGCTTAGGGAAATTAAAATCAAAAACACACAGGCACCCCAAAGTTTGGGACGGCTCTGTTTACAAGAACCTCGTCTACGGTACAAGTTAAATATCCGAGAAATCAAAAAATGGATAAAGAAGTTGTGGTACGTACGTACAATGGAATATCACTCAACAATGAGATCTACGTCATCAGGCCCGTAGCGGCATAATGAGTGGATTAACGTACGAGGGGTCTACGAGAAATAATTCACACAGAAAAATAAACATCATAAGATATCACTAATACACGGAACATAAACTTGGCTACACATGAACTGAATTACAAAACAGAACAGGGTTTCAAATTTAGAAAACCAACTTATGCTTGCTTATGGGGAAAGGTGAGTTGGGGTGCTGCATCAAACCAGAGATTGAAATTAGCACAGATACCGTTCCATAAGCCAACTATATAATAGACAAGACCTACTGTTGCTCAACGAAATGGACTCAACACCCCATATTCAACGCCTGGGAATATACCTGACAAGTAAGAATCTTAAGACCCATGGATTTATATGTCTCCATAAGGAAGTCAAGCGTGTGTACAGTGACCTAAACGCAGCAGTGAAAATCCGATAAATCCCATTAACAAAATAAATTTCACAAACAAAACACAATGACATGCAAATGAAGCAAATGACAAAGGATTAATCTCCAAAATTTACAAGCAGCTCATGCAGCTCAATAACAAAAAAACAAACAACCCAATCCAAAAATGGGCAGAAGAACTAAATAGACATTTCTCCAAAGAAGATATACACAATGGTAACAAACACATGAAAGAATGCTCAACATCATTAATCATTAGAGAAATGCAAATCAAAACTACAATGAGATATCATCTCACAGCAGTCAGAATGGCCATCAGCAAAAAATCTAGAAACAATAAATGCTGGAGAGGGTGTGGAGAAAAGGGAACACTCTTGCACTGCTGGTGGGAATGTGAATTGGTTCAGCCACTATGGAGAACAGTATGGAGGTTCCTTAAAAATCTACAAATAGAATTACCATATGACCCATCAATCCCACTACTGGGCATATACCCTGGGAAAACCAAAATTCAAACAGAGTCATGTACCAAAATGTTCATTGCAGCTCTATTTACAATAGCCCGGAGATGGAAACAACCTAAGCGCCCATCATCGGATGAATGGATAAAGAAAATGTGGCACACATATACAATGGAATATTACTCAGCCTTAAAAAGAAATGAAATTGAGCTATTTGTAATGAGATGGATAGACCTAGAGCCTGTCATACAGAGTGAAGTAAGTCAGAAAGAAAAAGACAAATACCGTATGCTAACACATATATATGGAATTTAAGGGGAAAAAAAATGTCATGAAGAACCTAGGGGTAAGACAGGAATAAAGACACAGACCTACTGGAGAACGGACTTGAGGATATGGGGAGGGGGAGGGGTGAGCTTTGACAGGGCGAGAGAGAGTCATGGACATATACACACTAACAAACGTAGTAAGGTAGATAGCTAGTGGGAAGCAGCCGCAAGGCACAGGGATATTAGCTTGGTACTTTGTGACAGCCTGGAGGGGTGGGATAGGGAGAGTGGGAGGGAGGGAGACGCAAGAGGGAAGACATATGGGAACATATGTATATGTATAACTGATTCACTTTGTTATAAAGCAGAAACTAACACACCATTGTAAAGCAATTATACCCCAATAAAGATGTTTAAAAAAAAAAAACACAATGACAGTGAAATAGAGAGCAATTCTTAAATAATTCATTCAGGGCTTGTGATGCAACCTGGATTTACCACATCTACACCCAGAGCTGGTTGAGACATAAGGCTGGACACTTTGGGCTGATAGCATTGGTGAGGTTTGGTGAGCAAACGCAGACCCTTTGAAGTCATACTGCATGGTACCCATTCCATGGGTTCCAAATCTCCAGGTTTAAGGGATTCTTCCTTCAGCTAAAACATGCATGGGAAACCCGGAGTATGTTCCACCGTGTGATTGGGAAACGTTTTCAAATGCATCTCAGGTTTCATCCGCTGGTACTCGGGTGCACCGTTCCAGACACTTTACTAACACTCTCCCCACTTGGAAAGTCAGTGCCTTTAACCTTCTGTTTGGCACAGTTTGCAATTTCTGCGCAAGATGAACAGGAATATGGAGAACCAATGAGAGACTAGCTGTAAGTGTCTGCACGGGCAAATGGAACGCTCATTTCCCACCAGGAAGAGGAATTAACCAAAGGCTCAGCGTGCCCTGCCAGAACCAGATTAGGGCCTGAAGCAATCCTGCGGTTTTGCGGCCAGCTCACAAGATAGCGAGTTGAAGAAAAGAGCCCAGGGGCACTGTAATTCACAAACCTGCAGAGTTATGAATGACAGCTATCGTCCAAAAATGTATTGAAGTAAGTCTTCGAAGAGGAATTGAAAGTGGGGCAGAATTTCAGGAAAACGATTTCAGGGGGTAGACTGGAATTGCCCTTAAAGCATAGGAAAAGAGGCAGAATGTCCACAATGATGCACTTGGCCAAAAAGGGCGTATGCGTTTTTTCCTGAATATATTCAGTAAAAAATGCATACGCCCTTTTTGGCCAACCAAGCAAGCATGTAAAGGAAATCTGCACTACATTGAAGTCTCACTGCCCCCCGGTCAAAAGGGCCATCTGAAAAAAGTGTAAATTCCAGAAAGGCAGGACAGGTCATGGAGAACAGGGAGCCTTGTTATGCTGATGGGTGGGATGTAAATTGCCAACAGCCACTCTGGAGAAGTGTATGGTGTTTCCTGAAACACGTAGGAAACAAAGCAACACAGCCTATGGCACTTCCACTTAGGGTCCTATAGTTTAGGGAAATTAAAATCAAAAACACACAGGCACCCCAAAGTTTGGGACGGCTCTGTTTACAAGAACCTCGTCTACGGTACAAGTTAAATATCCGAGAAAGCAAAAAATGGATAAAGAAGTTGTGGTACGTACGTACAATGGAATATCACTCAGCAATGAGATCTACGTCATCAGGCCCGTAGCGGCATAATGAGTGGATTAACGTACGAAGAGTCTACGAGACATAAGTCACACAGAAAAAGAAACATCATAAGATATCACTAATACACGGAACATAAACTTGGCTACACATGAACTGAATTACAAAACAGAACAGGGTCTCAAATTTAGAAAACCAACTTATGCTTGCTTATGGGGAAAGGTGAGTTGGGGTGCTGCATCAAACCAGAGATTGAAATTAGCACAGATACCGTTCCATAAGCCAACTATATAATAGACAAGACCTACTGTTGCTCAACGAAATGGACTCAACACCCCATATTCAACGCCTGGGAATATACCTGACAAGTAAGAATCTTAAGACCCATGGATTTATATGTCTCCATAAGGAAGTCAAGCGTGTGTACAGTGGCCTAAACGCAGCAGTGAAAATCCGATAAATCCCATTAACAAAATAAATTTCACAAACAAAACACAATGACATGCAAATGAAGCAAATGACAAAGGATTAATCTCCAAAATTTACAAGCAGCTCATGCAGCTCAATAACAAAAAAACAAACAACCCAATCCAAAAATGGGCAGAAGACCTAAATAGACATTTCTCCAAAGAAGATATACACAATGGCAACAAACACATGAAAGAATGCTCAACATCATTAATCATTAGAGAAATGCAAATCAAAACTACAATGAGATATCATCTCACAGCAGTCAGAATGGCCATCAGCAAAAAATCTAGAAACAATAAATGCTGGAGAGGGTGTGGAGAAAAGGGAACACTCTTGCACTGCTGGTGGGAATGTGAATTGGTTCAGCCACTATGGAGAACAGTATGGAGGTTCCTTAAAAATCTACAAATAGAATTACCATATGACCCATCAATCCCACTACTGGGCATATACCCTGGGAAAACCAAAATTCAAACAGAGTCATGTACCAAAATGTTCATTGCAGCTCTATTTACAATAGCCCGGAGATGGAAACAACCTAAGCGCCCATCATCGGATGAATGGATAAAGAAAATGTGGCACACATATACAATGGAATATTACTCAGCCTTAAAAAGAAATGAAATTGAGCTATTTGTAATGAGATGGATAGACCTAGAGCCTGTCATACAGAGTGAAGTAAGTCAGAAAGAAAAAGACAAATACCGTATGCTAACACATATATATGGAATTTAAGGGGAAAAAAAATGTCATGAAGAACCTAGGGGTAAGACAGGAATAAAGACACAGACCTACTGGAGAACGGACTTGAGGATATGGGGAGGGGGAGGGGTGAGCTTTGACAGGGCGAGAGAGAGTCATGGACATATACACACTAACAAACGTAGTAAGGTAGATAGCTAGTGGGAAGCAGCCGCAAGGCACAGGGATATTAGCTTGGTACTTTGTGACAGCCTGGAGGGGTGGGATAGGGAGAGTGGGAGGGAGGGAGACGCAAGAGGGAAGACATATGGGAACATATGTATATGTATAACTGATTCACTTTGTTATAAAGCAGAAACTAACACACCATTGTAAAGCAATTATACCCCAATAAAGATGTTTAAAAAAAAAAAACACAATGACAGTGAAATAGAGAGCAATTCTTAAATAATTCATTCAGGGCTTGTGATGCAACCTGGATTTACCACATCTACACCCAGAGCTGGTTGAGACATAAGGCTGGACACTTTGGGCTGATAGCATTGGTGAGGTTTGGTGAGCAAACGCAGACCCTTTGAAGTCATACTGCATGGTACCCATTCCATGGGTTCCAAATCTCCAGGTTTAAGGGATTCTTCCTTCAGCTAAAACATGCATGGGAAACCCGGAGTATGTTCCACCGTGTGATTGGGAAACGTTTTCAAATGCATCTCAGGTTTCATCCGCTGGTACTCGGGTGCACCGTTCCAGACACTTTACTAACACTCTCCACACTTGGAAAGTCAGTGCCTTTAACCTTCTGTTTGGCACAGTTTGCAATTTCTGCGCAAGATGAACAGGAATTGGGAGAACCAATGAGAGACTAGCTGTAAGTGTCTGCACGGGCAAATGGAACGCTCATTTCCCACCAGGAAGAGGAATTAACCAAAGGCTTAGCGTGCCCTGCCGGAACCAGATTAGGGCCTGAAGCAATCCTGCGGTTTTGCGGCCAGCTCACAAGATAGCGAGTTGAAGAAAAGAGCCCACGGGCACTGTAATTCACAAACCTGCAGAGTTATGAATGACAGCTATCGTCCAAAAATGTATTGAGGTAAGTCTTCGAAGAGGAATTGAAAGTGGGGCAGAATTTCAGGAAAACGATTTCAGGGGGTAGACTGGAATTGCACTTAAAGCATAGGAAAAGAGGCAGAATGTCCACAATGATGCACTTGGCCAAAACGGGCGTATGCGTTTTTTCCTGAATATATTCAGGAAAAAATGCATACGCCCTTTTTGGCCAACCAAGCAAGCGTGTAAAGGAAATCTGCACTACACTGAAGTCTCACTGCCCCCCGGTCAAAAGGGCCATCTGAAAAAAGTGTAAAATCCAGAAAGGCAGGACAGGTCATGGAGAACAGGGAGCCTTGTTATGCTGATGGGCGGGATGTAAATTGCCAACAGCCACTCTGGAGAAGTGTATGGTGTTTCCTGAAACACGTAGGAAACAAAGCAACACAGCCTATGGCACTTCCACTTAGGTCCTATAGATTAGGGAAATTAAAATAAAAACACACAGGCCCCCCAAAGTTTGGGACGGCTCTGTTTACAAGAACCCCGTCTACGGTACAAGTTAAATATCCGAGAAAGCAAAAAATGGATAAAGAAGTTGTGGTACGTACGTACAATGGAATATCACTCAGCAATGAGATCTACGTCAACAGGCCCGTAGCGGCATAATGAGTGGATTCAGGTACGACGATTCTACGAGAAATATGTCACACAGAAAAAGAAACATCATAAGATATCACTAATACACGGAACATAAACTTGGCTACACATGAACTGAATTACAAAACAGAACAGGGTCTCAAATTTAGAAAACCAACTTATGCTTGCTTATGGGGAAAGGTGAGTTGGGGTGCTGCATCAAACCAGAGATTGAAATTACCACAGATACCGTTCCATAAGCCAACTATATAATAGACAAGACCTACTGTTGCTCAACGAAATGGACTCAACACCCCATATTCAACGCCTGGGAATATACCTGACAAGTAAGAATCTTAAGACCCATGGATTTATATGTCTCCATAAGGAAGTCAAGCGTGTGTAAAGTGGCCTAAACGCAGCAGTGAAAATCCGATAAATCCCATTAACAAAATAAATTTCAAAAACAAAACACAATGACAGTGAAATAGAGAGCAATTCTTAAATAATTCATTCAGGGCTTGTTATGCAACCTGGATTTACCACATCTACACCCAGAACTGGTTGAGACATAAGGCTGGACACTTCGGGCTGATAGCATTGGTGATGTTTGGTGAGCAAACGCAGACCCTTTGAAGTCATACTGCATGGTACCCATTCCATGGGTCCGAACTCGCCCGGTTTAAGGGATTCTTCCTTCAGCTAAAACATGCATGGGAAACCCGGAGTATGTTCCACCGTGTGATTGGGAAACGTTTTCAAATGCATCTCAGGTTTCATCCCCTGGTACTCGGGTGCACCGTTCCAGACACTTTACTAACACTCTCCACACTTGGAAAGTCAGTGCCTTTAACCTTCTGTTTGGCACAGTTTGCAATTTCTGCGCAAGATGAACAGGAATTGGGAGAACCAATGAGAGACTAGCTGTAAGTGTCTGCATGGGCAAATGGAACGCTCATTTCCCACCAGGAAGAGGAATTAACCAAAGGCTCAGCGTGCCCTGCCGGAACCAGATTAGGGCCTGAAGCAATCCTGTGGTTTTGCGGCCAGCTCACAAGATAGCGAGTTGAAGAAAAGAGCCCACGGGCACTGTAATTCACAAACCTGCAGAGTTATGAATGACAGCTATCGTCCAAAAATGTATTGAAGTTAGTCTTCGAAGAGGAATTGAAAGTGGGGCAGAATTTCAGGAAAACGATTTCAGGGGGTAGACTGGAATTGCCCTTAAAGCATAGGAAAAGAGGCAGAATGTCCACAATGATGCACTTGGCCAAAAAGGGCGTATGCGTTTTTTCCTGAATATATTCAGGAAAAAACGCATACGCCCTTTTTGGCCAACCAAGCAAGTGTGTAAAGGAAATCTGCACTACATTGAAGTCTCACTGCCCCCCGGTCAAAAGGGCCATCTGAAAAAAGTGTAAAATCCAGAAAGGCAGGACAGGTCATGGAGAACAGGGAGCCTTGTTATGATGATGGGCGGGATGTAAATTGCCAACAGCCACTCTGGAGAAGTGTATGGTGTTTCCTGAAACACGTAGGAAACAAAGCAACACAGCCTATGGCACTTCCACTTAGGTCCTATAGCTTAGGGAAATTAAAATCAAAAACACACAGGCACCCCAAAATTTGGGACGGCTCTGTTTACAAGAACCTCGTCTACGGTACAAGTTAAATATCCGAGAAAGCAAAAAATGGATAAAGAAGTTGTGGTACGTACGTACAATGGAATATCAGTCAGCAATGAGATCTACGTCATCAGGCCCGTAGCGGCATAATGAGTGGATTCAGGTACGACGATTCTACGAGAAATAAGTCACACAGAAAAAGAAACATCATACGATATCAATAATACACGGAACGTAAACTTGGCTACACATGAACTGAATTACAAAACAGAACAGGGTCTCAAATTTAGAAAACCAACTTATGCTTGCTTATGGGGAAAGGTGAGTTGGGGTGCTGCATAAAACCAGAGATTGAAATTAGCACAGATACCGTTCCATAAGCCAAATATATAATAGACCAGACCTACTCCTTGCTCAATGAAATGGAATCAACACCCCATATTCAACGCCTGGGAATATACCTGACAAGTAAGAATCTTAAGATCCATGGATTTATATGTCTCCATAAGAAAGTCAAGCCTGTGTACAGTGGCCTAAACGCAGCAGTGAAAATCCGATAAATCCCATTAACAAAATAAATTTCACAAACAAAACACAATGACATGCAAATGAAGCAAATGACAAAGGATTAATCTCCAAAATTTACAAGCAGCTCATGCAGCTCAATAACAAAAAAACAAACAACCCAATCCAAAAATGGGCAGAAGACCTAAATAGACATTTCTCCAAAGAAGATATACAGAATGCCAACAAACACATGAAAGAATGCTCAACATCATTAATCATTAGAGAAATGCAAATCAAAACTACAATGAGATATCATCTCACACCAGTCAGAATGGCCATCATCAAAAAATCTAGAAACAATAAATGCTGGAGAGGGTGTGGAGAAAAGGGAACACTCTTGCACTGCTGGTGGGAATGTGAATTGGTTCAGCCACTATGGAGAACAGTATGGAGGTTCCTTAAAAAACTACAAATAGAATTACCATATGACCAAGCAATCCCACTACTGGGCATATACCCTGGGAAAACCAAAATTCAAACAGAGTCATGTACCAAAATGTTCATTGCAGCTCTATTTACAATAGCCCGGAGATGGAAACAACCTAAGCGCCCATCATCGGATGAATGGATAAAGAAAATGTGGCACACATATACAATGGAATATTACTCAGCCTTAAAAAGAAATGAAATTGAGCTATTTGTAATGAGATGGATAGACCTAGAGCCTGTCATACAGAGTGAAGTAAGTCAGAAAGAAAAAGACAAATACCGTATGCTAACACATATATATGGAATTTAAGGGGAAAAAAAATGTCATGAAGAACCTAGGGGTAAGACAGGAATAAAGACACAGACCTACTGGAGAACGGACTTGAGGATATGGGGAGGGGGAGGGGTGAGCTTTGACAGGGCGAGAGAGAGTCATGGACATATACACACTAACAAACGTAGTAAGGTAGATAGCTAGTGGGAAGCAGCCGCAAGGCACAGGGATATTAGCTTGGTACTTTGTGACAGCCTGGAGGGGTGGGATAGGGAGAGTGGGAGGGAGGGAGACGCAAGAGGGAAGACATATGGGAACATATGTATATGTATAACTGATTCACTTTGTTATAAAGCAGAAACTAACACACCATTGTAAAGCAATTATACCCCAATAAAGATGTTTAAAAAAAAAAAACACAATGACAGTGAAATAGAGAGCAATTCTTAAATAATTCATTCAGGGCTTGTGATGCAACCTGGATTTACCACATCTACACCCAGAGCTGGTTGAGACATAAGGCTGGACACTTTGGGCTGATAGCATTGGTGAGGTTTGGTGAGCAAACGCAGACCCTTTGAAGTCATACTGCATGGTACCCATTCCATGGGTTCCAAATCTCCAGGTTTAAGGGATTCTTCCTTCAGCTAAAACATGCATGGGAAACCCGGAGTATGTTCCACCGTGTGATTGGGAAACGTTTTCAAATGCATCTCAGGTTTCATCCGCTGGTACTCGGGTGCACCGTTCCAGACACTTTACTAACACTCTCCACACTTGGAAAGTCAGTGCCTTTAACCTTCTGTTTGGCACAGTTTGCAATTTCTGCGCAAGATGAACAGGAATTGGGAGAACCAATGAGAGACTAGCTGTAAGTGTCTGCACGGGCAAATGGAACGCTCATTTCCCACCAGGAAGAGGAATTAACCAAAGGCTTAGCGTGCCCTGCCGGAACCAGATTAGGGCCTGAAGCAATCCTGCGGTTTTGCGGCCAGCTCACAAGATAGCGAGTTGAAGAAAAGAGCCCACGGGCACTGTAATTCACAAACCTGCAGAGTTATGAATGACAGCTATCGTCCAAAAATGTATTGAGGTAAGTCTTCGAAGAGGAATTGAAAGTGGGGCAGAATTTCAGGAAAACGATTTCAGGGGGTAGACTGGAATTGCACTTAAAGCATAGGAAAAGAGGCAGAATGTCCACAATGATGCACTTGGCCAAAACGGGCGTATGCGTTTTTTCCTGAATATATTCAGGAAAAAATGCATACGCCCTTTTTGGCCAACCAAGCAAGCGTGTAAAGGAAATCTGCACTACACTGAAGTCTCACTGCCCCCCGGTCAAAAGGGCCATCTGAAAAAAGTGTAAAATCCAGAAAGGCAGGACAGGTCATGGAGAACAGGGAGCCTTGTTATGCTGATGGGCGGGATGTAAATTGCCAACAGCCACTCTGGAGAAGTGTATGGTGTTTCCTGAAACACGTAGGAAACAAAGCAACACAGCCTATGGCACTTCCACTTAGGTCCTATAGATTAGGGAAATTAAAATAAAAACACACAGGCCCCCCAAAGTTTGGGACGGCTCTGTTTACAAGAACCCCGTCTACGGTACAAGTTAAATATCCGAGAAAGCAAAAAATGGATAAAGAAGTTGTGGTACGTACGTACAATGGAATATCACTCAGCAATGAGATCTACGTCAACAGGCCCGTAGCGGCATAATGAGTGGATTCAGGTACGACGATTCTACGAGAAATATGTCACACAGAAAAAGAAACATCATAAGATATCACTAATACACGGAACATAAACTTGGCTACACATGAACTGAATTACAAAACAGAACAGGGTCTCAAATTTAGAAAACCAACTTATGCTTGCTTATGGGGAAAGGTGAGTTGGGGTGCTGCATCAAACCAGAGATTGAAATTACCACAGATACCGTTCCATAAGCCAACTATATAATAGACAAGACCTACTGTTGCTCAACGAAATGGACTCAACACCCCATATTCAACGCCTGGGAATATACCTGACAAGTAAGAATCTTAAGACCCATGGATTTATATGTCTCCATAAGGAAGTCAAGCGTGTGTAAAGTGGCCTAAACGCAGCAGTGAAAATCCGATAAATCCCATTAACAAAATAAATTTCAAAAACAAAACACAATGACAGTGAAATAGAGAGCAATTCTTAAATAATTCATTCAGGGCTTGTTATGCAACCTGGATTTACCACATCTACACCCAGAACTGGTTGAGACATAAGGCTGGACACTTCGGGCTGATAGCATTGGTGATGTTTGGTGAGCAAACGCAGACCCTTTGAAGTCATACTGCATGGTACCCATTCCATGGGTCCGAACTCGCCCGGTTTAAGGGATTCTTCCTTCAGCTAAAACATGCATGGGAAACCCGGAGTATGTTCCACCGTGTGATTGGGAAACGTTTTCAAATGCATCTCAGGTTTCATCCCCTGGTACTCGGGTGCACCGTTCCAGACACTTTACTAACACTCTCCACACTTGGAAAGTCAGTGCCTTTAACCTTCTGTTTGGCACAGTTTGCAATTTCTGCGCAAGATGAACAGGAATTGGGAGAACCAATGAGAGACTAGCTGTAAGTGTCTGCATGGGCAAATGGAACGCTCATTTCCCACCAGGAAGAGGAATTAACCAAAGGCTCAGCGTGCCCTGCCGGAACCAGATTAGGGCCTGAAGCAATCCTGTGGTTTTGCGGCCAGCTCACAAGATAGCGAGTTGAAGAAAAGAGCCCACGGGCACTGTAATTCACAAACCTGCAGAGTTATGAATGACAGCTATCGTCCAAAAATGTATTGAAGTTAGTCTTCGAAGAGGAATTGAAAGTGGGGCAGAATTTCAGGAAAACGATTTCAGGGGGTAGACTGGAATTGCCCTTAAAGCATAGGAAAAGAGGCAGAATGTCCACAATGATGCACTTGGCCAAAAAGGGCGTATGCGTTTTTTCCTGAATATATTCAGGAAAAAACGCATACGCCCTTTTTGGCCAACCAAGCAAGTGTGTAAAGGAAATCTGCACTACATTGAAGTCTCACTGCCCCCCGGTCAAAAGGGCCATCTGAAAAAAGTGTAAAATCCAGAAAGGCAGGACAGGTCATGGAGAACAGGGAGCCTTGTTATGATGATGGGCGGGATGTAAATTGCCAACAGCCACTCTGGAGAAGTGTATGGTGTTTCCTGAAACACGTAGGAAACAAAGCAACACAGCCTATGGCACTTCCACTTAGGTCCTATAGCTTAGGGAAATTAAAATCAAAAACACACAGGCACCCCAAAATTTGGGACGGCTCTGTTTACAAGAACCTCGTCTACGGTACAAGTTAAATATCCGAGAAAGCAAAAAATGGATAAAGAAGTTGTGGTACGTACGTACAATGGAATATCAGTCAGCAATGAGATCTACGTCATCAGGCCCGTAGCGGCATAATGAGTGGATTCAGGTACGACGATTCTACGAGAAATAAGTCACACAGAAAAAGAAACATCATACGATATCAATAATACACGGAACGTAAACTTGGCTACACATGAACTGAATTACAAAACAGAACAGGGTCTCAAATTTAGAAAACCAACTTATGCTTGCTTATGGGGAAAGGTGAGTTGGGGTGCTGCATAAAACCAGAGATTGAAATTAGCACAGATACCGTTCCATAAGCCAAATATATAATAGACCAGACCTACTCCTTGCTCAATGAAATGGAATCAACACCCCATATTCAACGCCTGGGAATATACCTGACAAGTAAGAATCTTAAGATCCATGGATTTATATGTCTCCATAAGGAAGTCAAGCCTGTGTACAGTGGCCTAAACGCAGCAGTGAAAATCCGATAAATCCCATTAACAAAATAAATTTCACAAACAAAACACAATGACATGCAAATGAAGCAAATGACAAAGGATTAATCTCCAAAATTTACAAGCAGCTCATGCAGCTCAATAACAAAAAAACAAACAACCCAATCCAAAAATGGGCAGAAGACCTAAATAGACATTTCTCCAAAGAAGATATACAGAATGCCAACAAACACATGAAAGAATGCTCAACATCATTAATCATTAGAGAAATGCAAATCAAAACTACAATGAGATATCATCTCACACCAGTCAGAATGGCCATCATCAAAAAATCTAGAAACAATAAATGCTGGAGAGGGTGTGGAGAAAAGGGAACACTCTTGCACTGCTGGTGGGAATGTGAATTGGTTCAGCCACTATGGAGAACAGTATGGAGGTTCCTTAAAAAACTACAAATAGAATTACCATATGACCAAGCAATCCCACTACTGGGCATATACCCTGGGAAAACCAAAATTCAAACAGAGTCATGTACCAAAATATTCATTGCAGCTCTATTTACAATAGCCCGGAGATGGAAACAACCTAAGCGCCCATCATCGGATGAATGGATAAAGAAAATGTGGCACATATATACAATGGAATATTACTCAGCCTTAAAAAGAAATGAAATTGAGCTATTTGTAATGAGATGGATAGACCTAGAGTCTGTCATACAGAGTGAAGTAAGTCAGAAAGAAAAAGACAAATACCATATGCTAACACATATATATGGAATTTAAGGGGAATAAAAATGTCATGAAGAACCTAGGGGTAAGACAGGAATAAAGACGCAGACCTACTGGAGAACGGACTTGAGGATATGGGGAGGGGGAGGGGTGAGCTTTGACAGGGCGAGAGAGAGTCATGGACATATACACACTAACAAACGTAGTAAGGTAGATAGCTGGTGGGAAGCAGCCGCAAGGCACAGGGATATTAGCTTGGTACATTGTGACAGCCTGGAGGGGTGGGATAGGGAGAGTGGGAGGGAGGGAGACGCAAGAGGGAAGACATATGGGAACATATGTATATGTAAAACTGATTCACTTTGTTATAAAGCAGAAACTAACACACCATTGTAAAGCAATTATACCACAATAAAGATGTTTAAAAAAAAAAACACAATGACAGTGAAATAGAGAGCAATTCTTAAATAATTCATTCAGGGCTTGTGATGCAACCTGGATTTACCACATCTACACCCAGAACTGGTTGAGACATAAGGCTGAACCCTTCGGGCTGATAGCATTGGTGATGTTTGGTGAGCAAACGCAGACCCTTTGAAGTCATACTGCATGGTACCCATTCCATGGGTCCGAACTCGCCCGGTTTAAGGGATTCTTCCTTCAGCTAAAACATGCATGGGAAACCCGGAGTATGTTCCACCGTGTGATTGGGAAACGTTTTCAAATGCATCTCAGGTTTCATCCCCTGGTACTCGGGTGCACCGTTCCAGACACTTTACTAACACTCTCCCCACTTGGAAAGTCAGTGCCTTTAACCTTCTGTTTGGCACAGTTTGCAATTTCTGCGTAAGATGAACAGGAATAGGGAGAACCAATGGAGACTAGCTGTAAGTGTCTGCACGGGCAAATGGAACGCTCATTTCCCACCAGGAAGAGGAATTAACCAAAGGCTCAGCATGCCCTGCCGGAACTAGACTAGGGCCTGAAGCAATCCTGCGGTTTTGCGGCCAGCTCACAAGATAGCGAGTTGAAGAAAAGAGCCCAGGGGCACTGTAATTCACAAACCTGCAGAGTTATGAATGACAGCTATCGTCCAAAAATGTATTGAAGTAAGTCTTCGAAGAGGAATTGAAAGTGGGGCAGAATTTCAGGAAAACGATTTCAGGGGGTAGACTGGAATTGCACTTAAAGCATAGGAAAGGAGGCAGAATGTCCACAATGATGCACTTGGCCAAAAAGGGCGTATGCGTTTTTTCCTGACTATATTCAGGAAAAAATGCATACGCCCTTTTTGGCCAACCAAGCAAGCGTGTAAAGGAAATCTGCACTACATTGAAGTCTCACTGCCCCCCGGTCAAAAGGGCCATCTGAAAAAAGTGTAAAATCCAGAAAGGCAGGACAGGTCATGGAGAACAGGGAGCCTTGTTATGCTGATGGGCGGGATGTAAATTGCCAACAGCCACTCTGGAGAAGTGTATGGTGTTTCCTGAAACACGTAGGAAACAAAGCAACACAGCCTATGGCACTTCCACTTAGGGTCCTATAGCTTAGGGAAATTAAAATCAAAAACACACAGCCACCCCAAAGTTTGGGACGGCTCTGTTTACAAGAACCTCGTCTACGGTACAAGTTAAATATCCGAGAAAGCAAAAAATGGATAAAGAAATTGTGGTACGTACGTACAATGGAATATCACTCAACAATGAGATCTACGTCATCAGGCCCGTAGCGGCATAATGAGTGGATTAACGTACGAGGAGTCTACGAGAAATAAGTCACACAGAAAAAGAAACATCATAAGATATCACTAATACACGGAACATAAACTTGGCTACACATGAACTGAATTACAAAACAGAACAGGGTCTCAAATTTAGAAAACCAACTTATGCTTGCTTATGGGGAAAGGTGAGTTGGGGTGCTGCATCAAACCAGAGATTGAAATTAGCACAGATACCGTTCCATAAGCCAAATATATAATAAACAAGACCTACTGTTGCTCAACGAAATGGACTCAACACCCCATATTCAACGCCTGGGAATATACCTGACAAGTAAGAATCTTAAGACCCATGGATTTATATGTCTAAATAAGGAAGTCAAGCGTGTGTACAGTGGCCTAAACGCAGCAGTGAAAATCCGATAAATCCCATTAACAAAATAAATTTCAAAAACAAAACACAATGACAGTGAAATAGAGAGCAATTCTTAAATAATTCATTCAGGGCTTGTTATGCAACCTGGATTTACCACATCTACACCCAGAACTGGTTGAGACATAAGGCTGAACACTTCGGGCTGATAGCATTGGTGAGGTTTGGTGAGCAAACGCAGACCCTTTGAAGTCATACTGCATGGTACCCATTCCATGGGTCCCAACTCTCCAGGTTTAAGGGATTCTTCCTTCAGCTAAAACATGCATGGGAAACCCGGAGTATGTTCCACCGTGTGATTGGGAAACGTTTTCAAATGCATCTCAGGTTTCGTCCCCTGGTACTCGGGTGCACCGTTCGAGACACTTTACTAAAACTCTCCCCACTTGGAAAGTCAGTGCCTTTAACCTCCTGTTTGGCACAGT
Organism: Delphinapterus leucas; assembly: GCF_059928025.1. Lineage (NCBI taxonomy): Eukaryota > Metazoa > Chordata > Mammalia > Artiodactyla > Monodontidae > Delphinapterus > Delphinapterus leucas. Next base: position 13,906,886 of record NW_028322238.1, read on the forward strand.
TTGCAATTTCTGCGCAAGATGAACAGGAATAGGGAGAAGCAATGAGAGACTAGCTGTAGGTGTCTGCTCGGGAAAATGGAACGCTCATTTCCCACCAGGAAGAGGAATTAACCAAAGGCTCAGCGTGCCCTGCCGGAACCAGATAAGGGCCTGCAGAAATCCTGCGGTTTTGCGGCCAGCTCACAAGAAAGCGAGTTGAAGAAAGGACCTCAGGGGCACTGTAATTCACAATCCTGCAGAGTTATGAATGACAGCTATCGTCCAAAAATGTATTGAAGTAAGTTTTCGAAGAGGACTTGAAAGTGGGGCAGAATTTCAGGAAAACGATTTCAGGAGGTAGACTGGAATTGCACTTAAAGCATAGGAAAAGAGGCAGAATGTCCACAATGATGCACTTGGCCAAAAGGGCGTATGCGTTTTTTCCTGAATATATTCAGGAAAAAACGCATACGCACTTTTTGGACAACCAATCAAGCATGTAAAGAAAATCTGCACTACAATGAAGTCTCACTGCCCCCAGGTCAAAAGGGCCATCTGAAAAATGTGTAAAATCCAGAAAGGCAGGACAGGTCATGGAGAACAGGGAGCCTTGTTATGCTGATGGGCGGGATGTAAATTGCCAACAGCCACTCTGGAGAAGTGTATGGTGTTTCCTGAAACACGTAGGAAACAAAGCAACACAGCCTATGGCACTTCCACTTAGGTCCTATAGCTTAGGGAAATTAAAATCAAAAACACACAGCCATCCCAAAGTTTGGGACGGCTCTGTTTACAAGAACCTCGTCTACGGTACAAGTTAAATATCCGAGAAAGCAAAAAATGGATAAAGAAGTTGTGGTACGTACGTACAATGGAATATCACTCAGCAATGAGATCTACGTCATCAGGCCCGTAGCGGCATAATGAGTGAATTCAGGTACGACGATTCTACGACAAATAAGTCACACAGAAAAAGAAACATCATAAGATATCACTAATACACGGAACGTAAACTTGGCTACACATGAACTGAATTACAAAACAGAACAGGGTCTCAAATTTAGAAAACCAACTTATGCTTGCTTATGGGAAAAGGTGAGTTGGGGTGCTGCATCAAACCAGAGATTGAAATTAGCACAGATACCGTTCCATAAGCCAAATATATAATAGACAAGACCTACTCCTTGCTCAACGAAATGGAATCAACACCCCATATTCAACGCCTGGGAATATACCTGACAAGTAAGAATCTTAAGACCCATGGATTTATATGTCTCCATAGGGAAGTCAAGCATGTGTACAGTGGCCTAAACGCAGCAGTGAAAATCCGATAAATCCCATTAACAAAATAAATTTCACAAACAAAGCACAATGACATGCAAATGAAGCAAATGACAAAGGATTAATCTCCAAAATTTACAAGCAGCTCATGCAGCTCAATAACAAAAAAACAAACAACCCAATCCAAAAATGGGCAGAAGACCTAAATAGACATTTCTCCAAAGAAGATATACACAATGGCAACAAACACATGAAAGAATGCTCAACATCATTAATCATTAGAGAAATGCAAATCAAAACTACAATGAGATATCATCTCACAGCAGTCAGAATGGCCATCAGCAAAAAATCTAGAAACAATAAATGCTGGAGAGGGTGTGGAGAAAAGGGAACACTCTTGCACTGCTGGTGGGAATGTGAATTGGTTCAGCCACTATGGAGAACAGTATGGAGGTTCCTTAAAAATCTACAAATAGAATTACCATATGACCCATCAATCCCACTACTGGGCATATACCCTGGGAAAACCAAAATTCAAACAGAGTCATGTACCAAAATGTTCATTGCAGCTCTATTTACAATAGCCCGGAGATGGAAACAACCTAAGCGCCCATCATCGGATGAATGGATAAAGAAAATGTGGCACACATATACAATGGAATATTACTCAGACTTAAAAAGAAATGAAATTGAGCTATTTGTAATGAGATGGATAGACCTAGAGCCTGTCATACAGAGTGAAGTAAGTCAGAAAGAAAAATTCAAATACCGTATGCTAACACATATATATGGAATTAAAGGGGAAAAAAAATGTCATGAAGAACCTAGGGGTAAGACAGTAATAAAGACACAGACCTACTGGAGAACGGACTTGAGGATATGGGGAGGGGGAGGGGTGAGCTTTGACAGGGCGAGAGAGAGTCATGGACATATACACACTAACAAACGTAGTAAGGTAGATAGCTAGTGGGAAGCAGCCGCAAGGCACAGGGATATTAGCTTGGTACTTTGTGACAGCCTGGAAGGGTCGGATAGTGAGAGTGGGAGGGAGGGAGACGCAAGAGGGAAGACATATGGGAACATATGTATATGTATAACTGATTCACTTTGTTATAAAGCAGAAACTAACACACCATTGTAAAGCAATTATACCCCAATAAAGATGTTTAAAAAAAAAAACACAATGACAGTGAAATAGAGAGCAATTCTTAAATAATTCATTCAGGGCTTGTGATGCAACCTGGATTTACCACATCTACACCCAGAGCTGGTTGAGACATAAGGCTGGACACTTTAGGCTGATAGCATTGGCGAGGTTTGGTGAGCAAACGCAGACCCTTTGAAGTCATACTGCATGGTACCCATTCCATGGGTTCCAAATCTCCAGGTTTAAGGGATTCTTCCTTCAGCTAAAACATGCATGGGAAACCCGGAGTATGTTCCACCGTGCGATTGGGAAACGTTTTCAAATGCATCTCAGGTTTCATCCGCTGGTACTCGGGTGCACCGTTCCAGACACTTTACTAACACTCTCCACACTTGGAAAGTCAGTGCCTTTAACCTTCTGTTTGGCACAGTTTGCAATTTCTGCGCAAGATGAACAGGAATTGGGAGAACCAATGAGAGACTAGCTGTAAGTTTCTGCACGGGCAAATGGAACGCTCATTTCCCACCAGGAAGAGGAATTAACCAAAGGCTTAGCGTGCCCTGCCGGAACCAGATTAGGGCCTGAAGCAATCCTGCGGTTTTGCGGCCAGCTCACAAGATAGCGAGTTGAAGAAAAGAGCCCACGGGCACTGTAATTCACAAACCTGCAGAGTTATGAATGACAGCTATCGTCCAAAAATGTATTGAAGTAAGTCTTCGAAGAGGAATTGAAAGTGGGGCAGAATTTCAGGAAAACGATTTCAGGGGGTAGACTGGAATTGCGCTTAAAGCATAGGAAAAGAGGCAGAATGTCCACAATGATGCACTTGGCCAAAAAGGGCGTATGCGTTTTTTCCTGAATATATTCAGGAAAAAATGCATACGCCCTTTTTGGCCAACCAAGCAAGCGTGTAAAGGAAATCTGCACTACAATGAAGTCTCACTGCCCCCCGGTCAAAAGGGCCATCGGAAAAAAGTGTAAAATCCAGAAAGGCAGGACAGGTCATGGAGAACAGGGAGCCTTGTTATGCTGATGGGCGGGATGTAAATTGCCAACAGCCACTCTGGAGAAGTGTATGGTGTTTCCTGAAACACGTAGGAAACAAAGCAACACAGCCTATGGCACTTCCACTTAGGTCCTATAGCTTAGGGAAATTAAAATCAAAAACACACAGGCACCCCAAAGTTTGGGACGGCTCTGTTTACAAGAACCCCGTCTACGGTACAAGTTAAATATCCGAGAAAGCAAAAAATGGATAAAGAAGTTGTGGTACATACGTACAATGGAATATCACTCAGCAATGAGATCTACGTCAACAGGCCCGTAGTGGCATAATGAGTGGATTCAGGTACGACGATTCTACGAGAAATATGTCACACAGAAAAAGAAACATCATAAGATATCACTAATACACGGAACGTAAACTTGGCTACACATGAACTGAATTACAAAACAGAACAGGGTCTCAAATTTAGAAAACCAACTTATGCTTGCTTATGGGGAAAGGTGAGTTGGGGTGCTGCATCAAACCAGAGATTGAAATTAGCACAGATACCGTTCCATAAGCCAAATATATAATAGACAAGACCTACTCCTTGCTCAACGATACGGAATCAACATCCCATATTCAACGCCTGAGAATATACCTGACAAGTAAGAATCTAAAGACCCATGGATTTATATGTCTAAATAAGGAAGTCAAGCGTGTGTACAGTGGCCTAAACGCAGCAGTGAAAATCCGATAAATCCCATTAACAAAATAAATTTCAAAAACAAAACACAATGACAGTGAAATAGAGAGCAATTCTTAAATAATTCATTCAGGGCTTGTGATGCAACCTGGATTTACCACATCTACACCCAGAACTGGTTGAGACATAAGGCTGAACACTTCGGGCTGATAGCATTGGTGATGTTTGGTGAGCAAACGCAGACCCTTTGAAGTCATACTGCATGGTACCCATTCCATGGGTCCGAACTCGCCCGGTTTAAGGGATTCTTCCTTCAGCTAAAACATGCATGGGAAACCCGGAGTATGTTCCACCGTGTGATTGGGAAACGTTTTCAAATGCATCTCAGGTTTCATCCCCTGGTACTCGGGTGCACCGTTCCAGACACTTTACTAAAACTCTCCCCACTTGGAAAGTCAGTGCCTTTAACCTTCTGTTTGGCACAGTTTGCAATTTCTGCGCAAGATGAACAGGAATAGGGAGAACCAATGGAGACTAGCTGTAAGTGTCTGCACGGGCAAATGAAACGCTCATTTCCCACCAGGAAGAGGAATTAACCAAAGGCTCAGCTTGCCCTGCCGGAACCAGATTAGGGCCTGAAGCAATCCTGCGGTTTTGCGGCCAGCTCACAAGATAGCGAGTTAAAGAAAAGAGCCCAGGGGCACTGTAATTCACAAACCTGCAGAGTTATGAATGACAGCTATCGTCCAAAAATGTATTGAAGTAAGTCTTCGAAGAGGAATTGAAAGTGGGGCAGAATTTCAGGAAAACGATTTCAGGGGGTAGACTGGAATTGCACTTAAAGCATAGGAAAAGAGGCAGATTGTCCACAATGATGCACTTGGCCAAAAAGGGCGTATGCGTTTTTTCCTGAATATATTCAGAAAAAAACGCATACGCACTTTTTGGCCAACAAAGCAAGCGTGTAAAGGAAATCTGCACTACATTGAAGTCTCACTGCCCCCCGGTCAAAAGGGCCATCTTAAAAAAGTGTAAAATCCAGAAAGGCAGGACAGGTCATGGAGAACAGGGAGCCTTGTTATGCTGATGGGCGGGATGTAAATTGCCAACAGCCACTCTGGAGAAGTGTATGGTGTTTCCTGAAACACGTAGGAAACAAAGCAACACAGCCTACGGCACTTCCACTTAGGGTCCTATAGCTTAGGGAAATTAAAATCAAAAACACACAGCCACCCCAAAGTTTGGGACGGCTCTGTTTACAAGAACCTCGTCTACGGTACAAGTTAAATATCCGAGAAAGCAAAAAATGGATAAAGAAGTTGTGGTACGTACGTACAATGGAATATCACTCAACAATGAGATCTACGTCATCAGGCCCGTAGCGGCATAATGAGTGGATTAACGTACGAGGGGTCTACGAGAAATAATTCACACAGAAAAATAAACATCATAAGATATCACTAATACACGGAACATAAACTTGGCTACACATGAACTGAATTACAAAACAGAACAGGGTCTCAAATTTAGAAAACCAACTTATGCTTGCTTATGGGGAAAGGTGAGTTGGGGTGCTGCATCAAACCAGAGATTGAAATTAGCACAGATACCGTTCCATAAGCCAACTATATAATAAACAAGACCTACTGTTGCTCAACGAAATGGACTCAACACCCCATATTCAACGCCTGGGAATATACCTGACAAGTAAGAATCTTAAGACCCATGGATTTATATGTCTCCATAAGGAAGTCAAGCGTGTGTACAGTGACCTAAACGCAGCAGTGAAAATCCGATAAATCCCATTAACAAAATAAATTTCACAAACAAAACACAATGACATGCAAATGAAGCAAATGACAAAGGATTAATCTCCAAAATTTACAAGCAGCTCATGCAGCTCAATAACAAAAAAACAAACAACCCAATCCAAAAATGGGCAGAAGACCTAAATAGACATTTCTCCAAAGAAGATATACACAATGGTAACAAACACATGAAAGAATGCTCAACATCATTAATCATTAGAGAAATGCAAATCAAAACTACAATGAGATATCATCTCACAGCAGTCAGAATGGCCATCAGCAAAAAATCTAGAAACAATAAATGCTGGAGAGGGTGTGGAGAAAAGGGAACACTCTTGCACTGCTGGTGGGAATGTGAATTGGTTCAGCCACTATGGAGAACAGTATGGAGGTTCCTTAAAAATCTACAAATAGAATTACCATATGACCCATCAATCCCACTACTGGGCATATACCCTGGGAAAACCAAAATTCAAACAGAGTCATGTACCAAAATGTTCATTGCAGCTCTATTTACAATAGCCCGGAGATGGAAACAACCTAAGCGCCCATCACCGGATGAATGGATAAAGAAAATGTGGCACACATATACAATGGAATATTACTCAGCCTTAAAAAGAAATGAAATTGAGCTATTTGTAATGAGATGGATAGACCTAGAGCCTGTCATACAGAGTGAAGTAAGTCAGAAAGAAAAAGACAAATACCGTATGCTAACACATATATATGGAATTTAAGGGGAAAAAAAATGTCATGAAGAACCTAGGGGTAAGACAGGAATAAAGACACAGACCTACTGGAGAACGGACTTGAGGATATGGGGAGGGGGAGGGGTGAGCTTTGACAGGGCGAGAGAGAGTCATGGACATATACACACTAACAAACGTAGTAAGGTAGATAGCTAGTGGGAAGCAGCCGCAAGGCACAGGGATATTAGCTTGGTACTTTGTGACAGCCTGGAGGGGTGGGATAGGGAGAGTGGGAGGGAGGGAGACGCAAGAGGGAAGACATATGGGAACATATGTATATGTATAACTGATTCACTTTGTTATAAAGCAGAAACTAACACACCATTGTAAAGCAATTATACCCCAATAAAGATGTTTAAAAAAAAAAAACACAATGACAGTGAAATAGAGAGCAATTCTTAAATAATTCATTCAGGGCTTGTGATGCAACCTGGATTTACCACATCTACACCCAGAGCTGGTTGAGACATAAGGCTGGACACTTTGGGCTGATAGCATTGGTGAGGTTTGGTGAGCAAACGCAGACCCTTTGAAGTCATACTGCATGGTACCCATTCCATGGGTCCCAACTCTCCAGGTTTAAGGGATTCTTCCTTCAGCTAAAACATGCATGGAAAACCCGGAGTATGTTCCACCGTGTGATTGGGAAACGTTTTCAAATGCATCTCAGGTTTCATTCCCTGGTACTCGGGTGCACCGTTCCAGACAATTTACTAACACTCTCCCCACTTGGAAAGTCAGTGCCTTTAACCTTCTGTTTGGCACAGTTTGCAATTTCTGCGCAAGATGAACAGGAATATGGAGAACCAATGAGAGACTAGCTGTAAGTGTCTGCACGGGCAAATGGAACGCTCATTTCCCACCAGGAAGAGGAATTAACCAAAGGCTCAGCGTGCCCTGCCGGAACCAGATTAGGGCCTGAAGCAATCCTGCGGTTTTGCGGCCAGCTCACAAGATAGCGAGTTGAAGAAAAGAGCCCAGGGGCACTGTAATTCACAAACCTGCAGAGTTATGAATGACAGCTATCGTCCAAAAATGTATTGAAGTAAGTCTTCGAAGAGGAATTGAAAGTGGGGCAGAATTTCAGGAAAACGATTTCAGGGGGTAGACTGGAATTGCCCTTAAAGCATAGGAAAAGAGGCAGAATGTCCACAATGATGCACTTGGCCAAAAAGGGCGTATGCGTTTTTTCCTGAATATATTCAGTAAAAAATGCATACGCCCTTTTTGGCCAACCAAGCAAGCATGTAAAGGAAATCTGCACTACATTGAAGTCTCACTGCCCCCCGGTCAAAAGGGCCATCTGAAAAAAGTGTAAATTCCAGAAAGGCAGGACAGGTCATGGAGAACAGGGAGCCTTGTTATGCTGATGGGTGGGATGTAAATTGCCAACAGCCACTCTGGAGAAGTGTATGGTGTTTCCTGAAACACGTAGGAAACAAAGCAACACAGCCTATGGCACTTCCACTTAGGGTCCTATAGTTTAGGGAAATTAAAATCAAAAACACACAGGCACCCCAAAGTTTGGGACGGCTCTGTTTAGAAGAACCTCGTCTACGGTACAAGTTAAATATCCGAGAAAGCAAAAAATGGATAAAGAAGTTGTGGTACGTACGTACAATGGAATATCACTCAGCAATGAGATCTACGTCATCAGGCCCGTAGCGGCATAATGAGTGGATTAACGTACGAAGAGTCTACGAGACATAAGTCACACAGAAAAAGAAACATCATAAGATATCACTAATACACGGAACATAAACTTGGCTACACATGAACTGAATTACAAAACAGAACAGGGTCTCAAATTTAGAAAACCAACTTATGCTTGCTTATGGGGAAAGGTGAGTTGGGGTGCTGCATCAAACCAGAGATTGAAATTAGCACAGATACCGTTCCATAAGCCAACTATATAATAGACAAGACCTACTGTTGCTCAACGAAATGGACTCAACACCCCATATTCAACGCCTGGGAATATACCTGACAAGTAAGAATCTTAAGACCCATGGATTTATATGTCTCCATAAGGAAGTCAAGCGTGTGTACAGTGGCCTAAACGCAGCAGTGAAAATCCGATAAATCCCATTAACAAAATAAATTTCACAAACAAAACACAATGACATGCAAATGAAGCAAATGACAAAGGATTAATCTCCAAAATTTACAAGCAGCTCATGCAGCTCAATAACAAAAAAACAAACAACCCAATCCAAAAATGGGCAGAAGACCTAAATAGACATTTCTCCAAAGAAGATATACACAATGGCAACAAACACATGAAAGAATGCTCAACATCATTAATCATTAGAGAAATGCAAATCAAAACTACAATGAGATATCATCTCACAGCAGTCAGAATGGCCATCAGCAAAAAATCTAGAAACAATAAATGCTGGAGAGGGTGTGGAGAAAAGGGAACACTCTTGCACTGCTGGTGGGAATGTGAATTGGTTCAGCCACTATGGAGAACAGTATGGAGGTTCCTTAAAAATCTACAAATAGAATTACCATATGACCCATCAATCCCACTACTGGGCATATACCCTGGGAAAACCAAAATTCAAACAGAGTCATGTACCAAAATGTTCATTGCAGCTCTATTTACAATAGCCCGGAGATGGAAACAACCTAAGCGCCCATCATCGGATGAATGGATAAAGAAAATGTGGCACACATATACAATGGAATATTACTCAGCCTTAAAAAGAAATGAAATTGAGCTATTTGTAATGAGATGGATAGACCTAGAGCCTGTCATACAGAGTGAAGTAAGTCAGAAAGAAAAAGACAAATACCGTATGCTAACACATATATATGGAATTTAAGGGGAAAAAAAATGTCATGAAGAACCTAGGGGTAAGACAGGAATAAAGACACAGACCTACTGGAGAACGGACTTGAGGATATGGGGAGGGGGAGGGGTGAGCTTTGACAGGGCGAGAGAGAGTCATGGACATATACACACTAACAAACGTAGTAAGGTAGATAGCTAGTGGGAAGCAGCCGCAAGGCACAGGGATATTAGCTTGGTACTTTGTGACAGCCTGGAGGGGTGGGATAGGGAGAGTGGGAGGGAGGGAGACGCAAGAGGGAAGACATATGGGAACATATGTATATGTATAACTGATTCACTTTGTTATAAAGCAGAAACTAACACACCATTGTAAAGCAATTATACCCCAATAAAGATGTTTAAAAAAAAAAAACACAATGACAGTGAAATAGAGAGCAATTCTTAAATAATTCATTCAGGGCTTGTGATGCAACCTGGATTTACCACATCTACACCCAGAGCTGGTTGAGACATAAGGCTGGACACTTTGGGCTGATAGCATTGGTGAGGTTTGGTGAGCAAACGCAGACCCTTTGAAGTCATACTGCATGGTACCCATTCCATGGGTTCCAAATCTCCAGGTTTAAGGGATTCTTCCTTCAGCTAAAACATGCATGGAAAACCCGGAGTATGTTCCACCGTGTGATTGGGAAACGTTTTCAAATGCATCTCAGGTTTCATCCGCTGGTACTCGGGTGCACCGTTCCAGACACTTTACTAACACTCTCCCCACTTGGAAAGTCAGTGCCTTTAACCTTCTGTTTGGCACAGTTTGCAATTTCTGCGCAAGATGAACAGGAATTGGGAGAACCAATGAGAGACTAGCTGTAAGTGTCTGCACGGGCAAATGGAACGCTCATTTCCCACCAGGAAGAGGAATTAACCAAAGGCTTAGCGTGCCCTGCCGGAACCAGATTAGGGCCTGAAGCAATCCTGCGGTTTTGCGGCCAGCTCACAAGATAGCGAGTTGAAGAAAAGAGCCCACGGGCACTGTAATTCACAAACCTGCAGAGTTATGAATGACAGCTATCGTCCAAAAATGTATTGAGGTAAGTCTTCGAAGAGGAATTGAAAGTGGGGCAGAATTTCAGGAAAACGATTTCAGGGGGTAGACTGGAATTGCACTTAAAGCATAGGAAAAGAGGCAGATTGTCCACAATGATGCACTTGGCCAAAAAGGGCGTATGCGTTTTTTCCTGAATATATTCAGAAAAAAACGCATACGCACTTTTTGGCCAACAAAGCAAGCGTGTAAAGGAAATCTGCACTACATTGAAGTCTCACTGCCCCCCGGTCAAAAGGGCCATCTTAAAAAAGTGTAAAATCCAGAAAGGCAGGACAGGTCATGGAGAACAGGGAGCCTTGTTATGCTGATGGGCGGGATGTAAATTGCCAACAGCCACTCTGGAGAAGTGTATGGTGTTTCCTGAAACACGTAGGAAACAAAGCAACACAGCCTACGGCACTTCCACTTAGGGTCCTATAGCTTAGGGAAATTAAAATCAAAAACACACAGCCACCCCAAAGTTTGGGACGGCTCTGTTTACAAGAACCTCGTCTACGGTACAAGTTAAATATCCGAGAAAGCAAAAAATGGATAAAGAAGTTGTGGTACGTACGTACAATGGAATATCACTCAACAATGAGATCTACGTCATCAGGCCCGTAGCGGCATAATGAGTGGATTAACGTACGAGGGGTCTACGAGAAATAATTCACACAGAAAAATAAACATCATAAGATATCACTAATACACGGAACATAAACTTGGCTACACATGAACTGAATTACAAAACAGAACAGGGTCTCAAATTTAGAAAACCAACTTATGCTTGCTTATGGGGAAAGGTGAGTTGGGGTGCTGCATCAAACCAGAGATTGAAATTAGCACAGATACCGTTCCATAAGCCAACTATATAATAAACAAGACCTACTGTTGCTCAACGAAATGGACTCAACACCCCATATTCAACGCCTGGGAATATACCTGACAAGTAAGAATCTTAAGACCCATGGATTTATATGTCTCCATAAGGAAGTCAAGCGTGTGTACAGTGACCTAAACGCAGCAGTGAAAATCCGATAAATCCCATTAACAAAATAAATTTCACAAACAAAACACAATGACATGCAAATGAAGCAAATGACAAAGGATTAATCTCCAAAATTTACAAGCAGCTCATGCAGCTCAATAACAAAAAAACAAACAACCCAATCCAAAAATGGGCAGAAGACCTAAATAGACATTTCTCCAAAGAAGATATACACAATGGTAACAAACACATGAAAGAATGCTCAACATCATTAATCATTAGAGAAATGCAAATCAAAACTACAATGAGATATCATCTCACAGCAGTCAGAATGGCCATCAGCAAAAAATCTAGAAACAATAAATGCTGGAGAGGGTGTGGAGAAAAGGGAACACTCTTGCACTGCTGGTGGGAATGTGAATTGGTTCAGCCACTATGGAGAACAGTATGGAGGTTCCTTAAAAATCTACAAATAGAATTACCATATGACCCATCAATCCCACTACTGGGCATATACCCTGGGAAAACCAAAATTCAAACAGAGTCATGTACCAAAATGTTCATTGCAGCTCTATTTACAATAGCCCGGAGATGGAAACAACCTAAGCGCCCATCACCGGATGAATGGATAAAGAAAATGTGGCACACATATACAATGGAATATTACTCAGCCTTAAAAAGAAATGAAATTGAGCTATTTGTAATGAGATGGATAGACCTAGAGCCTGTCATACAGAGTGAAGTAAGTCAGAAAGAAAAAGACAAATACCGTATGCTAACACATATATATGGAATTTAAGGGGAAAAAAAATGTCATGAAGAACCTAGGGGTAAGACAGGAATAAAGACACAGACCTACTGGAGAACGGACTTGAGGATATGGGGAGGGGGAGGGGTGAGCTTTGACAGGGCGAGAGAGAGTCATGGACATATACACACTAACAAACGTAGTAAGGTAGATAGCTAGTGGGAAGCAGCCGCAAGGCACAGGGATATTAGCTTGGTACTTTGTGACAGCCTGGAGGGGTGGGATAGGGAGAGTGGGAGGGAGGGAGACGCAAGAGGGAAGACATATGGGAACATATGTATATGTATAACTGATTCACTTTGTTATAAAGCAGAAACTAACACACCATTGTAAAGCAATTATACCCCAATAAAGATGTTTAAAAAAAAAAAACACAATGACAGTGAAATAGAGAGCAATTCTTAAATAATTCATTCAGGGCTTGTGATGCAACCTGGATTTACCACATCTACACCCAGAGCTGGTTGAGACATAAGGCTGGACACTTTGGGCTGATAGCATTGGTGAGGTTTGGTGAGCAAACGCAGACCCTTTGAAGTCATACTGCATGGTACCCATTCCATGGGTCCCAACTCTCCAGGTTTAAGGGATTCTTCCTTCAGCTAAAACATGCATGGAAAACCCGGAGTATGTTCCACCGTGTGATTGGGAAACGTTTTCAAATGCATCTCAGGTTTCATTCCCTGGTACTCGGGTGCACCGTTCCAGACAATTTACTAACACTCTCCCCACTTGGAAAGTCAGTGCCTTTAACCTTCTGTTTGGCACAGTTTGCAATTTCTGCGCAAGATGAACAGGAATATGGAGAACCAATGAGAGACTAGCTGTAAGTGTCTGCACGGGCAAATGGAACGCTCATTTCCCACCAGGAAGAGGAATTAACCAAAGGCTCAGCGTGCCCTGCCGGAACCAGATTAGGGCCTGAAGCAATCCTGCGGTTTTGCGGCCAGCTCACAAGATAGCGAGTTGAAGAAAAGAGCCCAGGGGCACTGTAATTCACAAACCTGCAGAGTTATGAATGACAGCTATCGTCCAAAAATGTATTGAAGTAAGTCTTCGAAGAGGAATTGAAAGTGGGGCAGAATTTCAGGAAAACGATTTCAGGGGGTAGACTGGAATTGCCCTTAAAGCATAGGAAAAGAGGCAGAATGTCCACAATGATGCACTTGGCCAAAAAGGGCGTATGCGTTTTTTCCTGAATATATTCAGTAAAAAATGCATACGCCCTTTTTGGCCAACCAAGCAAGCATGTAAAGGAAATCTGCACTACATTGAAGTCTCACTGCCCCCCGGTCAAAAGGGCCATCTGAAAAAAGTGTAAATTCCAGAAAGGCAGGACAGGTCATGGAGAACAGGGAGCCTTGTTATGCTGATGGGTGGGATGTAAATTGCCAACAGCCACTCTGGAGAAGTGTATGGTGTTTCCTGAAACACGTAGGAAACAAAGCAACACAGCCTATGGCACTTCCACTTAGGGTCCTATAGTTTAGGGAAATTAAAATCAAAAACACACAGGCACCCCAAAGTTTGGGACGGCTCTGTTTAGAAGAACCTCGTCTACGGTACAAGTTAAATATCCGAGAAAGCAAAAAATGGATAAAGAAGTTGTGGTACGTACGTACAATGGAATATCACTCAGCAATGAGATCTACGTCATCAGGCCCGTAGCGGCATAATGAGTGGATTAACGTACGAAGAGTCTACGAGACATAAGTCACACAGAAAAAGAAACATCATAAGATATCACTAATACACGGAACATAAACTTGGCTACACATGAACTGAATTACAAAACAGAACAGGGTCTCAAATTTAGAAAACCAACTTATGCTTGCTTATGGGGAAAGGTGAGTTGGGGTGCTGCATCAAACCAGAGATTGAAATTAGCACAGATACCGTTCCATAAGCCAACTATATAATAGACAAGACCTACTGTTGCTCAACGAAATGGACTCAACACCCCATATTCAACGCCTGGGAATATACCTGACAAGTAAGAATCTTAAGACCCATGGATTTATATGTCTCCATAAGGAAGTCAAGCGTGTGTACAGTGGCCTAAACGCAGCAGTGAAAATCCGATAAATCCCATTAACAAAATAAATTTCACAAACAAAACACAATGACATGCAAATGAAGCAAATGACAAAGGATTAATCTCCAAAATTTACAAGCAGCTCATGCAGCTCAATAACAAAAAAACAAACAACCCAATCCAAAAATGGGCAGAAGACCTAAATAGACATTTCTCCAAAGAAGATATACACAATGGCAACAAACACATGAAAGAATGCTCAACATCATTAATCATTAGAGAAATGCAAATCAAAACTACAATGAGATATCATCTCACAGCAGTCAGAATGGCCATCAGCAAAAAATCTAGAAACAATAAATGCTGGAGAGGGTGTGGAGAAAAGGGAACACTCTTGCACTGCTGGTGGGAATGTGAATTGGTTCAGCCACTATGGAGAACAGTATGGAGGTTCCTTAAAAATCTACAAATAGAATTACCATATGACCCATCAATCCCACTACTGGGCATATACCCTGGGAAAACCAAAATTCAAACAGAGTCATGTACCAAAATGTTCATTGCAGCTCTATTTACAATAGCCCGGAGATGGAAACAACCTAAGCGCCCATCATCGGATGAATGGATAAAGAAAATGTGGCACACATATACAATGGAATATTACTCAGCCTTAAAAAGAAATGAAATTGAGCTATTTGTAATGAGATGGATAGACCTAGAGCCTGTCATACAGAGTGAAGTAAGTCAGAAAGAAAAAGACAAATACCGTATGCTAACACATATATATGGAATTTAAGGGGAAAAAAAATGTCATGAAGAACCTAGGGGTAAGACAGGAATAAAGACACAGACCTACTGGAGAACGGACTTGAGGATATGGGGAGGGGGAGGGGTGAGCTTTGACAGGGCGAGAGAGAGTCATGGACATATACACACTAACAAACGTAGTAAGGTAGATAGCTAGTGGGAAGCAGCCGCAAGGCACAGGGATATTAGCTTGGTACTTTGTGACAGCCTGGAGGGGTGGGATAGGGAGAGTGGGAGGGAGGGAGACGCAAGAGGGAAGACATATGGGAACATATGTATATGTATAACTGATTCACTTTGTTATAAAGCAGAAACTAACACACCATTGTAAAGCAATTATACCCCAATAAAGATGTTTAAAAAAAAAAAACACAATGACAGTGAAATAGAGAGCAATTCTTAAATAATTCATTCAGGGCTTGTGATGCAACCTGGATTTACCACATCTACACCCAGAGCTGGTTGAGACATAAGGCTGGACACTTTGGGCTGATAGCATTGGTGAGGTTTGGTGAGCAAACGCAGACCCTTTGAAGTCATACTGCATGGTACCCATTCCATGGGTTCCAAATCTCCAGGTTTAAGGGATTCTTCCTTCAGCTAAAACATGCATGGAAAACCCGGAGTATGTTCCACCGTGTGATTGGGAAACGTTTTCAAATGCATCTCAGGTTTCATCCGCTGGTACTCGGGTGCACCGTTCCAGACACTTTACTAACACTCTCCCCACTTGGAAAGTCAGTGCCTTTAACCTTCTGTTTGGCACAGTTTGCAATTTCTGCGCAAGATGAACAGGAATTGGGAGAACCAATGAGAGACTAGCTGTAAGTGTCTGCACGGGCAAATGGAACGCTCATTTCCCACCAGGAAGAGGAATTAACCAAAGGCTTAGCGTGCCCTGCCGGAACCAGATTAGGGCCTGAAGCAATCCTGCGGTTTTGCGGCCAGCTCACAAGATAGCGAGTTGAAGAAAAGAGCCCACGGGCACTGTAATTCACAAACCTGCAGAGTTATGAATGACAGCTATCGTCCAAAAATGTATTGAGGTAAGTCTTCGAAGAGGAATTGAAAGTGGGGCAGAATTTCAGGAAAACGATTTCAGGGGGTAGACTGGAATTGCACTTAAAGCATAGGAAAAGAGGCAGAATGTCCACAATGATGCACTTGGCCAAAACGGGCGTATGCGTTTTTTCCTGAATATATTCAGGAAAAAATGCATACGCCCTTTTTGGCCAACCAAGCAAGCGTGTAAAGGAAATCTGCACTACATTGAAGTCTCACTGCCCCCCGGTCAAAAGGGCCATCTGAAAAAAGTGTAAAATCCAGAAAGGCAGGACAGGTCATGGAGAACAGGGAGCCTTGTTATGCTGATGGGCGGGATGTAAATTGCCAACAGCCACTCTGGAGAAGTGTATGGTGTTTCCTGAAACACGTAGGAAACAAAGCAACACAGCCTTTGGCACTTCCACTTAGGTCCTATAGATTAGGGAAATTAAAATAAAAACACACAGGCCCCCCAAAGTTTGGGACGGCTCTGTTTACAAGAACCCCGTCTACGGTACAAGTTAAATATCCGAGAAAGCAAAAAATGGATAAAGAAGTTGTGGTACGTACGTACAATGGAATATCACTCAGCAATGAGATCTACGTCAACAGGCCCGTAGCGGCATAATGAGTGGATTCAGGTACGACGATTCTACGAGAAATATGTCACACAGAAAAAGAAACATCATAAGATATCACTAATACACGGAACATAAACTTGGCTACACATGAACTGAATTACAAAACAGAACAGGGTCTCAAATTTAGAAAACCAACTTATGCTTGCTTATGGGGAAAGGTGAGTTGGGGTGCTGCATCAAACCAGAGATTGAAATTACCACAGATACCGTTCCATAAGCCAACTATATAATAGACAAGACCTACTGTTGCTCAACGAAATGGACTCAACACCCCATATTCAACGCCTGGGAATATACCTGACAAGTAAGAATCTTAAGACCCATGGATTTATATGTCTCCATAAGGAAGTCAAGCGTGTGTACAGTGGCCTAAACGCAGCAGTGAAAATCCGATAAATCCCATTAACAAAATAAATTTCACAAACAAAACACAATGACATGCAAATGAAGCAAATGACAAAGGATTAATCTCCAAAATTTACAAGCAGCTCATGCAGCTCAATAACAAAAAAACAAACAACCCAATCCAAAAATGGGCTGAAAACCTAAATAGACATTTCTCCAAAGAAGATATACACAATGGCAACAAACACATGAAAGAATGCTCAACATCATTAATCATTAGAGAAATGCAAATCAAAACTACAATGAGATATCATCTCACAGCAGTCAGAATGGCCATCAGCAAAAAATCTAGAAACAATAAATGCTGGAGAGGGTGTGGAGAAAAGGGAACACTCTTGCACTGCTGGTGGGAATGTGAATTGGTTCAGCCACTATGGAGAACAGTATGGAGGTTCCTTAAAAATCTACAAATAGAATTACCATATGACCCAGCAATCCCACTACTGGGCATATACCGTGGGAAAACCAAAATTCAAACAGAGTCATGTACCAAAATGTTCATTGCAGCTCTATTTACAATAGCCCGGAGATGGAAACAACCTAAGCGCCCATCATCGGATGAATGGATAAAGAAAATGTGGCACACATATACAATGGAATATTACTCAGCCTTAAAAAGAAATGAAATTGAGCTATTTGTAATGAGATGGATAGACCTAGAGCCTGTCATACAGAGTGAAGTAAGTCAGAAAGAAAAAGACAAATACCGTATGCTAACACATATATATGGAATTTAAGGGGAAAAAAAATGTCATGAAGAACCTAGGGGTAAGACAGGAATAAAGACACAGACCTACTGGAGAACGGACTTGAGGATATGGGGAGGGGGAGGGGTGAGCTTTGACAGGGCGAGAGAGAGTCATGGACATATACACACTAACAAACGTAGTAAGGTAGATAGCTAGTGGGAAGCAGCCGCAAGGCACAGGGATATTAGCTTGGTACTTTGTGACAGCCTGGAGGGGTGGGATAGGGAGAGTGGGAGGGAGGGAGACGCAAGAGGGAAGACATATGGGAACATATGTATATGTATAACTGATTCACTTTGTTATAAAGCAGAAACTAACACACCATTGTAAAGCAATTATACCCCAATAAAGATGTTTAAAAAAAAAAACACAATGACAGTGAAATAGAGAGCAATTCTTAAATAATTCATTCAGGGCTTGTGATGCAACCTGGATTTACCACATCTACACCCAGAGCTGGTTGAGACATAAGGCTGGACACTTTGGGCTGATAGCATTGGTGAGGTTTGGTGAGCAAACGCAGACCCTTTGAAGTCATACTGCATGGTACCCATTCCATGGGTTCCAAATCTCCAGGTTTAAGGGATTCTTCCTTCAGCTAAAACATGCATGGGAAACCCGGAGTATGTTCCACCGTGTGATTGGGAAACGTTTTCAAATGCATCTCAGGTTTCATCCGCTGGTACTCGGGTGCACCGTTCCAGACACTTTACTAACACTCTCCCCACTTGGAAAGTCAGTGCCTTTAACCTTCTGTTTGGCACAGTTTGCAATTTCTGCGCAAGATGAACAGGAATAGGGAGAAGCAATGAGAGACTAGCTCTAGGTGTCTTCACGGGCAAATGGAACGCTCATTTCCCACCAGGAAGAGGAATTAACCAAAGGCTCAGCGTGCCGTGCCGGAACCAGATTAGGGCCTGAAGCAATCCTGCGGTTTTGCGGCCAGCTCACAAGAAAGCGAGTTGAAGAAAAGAGCCCAGGGGCACTGTAATTCACAAACCTGCAGAGTTATGAATGACAGCTATCGTCCAAAAATGTATTGAAGTTAGTCTTCGAAGAGGAATTGAAAGTGGGGCAAAATTTCAGGAAAACGATTTCAGGGGGTAGACTGGAATTGCCCTTAAAGCATAGGAAAAGAGGCAGAATGTCCACAATGATGCACTTGGCCAAAAAGGGCGTATGCGTTTTTTCCTGAATATATTCAGGAAAAAATGCATACGCCCTTTTTGGCCAACCAAGCAAGCGTGTAAAGGAAATCTGCACTACATTGAAGTCTCACTGCCCCCCGGTCAAAAGGGCCATCTGAAAAAAGTGTAAAATCCAGAAAGGCAGGACAGGTCATGGAGAACAGGGAGCCTTGTTATGATGATGGGCGGGATGTAAATTGCCAACAGCCACTCTGGAGAAGTGTATGGTGTTTCCTGAAACACGTAGGAAACAAAGCAACACAGCCTATGACACTTCCACTTAGGTACTATAGCTTAGGGAAATTAAAATCAAAAACACACAGGCACCCCAAAATTTGGGACGGCTCTGTTTACAAGAACCTCGTCTACGGTACAAGTTAAATATCCGAGAAAGCAAAAAATGGATAAAGAAGTTGTGGTACGTACGTACAATGGAATATCACTCAGCAATGAGATCTACGTCATCAGGCCCGTAGCGGCATAATGAGTGGATTCAGGTACGACGATTCTACGAGAAATAAGTCACACAGAAAAAGAAACATCATAAGATATCACTAATACACGGAACGTAAACTTGGCTACACATGAACTGAATTACAAAACAGAACAAGGTCTCAAATTTAGAAAACCAACTTATGCTTGCTTATGGGGAAAGGTGAGTTGGGGTGCTGCATCAAACCAGAGATTGAAATTAGCACAGATACCGTTCCATAAGCCAAATATATAATAAACAAGACCTACTGTTGCTCAACGAAATGGACTCAACACCTCATATTCAACGCCTGGGAATATACCTGACAAGTAAGAATCTTAAGACCCATGGATTTATATGTCTAAATAAGGAAGTCAAGCGTGTGTACAGTGGCCTAAACGCAGCAGTGAAAATCCGATAAATCCCATTAACAAAATAAATTTCAAAAACAAAACACAATGACAGTGAAATAGAGAGCAATTCTTAAATAATTCATTCAGGGCTTGTTATGCAACCTGGATTTACCACATCTACACCCAGAACTGGTTGAGACATAAGGCTGAACACTTCGGGCTGATAGCATTGGTGATGTTTGGTGAGCAAACGCAGACCCTTTGAAGTCATACTGCATGGTACCCATTCCATGGGTCCGAACTCGCCCGGTTTAAGGGATTCTTCCTTCAGCTAAAACATGCATGGGAAACCCGGAGTATGTTCCACCGTGTGATTGGGAAACGTTTTCAAATGCATCTCAGGTTTCATCCCCTGGTACTCGGGTGCACCGTTCCAGACACTTTACTAACACTCTCCACACTTGGAAAGTCAGTGCCTTTAACCTTCTGTTTGGCACAGTTTGCAATTTCTGCGCAAGATGAACAGGAATTGGGAGAACCAATGAGAGACTAGCTGTAAGTGTCTGCACGGGCAAATGGAACGCTCATTTCCCACCAGGAAGAGGAATTAACCAAAGGCTCAGCGTGCCCTGCCGGAACCAGATTAGGGCCTGAAGCAATCCTGTAGTTTTGCGGCCAGCTCACAAGATAGCGAGTTGAAGAAAAGAGCCCACGGGCACTGTAATTCACAAACCTGCAGAGTTATGAATGACAGCTATCGTCCAAAAATGTATTGAAGTTAGTCTTCGAAGAGGAATTGAAAGTGGGGCAGAATTTCAGGAAAACGATTTCAGGGGGTAGACTGGAATTGCCCTTAAAGCATAGGAAAAGAGGCAGAATGTCCACAATGATGCACTTGGCCAAAAAGGGCGTATGCGTTTTTTCCTGGATATATTCAGGAAAAAACGCATACGCCCTTTTTGGCCAACCAAGCAAGTGTGTAAAGGAAATCTGCACTACATTGAAGTCTCACTGCCCCCCGGTCAAAAGGGCCATCTGAAAAAAGTGTAAAATCCAGAAAGGCAGGACAGGTCATGGAGAACAGGGAGCCTTGTTATGCTGATGGGCGGGATGTAAATTGCCAACAGCCACTCTGGAGAAGTGTATGGTGTTTCCTGAAACACGTAGGAAACAAAGCAACACAGCCTATGGCACTTCCACTTAGGTCCTATAGCTTAGGGAAATTAAAATCAAAAACACACAGGCACCCAAAAATTTGGGACGGCTCTGTTTACAAGAACCTCGTCTACGGTACAAGTTAAATATCCGAGAAAGCAAAAAATGGATAAAGAAGTTGTGGTACGTACGTACAATGGAATATCACTCAACAATGAGATCTACGTCATCAGGCCCGTAGCGGCATAATGAGTGGATTCAGGTACGACGATTCTACGAGAAATAAGTCACACAGAAAAAGAAACATCATACGATATCAATAATACACGGAACGTAAACTTGGCTACACATGAACTGAATTACAAAACAGAACAGGGTCTCAAATTTAGAAAACCAACTTATGCTTGCTTATGGGGAAAGGTGAGTTGGGGTGCTGCATCAAACCAGAGATTGAAATTAGCACAGATACCGTTCCATAAGCCAACTATATAATAGACAAGACCTACTGTTGCTCAACGAAATGGACTCAACACCCCATATTCAACGCCTGGGAATATACCTGACAAGTAAGAATCTTAAGACCCATGGATTTATATGTCTCCATAAGGAAGTCAAGCGTGTGTACAGTGGCCTAAACGCAGCAGTGAAAATCCGATAAATCCCATTAACAAAATAAATTTCACAAACAAAACACAATGACATGCAAATGAAGCAAATGACAAAGGATTAATCTCCAAAATTTACAAGCAGCTCATGCAGCTCAATAACAAAAAAACAAACAACCCAATCCAAAAATGGGCAGAAGACCTAAATAGACATTTCTCCAAAGAAGATATACACAATGGCAACAAACACATGAAAGAATGCTCAACATCATTAATCATTAGAGAAATGCAAATCAAAACTACAATGAGATATCATCTCACAGCAGTCAGAATGGCCATCAGCAAAAAATCTAGAAACAATAAATGCTGGAGAGGGTGTGGAGAAAAGGGAACACTCTTGCACTGCTGGTGGGAATGTGAATTGGTTCAGCCACTATGGAGAACAGTATGGAGGTTCCTTAAAAATCTACAAATAGAATTACCATATGACCCATCAATCCCACTACTGGGCATATACCCTGGGAAAACCAAAATTCAAACAGAGTCATGTACCAAAATGTTCATTGCAGCTCTATTTACAATAGCCCGGAGATGGAAACAACCTAAGCGCCCATCATCGGATGAATGGATAAAGAAAATGTGGCACACATATACAATGGAATATTACTCAGCCTTAAAAAGAAATGAAATTGAGCTATTTGTAATGAGATGGATAGACCTAGAGCCTGTCATACAGAGTGAAGTAAGTCAGAAAGAAAAAGACAAATACCGTATGCTAACACATATATATGGAATTTAAGGGGAAAAAAAATGTCATGAAGAACCTAGGGGTAAGACAGGAATAAAGACACAGACCTACTGGAGAACGGACTTGAGGATATGGGGAGGGGGAGGGGTGAGCTTTGACAGGGCGAGAGAGAGTCATGGACATATACACACTAACAAACGTAGTAAGGTAGATAGCTAGTGGGAAGCAGCCGCAAGGCACAGGGATATTAGCTTGGTACTTTGTGACAGCCTGGAGGGGTGGGATAGGGAGAGTGGGAGGGAGGGAGACGCAAGAGGGAAGACATATGGGAACATATGTATAACTGATTCACTTTGTTATAAAGCAGAAACTAACACACCATTGTAAAGCAATTATACCCCAATAAAGATGTTTAAAAAAAAAAAACACAATGACAGTGAAATAGAGAGCAATTCTTAAATAATTCATTCAGGGCTTGTGATGCAACCTGGATTTACCACATCTACACCCAGAGCTGGTTGAGACATAAGGCTGGACACTTTGGGCTGATAGCATTGGTGAGGTTTGGTGAGCAAACGCAGACCCTTTGAAGTCATACTGCATGGTACCCATTCCATGGGTTCCAAATCTCCAGGTTTAAGGGATTCTTCCTTCAGCTAAAACATGCATGGGAAACCCGGAGTATGTTCCACCGTGTGATTGGGAAACGTTTTCAAATGCATCTCAGGTTTCATCCGCTGGTACTCGGGTGCACCGTTCCAGACACTTTACTAACACTCTCCACACTTGGAAAGTCAGTGCCTTTAACCTTCTGTTTGGCACAGTTTGCAATTTCTGCGCAAGATGAACAGGAATTGGGAGAACCAATGAGAGACTAGCTGTAAGTGTCTGCACGGGCAAATGGAACGCTCATTTCCCACCAGGAAGAGGAATTAACCAAAGGCTTAGCGTGCCCTGCCGGAACCAGATTAGGGCCTGAAGCAATCCTGCGGTTTTGCGGCCAGCTCACAAGATAGCGAGTTGAAGAAAAGAGCCCACGGGCACTGTAATTCACAAACCTGCAGAGTTATGAATGACAGCTATCGTCCAAAAATGTATTGAAGTAAGTCTTCGAAGAGGAATTGAAAGTGGGGCAGAATTTCAGGAAAACGATTTCAGGGGGTAGACTGGAATTGCACTTAAAGCATAGGAAAAGAGGCAGAATGTCCACAATGATGCACTTGGCCAAAAAGGGCGTATGCGTTTTTTCCTGAATATATTCAGGAAAAAATGCATACGCCCTTTTTGGCCAACCAAGCAAGCGTGTAAAGGAAATCTGCACTACATTGAAGTCTCACTGCCCCCCGGTCAAAAGGGCCATCTGAAAAAAGTGTAAAATCCAGAAAGGCAGGACAGGTCATGGAGAACAGGGAGCCTTGTTATGCTGATGGGCGGGATGTAAATTGCCAACAGCCACTCTGGAGAAGTGTATGGTGTTTCCTGAAACACGTAGGAAACAAAGCAACACAGCCTTTGGCACTTCCACTTAGGTCCTATAGATTAGGGAAATTAAAATAAAAACACACAGGCCCCCCAAAGTTTGGGACGGCTCTGTTTACAAGAACCCCGTCTACGGTACAAGTTAAATATCCGAGAAAGCAAAAAATGGATAAAGAAGTTGTGGTACGTACGTACAATGGAATATCACTCAGCAATGAGATCTACGTCAACAGGCCCGTAGCGGCATAATGAGTGGATTCAGGTACGACGATTCTACGAGAAATATGTCACACAGAAAAAGAAACATCATAAGATATCACTAATACACGGAACATAAACTTGGCTACACATGAACTGAATTACAAAACAGAACAGGGTCTCAAATTTAGAAAACCAACTTATGCTTGCTTATGGGGAAAGGTGAGTTGGGGTGCTGCATCAAACCAGAGATTGAAATTACCACAGATACCGTTCCATAAGCCAACTATATAATAGACAAGACCTACTGTTGCTCAACGAAATGGACTCAACACCCCATATTCAACGCCTGGGAATATACCTGACAAGTAAGAATCTTAAGACCCATGGATTTATATGTCTCCATAAGGAAGTCAAGCGTGTGTACAGTGGCCTAAACGCAGCAGTGAAAATCCGATAAATCCCATTAACAAAATAAATTTCACAAACAAAACACAATGACATGCAAATGAAGCAAATGACAAAGGATTAATCTCCAAAATTTACAAGCAGCTCATGCAGCTCAATAACAAAAAAACAAACAACCCAATCCAAAAATGGGCTGAAAACCTAAATAGACATTTCTCCAAAGAAGATATACACAATGGCAACAAACACATGAAAGAATGCTCAACATCATTAATCATTAGAGAAATGCAAATCAAAACTACAATGAGATATCATCTCACAGCAGTCAGAATGGCCATCAGCAAAAAATCTAGAAACAATAAATGCTGGAGAGGGTGTGGAGAAAAGGGAACACTCTTGCACTGCTGGTGGGAATGTGAATTGGTTCAGCCACTATGGAGAACAGTATGGAGGTTCCTTAAAAATCTACAAATAGAATTACCATATGACCCAGCAATCCCACTACTGGGCATATACCCTGGGAAAACCAAAATTCAAACAGAGTCATGTACCAAAATGTTCATTGCAGCTCTATTTACAATAGCCCGGAGATGGAAACAACCTAAGCGCCCATCATCGGATGAATGGATAAAGAAAATGTGGCACACATATACAATGGAATATTACTCAGCCTTAAAAAGAAATGAAATTGAGCTATTTGTAATGAGATGGATAGACCTAGAGCCTGTCATACAGAGTGAAGTAAGTCAGAAAGAAAAAGACAAATACCGTATGCTAACACATATATATGGAATTTAAGGGGAAAAAAAATGTCATGAAGAACCTAGGGGTAAGACAGGAATAAAGACACAGACCTACTGGAGAACGGACTTGAGGATATGGGGAGGGGGAGGGGTGAGCTTTGACAGGGCGAGAGAGAGTCATGGACATATACACACTAACAAACGTAGTAAGGTAGATAGCTAGTGGGAAGCAGCCGCAAGGCACAGGGATATTAGCTTGGTACTTTGTGACAGCCTGGAGGGGTGGGATAGGGAGAGTGGGAGGGAGGGAGACGCAAGAGGGAAGACATATGGGAACATATGTATATGTATAACTGATTCACTTTGTTATAAAGCAGAAACTAACACACCATTGTAAAGCAATTATACCCCAATAAAGATGTTTAAAAAAAAAAAACACAATGACAGTGAAATAGAGAGCAATTCTTAAATAATTCATTCAGGGCTTGTGATGCAACCTGGATTTACCACATCTACACCCAGAGCTGGTTGAGACATAAGGCTGGACACTTTGGGCTGATAGCATTGGTGAGGTTTGGTGAGCAAACGCAGACCCTTTGAAGTCATACTGCATGGTACCCATTCCATGGGTTCCAAATCTCCAGGTTTAAGGGATTCTTCCTTCAGCTAAAACATGCATGGGAAACCCGGAGTATGTTCCACCGTGTGATTGGGAAACGTTTTCAAATGCATCTCAGGTTTCATCCGCTGGTACTCGGGTGCACCGTTCCAGACACTTTACTAACACTCTCCCCACTTGGAAAGTCAGTGCCTTTAACCTTCTGTTTGGCACAGTTTGCAATTTCTGCGCAAGATGAACAGGAATAGGGAGAAGCAATGAGAGACTAGCTCTAGGTGTCTTCACGGGCAAATGGAACGCTCATTTCCCACCAGGAAGAGGAATTAACCAAAGGCTCAGCGTGCCGTGCCGGAACCAGATTAGGGCCTGAAGCAATCCTGCGGTTTTGCGGCCAGCTCACAAGAAAGCGAGTTGAAGAAAGGAGCTCAGGGGCACTGTAATTCACAATCCTGCAGAGTTATGAATGATAGCTATCGTCCAAAAATGTATTGAAGTAAGTTTTCGAAGAGGACTTGAAAGTGGGGCAGAATTTCAGGAAAACGATTTCAGGAGGTAGACTGGAATTGCACTTAAAGCATAGGAAAAGAGGCAGAATGTCCACAATGATGCACTTGGCCAAAAAGGGCGTATGCGTTTTTTCCTGAATATATTCAGGAAAAAATGCATACGCGCTTTTTGGCCAACCAAGCAAGCGTGTAAAAGAAATCTGCACTATAATGAAGTCTCACTGCCCCCCGGTCAAAAGGGCCATCTGAAAAAAGTGTAAAATCCAGTAAGGCAGAACAGGTCATGGAGAACAGGGAGCCTTGTTATGCTGATGGGCGGGATGTAAATTGCCAACAGCCACTCTGGAGAAGTGTATGGTGTTTCCTGAAACACGTAGGAAACAAAGCAACACAGCCTATGGCACTGCCACTTAGGGTCCTATAGCTTAGGGAAATTAAAATGAAAAAGACACAGCCACCCCAAAGTTTGGGACGGCTCTGTTTACAAGAACCTCGTCTACGGTACAAGTTAAATATCCGAGAAAGCAAAAAATGTATAAAGAAGTTGTGGTACGTACGTACAATGGAATATCACTCAGCAATGAGATCTACGTCATCAGGCCCGTAGCGGCATAATGAGTGTATTCAGGTACGACGATTCTACGAGAAATAAGTCACACAGAAAAAGAAACATCATAAGATATCACTAATACATGGAACGTAAACATGGCTACACATGAACTGAATTACAAAACAGAACAGGGTCTCAAATTTAGAAAACCAACTTATGCATGCTTATGGGGAAAGGTGAGTTGGTGTGCTGCATCAAACCAGAGATTGAAATTTGCACAGATACCGTTCCATAAGCCAAATATATAATAGACATGACCTACTCCTTGCTCAACGAAATGGACTCAACACCCCATATTCAACGCCTGGGAATATACCTGACAAGTAAGAATCTTAAGACCCATGGATTTATATGTCTCCATAAGGAAGTCAAGCGTGTGTACAGTGGCCTAAACGCAGCAGTGAAAATCCGATAAATCCCATTAACAAAATAAATTTCACAAACAAAACACAATGACATGCAAATGAAGCAAATGACAAAGGATTAATCTCCAAAATTTACAAGCAGCTCATGCAGCTCAATAACAAATAAACAAACAACCCAATCCAAAAATGGGCAGAAGACCTAAATAGACATTTCTCCAAAGAAGATATACAGAATGCCAACAAACACATGAAAGAATGCTCAACATCATTCATCATTAGAGAAATGCAAATCAAAACTACAATGAGATATCATCTCACACCAGTCAGAATGGCCATCATCAAAAAATCTGGAAACAATAAATGCTGGAGAGGGTGTGGAGAATAGGGAACACTCTTGCACTGCTGGTGGGAATGTGAATTGGTTCAGCCACTATGGAGAACAGTATGGAGGTTCCTTAAAAAACTACAAATAGAATTACCATATGACCCAGCAATCCCACTACTGGGCATATACCCTGGGAAAACCAAAATTCAAACAGAGTCATGTACCAAAATGTTCATTGCAGCTCTATTTACAATAGCCCGGAGATGGAAACAACCTAAGCGCCCATCATCGGATGAATGGATAAAGAAAATGTGGCACATATATACAATGGAATATTACTCAGCCTTAAAAAGAAATGAAATTGAGCTATTTGTAATGAGATGGATAGACCTAGAGTCTGTCATACAGAGTGAAGTAAGTCAGAAAGAAAAAGACAAATACCGTATGCTAACACATATATATGGAATTTAAGGGGAAAAAAAATGTCATGAAGAACCTAGGGGTAAGACAGGAATAAAGACGCAGACCTACTGGAGAACGGACTTGAGGATATGGGGAGGGGGAGGGGTGAGCTTTGACAGGGCGAGAGAGAGTCATGGACATATACACACTAACAAACGTAGTAAGGTAGATAGCTAGTGGGAAGTAGCCGCAAGGCACAGGGATATTAGCTTGGTGCTTTGTGACAGCCTGGAGGGGTGGGATAGAGAGAGTGGGAGGGAGGGAGATGCAAGAGGGAAGACATATGGGAACATATGTATATGTATAACTGATTCACTTTGTTATAAAGCAGAAACTAACACACCATTGTAAAGCAATTATACCCCAATAAAGATGTTTAAAAAAAAAAAAACACAATGACAGTGAAATAGAGAGCAATTCTTAAATAATTCATTCAGGGCTTGTGATGCAACCTGGATTTACCACATCTACACCCAGAGCTGGTTGAGACATAAGGCTGGACACTTTGGGCTGATAGCATTGGTGAGGTTTGGTGAGCAAACGCAGACCCTTTGAAGTCATACTGCATGGTACTCATTCCATGGGTCCCAACTCTCCAGGTTTAAGGGATTCTTCCTTCAGCTAAAACATGCATGGGAAACCCGGAGTATGTTCCACCGTGTGATTGGGAAACGTTTTCAAATGCATCTCAGGTTTCGTCCCCTGGTACTCGGGTGCACCGTTCCAGACACTTTACTAAAACTCTCCCCACTTGGAAATTCAGTGCCTTTAACCTCCTGTTTGGCACAGTTTGCAATTTCTGCGCAAGATGAACAGGAATAGGGAAAAGCAATGAGAGACTAGCTGTAGGTGTCTGCACGGGCAAATGGAACGCTCATTTCCCACCAGGAAGATGAATTAACCAAAGGCTCAGCGTGCCCTGCCGGAACCAGATTAGGGCCTGAATCAATCCTGCGGTTTTGTGGCCAGCTCACAAGAAAGCGAGTTGAAGAAAGGAGCTCAGGGGCACTGTAATTCACAAACCTGCAGAGTTATGAATGACAGCTTTCGTCCAAAAATGTATTGAAGTAACTCTTCGAAGTGGACTTGAAAGCGGGGCAGAATTTCAGGAAAACGATTTCAGGGGGTAGACTGGAATTGCACTTAAAGCATACGAAAAGAGGCCGAATGTCGACAATGATGCACTTGGCCAATAAGGGCGTATGCGTTTTTTCCTGAATATATTCAGGAAAAAACGCATACGCACTTTTTGGTCAACCAAGCAAGCGTCTCAAGGAAATCTGCACTACAATGAAGTCTCACTGCCCCCCGGTCAGAAGGGCCATCTGAAAAAAGTGTAAAATCCAGAAAGGCAGGACAGGTCATGGAGAACAGGGAGCCTTGTTATGCTGATGGGCGGGATGTAAATTGCCAACAGCCACTCTGGAGAAGTGTATGGTGTTTCCTGAAACACGTAGGAAACAAAGCAACACAGCCTATCGCACTTCCACTTAGGGTCCTATAGCTTAGGGAAATTAAATCAAAAACACACAGCCACCCCAAAGTTTGGGACGGCTCTGTTTACAAGAACCTCGTCTACGGTACAAGTTAAATATCCGAGAAAGCAAAAAATGGATAAAGAAATTGTGGTACGTTCGTACAATGGAATATCACTCAGCAATGAAATCTAGGTCATCAGGCCCATAGCGGCATAATGAGTGGATTCAGGTACGACGATTCTACGAGAAATAAGTCACACAGAAAAAGAAACATCATAACATATCACTAATACACGGAAGGTAAACTTGTCTACACATGAACTGAAATACAAAACAGAACAGGGTCACAAATTTAGAAAACCAACTTATGCTTGCTTATGGGGAAAGGTGAGTTGGGGTGCTGCATAAAACCAGAGATTGAAATTAGCACAGATATCGTTCCATAAGCCAAATATATAATAGACAAGACCTACTCCTTGCTCAACGAAATGGACTCAACACCCCATATTCAACGCCTGGGAATATACCTGACAAGTAAGAATCTTAAGACCCATGGATTTATATGTCTCCATAAGGAAATCAATCGTGTGTACAGCAGCCTAAACGCAGCAGTGAAAATCCGATAAATCCCATTATCAAAATAAATTTCACAAACAAAACACAATGACAGTGAAATAGAGAGCAATTCTTAAATAATTCATTCAGGGCTTCTGATGCAACCTGGATTTATCACCTCTACGCCCAAAGCTGGTTGAGACATAAGGCTGGACACTTCGGGCTGATAGCAATGGTGAGGTTCGCTGAGCAAACGCAGACCCTTTGTAGTCATACTGCATGGTAGCCATTCCCTGGGTCCCAACTCTCCAGGTTTAATGGATTCTTCCTTCAGCTAAAACATGCATGGGAAACCCAGAGTATGGTCCACCGTGTGATTGGGAAACGTTTTCAAATGCATCTCAGGTTTCGTCCCCTGGTACTCGGGTTCACCGCTCCAGACGCTTTACTAACACTCTCCCCACTTGGAGAGTCAGTGCCTTTAACCTCCTGTTTGGCACAGTTTGCAATTTCTGCGCAAGATGAACAGGAATATGGAGAACCAATGAGAGACTAGCTGTAGGTGTCTGCACGGGCAAATGGAACACTCATTTCCCACCAGGAAGGGGATTTAGCCAAACTCTCAGTGTGCCCTGCCAGAACCAGATTAGGGCCTGAAGCAATCCTGCGGTTTTGCGGCCAGCTCACAAGAAAACGAGTTGAAGAAAGGAGCTCAGGGCCACTGTAATTCACAAACCTGCAGAGTTATAAATGACAGCTATCATCCAAAAATATATTGAAGTAAGGCTACAAAGACGACTTGAACGTGGGGCAGAATTCCAGGACTTCGAATTCAGGAGGTAGACGGGAAATCCTCTGAAAGTATAGGAAAAGAGTCAGAATGTCGACAATGATGCACTTGGTCAAAAAGGGCATATGCGTTTTTTCCAGGGCCCTCATTAAAGAGTGTAGGAGCCTCCCAGTATGCTTCAGTGGCCAACAGAAGACCCACGTCGCCAAGGCGACGTGAGCCAGCCATGCAGGAGTGACCTCACATCAGAGAGCCCACCTCACAGAAGGGTAAGGAACCCAGGAAGGATCAGACCCTCACCAGAGTGCCCACAACAGCAAGGGGCTGGGAACCAGGCAGGAGTGTCCTCACACCCGTGGGACCACATCGTCGAAAGTTGAGGTTCCCAGCACATGTGGCCTCAAACCAGAGGACCCACATCACCATGGGTCTCGGAGCGAGGCAGGCAGGATTAACCTCCCAACACATGGCCCATTGTATAAAAAAGGTGTTGAATCCAGCCGTTGGAACATCCCAGCAGGCGGCCCAGATCACCGAGGCTATGGGATCCAGGCAGTGATGAACTCACAACAGAGGGCCCTCATCGTGATACTGTAAGCAACCCAGCCGTTGTGACCTCAGAGCACAAGGCCCACATCCCCATGGGGGAGGGAACCAAGCAGGAGTGTCATCGCACCAGTGGGCACACATCAGAAAATGTGGGGAGCCCAGCAGTTAGGGCCAGACGCCAGAGGGCCCTCATCACTGAGGAGAGGAGGCTCCCAGCAAGCTCCAACTGCTACCAGAGGGCTGACGTCGCCAATGCGGTGTGTGCCAGCCAGGCAGGAGTGACCTCAGAGCAGAGGGCCAACCACACAAAAGTGTGAGGAACCCAAAGAGGATCAGACTCTCACCAGAGGGCCCACATCACCAAGGGAATGGAAACCAGGCAGGAGTGTCCTCACACCAGTGGGGCCACATCACCGAAATGTGATGGACCCAGCACACGTGGCCTCAAACTAGAGGACACACATCACCAAGGGGCTGGGAGTGAGGCAGGCAGGAGGAGCCTCAAAACAGAGGGCCCATAGAATAAAAAAGGTGAGGAATCCCGCAGTTGGAACCTCCCAGCAGGCGGCCAGGAGCAGCGAGGATATGGGATCCAGGCCTGACTGAACACAAAACAGAGGGCCCTCATCATGAAACTGTGAGCAACCCAGCCGTTGGGACCTCAGAGCAGAAGGCCCACATTCCCATGTGGTTGGGAACCTGGCAGGAGTGTACTCGCACCACAGGGCGCACATTAGAGAATTTTGGGAGCCCAGAAGTTAGGGCCTGACGCCAGAGGGCCCTCATCACCGAGGAGAGGAAGCTCCCAGCAGGCTCCAACTGCCACAAGAGGGCCGACGTTGCCAAGGTGGGGCGTGCCAGCCAGGCAGGAGTGACCTCACAGCAGAGGGTCCACCTCACAGAAGGGTGAGGAACTCAGCCAGGATCAGACTCTCACCAGAGGGCCCACATCACCAAGGGGATAGGAACCAGGCAGGAGTGTCCTCACACCAGTGGGGCCACATAATCGAAAGGTGAGGGACCCAGCACACGTAGCCTCAAACCAGAGGACACACATCACCAAGGGGCTGGGAGTCAGGCAGGCAGGAGGAGTCTCAAAACAGAGGGCCCATAGAAGAAAAAAGGTGAGGAATCCCGCAGTTGGAACCTCCCCGCAGGCAGCCAGGAGCAGCGAGGCTATTGGATCCAGGACGGAGTGAACTCACACCAGAGGACCCTCATCATGAAACTGAGCAACCCACCGTTGGGACCTCAGAGCAGAAGGCCCACATTCCCATGGGGTTGGGAACCTGGCAGGAGTGTAGTCGCACCACAGGGCGCACA
This sequence comes from Delphinapterus leucas, assembly GCF_059928025.1. Lineage (NCBI taxonomy): Eukaryota > Metazoa > Chordata > Mammalia > Artiodactyla > Monodontidae > Delphinapterus > Delphinapterus leucas. The sequence continues at coordinate 13,939,829 of NW_028322238.1, forward strand.
TCAGAAAATTTTGGGAGCCCAGGCGTTAGGGTCTGACGCCAGAGGGCCCTCATTACCGAGGGGTGGAGACCCCCAGCAGGCACCAACTCCCAACTGAGGGCCCACGTCGCCAAGGTGATGTGTGCCAGCCAGGCAGGAGTGACCTCACAGCAGAGGGTCTACCTCACAGAAGGGTGAGGAAACCAGCCAGGATAAGACTCTCACCAGAGAGCCCACATCACCAAGGGGATCGGAAAAAGGCAGCAGTGTCCTCACACCAGTGTGGCCACATTATAGAAAGGTGAGGAACCCAGCACATGTGGCCTAAACCAGAGGACCCACATTTCCAAGGTGCTCCGAGTGAGGCAAGCAGGAGTAGCCTAACAACACAGGGCCCACAGAATAAAAAATGTGAGGAATCCAGCAGTTTGAACCTCCCAGCAGGTGACCCAGAGCATGGAGTCTATGGGATCCAGGCCACAGTGAACTCACATCAGAGGGCCCACATCATGAAACTGTGAGCAACCCAGCCAGTGGAACCTCAGAGCAGAAGACCCACATCCCCATGGGGATAGGAACCTCGCAGGAGTGTCCTCGCACAACTTAACACGTATCAGAAAATGTGGGAACCCAGCAGTTAGGGCCTGACGCCAGAGGGCCCTCATCACCGAGGACAGGAGGCTACCAGCAGGCTCCAAATGCCACCAGAGGGCCGACGTCACCAAGGCAATGGGAGCAAGCCAGGCAGGAGTTACCTCACAGCAGAGGGCCCACCTCACAGAAGTGTGAGGAACCCAACCAGGATCAGACTCTAACCAGAGGGCCCACATCACCAAGGGGATGGAAACCAGGCAGGAGTGTCCTCACACCAGTGGGGCCACCTCAGCCAAAGGTGAGGAACACAGCACATGTGGCCTCAAATAAGGGGACACACATCACGAAAGGGCTGGGAGTGAGGCATGCAGGAGGAGACTCACAACAGAGGGCCCATAGAATAAAAAGGTGAGGAACCCTACAGTTGGAAGCTCCAAGCAGGTGGCCCAGAGCACCGAGGCTATGGGATCCATGCCGGAGTGAACTCACAGCAGAGGGCCCACGTTCAGACACTGTTAGCAACCCAGGCGTTGGGACCTCAGAGCAGAAAGCCAACATCCCCATGGGGATGGGACCCTGGCAGGAGTGTACTCGCACGACAGGGCGCACATCAGAAAATTTTGGGAGCCCATGAGTTAGGGCCTGACGCCAGAGGGCCCTCATTACCGAGGGGAGGAGACTCCCAGCAGGCACCAACTCCCAACTGAGGGCCCACATCGCCAAGGTGACGTGTGCCAGCCAGGCAGGAGTGACCTCACAGCAGAGGGTCTACCTCACAGAAGGGTGAGGAATCCAGCCAGGATCAGGCTCTCACCAGAGGGCCCCCATCACCAAGTGGATGGGAACCAGGCAGGAGTGTCCTCACACCAGTGGGGCCACATCAATAAAGGTGAGGAAACCGGCACATGTGGCCTCAAACCAAAGGACCTACATCACAAAGGGGCTGGGAGTGAGTCAGGAAGGAGGAGCATGAAAACACAGGACCCAAAGAATAGAAAAGGTAAGGAATTCAGCAGTAGGAACCTCCCAGCAGGCAGCTCAGAGCACAGAGTCTATGGGATCTAGGCCTGAGTGAACTAACACCAGAGAGCCAACATCATGAAACGGTGAACAACACAGGTGTTGGGACCTTAGAGCAGAAGGCCCACATGCCCATGGGGATGGGAACCTGGCAGGAGTGCCCTCGCACCACTTAGGACGTATTAGAAAATGTGGGAACCCAGCAGTTAGGGCCTGATGCCAGAGGGCCTCATCACCGAGGGGAGGAGGCTCCCAGCAGGCTCCAACTGCCACCAGAGGTCTGACTTCGCCAAGGCGGGGTGTGCTAGCCAGGCAGGAGTGACCTCAGAGAAGAGGGCCCACCTCACAGAAGTGTGAGGAACCCAACCAGGATCAGACTCTCGCCGGAGGGACCACATCACCAAGGGGATGGGAAGCAGGCAGGAGTGTCCTCACACCAGTGGGGCCACATCATCAAAAGATGAGGAACCCATCACATGTGGCCTCAAACCAGAGGACACACATCACCAAGGGGCTGGGAGTGAGGCAGGTGTCTGGAGGGGCACATTTAACTCTAATTTCCCACCAGGAAGAGGAATTAACCAAAGGCTCAGAGTGCCGTGCCACACCCTGATTACAGCCTGAAGCAAACCTGTGGTTTTGTGGCCAGCTTTCAAGGAAGCGAGTTAAGAAAGGAAATCACGGGCACTGTAATTCACAAACCTGCAGAGTTATAAATGACAGCTATTGGCAAAAATATATTGAAGTAAGTCTGCAAAGAGGACTTGAAAACGAGGCAGAATTGAGGAATCATATTTCAGGAGGTAGATTGGAATTGCATTTAAAACATGTGAAAAGCGGCAGATCTTTGACAGTGATGCACTTGGACGAACAGTGCGTATACATTTTTTCCTGAATATATTCAGGAAAAAACGCATATGCCCTTTTTGGCCAACCAAGCACTCGAGCAATGGAAATCCGTACTACAATGAAGTCTCATTTCCCATTCGTCAAAAGGGCCATCTGAAAAAAGTGTAAAAACCAGAAACACAGGACAGGCCATGGAGAACAGGGAGCCTTGTTATGCTGATGGGCGGGATGTAAATTGCCAACAGACACTCTGGAGATGTTTATGGTGTATCCTGAAACATCTGAAAAACAAAGCTACGGAGACTAGGGCACTTCCACTTTTGGCCCTATAGCTTAGGAAAATTAAAATCAACAAGACACAGCCAACACAAAATTTAGGGCTGCTGTGTTTACAAGAACCTCGAGTCCAGTACAAATTAAATATCCCAGAAAGAAAAAAATGGATAAAGGAGTTGTGCTACTTACGTACAATGGAATATCACTCAGCGATGAAATCAATGTCATCAGGCCTGTAGCAGCAAATTGAGTGGATTTAAGTATGATGATTCTAAGAGAAATATGTCACACAGAGAAAGATAATTATCATAAGATATCACTAATAGAGGGAGTGTAAACTTGGCTACACATAAACTGAATTACAAAACCGAACAGTCTCACATTTAGATAAAAACTTATGCTTGCTTAAGGGGAAAGTTGAGTTGGGGTGCTGTATAAAACCAGAGCTTGAAATTAGCACACATACCATTCCATAAGCCAAATATGTAATAGACAAGACCTACTCTTTGCTCAACGAAATAGACTCATCCATGGTGTATCACCTCACACCTGTTAGAATGGGCATCATCAGAAAATCTACAAATAACAAATGCTGGAAAGGGTGTGGAGATAAGGAACCCTCTTCCACTATTGTTGGGAATGTAAATTGATACAGTCACTGTGGAGAACATTATGGAGTTTCTTATAAAACTAAGAATAGAATTACCATATGATACAACAATCCCACTACTGGGCATATACCCAGACAAAACCATAAATCAAAAAGAGACATTCACCTCAATGTTCATTGCATCACTATTTAAAATATCCAGGTAATGGAAGCAACCTAAATGCCCACAGACAGACGAATGCATAAAGATGTGGTACAAATATAAAATGGAATATTACTAAGCCATAAAAAGGAATGAAATTGGGTCATTTGTAGAGACGTTGATGGATCTAGAGACTGTCATACAGAGTGAAGTAAGTCAGAAATAGAAAAACAAATCTTGTATATTAATGCATATATGTGGAACCTAGAAAAATTATACAGATGAACCGTTTTTTAAGGCAGAAATAGAGCAACAGATGTAGACAACAAACGTATGGACACCAAGGGGGGAAAGCTGTTGTGGGGTGGTGGTGGGAGGATTGAGAGATTGGGATTGGCATGTATACATTTATATGTATAAAATAGATAACCAAAAAGAACCTGCTGTATAAAAAAATAAAATAAAATTCAAAATTACAAAAAGTAAAACAGAAAAAATATTCTTCCCTTCACATACATGTATTTATATGAATAAATTATTTCCATGCTTATATCTGTAAATACAAAAAAGAGGAATAAAATCTACCTTGAACCAAAAATGAAAAAAAGAAAAAAAAAAACAGAACCCACCAGTTACACAGAGGAAAACCGTATCAGGGCACTTGCTCCAGTTGTAAACAATTCTGTAGTTGGCCAGTGGTGGGGAATCATCTCCCATTCAGCCAGCAGGCCCCACGCAACAAGCGCCCTCATTGCAAAGCTGGGGGACCGTGCCAAGGCATCTGTGAGTAAATGTGGGCCGAGCCCCAGGCCAGCTGCTGCTGAAATGTTCCCACCCTTCCCAGGTAAAACACCTGAATATGTACAAGGACTTGAAAGCCTAGAGGAAGGGCCATGGAGCCACATGAGCGACAGCATGCCAGGCGATTTGGTGCCTGCAGGCCCGCCAGGGTGGTCCTGGCCCTGGGTACTCTTCTGGAAGCTTTCCATTTCCCTGCCTGAGATACCCCTGCTGTCCGGGCCCCCACTGCTTTCTTCCTCACTCACCTCTGCCCAGGGAGAAATTCCAGAGGCAGATATGGGTGGCACATCCTCTTCTTTAGCAGGTGGCATCTTGGTAACTGCTGCAGAAAGTCCAGCAGAGCCCCACTCACACTGGGCCACCCACAAAGCCGTGGCCTCTCACTCCCTCCCACCAGTCCAGCCCCGAGGCTGCTGACAGGGCAGAGAAAATGGCGTCAGGCACAGCTGCAGGGGCTCTTGCTGCCTGGAGCGGTGTTTATATTGATCTCAAACAGGCACACCTGGGGAGGGCTGGCCGGCACGGTCAGGCTTCCCAGGCCAGCCAATAATCACCCCTCAGGCGCTCACAGATGCAGAAACTGGAACTTGCTGAATCGGCCAGGTCCAAGGAACAGGTGTGGGCTCCTGAGAGTCAGGATAGACAAGGGGTTGCAGCTCTGGCTTGTTTTCTAATTATATTATCTGGCCCATGAGTGGGAGACAACTTCAAGAAAACCCTCTCCTAATGAGAGGAGCCCAGGAGTCAGGGAGAGGAGGGGTGGGTGGTGGGTGGAGACAGAGGCCTGGTGCCCCGGGTGCAGTGGAAGTCTCTGGAAGACCAGGTGGAGGGAGGCCACACAGAGTGATGCCCAGGGTCACAGACCTGTTGGAGCTGCTGTTTCTTAGTTCAAGTCCTGCTCTGAGGTGCTCTGTGTCAGATCTGAGTGACAGGTGAGCTGGAAGTGCTCTGCAATGAGGGCGATGTGCACGGTACCTGTGTGCCCAGCCCTGCCAGGGTAACTGCAAGGGTAGCTCTGTATCCTGGGAGGGGCCTGACCATGAGAGCCCCATGGGCTGCAGGGGAACCTGCCCAGGGATCCCCATATCCTGGGAGGGGCCTGAACAGGAGAGCACCGTGGGCTGGGGTGGGGGTGGGGTACCTGCCCAGGTGAGCTCTATATCCTGGGATTGGCCTGACCTCGAGAGCCCCATGGGCTGCTGGAGTCCTGGTAAAGGATGCCAGGACAGTCAGTGAAGCCACCGAGGATATACCTCCAGTAGTTCCTAAATCCTACACCCTGCTGGTCATTCTACCAACCACCGGGACATGGTATTCTGTATTAGTCTTCAATGATGCCTTCTTTTGTATTCTATTAGTCCCAGAGTCACAAGAAATTTTGGCTTGTGAGTGGCAGGACTCAACATACAACTAAAACAATACTTCTGGGCCGTGTTGCCCCAAGGGTTCAAAAATTCCCACACCATCTTTGGGGAAAGCTCTGTTAAAGACCTAAAAGTTCTACCTCTGGAAAAGGAAACACTCCTTCAATATGCAGACGACATTCTGATCGCCAGCCCTACTAAGGAGACCTCTGAACTACCAAGCCAATAAAGGATAGAAGTTGTCAAATAAAAAGCTCAAATACAGACTACGGTGACCTGCCTGGGCTTCATTCTCACAGAAGGTCGGAGAAGCCCATCTCAGGAAAGGGAAGAAACAATTTACAGCCTTACCCATTTCTAAAACTAGAAGACAGCTTAGGGGTTCCTGGGGAGGCCAGGGTTGGTGCTTCTGGATCCCTAACTACAGTCTACTAGCTGGGCCTCTATATGAAACACTGAAAGGAAAAGATGATGATCCTTTTGAATAGAATCCAGAAGTGGCCTTTCAAGAATGGAAAGAGCAGTCAATTCAGACCCTTGCCCTGGAACTCCCTAATTTAGCTAAACCCTTTGACCTTTACATTCCTGGTGAATGGTGAATCGCTATTGGAGTATTAGTGCAAAAACTGGGACCACTTGAAATGGAACAATGCAAGAATGCCATCCCGGTAGGATAAACTACGGTCACCAATGGGCTTGGCCCACCGCCACATCTGGCCAAGATACTGGCGGTATCTGAAAACCTGGAAATCAGCAGCACAAAAGGCCACCTCCCTCCTAAGGGAAAAGGACCCCACGTGGTGATCCTAGGCCCCAACCATGCCCTGAAGTTGCAGGGTTTGCTCCGTGGGCACACTGACCTCGAGTGAGGAGGCCCTCCAACTCCAACCTCCAGAGAGATAACCGGGGTAAAAGGGCACCATGACGACTCATGTGACCATCACTTGACCTGGAGTTTCTCTCATAAAACAACAAGAGTGTGTCCCAAAAGAGTAGACTACTGCTTGCAGGACTTACTGCACCCAGAGCGGACCTAATAATCTTGGCGGGGGAAACGTATATCACGCTCTCACCATAGAAGAGCCTACAGACACTGTGATGATGGTGGCCAATAAGACCAGCTGGACTCCTGTTTACTTCAAAAGGCTGTTGACTCAGTGGGCATCATGGTCCTTCATCACCACTGACCCTGGGCTGTCTGGGAGTTGAGCAGGCAGGGTCCTGACACCTGGTGCTCTTTTTACGTTAATTCAGGGGCCTAATTGAAGAAAGTGCAGACTACTGGTCAGAGCATCTAGGCTGGCAGAAACGGTCAGCCTAAGGTGACCAAACAAATGCAGGGTGGGGTGAAACTGGACCTCACAGCGTCACTGCACATCTCCTTCCTGGAACCTTAAAGGTCATTAGAATCTATAACGCTTCCAATACTGGTGCTCAGGCGGACGAGCGGGGAGGCAGGAGGCCTGGGGACAATCAACGTCACCTGGAGGCTGCTGGGGAGAAGTTCTGACCCTCGCCCACGGGTATGAGGCCTCCTAACTCAGCACTCAGCAGTTACAGAAGAGGGTTCTGCACCCTCAGCACTCTAAGAATGAGGAAGGAGAAAAAAGGCAGAAGAGGGCTTTTTCCCAGGCAAAGCCCCTTAAAAATCCCTGGGAGATAAAAATAGAATCTGGGCAATAAAATAAAGTCTAACCTTTTTTATCCTTTGTGCTTTGTCTAATTTCACATGCTCCTAGGGTCCCGCATACAGAGGTTCAACAGCCGGCACTTCAGACCAGATTTCCTAGTGCGGAATGGCTGGGTCGACAGTTCAGCTCCTGGGACACAGTGCACACTCTGCGATATAGAGCCTGAGCTGCAGCCAACTGGGCCCTCGAGAGCTCCGCCCCCTCCCTCCCACTGACTCTGACAGGATCTCTACACAGCAGCCCAGCCCACAGCCCACGGGGTAGCACATGCTCTCACCTCTCCATTCTCTGATCAAAATATAAAGTTTCCTTTGCTTCTGAACCAAACTCAGTCTCAATCTGTTGCCTCCAATGACACTGGGCAGGGGGACACTTGTTGGGGTCCACTCTGGAGGATCAGTAACAGAAATTGAGAACATTGTAACTTCAATGAACAGATGTTTGAGCCAAACTGTAATTAACATAGAACAGTGTATAAGGCTCGGGTAAAATAAGATGTTTCTAACACTCCCATTTGATATTTCCATCACTTTATTATAAGCAAGTTCAGTGAAAAGGTTTGTCTTATTTGTCAGGTCAATATTAGAGAAACGAAGTGATTTCTTTCCAAGGATGTACATCTAATAATCTTGGTTAAAGCTTCAATCTTGTTTTAAATGCTTTTCCATTGAAAATGATACCTCTCTTTCAGCTCCCCCAATTCTGAGAAGTATAAAATCTTATAATTTATTATTACCAAAGGGGAAAGGTGGGAGGAGGGATAAATTAACAGTTTGGGATTAACACATACACACTGCTATGTATAAAATCGATCATCAACAAGGAACTACTGTATAGCACAGGGAACTACACTCAATATTTTACAATAACCTATAAGGGGAAATCATCTGAAAAAGAATAGATATTTTTATTGACATCATCTATTAATGACAGTTAAAATGGAACCTAAGGGAAGCCGGTGGTGAGTGCTTCTGACCCTGAAGACTTCAGTCATCTAAAGTTTGGACTCTGCCTACTTCCCAAGGCCCTTAATGAACATATGTGTAGCCGTAGCTTAAAAAATTCCCCAGTTTGGGTTGTGGAGAGACACTGATTTTGTAAAAGCCCTGGTGTTCTCCTCACATGAATGGGACACTTCCTACAGCTAAAACATGCCTGTCACACCCAGAGGATGGTATACCGTCTGATCGGGAAGAGTTTGGAAAAGGCATCTCAACTCCTCATCTCCTGGTGCTCGGGTTCACCCCTCCAGCGTCTTTACGAACAGTCTCCCCACTTGGAGATGTCAGCACTGTCAACATCCTGTTGCAGACAGTTTGGAATTTGTCCAGAGGATGAAGCAGAAGGAGGAGGAACAATGAGAGACAAGTCCTAGGTGTTCGGACAGGCACATGTCACTCTTATTTCCAATCAGGAAGACGAATTGACCAAAGGCTAGGGTTGCCCATGGAAACAGAATACGGCTTGAGGAAATTCCGCTGCTTTGTGGCCAGTTCCCATAAACACAAGTTGAAAAATGGAACTCAGGGACACTAAAATTCACGAAACTGCAGAGTTCAAAATATCTATCACTGAAAAATGTCTTGAGGAAAGTCAGAGGAAAGGACTTGTAAGCAACAGAGAATGGCAGGAAAGGGATTGGAAGAGGTAGAAAGGACTCGCCATTAAGCACAAGAAAAGGGGCTGAACATTGCCAACATTGCAATTGGCCAAAAAGGGTGTATGCGTCTTTTTCTGTATGTATTCAAGAAAAGGGCATACACTTTTTTAGCCAACCAAACAGGTGGGCACTGGAAATCAATACTACAAAACATATCACTTCGCATCAGTCAGAAGAGCCTTCCTCATAAAGTGTAAACACCAGAAATGCAGGACAGGGCAAGGAGAAAAGGGAGCCCTCTGAGGCTTATACTGGAAATGTATATTGCCAACGGTCACTCTGGAGAAGTGTATTGTGTTTACTAAAGCACCTAAAAAATGAGCTACAGAGCACAGGGCACTTGCACTCATGGACGTATATCTTGGGAAAAACAAAAATCGAGAGGACACAGGCACCCCAATATTTACCGCCTCTATGTTTAAAAGATCCTCGACTAGGATATAATTTATAAGTCTCTGAGGGAAAAAATGGATAGAGATGTGGCACTTATGTAGAGTGGAATATTACTCAGCCTGGAAATCAATGAAATATGGCCAGTTGTAACAACCACAGAGGAGTAACGTATGATCATTCGAAGTCACATAATTCAAAAAGAAAAAGACACACGATATTACTAATATATGGAATGTAAACGTGGCTACAAATGAACTGAATTACAAAACAGAATGGGGTCTCAAATTTAGAAAACCAACATATGCTTGCTTAAGGATAAAGGAGAGCTGGGGTGCTGCATAAAACCAGAGATAGAAATTAGCACAGATACCTTTCCATAAGCCAAATATGTAATAGTCAAGACCTACCAGTTGCTCAACGAAATGGACTAAACACCCCATATTCAACGCCTAGGAATACACCTGACTAGTAAGAATCTTCAAACCCATGGATTTATATGTCTCCATAAGAGAATCAAGCGTGTGTATAGATTTATGAACGCAGCAGAGAAAATCCGATAAATCCAATTATCAAAATGAATTACAAAAACAAAACACAATGACAGTGAAATAGAGAGCTATTCTTAAATAATTCATTCAGAGCTTGTGATGCAACCTGGATTAACCACATCTGCACCAAGAGCTGAGTGAGACATAAGGTTGGACACTTCGGCGGATAGCACTGTTGAGGTACGATGAAGAAATGCAGATCCTTTGAAGTCATACTGCATGGTACCCATTCCATGGGTCCCAACTCTCCAAGTTTAAGAGATTCTTCCTTCAGCTAAAACATGCATGGGAAACACAAAGTATGGTCCACCGTGTGACTGGGAAGCATTTTCAAATGCATCTCAGTTTTCGTCCCCTTTTACACGGGTTCACCATTCCAGACCCTTTACTAACACTCTCTCCACTTGGAGAGTCAGTGCCTTTAACCTCCTGTTTGGCACAGTTTGGAAATTCTGCGCAAGGTGAACAGGAATAGGCAGAACAAATCAGAGACTAGCTGTAGGTGTCTGCACGTGCAAATTTAATGCTCATTTCCCACAAGGAAGAGGAATTAACCAAAGGCTCAGCATGCCGTGCCAGAACCAGATTAGGGCCTGAAGCAATCATGTGGGTTTGCGGCCAGCTCACAAGAAAGCGAGTTGAAGAAAGGAGCTCAGGGGCACTGTAATTCACAATATTGCAGAGTTATGAATGACAGCTATCGTCCAAAAATGTATTGAAGAATGTTTTCGAAGAGGACTTGAAAGCGGGGCAGAATTTCAGGAAAACGATTTCAGGAGGTAGACTGGAATTGCACTTAAAGCATAGTAAAAGAGGCAGAATGTGGACAATGGTGCACTTGGCCAAAAAGGGCGTATGCGTTTTTTCCTGAATATATTCAGGAAAAAACGCATACGCCCTTTTTGGCGAACCAAGCAAGCGTGTAAAGGAAATCTGCACTACAATGAAGTCTCACTGCCCCCGGTCAAAAGGGCCATCTGAAACAGGTGTAAAATCCAGAAAGGTAGCACAGGTCATGGAGAACACGGAACCTTGTTATGCTGATGGGCGAGATGTAAATTGCCAACAGGCAATCTGGAGAAGTGTATGGTGTTTCCTGAAACACGTAGGAAACAAAGCAACACAGCCTATGGCACTTCCACTTATGGTCCTATAGCTTAGGGAAATTAAAATCAAAAACACACAGCAACCCCAAAGTCTGGGACGGCTGTGTTTACAAGAACCTCGTCTACGGTACAAGTTAAATATCCGAGAAAGCAAAAAATGGATACAGAAGTTGTGGTACGTACGTACAATGGAATATCACTCAGCAATGAGATCTACGTTATCAGGCCCGTAGCGGCATAATGAGTGGATTCAGGTACGACGATTCTACGAGAAATAAGTCACACAGAAAAAGAAACATCATAAGATATCACTAATACACGGAACGTAAACTTGGCTACACATGAACTGAAATACAAAACAGAACAGGGTCTCAAATTTAGAAAACCAACTTATGCTTCCTTATGGGGAAATGTGAGTTGGGGTGCTGCATCAAACCAGAGTTTGAAATTAGCACAGATACCGTTCCATAAGCCAAATATATAATAGACAAGACCTACTCCTTGCTCAACGAAATGGACTCAACACCCCATATTCAACGCCTGGGAATATACCTGACAAGCAAGAATCTTAAGACCCATGGATTTATATGTCTCCATAAGGAAATCAAGCGTGTGTACAGCGGCCTAAACCCAGCAGTGAAAATCCGATAAATCCCATTTTCAAAATAAATTTCACAAACAAAACACAATGACAGTGAAATAGAGAGCAATTCTTAAATAATTCATTCAGGGCTTCTGATGCAACCTGGATTTACCACATCTACACCCAGAGCTGGGTGAGAAATAAGGCTGGACACTTCGGGCTGATAGCATTGGTGAAGTTCTGTGAGCAAACGCAGGCCCTTTGAAGTCATACTGCATGGTACCCATTCCATGGGTCCCAACTCTCCAGGTTTAAGGGATTCTTCCTTCAGCTAAAACATGCATGGGAAACCCAGAGTATGGTCCACCGTGGGATTGGGAAACGTTTTCAAATGCATCTCAGGTTTCGTCCCCTGGTACTCGGGTTCACCGTTCCAGACGCTTTACTATCACTCTCCCCACTTGGAGAGTCAGTGTCTTTAACCTCCTGTTTGGCACAGTTTGCAATTTCTGCGCAAGATGAACAGGAATAGGGAGAAGCAATGAGAGACTAGCTGTAGGTGTCTGCACGGGCAAATGGAACGCTCATTTCCCAGCAGGAAGAGGAATTAAACAAAGGCTCATGGTGCCCTGCCGGAAACAGATTAGGGCCTGAAGCAATCCTGCGGTTTTGCGGCCAGCTCACAAGAAAGCGAGTTGAAGAAAGGAGCTCAGGGGCACAGTAATTCACAAACCTGCAGAGTTATGAATGACAGCTATCGTCCAAAAATATATTGAAGTAAGTTTTCGAAGAGGACTTGAAAGCGGGGCAGAATTTCAGGAAAACGATTTCAGGGGGTAGACTGGAATTGCACTTAAAGCATAGGAAAAGAGGCCGAATGTCGACAATGATGCACTTGGCCAAAAAGGGCGTATGCGTTTTTTCCTGAATATATTCAGGAAAAAACGCATACGCCCTTTTGGGCCAACCAAGCAAGCGTGTAAAGGAAATCTGCACTACAATGAAGTCTCACTGCCCCCCGGTCAAAAGGGCCATCTGAAAAAAGCGTAAAATCCAGAAAGGCAGGACAGGTCATGGAGAACAGGGAGCCTTGTTATGCTGATGGGCGGGATGTAAATGGCCAACAGCCACTCTGGAGAAGTGTATGGTGTTTCCTGAAACACGTAGGAAACAAAGCAACACAGCCTATGGCACTTCCACTTAGGGTCCTATAGCTTAGGGAAATTAAAATCAAAAACACACAGCCACCCCAAAGTTTGGGACGGCTCTGTTTACAAGAACCTCGTCTAGGGTACAAGTTAAATATCCGAGAAAGTAAAAAATGGATAAAGAAGTTGTGGTACGTACGTACAATGGAATAACACTCAGCAATGAAATCTACGTCATCAGGCCCGTAGCTGCATAATGAGTGGATTCAGGTACGACGATTCTACGAGAAATAAGTCACACAGAAAAAGAAACATCATAAGATATCACTAACACACGGAAGGGAAACTTGGCTACACATGAACTGAATTACAAAACAGAACAGGGTCTGAAATTTAGAAAACCAACTTATGCTTGCTTATGGGGAAAGGTGAGTTGGGGTGCTGCATAAAACCAGAGATTGAAATTAGCACAGATACCGTTCCATAAGCCAAATATATAATAGACAAGACCTACTCCTTGCTCAGTGAAAGGGACTCAACACCCCATATTCAACGCCTGAGAATATACCTGACAAGTAAGAATCTTAAGACCCATGGATTTATATGTCTCCATAAGGAAATCAAGCGTGTGTACAGCGGCCTAAACCCAGCAGTGAAAATCCGATAAATCCCATTATCAAAATAAATTTCAAAAACAAAACACTATGACAGTGAAATAGAGAGCAATTTTTAAATAATTCATTCAGGGCTTGTGATGCAACCTGGATTTACCTCATCTACACCCAGAGCTGGGTGAGACATAAGGCTGGACACTTCGGGCTGATAGCATTGGTGAGGTTCGGTGAGCAAACGCAGACCCTTTGAAGTCATACTGCATGGTCCCCATTCCATGGGTCCCAACTCTCCAGGTTTAAAAGATTCTTCCTTCAGCTAAAACATGCATGAGAAACCGAGAGTATGGTCCACCGTGTGATTGGGAAATATTTTCAAATGCATCTCAGGTTTCGTCCCCTGGTACTCGGGTTCACCATTCCAGACGCTTTACTAACGCTCTCCACACTTGGAGAGTCAGTGCCTTTAACCTCCTGTTTGGCACAGTTTGCACTTTCTGCGCAAGATGAACAGGAATAGGGAGAACCAATGAGAGACTAGCTGTAGGTGTCTGCACGGGCAAATGGAACGCTCATTTCCCACCAGGAAGAGGAATTAACCAAAGGCTCAGCGTGCCCTGCCGGAACCAGAAGAAGGCCTGAAGCAATCCTGCGGTTTTGCGGCCAGCTCACAAGAAAGCGAGTTGAAGAAAGGAGCTCAGGGGCACTGTAATTCACAAACCTGCAGAGTTATGAATGACAGCTATCGTCCAAAAATGTATTGAAGTAAGTCTTCGAAGAGGACTTGAAAGCGGGGCAGAATTTCAGGAAAACGATTTCAGTGTGCAGACTGGAATTACACTTAAAGCATAGGAAAAGAGGCAGAATGTCCACAATGATGCACTTGGCCAAAACGGGCGTATGCGCTTTTTCCTGAATATATTCAGGAAAAAACGCATACGCCCTTTTTTGCCAACCAAGCATGCGTGTCAAGGAAATCTGCACTGCAATGAAGTCTCACTGCCCCCCTGTCAAAAGGGCCATCTGAAAAAAGTGTAAAATCCAGAAAGGCAGGACAGGTCATGGAGAAGAGGGAGCCTTGTTATGCTGATGGGCGGGATGTAAATTGCCAACAGCCACTCTGGAGAAGTGTATGGTGTTTCCTGAAACACGTAGGAAACAAAGCAACACAGCCTATGGCACTTCCACTTAGGGTCCTATAGCTTAGGGAAATTAAAATCAAAAACACACAGCCACACCAAAGTTTGGGACGGCTCTGTTTACAAGAACCTCGTCTACGGTACAAGTTAAATATCCGAGAAAGCAAAAAATGGATAAAGAAGTTGTGGTACGTACGTACAATGGAATAACACTCAGCAATGAAATCTACGTCATCAGGCCCGTAGCGACATAATGAGTGGATTCAGGTACGACGATTCTACGAGAAATAAGTCACACAGAAAAAGAAACATCATAAGATATCACTAATACACGGAAGGTAAACTTGGCTACACATGAACTGAATTACAAAACAGAACAGGGTCTCAAATTTAGAAAACCAACTTATACTTGCTTATGGGGAAATGTGAGTTGGGGTGCTGCATCAAACCAGAGATTGAAATTAGCACAGATACCGTTCCATAAGCCAAATATATAATAGACAAGACCTACTCCTTGCTCAACGAAATGGACTCAACACCCCATATTCAACGCCTGGGAATATACCTGACAAGCAAGAATCTTAAGACCCATGGATTTATATGTCTCCATAAGGAAATCAAGCGTGTGTACAGCGGCCTAAACCCAGCAGTGAAAATCCGATAAATCCCATTATCAAAATAAATTTCAAAAACCAAACACTATGACAGTGAAATAGAGAGCAATTCTTAAATAATTCATTCAGGGCTTGTGATGCAACCTGGATTTACCACATCTACACCCAGAGCTGGGTGAGACATAAGGCTGGACACTTCGGGCTGATAGCATTGGTGAAGTTCTGTGAGCAAACGCAGACCCTTTGAAGTCATACTGCATGGTACCCATTCCCTGGGTCCCAACTCTCCAGGTTTAAGGGATTCTTCCTTCAGCTAAAACATGCATGGGAAACACAGAGTATGGTCCACCGTGTGGTTCGGAAACCTTTTCAAATGCATCTCAGGTTTCGTACCCTGGTACTCGGATTCACCGTTAAAGACGCTTTATTAACACTCTCCCCACGTGGAGAGCCAGTGCCTTGAAACTCCTGTTTGGCACAGTTAGCAATTTCTGCGCAAGATGAACAGGAATAGGGAGAACCAATGAGAGACTAGCTGTAGGGGTCTGCACGGGCAAATGGAACGCTCATTTCCCACCAGGAAGAGGGATTCACCAAAGGCGCAGCGTGCCCTGCTGGAACAAGATTAGGGCCTGAAGCAATCCTCCGCTTTTGCGGCCAGCTCACAAGATAGCGAGTTGAAGAAAGGAGCTCAGGGGCACTGTAATTCACAAACCTGCAGAGTTATGAATGACAGCTATCGTCCAAAAATGTATTGAAGTAAGTCTTCGAAGAGGACTTGAAAGCGGGGCAGAATTTCAGGAAAACGATTTCAGGGAGTGGACTGGAATTGCACTTAAAGCATAGGAAAAGAGGCAGAATGTCGACAATGATGCACTTGGCCAAAAAGGGCGTATGCGTTTTTTCCTGAATATATTCAGGAAAAAACGTATACGCCCTTTTTGGCCAACAAGCAAGCGTGTAAAGGAAATCTGCACTACAATGAAGTCTCACTGACCCCCGGTCAAAAGGGCCATCTGAAACAAGTGTAAAATCCAGAAAGGCAGGACAGGTCATGGAGAAGAGGGAGCCTTGTTATGCTGATGGGCGGGATGTAAATTGCCAGCAGCCACTCTGGAGAATTGTATGGTGTTTCCTGAAACACGTAGGAAACAAAGCAACACAGCCTATGGCACTTCCACTTAGGGTCCTATAGCTTAGGGAAATTAAAATCAAAAATACACAGCCACCCCAAAGTTTGGGACGGCTCTGTTTACAAGAACCTCGTCTACGGTACAAGTTAAATATCCGAGAAAGCAAAAAATGAATAAAGAAGTTGTGGTACGTACGTACAATGGAATATCAATCAGCAATGAGATCTACGTCATCAGGCCCGTAGCGGCATAATGAGTGGATTCAGGTACGACCATTCTACGAGAAATAAGCCACACAGAAAAAGAAACATCATAAGATATCACTAATACACGGAAGGTAAACTTGGCTACACATGAACTGAATTACAAAACAGAAGAGGGTGTCAAATTTAGAAAACCAACTTATGCTTTCTTATGGGGAAAGGTGAGTTGGGGTGCTGCATCAAACCAGAGATTGAAATTAGCACAGATACCGTTCCATAAGCCAAATATATAATAGACAAGACCTACTCCTTGCTCAACGAAATGGACTCAACACCCCATATTCAACGCCTGGGAATATACCTGAAAAGTAAGAATCTTAAGACCCACGGATTTATATGTCTCCGTAAGGAAGTCAAGCGTGTGTACAGTGGCCTAAACGCAGCAGTGAAAATCCGATAAATCCCATTATCAAAATAAATTTCACAAACAAAACACAATGACAGTGAAATAGAGAGCAATTCTTACATAATTCATTCAGGGCTTGTGATGCAACCTGGGTTTACCACATCTACACCCAGAGGTGGGTGAGACATAAGGCTGGACACTTCGTGCTGATAGCATTGGTGAGGTTTGGTGAGCAAACGCAGACCCTTTGAAGTCATACAGCATGGTTCCCATTCCATGGATCCCAACTCTTCAGGTTTAAGGGATTCTTCCTTCAGCTAAAACATGCATGGGAAACCCAGAGTATGGTCCACCGTGTGATTGGGAAACGTTTTCAAATGCATCTCAGGTTTCGTCCCCTGGTACTCGGGTTCACCGTTCCAGACGCTTTACTAACACTCTCCCCACTTGGAGAGTCAGTTCCTTTAACCTCCTGTTTGGCACAGTTTGCAATTTCTGCGCCAGATGAACAGGAATAGGGAGAACCAATGAGAGACTAGCTGTAGGTGTCTGCACGGGCAAATGGAACGCTCATTTCCCACCAGGAAGAGGAATTAACCAAAGGCTCAGCGTGCCCTGCCAGAACCAGATTAGGGCCTGAAGCAATCCTGCGATTTTGCGGCCAGCTCACAAGAAAGCGATTTGAAGAAAGGAGCTCAGGGGCACTGTAATTCACAAACATGCAGAGTTATGAATGACAGCTATCGTCCAAAAATGTATTGAAGTAAGTCTTCGAAGAGGACTTGAAAGCGGGGCAGAATTTCAGGAAAACGATTTCAGGGGGTAGACTGGAATTGCACTTAAAGCATAGGAAAAGAGGCAGAATGTCGACAATGATGCACTTGGCCAAAAAGGGCGTATCCGTTTTTTTCTGAATATATTCAGGAAAAAACGCATACGCACTTTTTGGCCAACCAAGCAAGCGTGTAAAGGAAATCTGCACTACAATGAAGTCTCACTGCCCCCCGGTCAAAAGGGCCATCTGAAAAAAGTGTAAAATCCAGAAAGGCAGGACAGGTCATGGAGAACAGGGAGCCTTGTTATGCTGATGGGCGGGATATAAATTGCCAACAGCCACACTGGAGAAGTGTACGGTGTTTCCTGAAACACGTAGGAAACAAAGCAACACAGACTATGGCACTTCCCCTTATGGTCCTATAATTTAGGAAATTAAAATCAAAAACACACAGCCACCCCAAAGTTTGGGACGGCTCTGTTTACAAGAACCTCGTCTACGGTACAAGTTAAATATCCGAGAAAGCAAAAAATGGATAAAGAAGTTGTGGTACGTACGTACAATGGAATATCACTCAGCAATGTGATCTACGTCATCAGGCCCATAGCGGCATAATGAGTGGATTCAGGTACGACGATTCTATGAGAAATAGGTCACACAGAAAAAGAAACATCATAAGATATCACTAATACACGGAACGTAAACTTGGCTACACATGAACTGAAATACAAAACAGAAGAGAGTCTCAAATTTAGAAAACGAACTTATGCTTGCTTATGGGGAAAGGTGAGTTGGGGTGCTGCATAAAACCAGAGATTGAAATTAGCACAGATACCGTTCCATAAGCCAAATATATAATAGACAAGACCTACTCCTTGCTCAACGAAATGGACTCAACACCCCATATTCAACGCCTGGGAATATACCTGAAGAGTAAGAATCTTAAGACCCATGGATTTATGTCTCCATAAGGAAGTCAAGCGTGTGTACAGCGGCCTAAACGCAGCCGTGAAAATCCGATAAATCCCATTAAAAAAATAAATTTCGAAAACAAATCACAATGACAGTGAAATAGAGAGCAATTCTTAAATAATTCATTCAGGGCTTGTGATGCAACCTGGATTTACCACATCTACACCCAGAGCTGGGTGAGACATAAGGCTGGACACTTCGGGCTGATAGCATTGGTGAAGTTCTGTGAGCAAACGCAGACCCTTTGAAGTCATACTGCATGGTACCCATTCCATGGTTCCCAACTCTTCAGGTTTAAGGGATTCTTCCTTCAGCTAAAACATGCATGGGAAACCCAGAGTATGGTCCACCGTGTGATTGGGAAACGTTTTCAAATGCATCTCAGGTTTCGTCCCCTGGTACTCGGGTTCACCGTTCCAGACGCTTTACTAACACTCTCACCACTTGGAGAGTCAGTGCCTTTAACCTCCTGTTTGGCACAGTTTCTAATTTCTGCGCAAGATGAACAGGAATAGGGAGAACCAATGTGAGACGAGCTGTAGGTTTCTGCACGGGCAAATGCAACGCTCATTTCCGACCAGGAAGAGGAATTAACCAAAGGCTCAGCATGCCCGGCCGGAAACAGATTAGGGCCTGAAGCAATCCTGCGGTTTTGCGGCCAGCTCACAAGAAAGTGAGTTGAAGAAAGGAGCTCAGAGGCACTGTAATTCACAAACCTGTAGAGTTATGAATTGCAGCTATCGTCCAAAAATGTATTGAAGTAAATCTTAAAAGAGGACTTGAAAGCGGGGCAGAATTTCAGGAAAACGATTTCAGGGGGTAGACTGGAATTGCACTTAAAGCATAGGAAAAGAGGCAGAATGTCGACAATGATGCACTTGGCCAAAAAGGGCGTATGCGTTTTTTCCTGAATATATTCAGGAATAAACGCATACGCCCTTTTTGGCCAACCAAGCAAGCGTGTAAAGGAAATCTGCACTACAATGAAGTCTCACTGCCCCCCGGTCAAAAGGGCCATCTGAAAAAAGCGTAAAATCCAGAAAGGCAGGACAGGTCATGGAGAACAGGGAGCCTTGTTATGCTGATGGGCGGGATGTAAATTGCCAACAGGCACTCTGGAGAAGTGTATGGTGTTTCCTGAAACACAGAGGAAACAAAGCAACACAGCCTATGGCACTTCCACTTATGGTCCTATAGCTTAGGGAAATTAAAATCAAAAACACACAGCCACCCCAATGTTTGGGACGGCTCTGTTTACAAGAACCTCATCTACGGTACAAGTTAAATATCCGAGAAAGCAAAAAATGGATAAAGAAGTTGTGGTACGCACGTACAATGGAATATCATTCAGCAATGAAATCTACGTCATCAGGCCCGTAGCGGCATAATGAGTGGATACAGGTACGATGATTCTACGAGAAATAAGTCACACAAAAAAAGAAACATCATAAAATATCACTAATACACGGAATGTAAACTTGGCTACACATGAACTGAATTACAAAACAGAACATGGTCTCAAATTTAGAACACCAACTAATGTTTGTTTATGGGAAAGGTGAGTTGGGGTGCTGCATAAAACCAGAGATTAAAATTAGCACAGATACCGTTCCATAAGCCAAATATATAATAGACAAGACCTACTCCTTGCTCAACGAAATGTAGTCAACACCGCATATTCAACGCCTGGGAATATACCTGACAAGTAAGAATCTTACAACCCATGGATTGATATGTCTCCATAAGGAAATCAATCCTGTGTACAGCGACCTAAAAGCAGCAGTGAAAATCCGATAAATCCCATTATCAACATAAATTTCAAAAACAAAGCACAATGACAGTGAAATAGAGAGCAATTCTTAAATAATTCATTCAGGGTTCGTGATGCAACCTGGATTTACCACATCTACACCCAGAGCTGGGTGAGACATAAGGCTGGACACTTCGGGCTGATAGCATTGGTGAGGTTCAGTGAGCAAACGCAGACCCTTTGAAGTCATACTGCATGGTACCCTTTCCATGGGTCCTAACTCTCCAGGTTTAAGGGATTCGTCCTCTAGCAAAAACATGCATGGGAAACCCAGAGTATGGTCCACCGTGTAATTGGGAAACGTTTTCAAATGCATCTCAGTTTTCGTCCCCTGGTACTCGGTTTCAGCATTCCTGACGCTTTACTAACACTCTCCCCACTTGGAGAGTCAGTGCCTTTAACCTCCTGTTTGGCACAGTTTGCAATTTCTGCGCAAGATGAACAGGAATTGGGAGAACCAATGAGAGACTAGCTGTAGGTGTCGGCACGGGCAAATGTAACGCTCATTTCCCACCAGGAAGAGGAATTAACCAAAGCCTCCGCATGCCGTTCCGGAAGCAGATTGGGGCCTTTAGCAATCCTGCGGGTTTGCGGCCAGCTCACAAGAAAGCGAGTTGAAGAAAGGAGCTCAGGGTCACTGTAATTCACAAACCTGCAGAGTTATAAATGACAGCTATCGTCCAAAAATATATTGAAGGAAGGCTGCGAAGAGGACTTGTAAGTGGGGCAGAATTGCAGGAAAACCATTTCAGGGGTTTGACTGCAATTGCCTTTAAAGCATAGGAAAAGAGGCAGAATGTTGACACTGATGCAATTGGCCAAAAAGGGCATATGCGTTTTTTCCTGAATATATTCAGGAAAAAACGCATATGCTCTTTTTGGCCAACCAAGCAAGCATTTTAAAGAAATCTGCACTACAATGAAGTCTCACTGCCCCCGGATCAAAAGGGCCATTTTAAATATGTGTAAAATCCAGAAAAGCTGCACAGGCCCTGGAGAACAGGGAGCCTTGTTATGCTGATGAGCGGGATGTAAATTGCCAACAGCCACTCTGGAGAAGTGTATGGTGTTTTCTGAAACACGTAGAAAACAAAGCAACACAGCCTATGGCACTTCCACTTATGGTCCTATAGCTTAGGGAAATTAAAATCAAAAACACACAGCCACTCCAAATTTCGGACAGCTCTGTTTACAAGAACCTCGTCTATGGTACAAGCTAAATATCTCAGAAAGCGAAAAATGGATAAAAAAGTTGTGGTACGTACGTACAATGGTATATCACTCAGCAATGAAATCTATGTCATCAGGCCCATAGCGGCATAATGAGTGGATTCAGGTACGATGATTCTACGTGAAATAAGTCACACAGAAAAAGAAACATCATAAGATATCACTAATACACAGAATGTAAGCTTGGCTACACATGAAGTGAATTACAAAACACAACAGGGTCTCACATTTAGAAAACCAACTTACGTTTGCTTATGGGGAAAGGTGAGTTGAGGTGCCGCATAAAACCAGAGAATGAAATTAGCACAGATACCGTTCCATAAGCCATATATGTAGTATACATGATCTACTCCTTGCTCAACGAAATGGACTCAACATCACATATTCAACCCCAAGAATATACGTGACTAGAACGAGTCTTAAAACCTATGTATTTTTATGTCTCCATAAGGGAATTCAGTGTGTGTACAGCGGCATAAACGCAGCATTGAAAATCAGCTAAATCCCATTATACAAATAAATTTTAAAAACTATCACAAAGACTGTGAAATAGAGAGCAATTCTTAAATAATTCATTCATGGTTTGTGATGAGACCTGGGTTTACCACATCCACACCCACAGCTGGGTTAGACATAAGGCTGGACACTTGGGACTGATAGCATTGGTGAGGTTCGGTCAGCAAATGCAGACCATTAGAAGTAATACTGCATGGTACCTATTCCAAGGGTCCCAGCTTTCCAGGTTTAAGGGATTCGTCCTTCAGCTCAAACATGCATGGGGAATGCAGAGTATGGTCCACCGTGTGATCAGAAAACGTTTTTAAATGCATCTCAGTTTTCGTCCCCTGGTCCTCGGGTTCACCATTCAAGACACTTTACTAACACTCTCCCCACTTGGAGAGTCAGTGCCTTTAACCTCCTCTTTGGTACAGTTTGCAATTTCTGCGGAAGATGAACAGGAATAGGGAGAACCAATG
Organism: Delphinapterus leucas; assembly: GCF_059928025.1. Lineage (NCBI taxonomy): Eukaryota > Metazoa > Chordata > Mammalia > Artiodactyla > Monodontidae > Delphinapterus > Delphinapterus leucas. The sequence goes on from NW_028322238.1 coordinate 13,962,463, forward strand.
AGAGACTAGCTGTGGGTTTGTGGACAGGCACATTTAACTCTCATTTCCCTCCAGGAAGAGGAACTAACCACAGGCTCAGCATTCCATGCCGGAACCAGATTAAGGCCTGAAGCAATCCTGCGGTTTTGCGGCCAATTCACAAGAAAACGAGTTGAAGTAAGAGGCTCAGGGGCACTGTAATTCACAAACCTGCAGAGTTATGAATGACAGCTATCGTCCAAAAATGTATTCAAGTAAGGCTGCAAAGAGGACTTGAAAACGGGGCAGAATTGCCAGAATGCGATTTCAGGAGGTAGACGGGAATTGCTCTGAAAGCATAGGAAAAGGGGCAAAACCTCGACAATGATGCACTTGACCAAAAAGTGCATATGCGTTTTTTTCCAGAGCCCTCATTTACGAGGGTAGGAGGCTCCCAGCATGCTCCAGGGGTCAACAGAGACCCCACGTTGCCAAGGTGACGTGAGCCAGCCAGCCACGTGTGACCTCACATCAGAGGGCCCACCTCACAGAAGGGTAAGGAACCCAGCCAGGATCAGACTCTCACCAGAGGGCCCACATCACCAAGGGGATGGGAACCAGGCAGGAGTGTCCTCACACCCGTGGGGCCACATCATCGAAAGTTGAGGTACCCAGCACATGTAGCCTCAAACCAGAGGACCCACATCACCATGGGTCTCGGAGTGAGGCAGGCAGGATTAACCTCACAACACATGGCCCACTGTATAAAAAAGGTGAGGAATCCAGCAGTTGGAACTTCCCAGCAGGCGGCCCAGAGCACCGAGGGTATGAGATCCAGGCCACAGTGAACTCACAGCAGAGGGCCCTCATCGTGATACTGTAAGCAACCCAGCCGTTGTGACCTCAGAGCACAAGGCCCACATCCCCATGGGGAAGGGAACCAAGCAGGAGTGTCATCGCACCAGTGGGCACACATCAGAAAATGTGGGGAGCACAGCAGTTAGGGCCTGATGCCAGAGAGCCCTCATCACTGAGGGGACGTAGCTCCCAGAAGGCTCCAACTTCTACCAGAGGCCCGATATCACCAATGCGGGGTGCGCCAGCCAGGCAGGAGTGACCTCAGAGCAGAGGGCCAACCTCACAGAAGTGTGAGGAAACCAAAGATGATCAGACACTCACCAGAGGGCCCACATCACCAAGGGAATGGGAACAGGGCAGGAGTGTCCTCACACCAGTGGGACCACATCACCGAAATGTGAGGGACCCAGCACATGTGGCCTCAAACCAGAGGACACACATCAAAAAGGAGCTGGGAGTGAGGCAGGCAGGAGGAGCCTCAAAACAGCGGGACCATAGAATAAAAAAGGTGAGGAATCCCACAGTTGGAACCTCCCAGCAGGCAGCCAGGAGCAGCGAGGCTATGGGATCCAGTCCTGACTGAACTCACAACAGAGGGCCCTCATCATGAAACTGTGAGCAACCCAGCCGTTAGGACCTCAGAGCAGAAGGCCCACATTTCCATGGGGTTGGGAACCTGTCAGCAGTGTACTCACACCACAGGGCACACATCAGAGAATTTTGGGAGCCCAGAAGTTAGGGCCTGACGCCAGAGGGCCCTCATTACCAAGGGGAGGAGACTCCAAGAAGGCACCAACTCCCAATTGAGGGCCCAGGTCACCAAGGTAACGTGTGACAGCCAGGCAGGAGTGAGCTCACAGCACAGGGCCTACCTCACAGAAGGGTGAGGAACAAAGCCAGGATAAGACTCTCACCAGAGGGCCCACATTACCAAGGGAATCAGAACCAGGCAGGAGTGTCCTCACGCCAGTGTGGCAATATCATAGAAAGGTGAGGAACCCAGCAAATGTGGCCTAAACCAGAGAACCCACATCTCCAAGGGGCTCGGAGTGAGGCAGGCAGGAGTAGCCTCACAACACAGGGCCCATAGAATAAAAAAGCTGAGGAATCCAGCAGTGGGAACCTCCCAACAGACGGCCCAGAGCACCCAGTCTATGCGATCCAGGCCTCAGTGAACTCACAGCAGAGGACCCATATCATGAAACTGTGAGCAACCCAGACGTTGGGACCTCAGAGCAGAAGGCCCACATCCTCATGGGGTTGGGAACAGGGTAAGAGTGTCCTCGCACCACTTAGAACGTATCAGAAAATGTGGGTACCCAGCAGTTAGGGCCTGACACCAGAGGGCCCTCATCACCAAGGGGAGGAGGCTCACAGCAGGCTCCAACTGCCACAAAAGGGCCGACGTCACCAAGGCGGGGTGTGCCAACTGGGCAGGAGTGACCTCAGAGCAGAGGGCCCACCTCAAAGAAGTGTGAGGAACCCAACCAGGATCAGACTCTCACCAGAGGGCCCACATCACCAAGGGGATGGGAACCAGGCAGGAGTGTCCTCACACCAGTGGGGCCACATCAGCGAAAGGTGAGGAACCCAGAACACGTGGCCTCAAAGCAGAGGACCCACATCACCAAGAGGCTCAGAGTGAGGCAGGCAGGAGTTGTCTCACAACACAGGGCCCATAGAATAAAAAAGGTGAGGAATCCAGCAGTTGGAAGCTCCAAGCAGGTGGCCCAGAGCACCGAGGCTATGGGATCAATGCCGGAGTGAACTCACAGCTGAGGGCCCACATCCTGACACTGTGAGCAACCCAGGCGTTGGGACTTCAGAGTAGAAGGCCCAAATCCCCATGGGGATGGGAACCTGGCAGGAGTGTCATCGCACCAGTGGGCACACATCAGAAAATGTGGGGATACCAGCAGTTAGGGCCTAACGCCAGACGGCCCTCATCACAGAGGGGAGGAGGCTCCCAGCATGCTCCAACTGCAACCAGAGGCCCCATGTGGCCAAGGCCATGTGTGCCAGCCAGGCAGGAGTGACCTCACAGCACAGGGCCTTCCTCCCAGAAGTGTGAGGAATCCAGCCAGGATCAGACTCTCAGCAGAGGGCCCACATCACCAAGGGGATGGGAACCAGGCAGGAGTGTCCTCACACCAGTGGGGCCACATCAATAAAATGTGAGGAAACCGGCACATGTGGCCTCAAACCAGAGGACCTACATCACAAAGGGGCTGGGAGTGAGGCAGGCAGGATGAGCCTCACAACACAGGGTCCAAAGAATAAAAAAGGTGAGGAATCCAGCAGTTGGAACCTCCCAGCAGGCAGCCCACAGCACAGAGGCTATGGGATCTAGGCCTGAGTTAACTAACACCAGAGAGCCAACATCAGGAAACTGTGAGTAACCCAGGCGTTGGGACCTCAGACCAGAAGACCCACATCCGCATGGGGATGGGAACCTTACAGGAGTGTCCTGGCATCACTGGACTCACATCAGAAAACGTGGGGAGCTCAGGAGTTAGAGCCTGACGCCAGAGGGCCCTCATCACCGAGGAGAGGAGGCTCCAGGCAGGCTCCAACTGCCACCAGAGGGCCAAAGTCACCAGGCAATGGGAGAAAGCCAGGCAGGAGTTACCTCACAGCAGAGGGCCTACCTCAAAGAAGGGTGAGGAACCCAGCCAGGATAAGACTCTCACCAGAGAGCCCACATCACCAAGGGGATCGGAAGAAGGCAGGAGTGTCCTCACACCAGTGTGGCCACATTATAGAAAGGTGAGGAACCCAGCACATGTGGCCTAAACCAGAGGACCCACATGTCCAAGGTGCTTAGAGTGAGGCAGGCAGGAGTAGCCTCACAACACAGGGCCCATAGAATAAAAAATGTGAGGAATCCCGCAGTTGGAACCTCCCAGCAGGCGGCCAGAAGCAGTGAGGCTATGGGATCTAGGCCTGACTGAACTCACAACAGAGGACCCTCATCATGAAACTGTGAGCAACCCAGACGATGGGACCTCAGAGCAGAAGGCCCACATTCCCATGGGGTTGGGAACCTGGCAGGAGTGTACTCGCACCACAGGGCGCACATCAGAAAATTTTGGGAGCCCAGGAGTTAGGGCCTGACGCCAGAGGGCCCTCATTACCCAGGGGCGGAGACTCCCAGCAGGCACCAACTCCCAACTGAGGGCCCACGTCGCCAAGGTAACGTGTGCCAACCAGGCAGGAGTGACCTCACCGCAGAGGGCCTACCTCACAGAAGGGTGAGGAAACCAGCCAGGATAAGACTCTCACCAGATTGTCCACCTCACCAAGGGGATCAGAACCAGGCAGAAGGGTCCTCACGCCAGGGTGGCCACATCATAGAAAGGTGAGGAACCCAGAACGTGTGGCCTAAATCAGAGGACCCACATCTCCAAGGGGCTAGGAGTGAGGCAGGCAGGAGTAGCCTCACAACACAGAGCCCATAGAATAAAAAATGTGAGGAATCCAGCAGTTGGAACCTGCCAGCAGGCGGCCCACAGCATGGAGTCTATGGGATCCAGGTCACAGAGAACTCACAACAGAGGGCCCACATCATGAAACTGTGAGCAACTGAGCCGTTGGGACTTCAGAACAGAAGGCCCACATCCCCATAGGGATGGGAACCTGACAGGAGTGTCCTCGCACCACTTAGCACGAATCAGAAAATGTGGGAACCCAGCAGTTAAGGCCTGAGGGCAGAGGGCCCTCATCACTGAGGGGAGGAGGCTCCCAGCAGGCTCCAATTGCCACCATAGGGCTGACGTCGCCAAGGAGGGGTGTGCCAGCCAGACAGGAATGACCTCAGAGCAGAGGGCCCACCTCAAAGAAGTGTGAAGAAACTCAACAAGGATCAGACTCTCACCAGAGGGCCCACATCACCAAGGGGATGGGAACCAGGCAGGAGTGTCCTCACACCAGTGGGGCCACATCAGCAACAGGTGAGGAGCCCAGCACATGTGACCTAAAACCAGAGGACCCACATCACCAAGGGGCTCAGAGTGAGGCAGGCAGGAGTTGTCTAACAACACAGGGCCCATAGAATAAAAAAGGTGAGGAATCCAGCAGTTTGAACCTCCCAGCAGGTGGCCCAGAGCACCCAGTCTATGGGATCCAGGCCACAGTGAACTCACAGCAGAGGGCCCACATCATGAAACTGTGAGCAACCCAGCCGGTGGGACCTCAGAGCAGAAGGCCCACATCACCATGGTGATGGGAACCTCGCAGGAGTGTCCTCGCACCACTTAGCATGTATCAGAAAATGTGGGAACCCAGCAGTTAGGGCCTGACACCAGAGGGCCCTCATCACCAAGGGGAGGAGGCTCCCAGCAGGCTCCAACTGCCACCAGCCGGCCGACGTTGCCAAGGCAGTGTGTGCAAGCCAGGCAGGAGTGACCACAGAGCAGAGGGCCCACCTCACAGAAGTGTGAGGATCCCAACCAGGATCAGACTCTCACCAGAAGGTCCACATCGCCAAGGGGATGGAAACCAGGCAGGAGTGCCCTCACACCAGTGGGGCCACATCAGCGAAAGATGAGGAACACAGTACATGTGGCCTCAAACAAGGGGACACACATCACGAAGGGGCTGGGACTGAGGCATGCAGGAGGAGACTCACAACAGAGGGCACATAGAATAAAAAAGGTGAGGAATCCAGGAGTTGGAAACTCCAGGCAGGCGGCCCAGAGCACCGACGCTATGGGATACAGGCCAGAGTGAACTCACAGCAAAGGGCCCACATCATGAAACTGTGAGCAACCCAGCCGTTGGGACCACAGAACAGAAGTCCCACATGCCCATGGGGATGGGAACCTGGCAGGAGTGTCCTCGCACCACTGGGCACACATCAGAAAATGTGTGGAGCCTAGCACTTAGGGCCTGACACCAGAGGGCCCTCATCACTGAGGGGAGGAGGCCCCAGCACGCTCCAACTGCCACCAGAGTGCCCACGTCACCAAGGCGATGTGTGCCAGCCAGGCACGATTGACCTCACAGCAGAGGGCCCACATCATGAAAGTGTGAGCAACCCAGTCGTTGGGACCTCAGAATAGAAGGCCCACAGCCCCATGTGGATGGGAACCTGGCAGGAGTGTCATCGCACCACTGGGCACACATCAGAAAATGTGGGGAGCCCAGCAGTTAGGCCCTGACGCCACTGGGCCCTCATCACCGAGGGGAGGAGGCTCCCAGCACGCTCCATCTGCAACCAGTGGGCCCATGTGGCCAAGGCGGGTTGTGCCAGCCAGGCAGGAGTGACCTCAGAGAAGAGGGCCCACCTCAAAGAAGTGTGAGGAACCCAGCCATGATCAGACTCTCACCAGAGGGCCCACATCACCAAGGGGATGGGAACCAGGCAGGAGTGTCCTCACACCAGTGGGGTCACATCATCAAAAGATGAGGAACCCAGCACATGTGGCCTCAAACCAGAGGACACACATCACCAAGGGGCTGGGAGTGAGGCAGGTGTCTGGACGGGCACATTTAACTATAATTTCCCACCAGGAAGAGGAATTAACCAAAGGGTCAGAGTGCCGTGCTGGACCCTGATTACGGCCTGAAGCAAACCTGTGGTTTTGTGGCCAGCTTACAAGGAAGCGAGTTAAGAAAGGAACTCAGGGGCACTGTCATTCACAAACCTGCAGTTATAAATGACAGCTATCGTCCAAAAATATATTGAAGTAAGGCAGCGAAGAAGACCTGAAAGTGGGGCAGAATTGCAGGAAACCGATTTCATGATGTAGACAGTAATTGCTTTTAAAGCATAGGAAAAGAGGCAGAACGTCTACAGTGATGCACTTGGCCAAGAAGGGCATATGCGTTTTATAGAGGGCCCTCATTAATGAGGGGAGGAGGCTCCCAGCACACACCAAAGGCCAACAGACGGCCCATGTCATCAAGGCGACGTGTGCCAGCCAGGCAGGAGAGACCTCATATCACAGGGTCTACCTCACAGAAGGGTGAGGTACCCAGCGAGGATCAGACTCTCACCAGAGGGCCCACATCACCAAGGGGATGGGAACCAGTCAGGAGTGTCCTCACACCAGTGGGGCCACATCATCCAAAGTTGAGGAACACAGCACATGTGACCTCAAACCAGAGGACACACATCACCAAGGGACTGGGAGTGAGGCAGGCAGGAGGAGCCTCAAAACAGAGGGCCCATAGAATAAAAAAGGTGAGGAATCGCGCAGTTGGATCCTCCCAGCAGGCGGCCAGGAGCAGCGAGGCTATGGGATCCAGGCCAGAATGAACTCACACCAGAGGGCCCTCATCATTATACTGTGAGCAACCCAGCCGTTGGGACGTCAGAGCAGAAGGCCCACATCCACATGGGTATGGGAAACTGGCAGGAGTGCCATCACACCAGTGGGCACACATCAGAAAATATGGGTACCCAGCAGTTAGTGACTGACGCCACAGGGCCCTCATCACCGAGGGGAGGAGGCTCCCAGCAAGCTCCAACTGCCACCAGAGGGCCGACGTCACCAAGGCAACGGGAGCAAGCCAGGCAGGAGTGACCTCACAGCAGAGGGCCCACCTCCCAGAAGTGTGACGAAACCAGTCAGGATCAGACTCTCACCAGGCGGCCCACATCACCAAGGGGATGGGAACCAGGCAGGAGTGTCCTCACACCAGTGGGTCCACATCACTAAAAGGTGAGTAAACCGGCACATGTGGCCTGAAACCACAGGACCCACATCACCAAGGGGCTGGGAGTGAGGCAGGCAGGAGGAGCCTCACAACACAGGGCCCAAAGAATAAAAAAGGTGAGGTATCCAGCAGTTGGAACCTCGCAGCAGGCGGCCCAGAGCACAGAGACTATGGGATCCTGGCCTGAGTGAACTAACACCAGAGAGCCTATATCATGGAACTGTGAGCAACCCAGACGTTGGAACCACAGAGCAGAAGGCCCACATCCCCATGGGGATGGGAAACTTACAGGAGTGTCCTGTTATCACTGGGCTCACATCAGATAACATGGGGAGCCCAGCAGTGATGGCCTCACGCCAGAGGGCCCTCATCACCGAGGGGAGGAGGCTCCCAGTAGGTTCCAACTGCCACCAGAGGGCCGATGTCACCAAGGCAATGGGAAGCCAGGCAGGAGTTACCTCACAGCAGAGGGCCCACCTCACAGAAGGGTGAGGAACCCAGCCAGGATCAGACTCTCACCAGAGGGCTCATATCACCAAGGGGATGGGAACCAGGCACAAGTATCCTCACACCAGTGGGGCCACATCATCGAAAGGTGAGGGACCCAGCACACGTGGCTTCTAATCAGAGGACACACATAAACAAGGGGCTGGGAATGAGGCAGGCAGGAGGAGCCTCAAAACAGAGGGCCCATAGAATAAAAAAGGTGAGGAATCCCGCAGTTGGAACCTCCCAGCAGGCGGCCTGGAGTAGCGAGGCTATGGGATCCAGGGTGAGTGAACTCACACCAGAGGGCCCTCATCATGAAACTGTGAGAAATCCAGACGTTGGGACCTCACAGCAGAAGGCCCACATTCCCATGGGCTTGGGAACCTGACAGGAGTGTACTCGCACCACAGGGCGCACATCAGAAAATTTTGAGAGCCCAGGAGTTAGGGCCTGACGCCAGAGAGCCCTCATTACCGAGGGAAGGAGACTCCCAGCAGGCACCAACACACAATTGAGGGCCCACGTCGCCAAGGTGACGTGTGCCAGTCAGGCAGGAGTGACCTCACAGCACAGGGCCTACCTAACAGAAGGGTGAGGAAACCAACCAGGATAAGACTCTCGCCAGAGGGCCCACATCACCAAGGGGATCGGAACCACGCAGGAGTGTCCTAACACCAATGTGGCCACATCATAGAAAGGTGAGGAACCCAACACATGTGGCCTCAAAGCAGAGGACCCACATCTCCAAGGGACTCGGAGTGAGGTAGGCAGGAGTAGCCTTACAACACAGGGCCCATAGAATAAAAAGGTGAGGAATCCAGTAATTGGAAGCTCCCAGCAGGCGGCCCAGGGCACCCAGTCTATGAGATCTAGGCCGCAGTGAACTCACAGCAGAGGGCCCACATCATGATACTGTGAGCAACCCAGCCATTGGGACCTCAGAGCAGAAGGTCCACATCCCCATGGGGATGGGAAACTGGCAGGAGTGTCATCGCACCAGTGGGCACACATCAGAAAATGTGGGGAGCCCAGCAGTTAGGGCCTGATGCCAGAGGGCCCTCATCACCGAGGGGAGGAGGCTCCCATCCCGCTCCAACTGCAACCAGAGGGCCCACTTGGCCAAGGCGACGTGTGCCATCCAGGCACGAGTGACCTCACAGCAGAGAGCCCACCTCCCAGAAGTGTGAGGTATCCAGCCAGGATCAGACTCTCACCAGAGGGCCCACATCACCAAGGGGATGGGAACCAGGCAGGAGTGTCCTCACACCAGTGGGGCCACATCAATAAAAGGTGAGGAAACCGGCACATGTAGCCTCAAACCACAGGACCTACATCACCAATGGGGGGAGTGAGGAAGGCAGGAGGAGCCTCACAACACAGGGCACAAAGAATAAAAAAGGTGAGGAATCCAGCAGTTGGAACCTCGCAGCAGGCGGCCCAGAACACAGGGGCTATGGGATCTAGGCCTGAGTGAACTAACATCACAGAGCCAACACCATGAAACTGTAAGGAACCCAGGCGTTGGGACCTCAGAGCAGAAGGCCCACATCCCAATGGGGATGGGAACCTGGCAGGAGTGTCCTGGCATCACTGGGCTCACATCAGAAAACGTGGGGAGCACAGCAGTTAGAACCTGACGCCAGAGGGCACTCATCACTGAGGAGAGGAGGCTCCCAGCAGGCTCCAACTGTCACCAGAGGGCCTACGTCTCCAAGGCAATGGGAGCAAGCCAGGCAGGATTTACCTAAGAGCAGAGGGCCCACCACACAGAAGGGTGAGGAACGCAGCCAGTGTCAGACTCTCACCAGAGGGCCCACATCACCAAGGGGATGGGAACCAGGCAGGTGTTTCCTCACACCATTGGGGCCACATCATTGAAAGGTGAGGAACCCAGCACATGTGGTCTCGAACCAGAGGACACACATCACCAAGGGGCTGGGAATGAGGCAGGTGTCTGGACGGGCACATTTAACTCTCATTTCCCACCAGGAAGAGGAATTAACCAAACGCTGAGCATGCCATGCCAGAACCAGATTACAGCCTGAAGCAAACCTGCGGTTTTGTGGCCAGCTCACAAGGAAGCGAGTTAAGAAAGGAAATCAGGGGCACTGTAATTCTCAAACCTGCAGAGTTATAAATGACAGCTATTGTCAAAAATATATTGAAGTAAGGCTGCAAAGAGGACTTGAAAACGAGGCAGAATTGCAGGAATCAGATTTCAGGAGGTAGATTTGAATTGCATTTAAAGCATATGAAAAGCAGCAGATCTTTGACAGTGATGCACTTGGACAAAAAGTGCATATACATTTTTTCCTGAATACATTCAGGAAAAAACGCATATGCTCTTTTTTGTCAACCAAGCACTCGAGCAATGGAAATCTGCACTACAATGAAGTCTCTTTTCCCATTCATCAAAATGGCCATCTGAAAAAAGTGTAAAAACAAGAAACACAGGACAGGCCATGGAGAACAGGGAGCCTTGTTATGCTGATGGGTGGGATGTCAATTGCCAACAGACACTCTGGAGATGTTTATGATGTATCCTGAAACATCTAAAAAACAAAGCTACAGAGCCTAGGTCACTTCCACTTATGGCCCTATAGCTTAGGAATATTAAAATCAACAAGACACAGCCAACACAAAATTTAGGGCTGCTGTGTTTACAAGAACCTTGAGTCCTGTGCACATTAAATATCCCAGAAAGAAACAAATGGATAAAGAAGTTGTGCTACTTATGTACAATGGAATATCACTCAGCAATGAGATCAATGTCATCAGGCCTGTAGCAGCAAATTGAGTGGATTTAAGCACGATGATTCTAAGAGAAATATGTCACACAGAGAAAGATAGTTATCATAAGATATCACTAATAGAGGGAGTGTAAACTTGGCTCCACATGAACTGGATTACAAAACCGAACAGAGTCTCACATTTAGATAAAAAACTTATGCTTGCTTAAGGGGAAAGTTGAGTTGGGGTGCTGTATAAAACCAGAGATTGAAATTAGCACAGATACCTTTCCATAAGCCAAAAATGTAATAGACAAGACCTACTCCTTGCTCAACGAAATAGACTCATCCATGGTGTATCACCTCACACTGGTTAGAATGGGCATCATCAGAAAAATCTACAAACAACAAATGCTGGAAAGGGTGTGGAGATATGGAACCCTCTTCCAGTATTGTTGGGAATGTAAATTGATACAGTCACTGTGGAGAACATTATGGAGTTTCTTATAAAACTAACAATAGAATTACCATATGATACAGCAATCCCACTACTGGTCATATACCCAGACAAAACCATAAATTAAAAAACAACATTCAGCGCAATGTTCATTGCATCACTATTTACAATATCCAGGTAATGGAAGCAACCTAAATGCCCACAGACAGACGAATGCATAAAGATGTGGTACATATATAAAATGGAATATTACTAAGCCATAAAAAGGAATGAAATTGGGTCACCTGTAGAGACGTTGATGAATCTAGAGACTGTCATACACAGTGAAGTAAGTCAGAAAGAGAAAAACAAAACAAATCTTGTATATTAATGCATATATGTGGAACCTAGAAAAATTGTACAGATGAACCGTTTTGCAAGGCAGAAATAGAGCAACAGATGTAGACAATGAACGTATGGACACCAAGGGGGGAAAGCTGTTGGGGGGATGGTGGTGGGAGGTGTTGAGAGATTGGGATTGGCATGTATACATTTATATGTATAAAACAGATAACCAAAAAGAACCTGCTGTATAAAAAATAAAATTAAATTAAAAATTAAAAAAAGTAAAACAGAAAAAATATTCTTCCCTTCACATACATGTATTTATATGAATAAATTATTTCCATGCATATATCTGTAAATACAGAGGAGGAGAATAAAATCTACCTTGAACCAAAAACGAAAAAAAGAAAAAGAAAAACAGAACCCACCAGTTACACAGAGGAAAACCCTATCAGGTCACTTGCTCCAGTTGTAAACAATTCTGAAGTTGGTCAGTGGTGGGGAATCATCTCCCATTCAGCCAGCAGGCCCCACGCAACAAGCGTCCTCATTGCAAAGCTGGGGGACCATGCCGAGGCATCTGTGAGTAAACGTGGGCCGAGCCCCAGGCCAGCTGCTGCTGAAATGTTCCCACCCTTCCCAGGTAAAACACCTGAATATGTACAAGGACTTGAAAGCCTAGAGGAAGGGCCATGGAGCCACACGAGCGACAGCATGCCGGCCGACTTGATGCCTGCAGGCCAGCCAGGATGGTCCTGGCCCTGGGTGCTCTTCTGGAAGCTTTCCATTTCCCTGCCTGAGATACCCCTCCTGTCCTGGCCCCCACTGCTTTCTTCCTTCCTCACCTCTCCCCAGGAAGAAATTCCAGCGGCAGGTATGGGTGACACATCCTCTTCCTTAGCAGGTGGCATCTTGGCAACTGCTGCAGAAAGTCCAGCAGAGCCCCACTCACACTGGACCACCCACAAAGCCGTGGCCTCTCACTCCCTCCCACCAGCCCAGCCCCGAGACTGTTGACAGGGCAGAGAAAATGGCGTCAGGCACAGCTGCAGGGGCTCTTGCTGCCTGGAGCGGTGTTTATATCGATCTCAACCCAGGCACACCTGGGGAGGTCTGGCCGGCACGGTCAGGCTGCCCAGGTCAGCCAATCATCACCCCTCAGGGTCTCACAGTTGCAGAAAATGGAACTTGCTGAATCGGCCAGGTCCAAGGAACAGGTGTGGGCTCTTGAGAGTCAGGATAGACAAGGGGCTGTAGTTCTGGCTTGTTTTCTAATCATTTTATCTGGCCCATGAGTGGGAGACAACTTCAAGAAAACCCTCTCCTAATGAGAGGATCCCAGGAGTCAGGGAGAGGAGGGGAGGGTGGTGGGTGGAGACAGAGGCCTGGTGCCCCGGGTGCAGTGGAAGTCTCTGGAAGACCAGGTGGAGGGAGGCCGCACAGAGTGATCCCCAAGATCACAGACCTTTTGGAGCTGCTGTTTGTTAGTTCAAGTACTGCTCTGAGATGCTCTGTGTCAGATCTGAGCGACAGGTGAGGTGGGAGTGCTTTGCAATGTGCGCTATGTGCACGGTTCCTGTTTGCCCAGACTTGCCACGGAACATGCAAGGGTAGCTCTGTATCCTGGTAGGGACGTGACAACGAGAGCCCCATGGGCTGCAGGTGACCTGCCCAGGGAACACCATATCCTGGGAGGGGCCTGAACACGAGGGCCCTGTGGGCTGTGGTGGGGGTGGGGTACCTGCCTGGGTGAGCTCCATATCCTGGGATTGGCCTGACTTTGAGAGCCCCATGGGCTGCAGCAGTCAAGGTAACGGACGTCAGGAGAGTCAGTGAAGCCACCGAGGATATACCTCCAGTAGTTCCTAAATCCTATACCCTGCTGGTTATTCTACCAACGACCAGGACTTGGTATTCTGTATTAGTCTTCAATGATGCCTTCTTTTACACTTTTTTCACATGGCCCTTTTGACGGGGGGCAGTGAGACTTCATTGTAGTGCAGATTTCCTTTAAACACTTGCTTGGTTGGCCAAAAAGTGCGTATGCGTTTTTTCCTGAATATATTCAGGAAAAAAATCATATGCTCTTTTTGGCCAAGTGCATCATTGTCGACATTCTGCCTCTTTTCCTATGCTTTAAGTGCAATTCCAGTTTACCCCCTGAAATCGTTTTCCTGAAATTCTGCACCGCTTTAAAGCCCTCTTCACAGACTTACTTGAATATATTTTGGACGATAGCTATCATTCATAACTCTGCAGCTTTGTGAATTAGAGTGCCCTTGAGCTCTTTTCTTCAACTCGCTTTCTTGTGAGCTGCCCGCAAAACCGCAGGATTGCTTCAGGCCCTAATCTGTTTCCGGCAGGGCACGCTGAGCCTTTGGTTAATTCCTCTTCCTGGTGGGAAATAAGCGTTCCATTTGCCCGTGGAGACACCTACAGCTAGTCTCTCATTGGATCTCCAAATTCCTGTTCATGTTGCGCAGAAATTGCAAAGTGTGCCAAACACGAGGTTAAAGGCACTGACTCTCCAAGTGGGGAGAGTGTTAGTAAAGCGTCTGGACTGGTGAACCCGAGTACCAGGGGACGAAAACTGAGATGCATTTGAAAACGTTTCCCAATGACACGGAGGAACGTACTCTGGGTTTCCCATGCATGTTTTAGCTGAAGGAAGAATCCCTTAAACCTGGAGAGTTCGGACCCATGGAATGGGTACCATGCAGTATGACTTCAAAGGGTCTGCATTTGCTCATCGAACCTCACCAATGCCATCAGCCCGAAGTGTCCAGCCTTATGTCTCAACCTAACCCTTACCCGAAGCCTTACCCTTATCCGTCCCCTAATCATAGGCTAACACTAACCCGTATCCTAACACGTACGCTCATCTTAAACCGTTGTCGTACCCTAACCTGTACCCTAAACAGTCCCCGTCCCCAAACCCTAACAAACCCTAACCCTAACTCTTACCCAAAGCCTTACCCTAAACCGTCCCCTAATTGTAACACGTACGCTAACACTAACCTGTACCCTAACATGTACTCTCAACCTAAACCGTGGTCGTACCCTAAGCTGTACCATAAAACGTCCCCATCCAGTAACCGTAAACCTAACCCTAACCCTAATGATAACCCTTACCCGAAACCTTACCCTAACCCGTCCCCTAATCCTAAACCGTACGCTAACACTAACCCGTAACCTAACATGTATGCTCACCCTAAACCGTTTTTGTACCCTAACCTGTACCCTAAACCATCCGTGTCCCAGTCCCCTAACCCAAACCCTAACCCTAATCCTTACCCGAAGCCTTACCCTAACCCTTCCTTTAATCCTAACCCGTACGCTAACACTAACCCATACCCTAAAACGTACGCTCACCCTAAACCGTTGTCGTACCCTAACCTGTAACCTAAACCGTCCCCGTCCCCTAACCCTAACCCTACCCTTAACCCTTACCCGAAGCCTTACACTAACCCGTCCCCTAATCCTAACCCGTGCGCTAACACTAACCCGTACCCTAACATGTACGCTCACCCTAAACCATTGGCAAATCCTAACCTGTACTCTAAATTGTCCCCGACCCCGTCCCCTAATCCTAACCCTGACCCTTACTCGAAGCCTTACCCTAACACGTCTCCTAATCCTAATCCGTACGCTAACACTAACCCATACCCTAACACGTATGCTCAACCTAAACCGTTGTCGTACCCTAACCGGAAACCTAAACCATCCCAGTCCCCTAACCGTAACCCTAACCCTAACCCTAACCCTAACACTAACCCTTACCCGAAGCCTTACCCTCACCCGTCCCCTAATCCTAACCCGTACGCTAACACTAACCCATACCCTAACACGTATGCTCACCCTAATCCTTTGTCATACCCTAACCTGTACCCTAAACAGTCCCCGTCCCCTTCCCCTAAACCTATCCCGAACCCTAACCCTAACCGTTACCCGAAGCCTTACTCTAATCCGTCCCTTAATCCTAACCCGTACACTAACACTGACCAATACCCTAACACGTACCCTCACCCTAAACCGTTGTCGTACCCTAACCTGTAACCTAAACCGCCACGTCCCCTAACCCTAACCCTAGCCCTAACCTTAACCCTTACCCGAAGCCTTACACTAACCCGTTCCCTAACCCTAACCCATGCGCTAACACTAACCCGTACCCCAACACGTACGCTCACCCTAAACCGTTGGTGAACCCTAACCTGTACCCTAAACCGTCCCTGGCCCTGTCCCCTAACCCTAACCCTTACCCGAAATGTTACGCTAACCCGTCCCCTAATCCTAACCCGTATGCTAACACTACCCCGTACCCTAACACATACGCTGACCCTAAAACATTGTTATACCCTAACCTGTACCCTAAACCGTCCCCGTCCCTTAACCGTAATCCTAAACCTTACCCGAAGCTTTACCCTAACCCGTCCCCTAATCCTAAACCGTACCCTAACACTAACCCGTACCCTAACACGTACGCTCACCCTAAACCGTTGTCGTACCGTAACCTTTACCCTAAACCACCCCCGTCCCAGTCCCCTAACCCTAACCCTAACCCTAACCCTAACCCTAAACCTTACCCGAAGCCTTACCCTAACCCGTCCAGTAATCCTAACACTTACGCTAACACTAACCAGTACCTAACAGGTACGCTCACCCTAAACTGTTGTCGTACTCTAAACTCTACCCTAAACCGTCCCGGTCCCCTAACCATAACCCTAACCCTAACCCCAAACCTTACCCGAAGCCTTACCCTAACCTGACCCCTAATCCTAACCCGTATGCTAACACTAACCCATACCCTAACACGTACGTTCACCCTAAACCGTTGTCGTACCCTAACCTGTACCCTAAACCATCCCCGTCCCCTAACCCTAACCGTAACCCTTACCCTAACCCTTACCAGAAGCCTTACCCTAACCCGTCCCCTAATCCTAACCCGTACGCTAACACTAACCTGTACACTAACATGTACTCTCACCCTAAACCGTGGTCGTACCCTAACCTGTACCCTAAACCATCCCATCCCGTAACCCTAACCCTAACCCTAACCCTAACGCTAACCCTTACCCGAAACCTTACCCTAACCCGTCCCTTAATGCTAACCCGTACGTTAACACTAACCCGTACCCTAACACGTACGCTCAACCTAAACCGTTGTTGTACCCTAACCTGTACCCTAAACCATCCGTGTCCCAGTCCCCTAACCCTAACACTAACCCTAATCCTTACCCGAAGCCTTACTCTATCCCTTCCCTTAATCCTAACCCGTACTCTAAATTTAACCCATACCCTAAAACGTACGTTCACACTAAACCATTGTCGTACCCTAACCTGTAAGGTAAACCGTCCCCGTCCCCAAACCCTAACCCTAACCCTAACCCTAACCCTTACCCGAAGCCTTACTCTCACCCGTCCCCTAATCCTAACCCGTACGCTAACACTAACCCGTACCCTAACACGTACGCTCACCCTAATCCGTTGTCATACCCTAACCTGTACCTTAAACCGTCCCCGTCCCTGTCCCCTAAACCTAACCCTAACCCTAACCCTAACCGTTACCCTAAGGCTTACTCTAATCCGTCCCTTAATTCTAACCCATACACTAACACTGACCCATACCCTAACACGTACCCTCACCCTAAACCGTTGTCGTACCCTAACCTGTAACCTAAACAGTCCCCGTCCACTAAACCTAAACCTAACCCTAAACCTAACCCTTACCCGAAGCCTTACCGTAACCCGTCCCCTAATCCTAACCCGTGCGCTAACACTAACCCGTACCCTAACACGTACAAGCACCCTAAACCGTTGGCGAACCCTAACCTGTACCCTAAACTGTCCCTGTCCCCGTCCCCTAACCGTAACCCCAACCCTTACCCGAAACGTTACCCTAACCCGTCCCCTAATCCTAACCCATACGCTAACACTAACCCGTACCCTAACACATACGCTCACCCTAAAACGTTGTCGTACCCTAACCTGTACCCTAAACCGTCCCCGTCCCTTAACCCTAACCCTAACCCTTACCCGAAACTTTAACCTAACCCGTCCCCTAATCCTAACCCGTATGCTAACACTAACCCATACCCTAACACGTACGCTCACCCTAAACCGTTGTCGTACCCTAACCTGTAACCTAAACCATCCCCGTCCCCTAACCCTAACCCAAACCATTACCCTAACCCTAACCCTAACAATTACTCGAAGCCTTACCCTAAACTGTCCCGAAATCCTAACCCGTACTCTAACACTAACCCGTACCCTAATACGTACACTCAACCTAAACCTTTGTCTTATCCTAACCTGTACCCTAAACCATCCCCGTCCCCGTCCCCTAACCCTAACCCTAACCCTAACCCTTACCCGAAGACTTACCCTAACCCGTCCCCTAATCCTAACACTTACGCTAACACTAACCCGTACCCTAACACGTACGCTCACCCTAAACAATTGTCGTACCCTACCCTGTATGCTAAACCATCCCTGTCCCCTAACCCTAACCCTAACCATAACCCTAACCCTAACCCTAACCCTTACCCGAAACCTTACATTAACCTGTCACATAATCCTAACCCGTACGCTAACACTAACAAATACCCTAACACGTACGTTCACCCTAAACCGTTGTCGTACCCTAAACTGTAACGTAAACCATCCCCGTCCCCTAACCCTAATCCTAACCCTAAGTCTAACCCTAACACTTACTCGAAGCCTTACCCTAACCCATCCCCTAATCCTAACCCGTACGCTAACACTAACCCGCACCCTAACACGTACGCTCACGCTAAACCGTTGTCGTACACTAACCTGTTACCTAAATCATCCCTGTCCCGTAACCCTAACCATAACCCTAACCCTAACCCTTATCTGAAGCCTTACACTAACCCGTCCCCTAATCCTAACCCGTACGCTAACACTAACCCGCACCCTAAAACGTACGCTCATGCTAAACCGTTGTCGTACACTAACCTGTTACCTAAATCATCCCCGTCCCCTAAACCTAACCCTAACCCTAACCCTTATCCGAAGCCTTACACTAATCCGTCCCCTAATCCTAACCCGTACGCTAACACTAACCAATACCCTAACACGTACGCTCACCCTAAACCGTTGCCGTACACTAACCTGTAGCCCAAACCTTCCCCGTCCCCTAACACTATCCCTAACCCTAACTCTTACACTAATCCTTACCCAAAGCCTTACCCTAACCTGTCCCCTAATCCTAACCCGTACGCTAACACTAACACGTACCGTAACACGTACGATCACCCTAAACATTTGTCGTACCCTAACGTGTACCCTTAAACGTCCCCGTGCCCTAACCCTAACCCTAACCCTAACCCAAAACCTAACCCTAAACCTTACTCGATGCCTTACTCTAACACTTCCCTTAATCCTAAACCATACGCTAACACTAACCCATACCCTAAAATGTACGCTCACCCTAAACCGTTGTTGTACCCTAACCTGTAATCTAAACCGTCCCCTAACCCTAACCCTAAACCTAACCCTTACACGAAGCCTTACCCTAACCCGTCCCCTAATCCTAACCCGTACGCTAACACTAACACGTACCCTAACACGTACGCTCACCCTAAACCATTGTCGTACACTAACCTGTACCCTAAACCGTCCTCATCCCCTAACCCTAAACCTAACCCTAACCCTAACCCTAACCCTTACCCGAAGCCTTATCCTAACCCGTCTCCTATTCCTAACCCGTACGCTAACACTAACCCGTACCCTAATACGTACGCTCACCATAAACCATTGTCTTACACTAACCTGTACCCTAAACCATCCCCGTCCCCTAACCCTAACCCTAACCCTAACCCTAACACTTACCCGAAGCACTACCCTAACCTGTCCCCTAATCCTAACCCGTACGCTAACCCTAACCCGTATCCTAACACGTAAGCTCACCCTAAAACCTTGTCGTACACTAACCTGTACCCTAAACCGTGTCCGTCCCCTAACCCTAACCCTAACCCTAACCCTTACCCGAAGCATTACCCTAACCCGTCTCCTAATCCTAAATCGTACGCTAACACTAACCCGTAACGTAACACGTACGCTCACCCTAAACTGTTGTCGTACGCTAAGCTGTACCCTAAACGGTCCCCGTCCCCTAACCCTAAACTTAACATGAACCCTAACCCTAACCCTAACACTTACCCGAAACCTTACCCTAACCCGTCCCCAATCCTAACCCGTACGCTAAAACTAATCCATACCCTAACATGTACGCTCACCTGAAAACGTTGTCGTACCCTAACCTGTACCCTAAACCGTCCCCGTTCCTTACCCCAACCCTAACCCAACCTTAACCCTAACCCTTACCCGAAGCCTTACCCTAACCCGTCCCCTAATCCTAACCTGTACGCTAACACTAACCCATACCCTAACAGGTACGCTAACCCTCAACAATTTTCGTACCCTAACCTGTACCCTAAACTGTCCCCGTACCCTAACCCTAACCCTAACCCTAACCCAAACCGTAAACCTTACCCGAAGCCTTACCATAAACCGTCCCCTAATGTTAACACGTACGCTAACACTAACTTGTACCCTAATACGTACGCTCATCCTAAACCATTGTCGTGCACAAACCTGTACCCTAAATCATCCCCATCCCCTAACCTTAACCCTAACCCTAACCCTTAAATGAAGGCTTACCCTAACCCGTCCCCTAATCCTAACCAGTACGATAACACTAACCCATACCCTAACACGTACGCTCACCCTACACTGTTGGCGTACCCTAATCTGTAGCCTAAACCATCCCCGTCCCCTAACCATAACCCTAACCCTAACCCTAACCCTTAAACGAAGGCTTACCTTAATCCGTCCCCTAATCCTAACCCGTACACTAACCCTAACCCGTACCCTAACACGTACGCTCACCCTAAACAGTTGTCGTACCCTAACCTGTACCCTAAACCTTCCCCATCACCTAACCCAAACCCTAGTCCTAACCCTAACCCTAACCCTTACCCGAAGCCTGACCCTAAACCGTCCCCTAATAGTAACCCGTACGCTAACACTAACCTGTACCCTAACACGTACGCTCACCCTAAACCGTTTTCGTACTCTACCCTTTATGCTAAACCATCACCGTCCCCTAACGCTAACCCTAGCCCTAACCCTAACCCTTACCCGAACCCTTATATTAATCCGTCACATAATCCTAACCCGTACGCTAACACTAACACGTACCCTAACACGTACGTTCACCCTAAACCATTGTACACTAAACTGTACCATAAACCATCCCCGTACCCTAACCCTAATCCTAACCCTAACCCTAACCCAAACCCTTATCCGAAGCCTTACCCTAACCCGTCCCCTAATCCTGACCCGTAAGCTGACACTAACCCATACCCTAACACATACACTTACCCTAAACCTTTGTCGTACCCTAATCTGTACCCTTAACTGTCCCCTAACCCTAAGCCTAACACTTACCCGAACCCTTAAACAAAACGGTCCCCTAATCCTGACCCGTACGCTAACATGTACGCTCACGCTAAACCGTTGTCGTACCCTAACCTGTCACCTAAACCGTCCCCATACCCTAACCTTAACCATAACCATAAACCTAAACCTAACACTTAACCGAAGCCTTACCCTAACCCGTTCCTTAATCCTAACCCGTACGCTAACACTAACACATACCCTAAAACCTACGCTCACCCTAAACCGCTGTCGTACCCTAACCTGTACCCTAAACCGTCCCCTAACCCTAACCCTTACTCGAAGCCTTACCCTAACCCGTCCCCTAATCCTAACCCGTACGGTAACACTAACCCGTACCCTAATATGTACGCTCAGCCTAAACCATTTTCGTACACTAACCTGTACCCTAAACCAAACCCGTCCCCTAACCCTAACCCTAACCCTAACCCTAACCCTAAACCTTACCCGAATCCTTACCCTAACCCGTCCCCTAATCCTAACCCGTACGCTAAAAGTAACCCGTACCCTAATACGTACGCTCAGCCTAAACCATTGTTGTACACTAACCTGTACCCTAAACCGTTCCCGTACCCTAACCCTAACACTAACCCTAACCCTAACCCTAACCCTAATCCTAACACTGAAATGAAGGCTTACCCTAACCCGTCCCCTAATCCTAACCCATACACTAACCCTAACCCGTACCCTAACACGTACATTCACCCTAAACCGTTGTCGTACCCTAACCTGTACCCTAAACCGTCCCCGTCCCCTAACCCTAACTCTAACCCTAACCCTAACCGTAACACTTACCCGAAGCCTTAAACAAACCTGTCCCCTAATCCTGACCCGTACGCTAACACTCAAATATACCCTAACATGTATGCTCACGCTAAACCGTTGTCGTACCCTAACCTGTAACCTAAACCGTCCCTGTCCCCTAACCCTAACCCTAACCCTTATCCGAATCCTTACCATGACCCGTCCCCTATTCCTAACCCATACGCTAACACTAACCCGTAACCTAACATGTACGCTCACCCTGAACCGTGGACGTACGCTAACCTGTATCCCAAACCGTCCCCCTCCCGTAACACTAACCATAACCCTAACCCTAAAACTAACCCTTACCCAAAGCCTTACCCTAACCCGTCCCATAATCCTGACCCGTACGCTAACACTAACACGTACCCTAACATGTACGCTCACCCTAAACCGTTGTCGTACCCTAACCTGTACCCTAATCCGTCCCCGTCGCCTAACCATAAACCTAATTCTTACCCGAAGCCTTACCCTAACATGTCCCCAATCCTAAACCGTACGCTAACACTAAACCCTACCCTAACACATACGCTCACCCTAAACCGCTGTCGTACCCTAAACTGTACCCTATACCGTCTCCAACCCCTAACCTTAACCCTAACCCTAACCCTAACCCTTACCCGAAGCCTTACCCTAACCTGTCCCCTAATCCTAACTCGTACGCTAACACTAACCCATACCCTAACATGTACGCTCACACTAAACCGTTGTCATACCCTAACCTGTACCCTAAACCGTCCCCTAACCCTAACCCTAACACTAACCCTAACCCTAACCCTCACCCGAAGCCTTCCCCTAACCCGTCCCCTAATCTAACCCGTACGCTAACACTAACCCGTACCCTAACACGTACGCTCACCCTAAACCATTGTCGTACCCTAACCTGTACCCTAAACCATCCCCATCCCCTAACCCTAACCCTAACCCTAACTCTAACCCTAACCCTAAGACTTACACGAAGCCTTAACCTAACACGAACCCTAATCCTGACCCGTACGGTAACACTAAACCTTACCCTAACACGTACGCTCACGCTAAACCATTGTCGTACCCTAACCTTTAACCTAAACCATCCCCGTCCACTAACCCTAACCTTAAACCTAACCCTAACACTTATTCGAAGCTTTACCCTAACCCGTCGCCTAATCCTAAACCGTAGGCTAACACTAACCCGTACCCTAACACGTACACTCACCCTAAACCGTTGTCATACCCTAACCTGTACCCTAAATCATCCCCGTCCCCTAACCGTCACCCTAACCCTAACGCTAACCCTTACCCGAAGCCTTATCCTAAACCGTCCCCTAATCCTAACCCGTACTCTAACACTAAACCATACCCTAACAAGTACGCTCACCCTAAACCATTGTCGTACCCTAACCTGTAGCCCAAACTGTCCCCGTCTCCTAACACTGAACCTATCCCTAATCCTAACACTAAAACTTACCCGAAACCTTACCCTAATCCGTCCCCTAATCCTAACCCGTACGCTAACACTAACACATACCTTAACATGTACGGTCACCCTAAATCGTTGTCGTACCCTAACCTGTACCCTAAACAGTCCCCGTCCCCTAACCCTAACCCTAACTCGTACCAGAAGCCTTACACTAATATGTCCCCTAATCCTAAACCGTACGCTAACACTAAACCGTACCCTACCACGTACACTCACCCTAAACCGTTGTCGTGCCCTAAACTGTACCCTATACCGTACCTGTCCCCTAACTCTAACCCTAACCCTAACCCTAAACCTAACGGTTACCCGAAGCCTTACCCTAACCCGTCCCCTAATCCTAACCCAGACGCTAACACTAACACATACCCTAAAATGTACGCTCACACTAAACAGTTGTCGTACCCTAAACTGTACCCTAAATTGACCCCTAAACCTAACCCAAACCCTAACCCTAACCCTAACCCTAACCTGAAGCCTTTCCCTAACCCGTCCCCTAATCCTAACCCGTACGCTAACAGTAACCCTTACCCTAACACGTACGCTCACCCTAAAACGTGGTCATACTCTAAACTGTACCCTAAACCGTCCCCGTTCCCTAACGCTAACCCTAACCCTAACCCTAACACTTACCCGAAGCCTTACCCTCACCCGTCCCCTAATCCTAACCCGAACGCTAACACTAAACCGTACCCTAACACGTACGCTCACCCTAAACCGTTGTCGTACCCTAACCTGTACCCTAAACCGTCCCCGTCCCCTAACCCTAACCCTAACCCTAACCCTAACCCTAACCCTTACCCGAAGCCTTACACTCACCCGTCCCCTAATCCTAACCGGTACGCTAACACTAAACCGTACCCTAACACGTACGTTCAACCTAAACCGTTGTCGAACCCTAACCTGTACCCTAAATCGTCCCCGTCCCCTAACCCTAACCCTAACCCTAACGCTAACCCTCACCCTTACCGGAAGCCTTACCCTCACCCGTCCCCTAATCCTAACCCGTACGCTAACACTAACCCCTACCCTAACACGTACGCTCACCCTAAACCGTTGTCGTTCCCTAACCTGTACCCTAAACCGTCCCCGTCGCCTAACCCTCACCCTAACCCTAACCCTAACCCGAACCCTTACCCGAAGCCTTACCCTCACCCGTCCCCTAAACCTAACCCGTACGCTAACACTAACCCATACCCTAACACGTACGCTCCCCTAAACCGTTGTCGTACACTAACATGTACCCTAAACCGTCCCCGTCCCCTAACCCTAACCCTAACCCTAACCCTAACCCTAAGCCTTACCCGAAGCCTTACACTCACCCGTCCCCTAATCCTAAACCGTACGCTGACACTAACCCGTACCCTAAAACGTACGCTCACCATAAACCGTTGTCGTAACCTAACCTGTACCCTAAACCGTCCCCGTGCCCATCCCCTAACCCTAACCCTAACCCTTACCCGAAGCCTTACCCTCACACGTCCCCTAATCCTAACCCGTACACTAACACTAACCCATACCCTAACATGTACGCTCACACTAAACCGTTGTCGTACCCTAACCTGTACCCTAAACCGTACCCTAACCCTAACCCTAACCCTAACCCTATCCCTAACCCTTACCCGAAGCCTTACCCTCACCCGTCCCGTAATCCTAACCCGTACGCTAACACTAACCCGTACCCTAACACGTAGGCTCAACCTAAACCGTTGTCGTACCCTAACCTGTACCCTAAACCGTCCCCGTCCCCTAACCCTAACCCTAACCCTAACCCTAACCCTTACCGGAAGCCTTACACTCACCCGTCCCCTAATCCTAACCCGTACGCTAACACTAACCCGTACCCTAACACGTACGCTCACCCTAAACCGTTGTCGTACGCTAACCTGTACCCTAAAACGTCCCCGTCCCCGAACCCTAACCCTAACCCTCACCCTAACCCTTACCCGAAGCCTTACCCTCACCCGTCCCCTAATCCTAACCCGTACGCTAACACTAACCCGTACCCTAACACGTACGCTCACCCTAAACCGTTGTCGTACCCTAACCTGTACCCTAAACGGTCCCCGTCCCCTAACCCTAACCCTAACCCTAACCCTAAGCCTAACCCTAACCCTTACCCGAAGCCTTACCCTCACCCGTCCCCTAATCCTAACCCGTACGCTAACACTAACCCGTACCCTATCACGTAGGCTCACCCTAAACCATTGTCGTACCCTAAACTGTACCCTAAACCGTCCCCGTCCCCTAACCCTAACCCTAACCCTAACACTAACCCTTACCCCAAGCCTTACCCTCACCCGTCCCCTAATCCTAACCCGTACACTAACACTAACACGTACCTTAACACGTACACTCACCCTAAACCGTTGTCGTACCCTAACCTGTACGCTAAACCGTCCCCGTCGCCTAACCCTAACCCTAACCCTAACCCTAACCCGAACCCTTACCTGAAACCTTACCCTCACCCGTCCCCTAATCCTAACCCGTACGCTAAACCTAACCCGTACCCTAACAGGTACGCTCAACCTAAACCGTTGTCGTACCCTAACCTGTACCCTAAACCGTCCCCGTCCCCTAACACTAACCCTAACCCTAACCCTAACCCTTACCCGAAGCCTTAACCTCACCCTTCCCCTAATCCTAACCCGTACGCTAACACTAACCCGTACCCTAACACGTACGCTCCACTAAACCGTTGTCGTACCCTAACGTGTACCCAAAACCGTCCCCGTCCCCTAAACCTAACCCTAAACCTAACCCTAACCCTTACCCGAAGCCTTACCCTCACCCGTCCCATAATCCTAACCCGTACGCTAACACTAACCCGTACCCTAACACGTACGCTCACCATAAACCGTTGTCGTACCCTAACCTGTACCCTAAACCGTCCCCGTGCCCGTCCCCTAAACCTAACCCTAACCCTAACCCTAACCCTTACCCGAAGCCTTACCCTCACCCGTCCCCTAATCCTAACCCGTACGCTAACACTAACCCGTACCCTAACACGTACGCTCACCCTAAACCGTTGTCGTACCCTAAACTGTACCCTAAACCGTCCCCGTCCCCTAACCCTAACCCAACCCTAACCCTAACCCTAACCCTTACCCGAAGCCTTACCCTCACCCGTCCCCTAATCCTAACCCGTACGCTAACAATAACCCGTACCCTAACACGTACGCTCACCCTAAACCGTTGTCGTACTCTAACCTGTACCCTAAACCGTCCCCGTCCCCGTCCCCTAACCCTAACCCTAACCCTAACCCTAACCCTTACCCGAAGCCTTACCCTCACCCGTCCCCTAATCCTAACCCGTACGCTAACACTAACCCGTACCCTAACACGTACGCTCACCCTAAACCGTTGTCGTACCCTAACCTGTACCCTAAACTGTCCCCGTGCCCGTCCCCTAACCCTAAACCTAACCCTAACCCTAACCCTTACCCGAAGCCTTACCCTCACCCGTCCCGTAATCCTAACCCGTACGCTAACACTAAACCTTACCCTAACACGTACGCTCACCCTAAACCTTTGTCGTACCCTAACCTGTACCCTAAACCGTCCCCGTCCTCTAACCCTAACCCTAACCCTAATCCTAACCCTAAACCTTACCCGAAGCCTTACCCTCACACGTCCCCTAATCCTAAACCGTACGCTAACATTAACCCGTACCCTAACACGTACGCTCACCCTAAACCGTTGTCGTACACTAACCTGTACCCTAAACCGTCCCCGTCCCCTAACCCTAACCCTAACCCTAACCCTAACCCTTACCCGAAGCCTTACCCTCACCCGTCCCATAATACTAACCCGTACGCTAACACTAACCAATACCGTAAAACGTACGCTCAGCCTAAACTGTTGTCGTACGCTAACCTGTACCCTAAACCGTCCCCGTCCCCTAACCCTAACCCTAACCCTAACCCTTACCCGAAGCCTTACCCTCACCCGTCCCCTAATCCTAACCCGTACGCTAACACTAACCCGTAACCTAACAGGTACGCTCACCCTAAACCGTTGTCGTACACTAACCTGTACCCTAAACCGTCCCCGTCCCCTAACCCTAACCCTAACCCTAACCCTAACCCTAACCCTTCCCCGAAGCCTTACCCTCACCCGTCCCCTAATCCTAACCCGTACGCTAACACTAACCCGTACCCTAACACGTACGCTCACCCTAAATCGTTGATGTACCCTAACCTGTACCCTAAACCGTCCCCGTCCCCTAACCCTAACCCTAACCCTAACCCTAACCCTAACCCTTACCCGAAGCCTTACACTCACCCGTCCCCTAATCCTTACCCGTACACTAACACTAACCCGTACCCTAACACGTACGCTCACCCTAAACCGTTGTCGTACCCTAACCTGTACCCTAAACCGTCCCCGTCCCCTAACCCTAACCCTAACCCTAACCCTAACCCTAACCCTTACCCGAAGCCTTACCCTCACCCGTCCCATAATCCTAACCCGTACGCTAACACTAACCCGTACCCTAAAACATACGCTCACCCTAAACCGTTGTCGTACCCTAACCTGTACCCTAAACCATCCCCGTCCCCGTCCCCTAACCCTAACCCTAACCCTAACCCTAACCCTTACCCGAAGCCTTACCCTCACCCGTCCCCTAATCCTAACCCGTACGCTAACACTAAACCATACGTTAACATTTACGCTCACCCTAAACCGTTGTCGTACCCTAAACTGTACCCTAAACCGTCCCCGTCCCCGTCCCCTAACCATAAACTTAACCCTAACCCTAACCCTTACTCGAAGCTTTACACTCACCCGTCCCCTAATCCTAACCCGTACGCTAACAATAACCCGTACCCTAACACGTACGCTCACCCTAAACCGTTGTCGTACACTAACCTGTACCCTAAACCGTCCCCGTCCCCTAACCCTAACCCTAACCTTAACCCTAACCCTTACCGGAAGCCTTACACTCACCCGTCCCCTAATCCTAAACCGTACGCTAACACTAACCCGTACCCTAACACGTACGCTCACCCTAAACCGTTGTCGTACGCTAACCTGTACCCTAAACCGTCCCCGTCCCCAAACCCTAACCCTAACCCTAACCCTAACCCTAACCCTTACCCGAAGCCTTACCCTCACCCGTCCCCTAATCCTAACCCGTACGCTAACACTAACCCGTACCCTAACACGTACGCTCACCCTAAACCGTTGTCGTACCCTAACCTGTACCCTAAACCGTCCCCGTCCCTAACCCTAACCCTAACCCTAACCCTAACCCTAACCCTAACCCTTACCCGAAGCCTTACCCTCACCCGTCCCCTAATCCTAACCCGTACGCTAACACTAACCCGTACCCTAACACGTACGCTCACCCTAAACCGTTGTCGTACCCTAACCTGTACCCTAAACCGTTCCCGTGCCCGTCCCCTAACCCTAAACCTAACCCTAACCCTAACCCTTACCGGAAGCCTTACCCTCACCCGTCCCCTAATCCTATCCCGTACGCTAACACTAACCCGTACCCTAACACGTACGCTCACCCTAAAACTTTGTCGTACCCTAACCTGCACCCTAAACCGTCCCCGTCCTCTAACCCTAACCCTAACCCTAACCCTAACCCTAACCCTTACCCGAAGCCTTACACTCACCCGTCCCCTAATCCTAACCCGTACGCTAACACTAACCCGTACCCTAACATGTACGCTCACCCTAAACCTTTGTCGTACCCTAACCTGTACCCTAAACCGTCCCCGTCCCCTAACCCTAACCCTAACCCTAACCCTAACACTTACCGGAAGCCTTACACTCATCCGTCCCCTAATCCTAACACGTACGCTAACACTAACCCGTACCCTAACACGTACGCTCACCCTAAACCGTTGTCGTACGCTAACCTGTACCCTAAAACGTCCCCGTCCCCGAACCCTAACCCTAACCCTAACCCTAACCCTTACCCGAAGACTTACCCTCACCCGTCCCCTATTCCTAACCCGTACGCTAACACTAACCCGTACCCTAACACGTACGCTCACCCTAAACCTTTGTCGTACCCTAACCTGTACCCTAAACCTTCCCGGTCCTCTAACACTAACCCTAACCCTAACCCTAACCCTAACCCTTACCCGAAGCCTTACCCTCACCCGTCCCCTAATCCTAAACCGTACGCTTACACTAACCCGTACCCTAACACGTACGCTCACCCTAAACCGTTGTCGTACCCTAACCTGTACCCTAAACCGTCCCCGTCCCCGTCCCCTAACCCTAACCCTAACCCTAACCCTAAACCTTACCCGAAGCCTTACCCTCACCCTTTCCATAATCCTAACCCGTACGCTAACACTAACCCGTACCGTAAAACGTACGCTCAGCCTAAACTGTTGTCGTACCCTAACCTGTACCCTAAACCGTCCCCGTCCCCTAACCCTAACCCTAACCCTAACCCTAACCCTAACCCTTACCCGAAGCCTTACCCTCACCCGTCCCCTAATCCTAACCCGTACGCTAACACTAACCCGTACCCTAACACGTACGCTCACCCTAAACCGTTGACGTACCCTAACCTGTACCCTAAACCGTCCCCGTCCCCGTCCCCTAACACTAAACCTAACCCTAACCCTTACCCGAAGCCTTACCCTCACCCGTCCCCTAATCCTAACCCGTACGCTAACACTAACCCGTACCCTAACACGTACGCTCACCCTAAACCGTTGTCGTACCCTAACCTGTACCCTAAACCGTCCCCGTCCCCTAACCCTAACCCTAACCCTAACCCTAACCCTAACCCTTACCCGAAGCCTTACCCTCACCCGTCCCCTAATCCTAACCCGTACGCTAACACTAACCCGTACCCTAACACGTACGCTCCCCTAAACCGTTGTCGTACCCTAACCTGTACCCTAACCCGTCCCCATCCCCTAACCCTAACCCTAACCCTAACCCTAACCCTTACCCGAAGCCTTACCCTAACCCGTCCCCTAATCCTAACCCGTACCCTAACACTAACCCGTACCATAACACGTACGCTCACCCTAAACCGTTGACGTACCCTAAACTGTACCCTAAACCATTCCCGTCCCCGTCCCCTAACCCTAACCCTAAACCTTACCCTCACCCGTCCCCTAATCCTAACCCGTACGCTAACACTAACCCGTACCCTAACACGTACGCTCACCCTAAACCGTTGTCGTACCCTAACCTGAACCCTAAACCATGCCCGTCCCCTAACCCTAACCCTAACCCAACCCTAACCCTAACCCTTACCCGAAGCCTTACCCTCACCCGTCCCCTAATCCTAACCCGTACGCTAACACTAACCCGTACCCTAACACGTACGCTCACCCTAAACCGTTGTCGTAACCTAACCTGTACCCTAAACCGTCCCCGTCCCCAAACCCTAACCCTAACCCTAACCCTAACCCTAACACTTACCCGAAGCCTTACCCTCACCCGTCCCCTAATCCTAACCCGTACGCTAACACTAACCAGTACCCTAACACGTACGCTCACCCTAAACCGTTGTCGTACCCTAAGCTGCACCCTAAACCGTCCCCGTCCTCTAACCCTAACCCTAACCCTAACCCTAACCCTTACCCGAAGCCTTACACTCACCCGTCCCCTAATCCTAACCCGTACACTAACACTAACCCGTACCCTAACATGTACGCTCACCCTAAACCGTTGTCGTACCCTAACCTGTACCCTAAACCGTCCCCGTCCCCTAACCCTAAACCTAACCCTAACCCTAACCCTTACCCGAAGCCTTACACTCACCCGTCCCCTAATCCTAACCCGTACGCTAACACTAACCCGTACCCTAACACGTACGCTCACCCTAAACCGTTGTCGTACCCTAACCTGTACCCTAAACTGTCCCCGTCCCCTAACCCTAACCCTAACCCTAACCCTTACCGGAAGCCTTACCCTCACCCGTCCCCTAATCCTAACCCGTACGCTAACACTAACCCGTACCCTAACACGTACGCTCACCCTAAACCGTTGTCGTACCCTAACCTGTACCCTAAACCGTCCCCGTCCCCTAACCCTAACCCTAACCCTAACCCTAAGCCTAACCCTAACCCTTACCCGAAGCCTTACCCTCACCCGTCCCCTAATCCTAACCCGTACGCTAACACTAACCCGTACCCTATCACGAAGGCTCACCCTAAACCATTGTCGTACCCTAAACTGTACCCTAAACCGTCCCCGTCCCCGTCCCCTAACCCTAACCCTAACCCTAACCCTAACCCTAACCCTTACCCGAAGCCTTACCCTCACCCGTCCCCTAATCCTAACCCGTACACTAACACTAACACGTACCTTAACACGTACGCTCACCCTAAACCGTTGTCGTACCCTAACCTGTACGCTAAACCGTCCCCGTCACCTAACCCTAACCCTAACCCTAACCCTAACCCGAACCCTTACCTGAAACCTTACCCTCACCCGTCCCCTAATCCTAACCCGTACGCTAAAACTAACCCGTACCCTAACAGGTACGCTCAACCTAAACCGTTGTCGTACCCTAACCTGTACCCTAAACCGTCCCCGTCCCCTAACACTAACCCTAACCCTAACCCTAACCCTTACCCGAAGCCTTAACCTCACCCGTCCCCTAATCCTAACCCGTACGCTAACACTAACCCGTACCCTAACACGTACGCTCCACTAAACCGTTGTCGTACCCTAACCTGTACCCAAAACCGTCCCCGTCCCCTAAACCTAACTCTAACCCTAACCCTAACCCTTACCCGAAGCCTTACCCTCACCCGTCCCCTAATCCTAACCCGTACGCTAACACTAACCCGTACCCTAACACGTACGCTCACCATAAACCGTTGTCGTACCCTAACCTGTACCCTAAACCGTCCCCGTGCCCGTCCCCTAACCCTAACCCTAACCCTAACCCTAACCCTTACCCGAAGCCTTACCCTCACCCGTCCCCTAATCCTAAACCGTACGCTAACACTAACCCGTACCCTAACACGTACGCTCACCCTAAACCGTTGTCGTACCCTAAACTGTACCCTAAACCGTCCCCATCCCCTAACCCTAACCCAACCCTAACCCTAACCCTAACCCTTACCCGAAGCCTTACCCTCACCCGTCCCCTAATCCTAACCCGTACGCTAACAATAACCCGTACCCTAACACGTACGCTCACCCTAAACCGTTGTCGTACTCTTACCTGTACCCTAAACCGTCCCCGTCCCCTAACCCTAACCCTAACCCTAACCCTAACCCTAACCCTTACCCGAAGCCTTACCCTCACCCGTCCCCTAATCCTAACCCGTACGCTAACACTAACCCGTACCCTAACACGTACGCTCACCCTAAACCGTTGTCGTACCCTAACCTGTACCCTAAACTGTCCCCGTGCCCGTCCCCTAACCCTAAACCTAACCCTAACCCTAACCCTTACCCGAAGCCTTACCCTCACCCGTCCCCTATTCCTATCCCGTACGCTAACACTAAACCGTACCCTAACACGTACGCTCACCCTAAACCTTTGTCGTACCCTAACCTGTACCCTAAACCGTCCCCGTCCTCTAACCCTAACCCTAACCCTAACCCTAACCCTAACCCTTACCCGAAGCCTTACCCTCACACGTCCCCTAATCCTAAACCGTACGCTAACATTAACCCGTACCCTAACACGTACGCTCACCCTAAACCGTTGTCGTACACTAACCTGTACCCTAAACCGTCCCCGTCCCCTAACCCTAACCCTAACCCTAACCCTAACCCTTACCCGAAGCCTTACCCTCACCCGTCCCATAATACTAACCCGTACGCTAACACTAACCAATACCGTAAAACGTACGCTCAGCCTAAACTGTTGTCGTACGCTAACCTGTACCCTAAACCGTCCCCGTCCCCTAACCCTAACCCTAACCCTAACCCTAACCCTTACCCGAAGCCTTACCCTCACCCGTCCCCTAATCCTAACCCGTACGCTAACACTAACCCGTACCCTAACACGTACGCTCACCCTAAACCGTTGATGTACCCTAACCTGTACCCTAAACCGTCCCCGTCCCCTAACCCTAACCCTAACCCTAACCCTAACCCTAACCCTAACCCTTACCCGAAGCCTTACACTCACCCGTCCCCTAATCCTTACCCGTACACTAACACTAACCCGTACCCTAACACGTACGCTCACCCTAAACCGTTGTCGTACCCTAACCTGTACCCTAAACCGTCCCCGTCCCCTAACACTAACCCTAACCCTAACCCTAACCCTTACCCGAAGCCTTAACCTCACCCGTCCCCTAATCCTAACCCGTACGCTAACACTAACCCGTACCCTAACACGTACGCTCCACTAAACCGTTGTCGTACCCTAACCTGTACCCAAAACCGTCCCCGTCCCCTAAACCTAACACTAACCCTAACCATAACCCTAACCCTAACCCTTACCCGAAGCCTTACACTCACCCGTCCCCTAATCCTTACCCGTACACTAACACTAACCCGTACCCTAACACGTACGCTCACCCTAAACCGTTGTCGTACCCTAACCTGTACCCTAAACCGTCCCCGTCCCCTAACCCTAACCCTAACCCTAACCCTAACCCTAACCCTTACACGAAGCCTTACCCTCAACCGTCCTTTAATCCTAACCCGTACGCTAACACTAAACCGTACCCTAAAACGTACGCTCACCCTAAACCGTTGTCGTACCCTAAGCTGTACCCTAAACCGTCCCCGTCCCCTAACCCTAACCCTAAACCTAACCCTAACCCTAACCCTTACCCGAAGCCTTACCCTCACCCGTCCCCTAATCCTAACCCGTACGCTAACACTGACCCGTACCCTAACACGTACGCTCACCCTAAACCGTTGTCGTACCCTAACCTGTACCCTAAACAGTCCCCGTCCCCGTCCCCTAAGCCTAAACCTAAACCTAACCCTAACCCTTACCCGAAGCCTTACCCTCTCCCGTCCCCTAATCCTAACCCGTACTCTAACACGTACGCTCACCCTAAACCGTTGTCGTACCCTAACCTGTACCCTAAACCGTCCCGGTCCCCTAACCCTAACCCTAACCCTAACCCTAACCCTAACCCTAACCCTAATCCTTACCCGAAGCCTTACCCTCACCCGTCCCCTAATCCTAACCCGTACGCTAACACTAACCCGTACCCTAACACGTGCGCTCACCCTAAACCGTTGTCGTACCCTAACCTGTACCCTAAACCGTCCCCGTGCCCGTCCCCTAACCCTAAACCGAACCCTAACACTAACCCTTACTCGAAGCCTTACCCTCACCCGTCCCCTAATCCTATCCCGTACGCTAACACTAACCCGTACCCTAACACGTACGCTCACCCTAAACCGTTGTCGTACCCTAACCTGTACCCTAAACCGTCCCCGTCCTCTAACCCTAACCCTAACCCTAACCCTTACCCGAAGCCTTACCCTCACCCGTTCCCTAATCCTAACCCGTACGCTAACTCTAACCCGTACCCTAACACGTACGCTCACCCTAAACCGTTGTCATACCCTAACCTGTACCCTAAACCGTCCCCGTCCCCTAACCCTAACCCTAACCCTAAGCCTAACCCTAACCGTAACCCTTACCCGAAGCCTTACCCTCACCCGTCCCATAATCCTAACCCGTGCGCTAACACTAAACCATACCCTAAAACGTACACTCACCCTAAACCGTTGTCGTACCCTAACCTGTACCCTAAACAGTCCCCGTCCCCTAACCCTAACCCTAAAACTAACCCTAACCCTTACCCGAAGCCTTACCCTCACCCGTCCCCTAATCCTAACCCGTACGCTAACACTAAACCGTACCCTAACACGTACGCTCACCCTAAACCGTTGACGTACCATAACCTGTACCCGAAACCGTCCCCGTCCCCGTCCCCTAACCCTAACCCTAACCCTAACCCTTACCCGAAGCCTTACCCTCACCCGTCCTCTAATCCTAACCCGTACGCTAACACTAACCCGTACCCTAACACGTACGCTCACCCTAAACCGTTGTCGTACCCTAACCTGTACCCTAAACAGTCCCCGTCCCCTAACCCTAACCCTAACCCTAACCCTAACCCTAACCCTAACCCTTACCCGAAGCCTTACCCTAACCCGTCCCCTAATCCTAACCCGTACGCTAACACTAACCCGTACCCTAACACGTATGCTCCCCTAAACCGTTGTCGTAACCTAACCTGTACCCTAAACCGTCCCCATCCCCAAACCCTAACCCTAACCCTAAACCTAACCCTAACCCTAACCCTTACCCGAAGCCTTACCCTCACCCGTCCCCTAATCCTAACCCGTACGCTAACACTAACCAGTACCCTAACACGTACGCTCACCCTAAACCGTTGTCGTACCCTAACCTGTACCCTAAACCGTCCCCGTCCCCTAACCCTAACCCTAACCCTAACCCTAACCCTAACCCTTACCCGAAGCCTTACCCTCACCCGTCCCCTAATCCTAACCCGTACGCTAACACTAACCCGTATCCTAACACGTACGCTCACCATAAACCGTTGTCGTACCCTATCCTGTACCCTAAACCGTCCCTGTCCCCGTCCCCTAACCCTAACCCTAACCCTAACACTAACCCTAACCCTTACCCGAAGCGTTACCCTCACCCGTCCCCTAATCCTAAACCGTACGCTAACACTAACCCGTAACCTAACACGTACGCTCACCCTAAACCGTTGTCGTACACTAACCTGTACCCTAAACCATCCCCGTCCCCGTCCCCTAACCCTAACCCTAACCCTAACCCTAACCCTTAGCCGAAGCCTTACCCTCACCCGTCCCCTTATCCTCACCCGTACGCTAACACTAACCCGTACCCTAACACGTAAGCTCACCCTAAACCGTTGGCGTACCCTAACCTGTACCCTAAACCGTCCCCGTCCCCGTCCCCTAACCCTAACCCTAACCCTTACCCGAAACCTTACCCTCACCCGTCCCCTAATCCTAACCCGTACGCCAACACTAACCCGTACCCTAACACGTACGCTCCCCCTAAACCGTTGTCGTACACTAACCTGTACTCTAAACCGTCCCCGTCCCCGTCCCCTAACCCTAACCCTAACTCTAACCCTTACCCGAAGCCTTACCCTCACCCGTCCCCTAATCCTAACCCGTACGCCAACACTAACCCGTACCCTAACACGTACGCTCACCCTAAACCGTTGTCGTACACTAACCTGTACCCTAAACCGTCCCCGTCCCCGTCCCCGTACCCTAACCCAACACTAACCCTAACCCTAACACTTACCCGAAGCCTTACCCTCACCCGTCCCGTAATCCTAACCCGTACGCTAACACTAATGCGTACCCTAACACGTACACTCACCCTAAACCGTTGTCGTACACTACCCTGTACCCTAAACCGTCCCCGTGCCCGTCCCCTAACCCTAACCCTAACCCTAACCCTAACCCTTACCCGAAGCCTTACCCTCACCCGTCCCCTAATCCTAACCCGTACGCTAACACTAACCCGTACCCTAACACGTACGCTCACCCTAAACCGTTGTCGTACCCTAACCTGTACCCTAAACCGTCCCCGTCCCCTAACCCTAACCCTAACCCTAACCCTAACCCTTACCCGAAGCCTTACCCTCACCCGTCCCCTAATCCTAACCCGTACGCTAACACTAACCCGTACCCTAACACGTACGCTCCACTAAACCGTTGTCGTACCCTAACCTGTACCCAAAACCGTCCCCGTCCCCTAAACCTAACTCTAACCCTAACCCTAACCCTTACCCGAAGCCTTACCCTCACCCGTCCCCTAATCCTAACCCGTACGCTAACACTAACCCGTACCCTAACACGTACGCTCACCCTAAACCGTTGTCGTACCCTAACCTGTACCCTAAACCGTCCCCGTCCCCGTCCCCTAACCCTAACCCTAACCATAACCCTAACCCTAATCCTAACCCGTATGCTAAAACTAACTCGTACCCTAACACGTACGCTCACCCTAAACCATTGTCGTACCCTAACCTATACCCTAAACCGTCACCGTCCCCTAACCCTAACCCTAACCCTAACCCTAACCCTTACCCGAAGCCTTACTTTCACCCGTCCCCTAATCCTAACCCGTACGCTAACACTAACCTGTACCCTAACACGTACGCTCACCCTAAACCGTTGTCGTACACTAACCTGTACCCTAAACCGTCCCCGTCCCCGTCCCCGTCCTCTAACCCTAACCCTAACCCTTACCCGAAGCCTTACCCTAACCCGTCCCCTAATCCTAACCCGTACCCTAACACTAACCCGTACCATAACACGTACGCTCACCCTAAACCGTTGACGTACCCTAAACTGTACCCTAAACCATTCCCGTCCCCGTCCCCTAACCCTAACCCTAAACCTTACCCTCACCCGTCCCCTAATCCTAACCCGTACGCTAACACTAACCCGTACCCTAACACGTACGCTCACCCTAAACCGTTGTCGTACCCTAACCTGAACCCTAAACCATGCCCGTCCCCTAACCCTAACCCTAACCCAACCCTAACCCTAACCCTTACCCGAAGCCTTACCCTCACCCGTCCCCTAATCCTAACCCGTACGCTAACACTAACCCGTACCCTAACACGTACGCTCACCCTAAACCGTTGTCGTAACCTAACCTGTACCCTAAACCGTCCCCGTCCCCAAACCCTAACCCTAACCCTAACCCTAACCCTAACACTTACCCGAAGCCTTACCCTCACCCGTCCCCTAATCCTAACCCGTACGCTAACACTAACCAGTGCCCTAACACGTACGCTCACCCTAAACCGTTGTCGTACCCTAAGCTGCACCCTAAACCGTCCCCGTCCTCTAACACTAACCCTAACCCTAACCCTAACCCTAACCCTTACCCGAAGCCTTACACTCACCCGTCCCCTAATCCTAACCCGTACACTAACACTAACCCGTACCCTAACATGTACGCTCACCCTAAACCGTTGTCGTACCCTAACCTGTACCCTAAACCGTCCCCGTCCCCTAACCCTAAACCTAACCCTAACCCTAACCCTTACCCGAAGCCTTACACTCACCCGTCCCCTAATCCTAACCCGTACGCTAACACTAACCCGTACCCTAACACGTACGCTCACCCTAAACCGTTGTCGTACCCTAACCTGTACCCTAAACTGTCCCCGTCCCCTAACCCTAACCCTAACCCTAACCCTTACCGGAAGCCTTACCCACACCCGTCCCCTAATCTTAACCCGTACGCTAACACTAACCCGTACCCTAACTCGTACGCTCACCCTAAACCGTTGTCGTACCCTAACCTGTACCCTAAACCGTCCCCGTCCCCTAACCCTAACCCTAACCCTAACCCTAAGCCTAACCCTAACCCTTACCCGAAGCCTTACCCTCACCCGTCCCCTAATCCTAACCCGTACGCTAACACTAACCCGTACCCTATCACGAAGGCTCACCCTAAACCATTGTCGTACCCTAAACTGTACCCTAAACCGTCCCCGTCCCCGTCCCCTAACCCTAACCCTAACCCTAACCCTAACCCTAACCCTTACCCGAAGCCTTACCCTCACCCGTCCCCTAATCCTAACCCGTACACTAACACTAACACGTACCTTAACACGTACGCTCACCCTAAACCGTTGTCGTACCCTAACCT
The DNA here is from genome assembly GCF_059928025.1 of Delphinapterus leucas. Taxonomy (NCBI): domain Eukaryota; kingdom Metazoa; phylum Chordata; class Mammalia; order Artiodactyla; family Monodontidae; genus Delphinapterus; species Delphinapterus leucas. Next base: position 14,001,282 of record NW_028322238.1, read on the forward strand.
GTACGCTAAACCGTCCCCGTCGCCTAACCCTAACCCTAACCCTAACCCTAACCCGAACCCTTACCTGAAACCTTACCCTCACCCGTCCCCTAATCCTAACCCGTACGCTAAAACTAACCCGTACCCTAACAGGTACGCTCAACCTAAACCGTTGTCGTACCCTAACCTGTACCCTAAACCGTCCCCGTCCCCTAACACTAACCCTAACCCTAACCCTAACCCTTACCCGAAGCCTTAACCTCACCCGTCCCCTAATCCTAACCCGTACGCTAACACTAACCCGTACCCTAACACGTACGCTCCACTAAACCGTTGTCGTACCCTAACCTGTACCCAAAACCGTCCCCGTCCCCTAAACCTAACTCTAACCCTAACCCTAACCCTTACCCGAAGCCTTACCCTCACCCGTCCCCTAATCCTAACCCGTACGCTAACACTAACCCGTACCCTAACACGTACGCTCACCCTAAACCGTTGTCGTACCCTAACCTGTACCCTAAACCGTCCCCGTGCCCGTCCCCTAACCCTAACCCTAACCCTAACCCTAACCCTTACCCGAAGCCTTACCCTCACCCGTCCCCTAATCCTAAACCGTACGCTAACACTAACCCGTACCCTAACACGTACGCTCACCCTAAACCGTTGTCGTACCCTAAACTGTACCCTAAACCGTCCCCATCCCCTAACCCTAACCCAACCCTAACCCTAACCCTAACCCTTACCCGAAGCCTTACCCTCACCCGTCCCCTAATCCTAACCCGTACGCTAACAATAACCCGTACCCTAACACGTACGCTCACCCTAAACCGTTGTCGTACTCTTACCTGTACCCTAAACCGTCCCCGTCCCCTAACCCTAACCCTAACCCTAACCCTAACCCTAACCCTTACCCGAAGCCTTACCCTCACCCGTCCCCTAATCCTAACCCGTACGCTAACACTAACCCGTACCCTAACACGTACGCTCACCCTAAACCGTTGTCGTACACTAACCTGTACCCTAAACTGTCCCCGTGCCCGTCCCCTAACCCTAAACCTAACCCTAACCCTAACCCTTACCCGAAGCCTTACCCTCACCCGTCCCCTATTCCTATCCCGTACGCTAACACTAAACCGTACCCTAACACGTACGCTCACCCTAAACCTTTGTCGTACCCTAACCTGTACCCTAAACCGTCCCCGTCCTCTAACCCTAACCCTAACCCTAACCCTAACCCTAACCCTTACCCGAAGCCTTACCCTCACACGTCCCCTAATCCTAAACCGTACGCTAACATTAACCCGTACCCTAACACGTACGCTCACCCTAAACCGTTGTCGTACACTAACCTGTACCCTAAACCGTCCCCGTCCCCTAACCCTAACCCTAACCCTAACCCTAACCCTTACCCGAAGCCTTACCCTCACCCGTCCCATAATACTAACCCGTACGCTAACACTAACCAATACCGTAAAACGTACGCTCAGCCTAAACTGTTGTCGTACGCTAACCTGTACCCTAAACCGTCCCCGTCCCCTAACCCTAACCCTAACCCTAACCCTAACCCTTACCCGAAGCCTTACCCTCACCCGTCCCCTAATCCTAACCCGTACGCTAACACTAACCCGTACCCTAACACGTACGCTCACCCTAAACCGTTGATGTACCCTAAACTGTACCCTAAACCGTCCCCGTCCCCTAACCCTAACCCTAACCCTAACCCTAACCCTAACCCTAACCCTTACCCGAAGCCTTACACTCACCCGTCCCCTAATCCTTACCCGTACACTAACACTAACCCGTACCCTAACACGTACGCTCACCCTAAACCGTTGTCGTACCCTAACCTGTACCCTAAACCGTCCCCGTCCCCTAACACTAACCCTAACCCTAACCCTAACCCTTACCCGAAGCCTTAACCTCACCCGTCCCCTAATCCTAACCCGTACGCTAACACTAACCCGTACCCTAACACGTACGCTCCACTAAACCGTTGTCGTACCCTAACCTGTACCCAAAACCGTCCCCGTCCCCTAAACCTAACCCTAACCCTAACCCTAACCCTAACCCTAACCCTTACCCGAAGCCTTACACTCACCCGTCCCCTAATCCTTACCCGTACACTAACACTAACCGCGTACCCTAACACGTACGCTCACCCTAAACCGTTGTCGTACCCTAACCTGTACCCTAAACCGTCCCCGTCCCCTAACCCTAACCCTAACCCTAACCCTAACCCTAACCCTTACACGAAGCCTTACCCTCAACCGTCCTTTAATCCTAACCCGTACGCTAACACTAAACCGTACCCTAAAACGTACGCTCACCCTAAACCGTTGTCGTACCCTAAGCTGTACCCTAAACCGTCCCCGTCCCCTAACCCTAACCCTAAACCTAACCCTAACCCTAACCCTTACCCGAAGCCTTACCCTCACCCGTCCCCTAATCCTAACCCGTACGCTAACACTGACCCGTACCCTAACACGTACGCTCACCCTAAACCGTTGTCGTACCCTAACCTGTACCCTAAACAGTCCCCGTCCCCGTCCCCTAAGCCTAAACCTAAACCTAACCCTAACCCTTACCCGAAGCCTTACCCTCTCCCGTCCCCTAATCCTAACCCGTACTCTAACACGTACGCTCACCCTAAACCGTTGTCGTACCCTAACCTGTACCCTAAACCGTCCCGGTCCCCTAACCCTAACCCTAACCCTAACCCTAACCCTAACCCTAACCCTAATCCTTACCCGAAGCCTTACCCTCACCCGTCCCCTAATCCTAACCCGTACGCTAACACTAACCCGTACCCTAACACGTGCGCTCACCCTAAACCGTTGTCGTACCCTAACCTGTACCCTAAACCGTCCCCGTGCCCGTCCCCTAACCCTAAACCGAACCGTAACACTAACCCTTACTCGAAGCCTTACCCTCACCCGTCCCCTAATCCTATCCCGTACGCTAACACTAACCCGTACCCTAACACGTACGCTCACCCTAAACCGTTGTCGTACCCTAACCTGTACCCTAAACCGTCCCCGTCCTCTAACCCTAACCCTAACCCTAACCCTTACCCGAAGCCTTACCCTCACCCGTTCCCTAATCCTAACCCGTACGCTAACTCTAACCCGTACCCTAACACGTACGCTCACCCTAAACCGTTGTCATACCCTAACCTGTACCCTAAACCGTCCCCGTCCCCTAACCCTAACCCTAACCCTAAGCCTAACCCTAACCGTAACCCTTACCCGAAGCCTTACCCTCACCCGTCCCATAATCCTAACCCGTGCGCTAACACTAAACCATACCCTAAAACGTACACTCACCCTAAACCGTTGTCGTACCCTAACCTGTACCCTAAACAGTCCCCGTCCCCTAACCCTAACCCTAAAACTAACCCTAACCCTTACCCGAAGCCTTACCCTCACCCGTCCCCTAATCCTAACCCGTACGCTAACACTAAACCGTACCCTAACACGTACGCTCACCCTAAACCGTTGACGTACCATAACCTGTACCCGAAACCGTCCCCGTCCCCGTCCCCTAACCCTAACCCTAACCCTAACCCTTACCCGAAGCCTTACCCTCACCCGTCCTCTAATCCTAACCCGTACGCTAACACTAACCCGTACCCTAACACGTACACTCACCCTAAACCGTTGTCGTACCCTAACCTGTACCCTAAACAGTCCCCGTCCCCTAACCCTAACCCTAACCCTAACCCTAACCCTAACCCTAACCCTTACCCGAAGCCTTACCCTAACCCGTCCCCTAATCCTAACCCGTACGCTAACACTAACCCGTACCCTAACACGTATGCTCCCCTAAACCGTTGTCGTAACCTAACCTGTACCCTAAACCGTCCCCATCCCCAAACCCTAACCCTAACCCTAAACCTAACCCTAACCCTAACCCTTACCCGAAGCCTTACCCTCACCCGTCCCCTAATCCTAACCCGTACGCTAACACTAACCAGTACCCTAACACGTACGCTCACCCTAAACCGTTGTCGTACCCTAACCTGTACCCTAAACCGTCCCCGTCCCCTAACCCTAACCCTAACCCTAACCCTAACCCTAACCCTTACCCGAAGCCTTACCCTCACCCGTCCCCTAATCCTAACCCGTACGCTAACACTAACCCGTATCCTAACACGTACGCTCACCATAAACCGTTGTCGTACCCTATCCTGTACCCTAAACCGTCCCTGTCCCCGTCCCCTAACCCTAACCCTAACCCTAACACTAACCCTAACCCTTACCCGAAGCGTTACCCTCACCCGTCCCCTAATCCTAAACCGTACGCTAACACTAACCCGTAACCTAACACGTACGCTCACCCTAAACCGTTGTCGTACACTAACCTGTACCCTAAACCGTCCCCGTCCCCGTCCCCTAACCCTAACCCTAACCCTAACCCTAACCCTTAGCCGAAGCCTTACCCTCACCCGTCCCCTTATCCTCACCCGTACGCTAACACTAACCCGTACCCTAACACGTAAGCTCACCCTAAACCGTTGGCGTACCCTAACCTGTACCCTAAACCGTCCCCGTCCCCGTCCCCTAACCCTAACCCTAACCCTTACCCGAAACCTTACCCTCACCCGTCCCCTAATCCTAACCCGTACGCCAACACTAACCCGTACCCTAACACGTACGCTCCCCCTAAACCGTTGTCGTACACTAACCTGTACTCTAAACCGTCCCCGTCCCCGTCCCCTAACCCTAACCCTAACTCTAACCCTTACCCGAAGCCTTACCCTCACCCGTCCCCTAATCCTAACCCGTACGCCAACACTAACCCGTACCCTAACACGTACGCTCACCCTAAACCGTTGTCGTACACTAACCTGTACCCTAAACCGTCCCCGTCCCCGTCCCCGTACCCTAACCCAACACTAACCCTAACCCTAACACTTACCCGAAGCCTTACCCTCACCCGTCCCGTAATCCTAACCCGTACGCTAACACTAATGCGTACCCTAACACGTACACTCACCCTAAACCGTTGTCGTACACTACCCTGTACCCTAAACCGTCCCCGTGCCCGTCCCCTAACCCTAACCCTAACCCTAACCCTAACCCTTACCCGAAGCCTTACCCTCACCCGTCCCCTAATCCTAACCCGTACGCTAACACTAACCCGTACCCTAACACGTACGCTCACCCTAAACCGTTGTCGTACCCTAACCTGTACCCTAAACCGTCCCCGTCCCCTAACCCTAACCCTAACCCTAACCCTAACCCTTACCCGAAGCCTTACCCTCACCCGTCCCCTAATCCTAACCCGTACGCTAACACTAACCCGTACCCTAACACGTACGCTCACCCTAAACCGTTGTCGTACCCTAACCTGTACCCTAAACCATCCCCGTCCCCGTCCCGTAACCCTAACCCTAACCCTAACCCTAACACTTACCCGAAGCCTTACCCTCACCCGTCCCCTAATCCTAACCCGTGCGCTAACACTAACTCGCTCCCTAACACGTACGCTCACCCTAAACTGTTGTCGTACACTAAACTGTACCCTAAACCGTCCCCGTCCCTTAACCCTAACCCTAAACCTAACCCTAATCCTAACCCTTACCCGAAGCCTTACCCTCACCCTTCCCCTAATCCTAACCCGTACGCTAACACTAACCCGTACCCTAACACGTACGCTCACCCTAAACCGTTGTCGTACCCTAACCTGTACCCTAAACCGTCCCCGTCCCCGTCCCCTAACCCTAACCCTAACCATAACCCTAACCCTAATCCTAACCCGTATGCTAAAACTAACTCGTACCCTAACACGTACGCTCACCCTAAACCATTGTCGTACCCTAACCTATACCCTAAACCGTCACCGTCCCCTAACCCTAACCCTAACCCTAACCCTAACCCTTACCCGAAGCCTTACTTTCACCCGTCCCCTAATCCTAACCCGTACGCTAACACTAACCTGTACCCTAACACGTACGCTCACCCTAAACCGTTGTCGTACACTAACCTGTACCCTAAACCGTCCCCGTCCCCGTCCCCGTCCTCTAACCCTAACCCTAACCCTTACCCGAAGCCTTACCCTCACCCGTCCCCTAATCCTAACCCGTACGCTAACACTAACCTGTACCCTAACACGTACGCTCACCATAAACCGTTGTCGTACCCTAACCTGTACCCTAAACCGTCCCTGTCCCCGTCCCCTAACCCTAACACTAACCCTAAGCCTAACCCTAACCCTTATCCGAAGCCTTACAGTCACCCGTCCCATAATCCTAACCCATACGCTAACACTAACCCGTACCCTAACACGTACGCTCACCCTAAATCGTTGTCGTACCCTAACCTGTACCCTAAACCGTCCCCGTCCACTAACCCTAACCCTAACCCTAACCCTAACCCTAAACCTTACCCGAAGCCTTACCCTCACCCGTCCGCTAATCCTAACCCGTACGCTAACACTAACCGGTACCCTAACACGTACGCTCACCATAAACCGTTGTCGTACCCTAACCTGTACCCTAAACCGTCACCGTCCCCTAACCCTAACCCTAACCCTAACCCTTACCCGAAGCCTTACCTTCACCCGTCCCCTAATCCAAAACCGTACGCTAACACTAACCTGTACCCTAACACGTACGCTTGACCTAAACCGTTGTCGTACCCTAAACTGTACCCTAAACCGTCCCCGTCCCCTAAACCTAACCCTAACACTAACCCTAACCCTAATCCTTACCCGAAGCCTTACACTCAACCGTCCCCTAATCCTAACCCATACGCTAACACTAACCCGTAACCTAACACGTACGCTCACCCTAAACCGTTGTCGTACCCTAACCTGTACCCTAAACCGTCCTCGTCCCCGTCCCCTAACCCTAAGCCCAACCCTAACCCTAACCCTTCGCCGAAGCCTTACCCTCACCCGTCCCCTAATCCTCACCCGTACACTAACACTAACCCGTACCCTAACACGTAAGCTCACCCTAAACCGTTGCCGTACCCTAACCTGTACCCTAAACCGTCCCCGTCCCCGTCCCCTAACCCTAACTCTAACCCTTACCCGAAACCTTACCCTCACCCTTCCAAAATCCTAACCCGTACGCCAACACTAACCTGTACCCTAACACGTACGCTCACCCTAAACCGTTGTCGTACACTAACCTGTACCCTAAACCGTCCCCGTCCCCGTCCCCGTCCCCTAACCGTAACCCTAACTCTAACCCTTACCCGAAGCCTTACCCTTACCCGTCCCCTAATCCTAACCCGTACGCCAACACTAACCCGTACCCTAACACGTACGCTCACCCTAAACCGTTGTCGTACACTAACCTGTACCCTAAACCGTCCCCGTCCCCGTCCCCGTACCCTAACCCAACCCTAACCCTAACCCTAACACTTACCCGAAGCCTTACCCTCACCCGTCCCGTAATCCTAACCCGTACGCTAACACTAATGCGTACCCTAACACGTACACTCACCCTAAACCGTTGTCGTACCCTAACCTGTACCCTAAACCGTCCCCGTGCCCATCCCCTAACCCTAACCCTAACCCTAACCCTAACCCTTACCCGAAGCCTTACCCTCACCCGTCCCCTAATCCTAACCCGTACGCTAACACTAACCCGTACCCTAACACGTACGCTCAACCTAAACCGTTGTCGTACCCTAACCTGTACCGTAAACCGTCCCCGTCCCCTAACCCTAACCCTAACCCTAACCCTAACCCTTACCCGAAGCCTTACCCTCACCCGTCCCCTAATCCTAACCCGTACGCTAACACTAACCCGTACCCTAACACGTACGCTCACCCTAAACCGTTGTCGTACCCTAACCTGTACCCTAAACCGTCCCCGTCCCCGTCCCCTAACCCTAACCCTAACCCTAACCCTTACCCGAAGCCTTACCCTCACCCGTCCCCTAATCCTAACCCGTACGCTAACACTAACCCGTACCCTAACACGTACGCTCACCCTAAACCGTTGTCGTACCCTAACCTGTACCCTAAATCATCCCCGTCCCCGTCCCGTAACCCTAACCCTAACCCTAACCCTAACCCTTACCCGAAGCCTTACCCTCACCCGTCCCCTAATCCTAACCCGTGCGCTAACACTAACCCGCTCCCTAACACGTACGCTCACCCTAAACTGTTGTCGTACACTAAACTGTACCCTAAACCATCCCCGTCCCTTAACCCTAACCCTAAACCTAACGCTAATCCTAACCCTTACCCGAAGCCTTACCCTCACCCTTCCCCTAATCCTAACCCGTATGCTAACACTAACCCGTACCCTAACACGTACGCTCACCCTAAACCGTTGTCGTACCCTAACCTGTACCCTAAACCGTCCCCGTCTCCGTCCCCTAACCCTAACCCTAACCATAACCCTAACCCTAATCCTAACCCGTATGCTAAAACTAACCCGTACCCTAACACGTACGCTCACCCTAAACCATTGTCGTACCCTAACCTGTACCCTAAACCGTCACCGTCCCCTAACCCTAACCCTAAACCTAACCCTAACACTTACCCGAAGCCTTACTTTCACCCGTCCCCTAATCCTAACCCGTACGCTAACACTAACCTGTACCCTAATACGTACGCTCACCCTAAACCGTTGTCGTACACTAACCTGTACCCTAAACCGTCCCCGTCCCCGTCCCCGTCCCCTAACTCTAACCCTAAACCTTACCCGAAGCCTTACCCTCACCCGTCCCCTAATCCTAACCCGTACGCTAACACTAACCCGTACCCTAACACGTACGCTCACCATAAACCGTTGTCGTACCCTAACCTGTACCCTAAACCGTCCCTGTCCCCGTCCCCTAACCCTAACACTAACCGTAACACTAACCCTAACCCTTACCCGAAGCCTTACCCTCACCCGTCCCCTAATCCTAACCCGTACGCTAACACTAACCCGTACCCAAACACGTAAGCTCACCCTAAACCGTTGTCGTACACTAACCTGTACCCTAAACCGTCCCCGTCCCCTAACCCTAACCCTAACCCTAACACTAACCCTAAACCTTACCCGAAGCCTTACCCTCACCCGTCCCCTAATCCTAACCCGTACGCTAACACTAACCCGTACCCTAACACTTAAGCTCACACTAAACCGTTGTCCTACCATAACGTGTACCCTAAACCGTCCCCGTCCCCGTCCCCGTCCCCTAACCCTAACCCTATCCCTTACCCGAAGCCTTACCCTCACCCGTCCCCTAATCCTAACCCGTACGCCAACACTAACCCGTACCCTAACACGTACGCTCACCCTAAACCGTTGACGTACACTAACCTGTACCCTAAACCGTCCCCGTCCCCTAACCCGAACCCTAACCCTAACCCTAACCCTTACACGAAGCCTTACCCTCACACGTCCCCTAATCCTAAACCGTACCCTAACACTAACCCGTACCCTAACACGTACGCTCACCTTAAACCGTTGTCGTACCCTAACCTGTACCCTAAACGTCCCTGTCCCCTAACCCTAACCCTAACCCTAACCCTAACCCTTACCCGAATCCTTACCCTCACCCGTCCCCTAATCCTAACCCGTACGCTAAAAATAACCCGTACCCTAACACGTACGCTCACCCCAAACCGTTGTCGTACCCTAACCTATACCCTAAACCGTCCCCGTCCCCTAACCCTAACCCTAAGCCTAACCCTAACACTTACCTGAAGCCTTACAGTCACCCGTCCCATAATCCTAACCCGTACGCTAACACTAACCCGTACCCTAACACGTACGCTCACCCTAAATCATTGTCGTACCCTAACCTGTACCCTAAACCGTCCCCGTCCACTAACCCTAACCCTAACCCTAACCCTAACCCTAAACCTTACCCGAAGCCTTACCCTCACCCGTCCGCTAATCCTCACCCGTACGCTAACACTAACCGGTACCCTAACACGTACGCTCACCATAAACCGTTGTCGTACCCTAACCTGTACCCTAAACCGTCACCGTCCCCTAACCCTAACCCTAACCCTAACTCTAACCCTTACCCGAAGCCTTACCTTCACCCGTCCCCTAATCCAAAACCGTACGCTAACACTAACCTGTACCCTAACACGTACGCTTAACCTAAACCTTTGTCGTACCCTAAACTGTACCCTAAACCGTCCCCGTCCCCTAACCCTAACCCTAACACTAACCCTAACCGTAATCCTTACCCGAAGCCTTACACTCAACCGTCCCCAATCCTAACCCGTACGCTAACACTAACCCGTACCATAACACGTACGCTCACCCTAAACCATTGTCGTACCCTGACCTGTACCCTAAACCGTCCCCGTCCCCTAACCCTAACCCTAACCCTAACACTAACCCTAACCCTTACCCGAAGCCTTTCCCTCACCCGTCCCTTAATCCTAACCCGTACGCTAACACTAACCTGTACCCTAACACGTACGCTCACCCTAAACCGTTGTCGTACACTAACCTGTACCCTAAACCGTCCCCGTCCCCGTCCCCGTCCCCTAACCCTAACCCTAACCCTTACCCGAAGCCTTACCCTCACCCGTCCCCTAATCCTAACCCGTACGCTAACACTAACCCGTATCCTAAAACGTACGCTCACCATAAACCGTTGTCGTACCCTAACCTGTACCCTAAACCGTCCCTGTCCCCGTCCCCTAACCCTAACCCTAACCCTAACACTAACCCTAACACTTACCCTAAGCCTTACCCTCACCCGTCCCCTAATCCTAACCCATACGCTAACACTAACCTGTACCCTAACACGTACGCTCACCCTAAACCGTTGTCGTACCCTAACCTGTACCCTAAACCGTCCCCGTCCCCTAACCCTAACCCTAACCCTAACCCCAACCCTAACCCTTACCCGAAGCCTTACCCTCACCTGTCCCCTAATCCTAACCCGTACGCTAACACTAACCCGTACCCTAACACGTAAGCTCACACTAAACCGTTGTCGTACCCTAACCTGTACCCTAAACCGTCCCCGTCCCCGTTCCCTAACCCTAACCCTAACACTTACCCGAAGCCTTACACTCACCCGTCCCCTAATCCTAACCCGTACGCTAACACTAACCCATACCCTAACACGTACGCTCACCCTAAACCGTTGTCGTACACTAACCTGTACCCTAAACCGTCCCCGTCCCCTAAACCGAACCCAAACACTAACCCTATCCCTTACCCGAAGCCTCACCCTCACCCGTCCCCTAATCCTAAACCGTACCCTAACACTAACCCGTACCCTAACACGTACGCTCACCTTAAACAGTTGTCGTACCCTAACCTTTACCCTAAACCGTCCCTGTCCCCTAACCCTAACCCTAACCCTAACCCTAACCCTAACCCTAACCCTACCCGAAGCCTTACACTCACCCGTCCCCTAATCCTAACACGTACGCTAACACTAACCCGTACCCTAACACGTACGCTCACCCTAAACCGTTGTCGTACCCTAACCTGTACCCTAAACCGTCCCCGTCCCCTAACCCTAATCCTAACCCTTACCCGAAGCCTTACCCTCATCCGTCCCATAATCCTAACCCTTACGCTAACACTAACCCGTACCCTAACACGTACGCTCACCCTAAATCGTTGTCGTACCCTAACATGTACCCTAAACCGTCCCCGTCCGCTAACCCTAACACTAACCCTAACCCTAACCCTTACCCGAAGCCTTACACTCACCCGTCCCCTAATCCTAACCCGTACGCTAACACTAACCCGTACCCTAACACGTACGCTCACCATAAACCATTGTCGTACCCTAAACCGTCCCCGTCCCCTAACCCTAACCCTAACCCTAACCCTAACCCTTACCTGAAGCCTTACCCTCACCCGTCCCCTAATCCTAACCCGTACGCTAAAACTAACCCGTACCCTAACACGTACGCTCACCCGAAACCGTTGTCGTACCCTAACCTGTACCCTAAACCGTCACCGTCCCCTAATCCTAACCCTAACCCTAACCCTAAAGTTTACCCGAAGCCTTACCCTCACCCGTCCCCTAATCCTAACCCATACGCTAACACTAACCTGTACCCTAACACGTACGCTCACCCTAAACCGTTGTCGTACACTAACCTATACCCTAAACCGTCCCCGTCCCCGTCCCCGTCCCCTAAACCTAAACCCAACCCTAAACCTTACCCGAAGCCTTACCCTCACCCGTGTCCTAATCCTAACCCATACGCTAACACTAACCCGTACCCTAATACGTACGCTCACCATAAACCATTGTCGTACCCTAACCTATACCCTAAACCGTCCCTGTCCCCGTCCCCTAACCCTAACCCTAACCCTAACACTAACCCTAACCCTTACCCGAAGCCTTACCCTCACCCGTCCCCTAATCCTAACCCGTACGCTAACACTAACCCGTACCCTAACACGTACGCTCACCCTAAACCGTTGTCGTACCCTAACCTGTACCCTAAACCGTCCCCGTCCCCTAACCCTAACCCTAACCCTTACCCGAAGCCTTACCCTCACACGTCCCCTAATCCTAACTCGTACGCTAACACTAACCCGTACCCTAACATGTAAGCTCACACTAAACCGTTGTCGTACCCTAACCTGTACCCTAAACCGTCCCCGTCCCCGTCCGCTAACCCTAACCCTAACACTTACCCGAAGCCTTACCCTCACACGTCCCCTAATCCTAACCCGTATGCTAACACTAACCCATACCCTAACACGTACGCTCACCCTAAACCGTTGTCTTACCCTAAGCTGTACCCTAAACCGTCCCTGTCCCCTAACCCTAACCCTAACCCTAACCCTTACCCGAAGCCTTACCCTCACCCGTCCCCTAATCCTAACCCGTACGCCTACACTAACCCGTACCCTAACACGTACGCTCACCCTAAACCGTTGTCGTACACTAACCTGTACCCTAAACCGTCCCCGTCCCCTAACCCTAACCCTAACCCTAACCCTAACCCTTACCCGAAGCCTTACCCTCACCCGTCCCCTAATCCTAACCCGTACGCTAACACTAACCCGTACCCTAACACTTACCCTCACCCTAAACCGTTGTCGTACCCTAACCTGTACCCTAAACCGTCCCCGTGCCCGTCCCCTAACCCTAACCCTAACCCTAACTCTAACCCTTACCCGAAGCCTTACCCTCACCCGTCCCCTAATCCTAACCCGTATGCTAACACTAACCCGTACACTAACACGTACGCTCACCCTAAACCGTTGTCGTACCCTAACATGTACCCTAAACTATCCCCGTCCCCTAACCGTAACCCTAACCCTAAACCTAACCCTTAACCGAAGCCTTAACCTAACCCGTCCCCTAATCCTAAACCGTAGGCTAACAATAACCCGTACACTAACACGTGCTCTCACCCTAAACCGTTGTCGTACCCTAACCTGTACCCTAAACCGTCCCCATCCCCTAACCCTAACTCTAAACCTAACCTTTACCCGATGCCTTACCCTAACCCGTTCCCTAATCCTAAACCATACGCTAACACTAACCCATACGCTAACACGTACGCTCACCATAACCCGTGGTCATACCTTAACCTGTACCCTAAACCGTCCCCGTCCCCTAACCCTAACATTAACCCTAACCCTTACCCGAAGCCTTACCCTAACACATCCCCTAATCCTAACCCGTACTCTAAAACTACCCCGTACCCTAACATGTACGCTCACCCTAAACCGTTGTCGTAACCTAACCTGTACCCTAAACCGTTCCCGTCCCCTAACCCTATCCCTAAACCTAAGTCTTACCCGAAGCCTTACACTAACACGTCCCCTAATCCTAAACCGTACGCTAACACTAAGCCGTACCCTAATCCTAACCCGTACCCTAACACTAACCCGTACTCTAACATGTAGGCTCACCATAAACACTTGTTGTACCCTAACCTGTACCCTAAACCGTCCCCGTCTCCTAACCCTAACCCTAACCCTTACCCGAAGTCTTACCCTAACCCGTCCCCTAATCATAACCCGTACGCTAACACTAAGCTGTACCCTAACACGTACGCTCACCCTAAACATTTGTCGTACCCTAACCTGTACACTAAACCGTCCCCATCCCCTAACACTAACCCTAACCCTAAACCTTACCCGAAGCCTTACCCTAACCCGTCCCCTAATCCTAACCCGTACGCTAAAAATAAACCATACGCTAACACGTACGTTCACCCTACACCGTTGTCATACCCTAACCTGTACCCTAAACCGTCCCCTTCCCCTAACCCTAACCCTAACCCTAACTCTAAACCTAACCCTTACCCGAAGCTGTACCCTAACCCGTTCCCGAATACTAACCCGTACGCTAACACTAACCCGTAACCTAACACATACGCTCGCCATAAACTGTTTTTGTACCCTAAACTGTACCCTAAACCGTCCCTCTCCCCTTGCCCGTCCCCTAACCCTAACCCTAACCTTAACCCTAACCCTTACCCGAAGCCTTACCCTAATCCGTCCCCTAATCCTAACACGTACGCTAAAACTAGCCCATACCATAACACGTACGCTCATGCTAAACAGTTGTCGTACCCTAACCTGTACCCTAAACCGTCCCCGTCCCCATCCCCGTCCCCTAACCCTAACCCTAAATCTAACCCTTACCCGAAGCCTTACACTAACATGTCCCCTAATCCTATCCCGTGCGCTAACACTAACACGTACCCTAACACGTACGCTCACCCTAAACCGTTGTTGTACACTAACGTGTACCCTAAACCGTCCCCATCCCCTAACCCTAATCCTAACCCAAACCCTAACCCTTAAACGAAGCCTTACCCTAACACGTCCCCTGATCCTAACCCGTACGCTAACATTAAGCCGTACCCTAACACGTACGCTCAACCTAAACCGTTGTCGTACACTAACCTGTACCCTAAATCGTCCCCGTCCCCAAACCCTAACCCTAACCGTAACCCTAACCATAACACTTACCGGAAGCCTTACCCTAACCCGTCCCTAATCCTAACCCGTATGCTAACACTAACCCGTGCCCTAACACGTACGCTCACCCTAAACCGTTGTCGTACCCTAACCTGTACCCTAAACCATCCCCGTCCCCAACCCTAACCCTAAACCTAACCCTAACCCTAACCCTTAGGCGATGCCTTACCATAACCCGTCCCCTAATCCTAAACCTTACGCTAACACTAAACCGTACCCTAACACGTACGTTCACCCTAAACCATTGTCGTACCCTAACCTGTACCCTAAACCGGCCCCAACCCCTAAACCTAACCCTAACCCTAACACTAACCCTAAACTTACCCGAAGCCTTACCCTAACCCGTCCCCTAATCCTAACCCGTACACTAACACTAACCCGTACGATAACATGTACGCTCACCCTAAACTGTTGTCGTACCCTAACCTGTACCCTAAAATGTCCCCTTCCCCTAACCCTAACCCTAACGCTAACCCTAACCCTAACCCTTACCCGAACCCTTACCCTAAACCGTCCCCTAATCCTAACCCGTACGCTAACACTAACCTGTACCCTAACACGTAAGCTCACCCTAAACATTTGTCGTACCCTAACCTGTAGCCTAAACCGTCCCCGTCCCCTAACCCTAACCCTAACCCATTCCTAACCCTATCCCTTACCCGAAGCCTTACACTAACAAGTCCCCTAATCCTGACCCGTACGCTAACACTAACCCTTACCCTAACACGTACGTTCACCCTAAACCATTTTCGTACCCTAACCTGTACACTAAACCGTCCCCATCCCCTAACCCTAACCCTAACCCTAACCCCAACCCTTACCCGAATCCTTACCCTAACCTGTCCCCTAATCTTAACCCGTATGCTAACACTAACCCGTTCGCTAACATGTACGCTTACCCTAATCCATTGTCGTACACAAACCTGTACCCTAAACCATCCCCGTCCCCATACCCTAACCCTAACCCTAACCCTAACACTTACCCGAATCCTTACCCTAACCCGTTCCCTAATCCTAAACCGTACGCTAACACTAACCCGTACCCTAACACGTACGCTCACCCTAAACCGTTTTCGTACGCTAACCTGTACCCTAAACCATCCCCGTCCCCTAACGCTAACCCTAACCATAACCATAACCCTAACCCTTACCCGAAGCCTTACCCTAAACCGTCCCCTAATCCTAACCCGTACGCTAACACTAACACGTAACCTATCACGTACGCTCAACTTAAATCGTTGTCGTACCCTAAGCTGTATGCTAAACCGTCCCCGTCCCCTATCCCTAACCCTAACCCAAACCCTACCCCTAACCCTTACCCGAAGCCTTACCCTAACCGGTCCCCTAATCCTAACCCGTACGCCAACACTAACCCATACCCTAACACGTATGCTCACCCTAAACCGTTGTCGTACCTTAACCTGTACCCTAAACTGTCCCTGTCCCCTAACGCTAACCCTAACACTTTCCCGAAGCCTTACCCTAACCCGTCCCCTAATCCTAACCCGTACGCTAACACTAACCCGTACCCTAACACGTACGCTCACCCTAAACCGTTGTCGTACTCTAACCTGTACCCTAAACCGTCCCCGTCCCCTTCCCTTAACCCTAACCCATACCTAACCCTAACCCTTACCCGAAGCCTTACCCTAACACGTCCCCTAATCCTGAACTGTACGCTAACACTAACCCGTACCCTAACACGTACGTTCACCCTAAATCATTGTTCTATCCTAAACTGTACCCTAAAGCGTCCCCATCCCCTAACCCTAACCCTAACCCTAACCCGAACTCTTACCCGAAGCCTTACCCTAACCCGTCCCCTAATCCTAACCTGTATGCTAACACTAACTTTTGCCCTAACACATACGCTCAACCCAATCCATTGTCGTACACTAACCTGTACCCTAAACCGTCCCCATCCCCGACTCCTAACCCTTACCCTAACCCTAACCCTAACCCTTACCCGAAGCCTTACACTAACCCATTCCCTGATACTAAACCGTACGCTAACACTAACCTGTACACTAACACGTACGCTCAACCTAAACCGTTGTCGTACCCTAACCTGTACCCTAAACCATCCCCGTTCCCTAACCCTAACCCTAACCCTAACCATAACCCTAACCCTTACCCGAAGCCTTACCCTAACCTGTCCCATAATCCTAACCCGTACGCTAACACTAAGTTGTACCCTAACACGTATGCTGAACCTAAACAGTTGTCGTACACTAACCTGTACCCTAAACCGTCCCCGTCCCCGTCCCCGTCCCCTAACCCTAACCCTAACCCTAAACTTACCCGAAGCCTTACCCTTACCCGTCCCCTAATCCTAACCCGTACGCTAACACTAACACGCACCCTAACACGTATGCTCACCCTAAACTCTTATAGTAACCTAACCTGTACCCTAAACCGTCCCCGTCCCCGTCTCCTAACCCTAACCCTAACTGTAACCCTAAGCCTTACCCGAAGCCTTACCCACACCCATCCCCTAATTCTAACCCGTACGCTAACACTAACCCGTACCCTAACACGTACGCTCACCCTAAACCGTTGTCGTACCCTAACCTGTACCCTAAACCTTCCCCGTCCCCTAACCCTAACCCTAACCCTAACACTAACCCTTCCCTAACCGTACCCCTAACCCTAACCCTAAACCTAAACCTTACCCGAAGCCTTACCGTAACCCGTCCACTAATCCTAAATCGTACGCTAACACTAACCCGTACACTAACACGTACACTCACCCTAAAACGTTGTCATACCCTAACCTGTACCCTAAACCGTCACCGTCCCCGTCCCCTAACACTAAACCTAAACCTAACCCTTACCCGAAGCCTTAACCTAACCCGTCCCCTAATCCTAACTCGTACGCTAACACTAACCAGTACCCTAACACGTACGCCCACGCTGAACCGTTGTCATACCCTACCCTGTACCATAAACCGTCTCCGTACCCTAACCTTAACCCTAACCCTAACCCTAAGCCTTACCCGAAGCCTTACCCTAACCTGTCCCCTAATCCTAACACATACGCTAACACTAACACGTACCCTAACATGTACGCTCAACCTAAACCATTGTCGTACCCTAAGCTGTACGCTAAACCGTCCCCGTCCCCTAACCCTAACCCTAAACCTAACCCTAACACTAGCAATTACCTGAAGCCTTACCCTACCACGTCCCTTAATCCTAACCCGTATGCTAACACTAACCTGTCCCCTAACACGTACGCTAACCCTAAACCGTTGTCCTACACTAACCTGTACCCTAAACTGTCCCCGTCCCCTATCTCTAACCCTAAACCTAACCCAAACCCTAATCCTTACCCGAAGCCTTACCATAACCCGTCCCGTAATCCTAACCCGTATGCTAACACTAACACGTTCCCTAACACGTACGCTCACCTAAACCGTTGTCGTACACTAACCTGTGCCCTAAACTGTCCCTTTCCCCTAACCCTAACCCTAACCTTAAACCTAACACTAACCCTTACCCGAAGCCTTACCCTAAAACGTCCCCTAATCCTAAACCGTACGCTAACACTAACACGTACCCTAACACATAAGCTCACCCTAAACCATTGTCGTACACTAACCTGTACCCTAAACTCTCCCCGTCCCCGTCCCCTAACCCTAAGCCTAACCCTAACCCTAACCCTTACCCGAAGCCTTACCCTAAAACGTCCCCTAATCCTAAACCGTATGCTAACACTAACCCGTACCCTTACACGTACGCTCACCCTAAACCATTGTCGTACCCTAACCTGTACCCTAAACCGTCCCCGTCTCCGTCCCCGTCCGCATCCCCTAACCCTAACCCTAACCCTAACACTTACCCGAAGCCTTACCCTAACCCGTTCCCTAATCCTAACCCGTACGCTAACACTAACCCGTCTCCTAAAACGTACGCTCTCCCTAAACCGTTGTCGTATGCTAACCTGTACCTTAAACCGTCGCCGTCACCTAACCCTAAACCTAACACTAACCCTAACCCTAACCCTTACCCGAAGACTTACCCTAACCCGTCCGCTAATCCTAACCCGTACGCTCACACTAACCTGTACCCTAACACGTATGCTCCCCCTAAACTGTTGTCTTACACTAAACTGTACCCTAAACAGTCCCCATCCCCTAACCCTAACCCTAACCTTAAACCTAACACTAACCCTTACCCGCAGCATTACACTAACCCGTCCCTTAATCCTAACCCGGACGCTAACACTAACACGTACCCTGACACGTACGCTCTCCTTAAACTGTTGTCGTAACCTAACCTGTACCCTAAAACGTCCCCTTCCCCAAACCCTAACCCTAACACTAAACCTAACACTAAATCTTACCTGAAGCCTTACCCTAAACCGTCGCCTAATCCTAACCCGTACCCTAACACTAACCTGTACCCTAACACGTATGCCCACCCTAAACCGTTGTCGTACACTAACCTGTACACTAAACCGTCCCCATCCCCTCAACCTAACCCTGACCCTAACCCTTACCCGAAGCCTTACCCTAACCCGTCCCATAATCCTAACCCGTACGCTAACACTAACCCGTACCCTAACACGTACGCTCACCCTAAACCGTTGTCGTACCCTAACCTGTGCCCTAAACCGTCCCTGTCCCCATACCCTAACCCTAACCCTAACCCTAACACTAACCCTTACCCGAAGCCTTACTTTCACCCGTCCCCTAATCCTAACCCGTACGCTAACACTAACCTGTACCCTAACACGTACGCTCACCCTAAACCGTTGTCGTACACTAACCTGTACCCTAAACCGTCCCCGTCCCCGTCCCCGTCCCCTAACCCTAACCCTAACCCTTACCCGAAGCCTTACCCTCACCCGTCCCCTAATCCTAACCCGTAAGCTAACACTAACCCGTACCCTAACACGTACGCTCACCATAAACCGTTGTCGTACCCTAACCTGTACCCTAAACCGTCCCTGTCCCCGTCCCCTAACCCTAACACTAACCCTAACACTAACCCTAACCCTTACCCGAAGCCTTACCCTCACCCGTCCCCTAATCCTAACCCGTACGCTAACACTAACCCGTACCCAAACACGTACGCTCACCCTAAACCGTTGTCGTACCCTAACCTGTACCCTAAACCGTCCCCGTCCCCTAACCCTAACCCTAAACCTAACACTAACCCTAAACCTTACCCGAAGCCTTACCCTCACCCGTCCCCTAATCCTAACCCGTACGCTAACACTAACCCGTACCCTAACACTTAAGCTCACACTAAACCGTTGTCCTACGCTAACCTGTACCCGAAACCATCCCTGTCCCCGTCCCCTAAACCTAACCCTAACCCTAACCCTTACCCGAAGCCTTACCCTCACCCGTCCCCTAATCCTAACCCGTACGCCAACACTAACCCGTACCCTAACACGTACGCTCACCCTAAACCGTTGTCGTACACTAACCTGTACCCTAAACCGTCCCCGTCCCCTAACCCGAACCCTAACCCTAACCCTAACCCTTACACGAAGCCTTACCCTCACACGTCCCCTAATCCTAAACCGTACCCTAACACTAACCCATACCCTAACACGTACGCTCACCTTAAACCGTTGTCGTACCCTAACCTGTACCCTAAACGTCCCTGTCCCCTAACCCTAACCCTAACCCTAACCCTAACCCTAACCCTTACCCGAATCCTTACCCTCACCCGTCCGCTAATCCTAACCCGTACGCTAACAATAACCCGTACCCTAACACGTACGCTCACCCTAAACCGTTGTCGTACCCTAACCTATACCCTAAACCGTCCCCGTCCCCTAACCCTAACCCTAAGCCTAACCCTAACCCTTACCCGAAGCCTTACAGTCACCCGTCCCATAATCCTAACCCGTACGCTAACACTAACCCGTACCCTAACACGTACGCTCACCCTAAATCGTTGTCGTACCCTAACCTGTACCCTAAACCGTCCCCGTCCACTAAGCCTAACCCTAACCCTAACCCTAACCCTAAACCTTACCCGAAGCCTTACCCTCACCCGTCCGCTAATCCTAACCCGTACGCAAACACTAACCGGTACCCTAACACGTACGCTCACCATAAACCGTTGTCGTACCCTAACCTGTACCCTAAACCGTCACCGTCCCCTAACCCTAACCCTAACCCTAACCCTAACCCTTACCCAAAGCCTTACCTTCACCCGTCCCCTAATCCAAAACCGTACGCTAACACTAACCTGTACCCTAACACGTACGCTTAACCTAAACCGTTGTCGTACCCTAAACTGTACCCTAAACCGTCCCCGTCCCCTAACCCTAACCCTAACACTAACCCTAACCCTAATCCTTACCCGAAGCCTTACACTCAACCGTCCCCTAATCCTAACCCGTACGCTAACACTAACCCGTACCCTAACACGTACGCTCAACTTAAACAGTTGTCGTACCCTAACCTGTACCCTAAACCGTCCCTGTCCCCTAACCCTAACCCTAACCCTAACCCTAACCCTAAACCTACCCGAAGCCTTACCCTCACCCGTCCCCTAATCCTAACACGTATGCTAACACTAACCCGTACCCTAACACGTACGCTCACCCTAAACCGTTGTCGTACCCTAACCTGTACCCTAAACCGTCCCCGTCCCCTAACCCTAACCCTAACCCTTACCCGAAGCCTTACCCTCACCCGTCCCATAATCCTAACCCTTACGCTAACACTAACCCGTACCCTAACACGTACGCTCACCCTAAATCGTTGTCGTACCCTAACATGTACCCTAAACCGTCCCCGTCCGCTAACCCTAACACTAACCCTAACCCTAACCCTTACCCGAAGCCTTACCCTCACCCGTCCCCTAATCCTAACCCGTACGCTAACACTAACACGTACCCTAACACGTACGCTCACCATAAACCGTTGTCGTACCCTAAACCGTCCCCGTCCCCTAACCCTAACCCTAACCCTAACCCTAACCCTTACCTGAAGCCTTACCCTCACCCGTCCCCTAATCCTAACCCGTACGCTAAAACTAACCCGTACCCTAACACGTACGCTCACCCGAAACCGTTGTCGTACCCTAACCTGTACCCTAAACCGTCACCGTCCTCTAACCCTAACCCTAACCCTAACCCTAAACTTTACCCGAAGCCTTACCCTCACCCGTCCCCTAATCCTAACCCATACGCTAACACTAACCTGTACCCTAACACGTACGCTCACCCTAAACCGTTGTCGTACACTAACCTATGCCCTAAACCGTCCCCGTCCCCGTCCCTGTCCCCTAACCATAAACCCAACCCTAAACCTTACCCGAAGCCTTATCCTCACCCGTCCCCTAATCCTAACCCGTACACTAACACTAACCCGTACCCTAATACGTACGCTTACCATAAACCGTTGTCGTACCCTAACCTATACCCTAAACCGTCCCTGTCCCCGTCCCCTAACCCTAACCCTAACCCTAACACTAACCCTAACCCTTACCCGAAGCCTTACCCTCACCCGTCCCCTAATCCTAACCCGTACGCTAACACTAACCCGTACCCTAACACGTACGCTCACCCTAAACCGTTGTTGTACCCTCACCTGTACCCTAAACCGTCCCCGTCCCCTAACCCTAACCCTAACCCTAACCTTAACCCTTACCCGAAGCCTTACCCTCACACGTCCCCTAATCCTAACTCGTACGCTAACACTAACCCGTACCCTAACACGTAAGCTCACACTAAACTGTTGTCGTACCCTAACCTGTACCCTAAACCGTCCCCGTCCCCGTCCACTAACCCTAACCCTAACCCTAACCCTTACCCGAAGCCTTACCCTCACCCGTCCCCTAATCCTAACCCGTACGCCAACACTAACCCATACCCTAACACTAACGCTCACCCTAAAGCGTTGTCGTACACTAACCTGTACCCTAAACCGTCCCCGTCCCCTAACCCGAAGCCTAACCCTAACCCTAACCCTTACCCGAAGCCTTACCCTCACCCGTCCCCTAATCCTAAACCGTACCCTAACACTAACCCGTACCCTAACACGTACGCTCACCTTAAACCGTTGTCGTACCCTAACCTGTACCCTAAACCGTCCCTGTCCCCTAACCCTAACCCTAACCCTAACCCTAACCCTTACCCGAAGCCTTACCCTCACCCGTCCCCTAATCCTAAACCGTACGCTAACAATAACCCGTACCCTAACACGTACGCTCACCCTAAACCGTTGTCGTACCCTAACCTATACCCTAAACCGTCCCTGTCCCCTAACCCTAACCCTAACCCTAACCCTAATCCTTACCCGAAGCCTTACCCTCACCCGTCCCATAATCCTAACCCGTACGCTAACAGTAACCCGTACCATAACACGTACGCTCACCCTAAATCGTTGTCGTACCCTAACCTGTACCCTAAACCGTCCCCGTCCCCGTCCCCTAACCCTAACCCTAACTCTAACACTTACCCGAAGCCTTACACTCACCCGTCCCATAATCCTAAACCGTACGCTAACACTAAACCGTACCCTAACACGTACGCTCACCATAAACCGTTGTCGTACCCTAACCTGTGCCCTAAGCCGTCACCGTCCCCTAACCCTAAACCTAACCCTAACCCTAACCCTTACCCGAAGCCTTACCCTCACCCGTCCCCTAATCCTAGCCCATACGCTAACACTAACCCGTACCCTAACACGTACGCTCACCCTAAACCGTTGTCGTACCCTAACCTGTACCCTAAACCGTCCCCATTCCCTAACCCTAACCCTAACCCTAACCCTAACCCTAACCCTAACCCTTACCCGAAGCCTTACCCTCACCCGTCCCCTAATCCTAACCCGTACGCTAACACTAACCCGTACCCTAACACGTACGCTCACCCTAAACCGTTGTCGTACCCTAACCTGTACCCTAAACCGTCCCCGTCCCCGTCCCCTAACCCTAACCCTAACCCTAACCCTAACTCTTACCCGAAGCCTTACCCTCACCCGTCCCCTAATCCTAACCCGTACGCTAACACTAACCCGTACCCTAACACGTACCCTCACCCTAAACCGTTGTCGTACCCTAACCTGTACCCTAAACCGTCCCCGTGCCCGTCCCCTAACCCTAACCCTATCCCTAACCCTAACCCTTTCCCGAAGCCTTACCCTCACCCGTCCCCTAATCCTAAACCGTACGCTAACACTAACCCGTACCCTAACATGTACGCTCACCCTAAACCGTTGTCGTACCCTAACCTGTACCCTAAACCGTCCCCGTCCCCTAACCCTAACCCTAACCCTAACCCTAACCCTTACCCGAAGCCTTACACTCACCCGTCCCCTAATCCTCACCCGTACGCTAACACTAACCCGTACCCTAACACGTACGCTCACCCTAAACCGTTGTCGTACACTAACCTGTACCCTAAACCGTCCCCGTCCCCTAACCTTAACCCTAACCCTAACCCTAACCCTAACACTTACCCGAAGCCTTACACTCACCCGTCCCCTAATCCTAACCCGTACGCTAACACTAACCCGTACCCTAACACGTACGCTCACCCTAAACCGTTGTCGTACCCTAACCTGTAACCTAAACCGTTCCCGTCCCCTAACCCTAACCCTAACCCTAACCCTAACCCTAACACTTACCCGAAGCCTTACCCTCACACGTCCGCTAATCCTAACCCGTATGCTAACACTAACCCGTACCCTAACACGTACGCTCACCCTAAACCGTTGTCGTACCCTAAGCTGTACCCTAAACCGTCCCTGTCCCCTAACCCTAACCCTAACCCTAACCCTAACCCTTACCCGAAGCCTTACCCTCACCCGTCCCCTAATCCTAACCCGTACGCTAACACTAACCCGTACCCTAACACGTACGCTCACCCTAAACCGTTGTCGTACCCTAACCTATACCCTAAACCGTCCCCGTCCCCGTCCCCGTCCCCTAACCCTAACCCTAACCCTAACCCTTACCCGAAGCCTTACCCTCACCCGTCCCCTAATCCTAACCCGTTCGCTAACACTAACCCGTACCCTAACACTTACCCTCACCCTAAACCGTTGTCGTATCCTAACCTGTACCCTAAACCGTCCCCGTGCCCGTCCCCTAACCCTAACCCTAACCCTAACTCTAACCCTTTCCCGAAGCCTTACCCTCACCCGTCCCCTAATCCTAACCCGTACGCTAACACTAACCCATACCCTAACACGTACGCTCACCCTAAACCGTTGTCGTACCCTAACCTGTACCCTAAACCGTCCCCGTCCCCTAACCCTAACCCTAAACCTAACTCTAACCCTAACCCTTACTCGAAGCCTTACACTCACCCGTCCCCTAATCCTCACCCGTACGCTAACACTAACCCGTACCCTAACACGTACGCTCACCCTAAACCTTTGTCGTACCCTAACCTGTACCCTAAACCGTCCCCTGACCCTAACCCTAACCCTAACCCTAACCCTAACACTAACCCTTACCCGAAGCCTTACCCTCACCCGTCCCCTAATCCTAACCCGTATGCTAACACTAACCCATACCCTAACACGTACCCTCACCCTAAACCGTTTTCGTACCCTAACCTGTACCCTAAACCGTCCCCGTCCCCGTCCCCTAACCCTAACCCTAACCCTAACCCTAACCCTTACCCGAAGCCTTACCCTCACCCGTCCCCTAATCCTAACCCGTATGCTAACACTAACCCGTACCCTAACACATACGCTCACCCTAAACCGTTGTCGTACCCTATCATGTACCCTAAACCATCCCCGTCCCCTAACCGTAACCCTAACCCTAAACCTAACCCTTAACCGAAGCCTTAACCTAACCCGTCCCCTAATCCTAAACCGTAGGCTAACAATAACCCGTACACTAACACGTGCTCTCACCCTAAACCGTTGTCGTACCCTAACCTGTACCCTAAACCGTCCCCATCCCCTAACCCTAACTCTAAACCTAACCTTTACCCGATGCCTTACCCTAACCCGTTCCCTAATCCTAAACCATACGCTAACACTAACCCATACGCTAACACGTACGCTCACCATAACCCGTGGTCATACCTTAACCTGTACCCTAAACCGTCCCCGTCCCCTAACCCTAACATTAACCCTAACCCTTACCCGAAGCCTTACCCTAACACATCCCCTAATCCTAACCCGTACTCTAAAACTACCCCGTACCCTAACATGTACGCTCACCCTAAACCGTTGTCGTAACCTAACCTGTACCCTAAACCGTTCCCGTCCCCTAACCCTATCCCTAAACCTAAGTCTTACCCGAAGCCTTACACTAACACGTCCCCTAATCCTAAACCGTACGCTAACACTAAGCCGTACCCTAATCCTAACCCGTACCCTAACACTAACCCGTACTCTAACATGTAGGCTCACCATAAACACTTGTTGTACCCTAACCTGTACCCTAAACCGTCCCCGTCTCCTAACCCTAACCCTAACCCTTACCCGAAGTCTTACCCTAACCCGTCCCCTAATCATAACCCGTACGCTAACACTAAGCTGTACCCTAACACGTACGCTCACCCTAAACATTTGTCGTACCCTAACCTGTACACTAAACCGTCCCCATCCCCTAACACTAACCCTAACCCTAAACCTTACCCGAAGCCTTACCCTAACCCGTCCCCTAATCCTAACCCGTACGCTAAAAATAAACCATACGCTAACACGTACGTTCACCCTACACCGTTGTCATACCCTAACCTGTACCCTAAACCGTCCCCTTCCCCTAACCCTAACCCTAACCCTAACTCTAAACCTAACCCTTACCCGAAGCTGTACCCTAACCCGTTCCCGAATACTAACCCGTACGCTAACACTAACCCGTAACCTAAAACGTACGCTCACCATAAACTGTTTTCGTACCCTAAACTGTACCCTAAACCGTCCCTCTCCCCTTGCCCGTCCCCTAACCCTAACCCTAACCTTAACCCTAACCTTTACCCGAAGCCTTACCCTAATCCGTCCCCTAATCCTAACACGTACGCTAAAACTAGCCCATACCCTAACACGTACGCTCATGCTAAACAGTTGTCGTACCCTAACCTGTACCCTAAACCGTCCCCGTCCCCATCCCCGTCCCCTAACCCTAACCCTAAATCTAACCCTTACCCGAAGCCTTACACTAACAAGTCCCCTAATCCTGACCCGTACGCTAACACTAACCCTTACCCTAACACGTACGTTCACCCTAAACCATTTTCGTACCCTAACCTGTACACTAAACCGTCCCCATCCCCTAACCCTAACCCTAACCCTAACCCTAACCCCAACCCTTACCCGAATCCTTACCCTAACCTGTCCCCTAATCTTAACCCGTATGCTAACACTAACCCGTTCGCTAACATGTACGCTTACCCTAATCCGTTGTCGTACACAAACCTGTACCCTAAACCATCCCCGTCCCCATACCCTAACCCTAACCCTAACCCTAACACTTACCCGAATCCTTACCCTAACCCGTTCCCTAATCCTAAACCGTACGCTAACACTAACCCGTACCCTAACACGTACGCTCACCCTAAACCGTTTTCGTACGCTAACCTGTACCCTAAACCATCCCCGTCCCCTAACGCTAACCCTAACCATAACCATAACCCTAACCCTTACCCGAAGCCTTACCCTAAACCGTCCCCTAATCCTAACCCGTACGCTAACACTAACACGTAACCTATCACGTACGCTCAACTTAAATCGTTGTCGTACCCTAAGCTGTATGCTAAACCGTCCCCGTCCCCTATCCCTAACCCTAACCCAAACCCTACCCCTAACCCTTACCCGAAGCCTTACCCTAACCGGTCCCCTAATCCTAACCCGTACACCAACACTAACCCATACCCTAACACGTATGCTCACCCTAAACCGTTGTCGTACCTTAACCTGTACCCTAAACTGTCCCTGTCCCCTAACGCTAACCCTAACACTTTCCCGAAGCCTTACCCTAACCCGTCCCCTAATCCTAACCCGTACGCTAACACTAACCCGTACCCTAACACGTACGCTCACCCTAAACCGTTGTCGTACTCTAACCTGTACCCTAAACCGTCCCCGTCCCCTTCCCTTAACCCTAACCCATACCTAACCCTAACCCTTACCCGAAGCCTTACCCTAACACGTCCCCTAATCCTGAACTGTACGCTAACACTAACCCGCACCCTAACACGTATGCTCACCCTAAACTCTTATAGTAACCTAACCTGTACCCTAAACCGTCCCCGTCCCCGTCTCCTAACCCTAACCCTAACCGTAACCCTAACCCTTACCCGAAGCCTTACCCTCACCCGTCCCCTAATTCTAACCCGTACGCTAACACTAACCCGTACCCTAACACGTACGCTCACCCTAAACCGTTGTCGTACCCTAACCTGTACCCTAAACCGTCCCCGTCCCCTAACCCTAACCCTAACACTAACCCTTCCCTAACCGTACCCCTAACCCTAACCCTAAACCTAAACCTTACCCGAAGCCTTACCGTAACCCGTCCACTAATCCTAAATCGTACGCTAACACTAACCCGTACACTAACACGTACACTCACCCTAAAACGTTGTCATACCCTAACCTGTACCCTAAACCGTCACCGTCCCCGTCCCCTAACACTAAACCTAAACCTAACCCTTACCCGAAGCCTTAACCTAACCCGTCCCCTAATCCTAACTCGTACGCTAACACTAACCAGAACCCTAACACGTACGCCCACGCTGAACCGTTGTCATACCCTACCCTGTACCATAAACCGTCTCCGTACCCTAACCTTAACCCTAACCCTAACCCTAAGCCTTACCCGAAGCCTTACCCTAACCTGTCCCCTAATCCTAACACATACGCTAACACTAACACGTACCCTAACATGTACGCTCAACCTAAACCATTGTCGTACCCTAAGCTGTACGCTAAACCGTCCCCGTCCCCTAACCCTAACCCTAAACCTAACCCTAACACTAGCAATTACCTGAAGCCTTACCCTACCACGTCCCTTAATCCTAACCCGTATGCTAACACTAACCTGTCCCCTAACACGTACGCTAACCCTAAACCGTTGTCCTACACTAACCTGTACCCTAAACTGTCCCCGTCCCCTATCTCTAACCCTAAACCTAACCCAAACCCTAATCCTTACCCGAAGCCTTACCATAACCCGTCCCGTAATCCTAACCCGTATGCTAACACTAACACGTTCCCTAACACGTACGCTCACCTAAACCATTGTCGTACACTAACCTGTGCCCTAAACTGTCCCTTTCCCCTAACCCTAACCCTAACCTTAAACCTAACACTAACCCTTACCCGAAGCCTTACCCTAAAACGTCCCCTAATCCTAAACCGTACGCTAACACTAACACGTACCCTAACACATAAGCTCACCCTAAACCATTGTCGTACACTAACCTGTACCCTAAACTCTCCCCGTCCCCGTCCCCTAACCCTAAGCCTAACCCTAACCCTAACCCTTACCCGAAACCTTACCCTAAAACGTCCCCTAATCCTAAACCGTATGCTAACACTAACCCGTACCCTTACACGTACGCTCACCCTAAACCATTGTCGTACCCTAACCTGTACCCTAAACCGTCCCCGTCTCCGTCCCCGTCCGCATCCCCTAACCCTAACCCTAACCCTAACACTTACCCGAAGCCTTACCCTAACCCGTTCCCTAATCCTAACCCGTACGCTAACACTAACCCGTCTCCTAAAACGTACGCTCTCCCTAAACCGTTGTCGTATGCTAACCTGTACCTTAAACCGTCGCCGTCACCTAACCCTAAACCTAACACTAACCCTAACCCTAACCCTTACCCGAAGACTTACCCTAACCCGTCCGCTAATCCTAACCCGTACGCTCACACTAACCTGTACCCTAACACATATGCTCCCCCTAAACTGTTGTCTTACACTAAACTGTACCCTAAACAGTCCCCATCCCCTAACCCTAACCCTAACCTTAAACCTAACACTAACCCTTACCCGAAGCCTTACACTAACCCGTCCCTTAATCCTAACACGGACGCTAACACTAACACGTACCCTGACACGTACGCTCTCCTTAAACTGTTGTCGTAACCTAACCTGTACCCTAAAACGTCCCCTTCCCCAAACCCTAACCCTAACACTAAACCTAACACTAAATCTTACCTGAAGCCTTACCCTAAACCGTCGCCTAATCCTAACCCGTACCCTAACACTAACCTGTACCCTAACACGTATGCCCACCCTAAACCGTTGTCGTACACTAACCTGTACACTAAACCGTCCCCATCCCCTCAACCTAACCCTGACCCTAACCCTTACCCGAAGCCTTACCCTAACCCGTCCCATAATCCTAACCCGTACGCTAACACTAACCCGTACCCTAACACGTACGCTCACCCTAAACCGTTGTCGTACCCTAACCTGTGCCCTAAATTGTCCCTGTCCCCATTCCCTAACCCTAACCCTAACCCTAACACTAACCCTAACCCTTACCCGAAGCCTTACCCTCACCCGTCCCCTAATCCTAACCCGTACGCTAACACTAACCCGTACCCTAACACGTACGCTCACCCTAAACCGTTGTCGTACCCTAACCTGTGCCCTAAACCGTCCCCGTCCCCGTCCCCTAACCCTAACCCTAACCCTAACCCTTACCCAAAGCCTTACCCTCACCCGTCCCCTAATCCTAACCCGTACGCTAACACTAACCCGTACCCTAACACGTAAGCTCACCCTAAACCGTTGTCGTACCCTAACCTGTACCCTAAACCGTCCCCGTCCCCGTCCCCTAACCCTAACGCTAACCCTAACCCTTACCCGAAGCCTTACCCCCACCTGTCCCCTAATCCTAACCCGTACGCCAACACTAACCCGTACCCTAACATGTACGCTCACCCTAAACCGTTGTCGTACCCTAACCTGTACGCTAAACCGTCCCCGTCCCGTAACCCTAACCATAACCCTAACCCTAAACCTTACCTGAAGCCTTACCCTCACCCGTCCCCTAATCCTAACCCGTACGCTAACACTAACCCGTACCCTAACACGTACGCTCACCCTAAACCGTTCTCGTACCCTAACCTGTAACCTAAACCATCCCCGTCCCCGTCCCCTAACCCTAACCCTAACCCTAACCCTGACCCGAAGCCTTACCCTCACCCGTCCCCTAATCCTAACCCGTACGCTAACACTAACCCGTACCCTAACACGTACGCTCACCCTATACCGTTGTCGTACCCTAACCTGTACCCTAAACCGTCCCCGTCCCCTAACCCTATCCCTAACACTAACCCTAACCCTAATCCTTACCCAAAGGCTTACACTCACCCGTCCCCTAATCCTAACCCGTACGCTAACACTAACCCGTACCCTAACACGTACGCTCACCCTAAACCGTTGTTGTACCCTAACCTGTACCCTAAACCGTCCCCGTCCCCATCCCCTAACCCTAACCCTAACCCTAACCCTTACCCGAAGCCTTACCCTCACCCGTCCCCTAATCCTAACCCGTACGCTAACACTAACGCGTACCCTAACACGTACGCTCACCGTAAACCGTTGTCGTACCCTAACCCATCCCTGTACCCGTCCCCTAACCCTAACCCTAACCCTTACCCGAAGCCTTACCCTAACCCGTCCCCTAATCCTAACACATATGCTAACACTAACCCATACCCTAACACGTACGCTCACCCTAAACCATTGTCGTACCCTAACCTGTGCCCTAAACCGTCCCCGTCCCCTAACCCTAACCCTAACCCTAACCCTTACCTGAAGCCTTACCCTCACCCGTCCCCTAATCCTAACCCGTACGCTAACACTAACCCATACCCTAACACGTAAGCTCACCCTAAACCGTTGTCGTACGCTAACCTGTACCCTAAACCGTCCCCGTCCCCGTCCCCTAACCCTAACCCTAACCCTAACCCTTACCCGAAGCCTTACCCTCACCCGTCCCCTAATCCTAACCTGTACGCCAACACTAACCCGTACCCTAAAACGTACGCTCACCCTAAACCGTTGTCGTACACTAACCTGTACCCTAAACCGTCCCCGTCCCCTAACCCTAACCCTAACCCTAACCCTTACCCGAAGCCTTAACCTCACCCGTCCCCTAATCCTAAACCGTATGCTAACACTAACCCGTACCCTAACACGTACGCTCAACTTAAACCGTTGTCGTACCCTAGCCTGTACCCTAAACCGTCCCTGTCCCCTAACCCTAACCCTAACCCTAACCCTTACCCGAAGCCTTATCCTCACCCGTCCCCTAATCCTAACCTGTACGCTAACACTAACCCGTACCATAACACATACGCTCACCCTAAATCGTTGTCGTACCCTAACCTGTACCCTAAACCGTCCCCGTCCCCGTCCCCTAACCCTAACCCTAACCCTAACCCTTACCCGAAGCCTTACCCTCACCCGTCCCCTAATCCTAACCCGTACGCTAACACTAACCCATACCCTAACACGTACGCTCACCCTAAACCGTTGTCGTACCCTAACCTGTACGCTAAACCGTCCCCGTCCCCTAACCCTAACCCTAACCCTAACCCTAACCCTAAACCTTACCTGAAGCCTTACCCTCACCCGTCCCCTAATCCTAACCCGTACGCTAACACTAACCCGTACCCTAACACGTACGCTCACACTAAACCGTTGTCGTACCCTAACCTGTAACCTAAAACGTCCCCGTCCCCGTCCCCGTCCCCTAACCCTAACCCTAACCCTTACCCGAAGCCTTACCCTCACCCGTCCCCTAATCCTAACCCGTACGCTAACACTAACCCGTACCCTAACACGTACGCTCACCCTAAACCGTTGTCGTACCCTAAACTGTACCCTAAACCGTCCCCGTCCCCTAACCCTAACCCTAACCCTAACCCTAACCCTTACCCGAAGCCTTACCCTCACCCGTCCCCTAATCCTAACCCGTACGCTAACACTAACCCATACCCTAACACGTACGCTCATCCTAAACCGTTGTCGTACCCTAACCTGTACCCTAAACCGTCCCCGTCCCCTAACCCTAACCCTAACACTAACCCTAACCCTAACACTTACCCGAAGCCTTACCCTAAGACGTCCCCTTATCTTAACCCGTAGGCTAACACTAACATGTATCCTAACACGTACGCTCACCCTAAAGTGTTGTCATACACTAACTTGTACCTTAAACCGTCCCCGTCCACTAAACCTAACCCTAAACTTAACCCTATCCCTAACCCTTACCCGAAGACTTACCCTAAACCGTCCCCTAATCCTAACACGTACGCTAACACTAACCCGTGCCCTAACACGTACACTCACCCTAAACCACTTTCGTACACTAACCTGTACCCTAAACCGTCCCTGTCCCCGTGCCCGTCCCCTAACCCTAACCCTAACCCTAACCCTAACCCTTACCCTAAGCCTTACCCTAACCCGTCCCCTAATCCTAACCTGTACGCTAACACTAACCCGTACCCTAACACGTACGCTCTCCCTAAACCGTTGTCGTACCCTAACCTGTACCCTAAACCGTCCCCATCCCCTACCGTAACCCTAACCCTAACCCTAACCCTAACCCTAACCCCGTCCCCGTCCCCTAACCCTAATCCAATCCCTTACCCTTACCCTAAGCCTTACACTAACCCGTCACTTAATCCTAACATGTACGCTAACACTAACACGTACCCTAACACGTACGCTCACCCTAAACCGTTGTCGTACACTAAACTGTACCCTAAACCGTCCCCGTCCCCTAACCATAACCCTAACACTAACCATTACCCGAAGCCTTACCCTAACCCGTCCCCTAATCCTAACACGTACGCTAACAGTAACCTGTGCCCTAACACGTATGCTCCCCCTAAACCGTTGTCGTACACTAACCTGTACCCTAAACCGTCCCCGTCGGCTAACCCTAACCCTAACGCTAACCCTAACCCTAACACTTACCCGAAGCCTTACACTAACCCGTCCCTTAATCCTAACCCGGACGCTAACACTAACACGTACCCTAACATGTACGCTGACCTTAAGCCATTGTCGTACACTAACATGTACCCTAAACTGTCCCGTCCTCGTCCCCGTCCCCTAAACCTAACCCTAACCCTTACCCGAAGCCTTACCCTAAACCGTCCCCTAAACCTAACCCGTACGCTAATATTAAACTGTACCCTAACATGTACCCTCACCCTAAACCGTTGTCGTACACTAACCTGTACCCTAAACTGTCCCAGTCCCCTAACCCTAACCCTAACCCTAACCCTAACCCTAACCCTTACCCGAAGCCTTACCCTCACCCGTCCCCTAATCCTAACCCGTACGCTAACACTAACCCGTACCCTAACACGTACGCTCACCCTAAACCGTTGTCGTACCCTAACCTGTACCCTAAACCGTCCCCGTCCCCGTCCCCTAACCCTAACCCTAACCCTTACCCGAAGCCTTACCCTCACCCGTCCCCTAATCCTAACCCGTACGCTAACACTAACCCGTACCCTAACACGTACGCTCACCCTAAACCGTTGTCGTACCCTAACCTGTACCCTAAATCATCCCCGTCCCCGTCCCGTAACCCTAACCCTAACCCTAACCCTAACCCTTACCCGAAGCCTTACCCTCACCCGTCCCCTAATCCTAACCCGTGCGCTAACACTAACCCGCTCCCTAACACGTACGCTCACCCTAAACTGTTGTCGTACACTAAACTGTACCCTAAACCGTCCCCGTCCCTTAACCCTAACCCTAAACCTAACGCTAATCCTAACCCTTACCCGAAGCCTTACCCTCACCCTTCCCCTAATCCTAACCCGTATGCTAACACTAACCCGTACCCTAACACGTACGCTCACCCTAAACCGTTGTCGTACCCTAACCTGTACCCTAAACCGTCCCCGTCCCCGTCCCCTAACCCTAACGCTAACCCTAAACCTTACCCGAAGCCTTACCCCCACCTGTCCCCTAATCCTAACCCGTACGCCAACACTAACCCGTACCCTAACATGTACGCTCACCCTAAACCGTTGTCGTACCCTAACCTGTACGCTAAACCGTCCCCATCCCGTAACCCTAACCATAACCCTAACCCTAAACCTTACCTGAAGCCTTACCCTCACCCGTCCCCTAATCCTAACCCGTACGCTAACACTAACCCGTACCCTAACACGTACGCTCACCCTAAACCGTTCTCGTACCCTAACCTGTAACCTAAACCGTCCCCGTCCCCGTCCCCTAACCCTAACCCTAACCCTAACCCTGACCCGAAGCCTTACCCTCACCCGTCCCCTAATCCTAACCCGTACGCTAACACTAACCCGTACCCTAACACGTACGCTCACCCTATACCGTTGTCGTACCCTAACCTGTACCCTAAACCGTCCCCGTCCCCTAACCCTATCCCTAACACTAACCCTAACCCTAATCCTTACCCGAAGGCTTACACTCACCCGTCCCCTAATCCTAACCCGTACGCTAACACTAACCCGTACCCTAACACGTACGCTCACCCTAAACCGTTGTTGTACCCTAACCTGTACCCTAAACCGTCCCCGTCCCCATCCCCTAACCCTAACCCTAACCCTAACCCTTACCCGAAGCCTTACCCTCACCCGTCCCCTAATCCTAACCCGTACGCTAACACTAACGCGTACCCTAACACGTACGCTCACCGTAAACCGTTGTCGTACCCTAACCCATCCCTGTACCCGTCCCCTAACCCTAACCCTAACCCTTACCCGAAGCCTTACCCTAACCCGTCCCCTAATCCTAACACATATGCTAACACTAACCCATACCCTAACACGTACGCTCACCCTAAACCATTGTCGTACCCTAACCTGTGCCCTAAACCGTCCCCGTCCCCTAAACCTAACCCTAACCCTAACCCTAACCCTTACCTGAAGCCTTACCCTCACCCGTCCCCTAATCCTAACCCGTACGCTAACACTAACCCATACCCTAACACGTAAGCTCACCCTAAACCGTTGTCGTACGCTAACCTGTACCCTAAACCGTCCCCGTCCCCGTCCCCTAACCCTAAACCTAACCCTAACCCTTACCCGAAGCCTTACCCTCACCAGTCCCCTAATCCTAACCTGTACGCCAACACTAACCCGTACCCTAAAACGTACGCTCACCCTAAACAGTTGTCGTACACTAACCTGTACCCTAAACCGTCCCCGTCCCTAACCCTAACCCTAACCCTAACCCTTACCCGAAGCCTTAACCTCACCCGTCCCCTAATCCTAAACCGTATGCTAACACTAACCCGTACCCTAACACGTACGCTCAACTTAAACCGTTGTCGTACCCTAGCCTGTACCCTAAACCGTCCCTGTCCCCTAACCCTAACCCTAACCCTAACCCTTACCCGAAGCCTTATCCTCACCCGTCCCCTAATCCTAACCTATACGCTAACACTAACCCGTACCATAACACGTACGCTCACCCTAAATCGTTGTCGTACCCTAACCTGTACCCTAAACCGTCCCCGTCCCCGTCCCCTAACCCTAACCCTAACCCTAACCCTTACCCGAAGCCTTACCCTCACCCGTCCCCTAATCCTAACCCGTACGCTAACACTAACCCATACCCTAACACGTACGCTCACCCTAAACCGTTGTCGTACCCTAACCTGTACGCTAAACCGTCCCCGTCCCCTAACCCTAACCCTAACCCTAACCCTAACCCTAAACCTTACCTGAAGCCTTACCCTCACCCGTCCCCTAATCCTAACCCGTACGCTAACACTAACCCGTACCCTAACACGTACGCTCACACTAAACCGTTGTCGTACCCTAACCTGTAACCTAAAACGTCCCCGTCCCCGTCCCCGTCCCCTAACCCTAACCCTAACCCTTACCCGAAGCCTTACCCTCACCCGTCCCCTAATCCTAACCCGTACGCTAACACTAACCCGTACCCTAACACGTACGCTCACCCTAAACCGTTGTCGTACCCTAAACTGTACCCTAAACCGTCCCCTGACCCTAACCCTAACCCTAACCCTAACCCTAACACTAACCCTTACCCGAAGCCTTACCCTCACCCGTCCCCTAATCCTAACCCGTATGCTAACACTAACCCATACCCTAACACGTACCCTCACCCTAAACCGTTTTCGTACCCTAACCTGTACCCTAAACCGTCCCCGTCCCCGTCCCCTAACCCTAACCCTAACCCTAACCCTAACCCTTACCCGAAGCCTTACCCTCACCCGTCCCCTAATCCTAACCCGTATGCTAACACTAACCCGTACCCTAACACATACGCTCACCCTAAACCGTTGTCGTACCCTATCATGTACCCTAAACCATCCCCGTCCCCTAACCGTAACCCTAACCCTAAACCTAACCCTTAACCGAAGCCTTAACCTAACCCGTCCCCTAATCCTAAACCGTAGGCTAACAATAACCCGTACACTAACACGTGCTCTCACCCTAAACCGTTGTCGTACCCTAACCTGTACCCTAAACCGTCCCCATCCCCTAACCCTAACTCTAAACCTAACCTTTACCCGATGCCTTACCCTAACCCGTTCCCTAATCCTAAACCATACGCTAACACTAACCCATACGCTAACACGTACGCTCACCATAACCCGTGGTCATACCTTAACCTGTACCCTAAACCGTCCCCGTCCCCTAACCCTAACATTAACCCTAACCCTTACCCGAAGCCTTACCCTAACACATCCCCTAATCCTAACCCGTACTCTAAAACTACCCCGTACCCTAACATGTACGCTCACCCTAAACCGTTGTCGTAACCTAACCTGTACCCTAAACCGTTCCCGTCCCCTAACCCTATCCCTAAACCTAAGTCTTACCCGAAGCCTTACACTAACACGTCCCCTAATCCTAAACCGTACGCTAACACTAAGCCGTACCCTAATCCTAACCCGTACCCTAACACTAACCCGTACTCTAACATGTAGGCTCACCATAAACACTTGTTGTACCCTAACCTGTACCCTAAACCGTCCCCGTCTCCTAACCCTAACCCTAACCCTTACCCGAAGTCTTACCCTAACCCGTCCCCTAATCATAACCCGTACGCTAACACTAAGCTGTACCCTAACACGTACGCTCACCCTAAACATTTGTCGTACCCTAACCTGTACACTAAACCGTCCCCATCCCCTAACACTAACCCTAACCCTAAACCTTACCCGAAGCCTTACCCTAACCCGTCCCCTAATCCTAACCCGTACGCTAAAAATAAACCATACGCTAACACGTACGTTCACCCTACACCGTTGTCATACCCTAACCTGTACCCTAAACCGTCCCCTTCCCCTAACCCTAACCCTAACCCTAACTCTAAACCTAACCCTTACCCGAAGCTGTACCCTAACCCGTTCCCGAATACTAACCCGTACGCTAACACTAACCCGTAACCTAAAACGTACGCTCACCATAAACTGTTTTCGTACCCTAAACTGTACCCTAAACCGTCCCTCTCCCCTTGCCCGTCCCCTAACCCTAACCCTAACCTTAACCCTAACCTTTACCCG
This sequence comes from Delphinapterus leucas, assembly GCF_059928025.1. Classification (NCBI taxonomy): domain Eukaryota; kingdom Metazoa; phylum Chordata; class Mammalia; order Artiodactyla; family Monodontidae; genus Delphinapterus; species Delphinapterus leucas. The sequence continues at coordinate 14,039,599 of NW_028322238.1, forward strand.
AAGCCTTACCCTAATCCGTCCCCTAATCCTAACACGTACGCTAAAACTAGCCCATACCCTAACACGTACGCTCATGCTAAACAGTTGTCGTACCCTAACCTGTACCCTAAACCGTCCCCGTCCCCATCCCCGTCCCCTAACCCTAACCCTAAATCTAACCCTTACCCGAAGCCTTACACTAACAAGTCCCCTAATCCTGACCCGTACGCTAACACTAACCCTTACCCTAACACGTACGTTCACCCTAAACCATTTTCGTACCCTAACCTGTACACTAAACCGTCCCCATCCCCTAACCCTAACCCTAACCCTAACCCTAACCCCAACCCTTACCCGAATCCTTACCCTAACCTGTCCCCTAATCTTAACCCGTATGCTAACACTAACCCGTTCGCTAACATGTACGCTTACCCTAATCCGTTGTCGTACACAAACCTGTACCCTAAACCATCCCCGTCCCCATACCCTAACCCTAACCCTAACCCTAACACTTACCCGAATCCTTACCCTAACCCGTTCCCTAATCCTAAACCGTACGCTAACACTAACCCGTACCCTAACACGTACGCTCACCCTAAACCGTTTTCGTACGCTAACCTGTACCCTAAACCATCCCCGTCCCCTAACGCTAACCCTAACCATAACCATAACCCTAACCCTTACCCGAAGCCTTACCCTAAACCGTCCCCTAATCCTAACCCGTACGCTAACACTAACACGTAACCTATCACGTACGCTCAACTTAAATCGTTGTCGTACCCTAAGCTGTATGCTAAACCGTCCCCGTCCCCTATCCCTAACCCTAACCCAAACCCTACCCCTAACCCTTACCCGAAGCCTTACCCTAACCGGTCCCCTAATCCTAACCCGTACACCAACACTAACCCATACCCTAACACGTATGCTCACCCTAAACCGTTGTCGTACCTTAACCTGTACCCTAAACTGTCCCTGTCCCCTAACGCTAACCCTAACACTTTCCCGAAGCCTTACCCTAACCCGTCCCCTAATCCTAACCCGTACGCTAACACTAACCCGTACCCTAACACGTACGCTCACCCTAAACCGTTGTCGTACTCTAACCTGTACCCTAAACCGTCCCCGTCCCCTTCCCTTAACCCTAACCCATACCTAACCCTAACCCTTACCCGAAGCCTTACCCTAACACGTCCCCTAATCCTGAACTGTACGCTAACACTAACCCGCACCCTAACACGTATGCTCACCCTAAACTCTTATAGTAACCTAACCTGTACCCTAAACCGTCCCCGTCCCCGTCTCCTAACCCTAACCCTAACCGTAACCCTAACCCTTACCCGAAGCCTTACCCTCACCCGTCCCCTAATTCTAACCCGTACGCTAACACTAACCCGTACCCTAACACGTACGCTCACCCTAAACCGTTGTCGTACCCTAACCTGTACCCTAAACCGTCCCCGTCCCCTAACCCTAACCCTAACACTAACCCTTCCCTAACCGTACCCCTAACCCTAACCCTAAACCTAAACCTTACCCGAAGCCTTACCGTAACCCGTCCACTAATCCTAAATCGTACGCTAACACTAACCCGTACACTAACACGTACACTCACCCTAAAACGTTGTCATACCCTAACCTGTACCCTAAACCGTCACCGTCCCCGTCCCCTAACACTAAACCTAAACCTAACCCTTACCCGAAGCCTTAACCTAACCCGTCCCCTAATCCTAACTCGTACGCTAACACTAACCAGAACCCTAACACGTACGCCCACGCTGAACCGTTGTCATACCCTACCCTGTACCATAAACCGTCTCCGTACCCTAACCTTAACCCTAACCCTAACCCTAAGCCTTACCCGAAGCCTTACCCTAACCTGTCCCCTAATCCTAACACATACGCTAACACTAACACGTACCCTAACATGTACGCTCAACCTAAACCATTGTCGTACCCTAAGCTGTACGCTAAACCGTCCCCGTCCCCTAACCCTAACCCTAAACCTAACCCTAACACTAGCAATTACCTGAAGCCTTACCCTACCACGTCCCTTAATCCTAACCCGTATGCTAACACTAACCTGTCCCCTAACACGTACGCTAACCCTAAACCGTTGTCCTACACTAACCTGTACCCTAAACTGTCCCCGTCCCCTATCTCTAACCCTAAACCTAACCCAAACCCTAATCCTTACCCGAAGCCTTACCATAACCCGTCCCGTAATCCTAACCTGTATGCTAACACTAACACGTTCCCTAACACGTACGCTCACCTAAACCATTGTCGTACACTAACCTGTGCCCTAAACTGTCCCTTTCCCCTAACCCTAACCCTAACCTTAAACCTAACACTAACCCTTACCCGAAGCCTTACCCTAAAACGTCCCCTAATCCTAAACCGTACGCTAACACTAACACGTACCCTAACACATAAGCTCACCCTAAACCATTGTCGTACACTAACCTGTACCCTAAACTCTCCCCGTCCCCGTCCCCTAACCCTAAGCCTAACCCTAACCCTAACCCTTACCCGAAACCTTACCCTAAAACGTCCCCTAATCCTAAACCGTATGCTAACACTAACCCGTACCCTTACACGTACGCTCACCCTAAACCATTGTCGTACCCTAACCTGTACCCTAAACCGTCCCCGTCTCCGTCCCCGTCCGCATCCCCTAACCCTAACCCTAACCCTAACACTTACCCGAAGCCTTACCCTAACCCGTTCCCTAATCCTAACCCGTACGCTAACACTAACCCGTCTCCTAAAACGTACGCTCTCCCTAAACCGTTGTCGTATGCTAACCTGTACCTTAAACCGTCGCCGTCACCTAACCCTAAACCTAACACTAACCCTAACCCTAACCCTTACCCGAAGACTTACCCTAACCCGTCCGCTAATCCTAACCCGTACGCTCACACTAACCTGTACCCTAACACATATGCTCCCCCTAAACTGTTGTCTTACACTAAACTGTACCCTAAACAGTCCCCATCCCCTAACCCTAACCCTAACCTTAAACCTAACACTAACCCTTACCCGAAGCCTTACACTAACCCGTCCCTTAATCCTAACACGGACGCTAACACTAACACGTACCCTGACACGTACGCTCTCCTTAAACTGTTGTCGTAACCTAACCTGTACCCTAAAACGTCCCCTTCCCCAAACCCTAACCCTAACACTAAACCTAACACTAAATCTTACCTGAAGCCTTACCCTAAACCGTCGCCTAATCCTAACCCGTACCCTAACACTAACCTGTACCCTAACACGTATGCCCACCCTAAACCGTTGTCGTACACTAACCTGTACACTAAACCGTCCCCATCCCCTCAACCTAACCCTGACCCTAACCCTTACCCGAAGCCTTACCCTAACCCGTCCCATAATCCTAACCCGTACGCTAACACTAACCCGTACCCTAACACGTACGCTCACCCTAAACCGTTGTCGTACCCTAACCTGTGCCCTAAATTGTCCCTGTCCCCATTCCCTAACCCTAACCCTAACCCTAACACTAACCCTAACCCTTACCCGAAGCCTTACCCTCACCCGTCCCCTAATCCTAACCCGTACGCTAACACTAACCCGTACCCTAACACGTACGCTCACCCTAAACCGTTGTCGTACCCTAACCTGTGCCCTAAACCGTCCCCGTCCCCTAACCCTAACCCTAACCCTAACCCTAACCCTTACCCAAAGCCTTACCCTCACCCGTCCCCTAATCCTAACCCGTACGCTAACACTAACCCGTACCCTAACACGTAAGCTCACCCTAAACCGTTGTCGTACCCTAACCTGTACCCTAAACCGTCCCCGTCCCCGTCCCCTAACCCTAACGCTAACCCTAACCCTTACCCGAAGCCTTACCCCCACCTGTCCCCTAATCCTAACCCGTACGCCAACACTAACCCGTACCCTAACATGTACGCTCACCCTAAACCGTTGTCGTACCCTAACCTGTACGCTAAACCGTCCCCGTCCCGTAACCCTAACCATAACCCTAACCCTAAACCTTACCTGAAGCCTTACCCTCACCCGTCCCCTAATCCTAACCCGTACGCTAACACTAACCCGTACCCTAACACGTACGCTCACCCTAAACCGTTCTCGTACCCTAACCTGTAACCTAAACCATCCCCGTCCCCGTCCCCTAACCCTAACCCTAACCCTAACCCTGACCCGAAGCCTTACCCTCACCCGTCCCCTAATCCTAACCCGTACGCTAACACTAACCCGTACCCTAACACGTACGCTCACCCTATACCGTTGTCGTACCCTAACCTGTACCCTAAACCGTCCCCGTCCCCTAACCCTATCCCTAACACTAACCCTAACCCTAATCCTTACCCGAAGGCTTACACTCACCCGTCCCCTAATCCTAACCCGTACGCTAACACTAACCCGTACCCTAACACGTACGCTCACCCTAAACCGTTGTTGTACCCTAACCTGTACCCTAAACCGTCCCCGTCCCCATCCCCTAACCCTAACCCTAACCCTAACCCTTACCCGAAGCCTTACCCTCACCCGTCCCCTAATCCTAACCCGTACGCTAACACTAACGCGTACCCTAACACGTACGCTCACCGTAAACCGTTGTCGTACCCTAACCCATCCCTGTACCCGTCCCCTAACCCTAACCCTAACCCTTACCCGAAGCCTTACCCTAACCCGTCCCCTAATCCTAACACATATGCTAACACTAACCCATACCCTAACACGTACGCTCACCCTAAACCATTGTCGTACCCTAACCTGTGCCCTAAACCGTCCCCGTCCCCTAAACCTAACCCTAACCCTAACCCTAACCCTTACCTGAAGCCTTACCCTCACCCGTCCCCTAATCCTAACCCGTACGCTAACACTAACCCATACCCTAACACGTAAGCTCACCCTAAACCGTTGTCGTACGCTAACCTGTACCCTAAACCGTCCCCGTCCCCGTCCCCTAACCCTAACCCTAACCCTAACCCTTACCCGAAGCCTTACCCTCACCAGTCCCCTAATCCTAACCTGTACGCCAACACTAACCCGTACCCTAAAACGTACGCTCACCCTAAACAGTTGTCGTACACTAACCTGTACCCTAAACCGTCCCCGTCCCCTAACCCTAACCCTAACCCTAACCCTTACCCGAAGCCTTAACCTCACCCGTCCCCTAATCCTAAACCGTATGCTAACACTAACCCGTACCCTAACACGTACGCTCAACTTAAACCGTTGTCGTACCCTAGCCTGTACCCTAAACCGTCCCTGTCCCCTAACCCTAACCCTAACCCTAACCCTTACCCGAAGCCTTATCCTCACCCGTCCCCTAATCCTAACCTGTACGCTAACACTAACCCGTACCATAACACGTACGCTCACCCTAAATCGTTGTCGTACCCTAACCTGTACCCTAAACCGTCCCCGTCCCCGTCCCCTAACCCTAACCCTAACCCTAACCCTTACCCGAAGCCTTACCCTCACCCGTCCCCTAATCCTAACCCGTACGCTAACACTAACCCATACCCTAACACGTACGCTCACCCTAAACCGTTGTCGTACCCTAACCTGTACGCTAAACCGTCCCCGTCCCCTAACCCTAACCCTAACCCTAACCCTAACCCTAAACCTTACCTGAAGCCTTACCCTCACCCGTCCCCTAATCCTAACCCGTACGCTAACACTAACCCGTACCCTAACACGTACGCTCACACTAAACCGTTGTCGTACCCTAACCTGTAACCTAAAACGTCCCCGTCCCCGTCCCCGTCCCCTAACCCTAACCCTAACCCTTACCCGAAGCCTTACCCTCACCCGTCCCCTAATCCTAACCCGTACGCTAACACTAACCCGTACCCTAACACGTACGCTCACCCTAAACCGTTGTCGTACCCTAAACTGTACCCTAAACCGTCCCCGTCCCCTAACCCTAACCCTAACCCTAACCCTAACCCTAACCCTTACCCGAAGCCTTACCCTCACCCGTCCCCTAATCCTAACCCGTACGCTAACACTAACCCATACCCTAACACGTACGCTCATCCTAAACCGTTGTCGTACCCTAACCTGTACCCTAAACCGTCCCCGTCCCCTAACCCTAACCCTAACACTAACCCTAACCCTAACACTTACCCCAAGCCTTACCCTAAGACGTCCCCTTATCTTAACCCGTAGGCTAACACTAACATGTATCCTAACACGTACGCTCACCCTAAAGTGTTGTCATACACTAACTTGTACCTTAAACCGTCCCCGTCCACTAAACCTAACCCTAAACTTAACCCTATCCCTAACCCTTACCCGAAGACTTACCCTAAACCGTCCCCTAATCCTAACACGTACGCTAACACTAACCCGTGCCCTAACACGTACACTCACCCTAAACCACTTTCGTACACTAACCTGTACCCTAAACCGTCCCTGTCCCCGTGCCCGTCCCCTAACCCTAACCCTAACCCTAACCCTAACCCTTACCCTAAGCCTTACCCTAACCCGTCCCCTAATCCTAACCTGTACGCTAACACTAACCCGTACCCTAACACGTACGCTCTCCCTAAACCGTTGTCGTACTTTAACCTGTACCCTAAACCGTCCCCATCCCCTACCGTAACCCTAACCCTAACCCTAACCCTAACCCTAACCCCGTCCCCGTCCCCTAACCCTAATCCAATCCCTTACCCTTACCCTAAGCCTTACACTAACCCGTCACTTAATCCTAACATGTACGCTAACACTAACACGTACCCTAACACGTACGCTCACCCTAAACCGTTGTCGTACACTAAACTGTACCCTAAACCGTCCCCGTCCCCTAACCATAACCCTAACACTAACCATTACCCGAAGCCTTACCCTAACCCGTCCCCTAATCCTAACACGTACGCTAACAGTAACCTGTGCCCTAACACGTATGCTCCCCCTAAACTGTTGTCGTACACTAACCTGTACCCTAAACCGTCCCCGTCGGCTAACCCTAACCCTAACGCTAACCCTAACCCTAACACTTACCCGAAGCCTTACACTAACCCGTCCCTTAATCCTAACCCGGACGCTAACACTAACACGTACCCTAACATGTACGCTGACCTTAAGCCATTGTCGTACACTAACATGTACCCTAAACTGTCCCGACCTCGTCCCCGTCCCCTAAACCTAACCCTAACCCTTACCCGAAGCCTTACCCTAAACCGTCCCCTAAACCTAACCCGTACGCTAATATTAAACTGTACCCTAACATGTACCCTCACCCTAAACCGTTGTCGTACACTAACCTGTACCCTAAACTGTCCCAGTCCCCTAACCCTAACCCTAACCCTAACCCTAACCCTAACCCTTACCCGAAGCCTTACCCTCACCCGTCCCCTAATCCTAACCCGTACGCTAACACTAACCCGTACCCTAACACGTACGCTCACCCTAAACCGTTGTCGTACCCTAACCTGTACCCTAAACCGTCCCCGTCCCCGTCCCCTAACCCTAACTCTTACCCGAAGCCTTACCCTCACCCGTCCCCTAATCCTAACCCGTACGCTAACACTAACCCGTACCCTAACACGTACGCTCACCCTAAACCGTTGTCGTACCCTAACCTGTACCCTAAATCATCCCCGTCCCCGTCCCGTAACCCTAACCCTAACCCTAACCCTAACCCTTACCCGAAGCCTTACCCTCACCCGTCCCCTAATCCTAACCCGTGCGCTAACACTAACCCGCTCCCTAACACGTACGCTCACCCTAAACTGTTGTCGTACACTAAACTGTACCCTAAACCGTCCCCGTCCCTTAACCCTAACCCTAAACCTAACGCTAATCCTAACCCTTACCCGAAGCCTTACCCTCACCCTTCCCCTAATCCTAACCCGTATGCTAACACTAACCCGTACCCTAACACGTACGCTCACCCTAAACCGTTGTCGTACCCTAACCTGTACCCTAAACCGTCCCCGTCTCCGTCCCCTAACCCTAACCCTAACCATAACCCTAACCCTAATCCTAACCCGTATGCTAAAACTAACCCGTACCCTAACACGTACGCTCACCCTAAACCATTGTCGTACCCTAACCTGTACCCTAAACCGTCACCGTCCCCTAACCCTAACCCTAACCCTAACACTTACCCGAAGCCTTACTTTCACCCGTCCCATAATCCTAACCCGTACGCTAACACTAACCTGTACCCTAACACGTACGCTCACCCTAAACCCTTGTCGTACACTAACCTGTACCCTAAACCGTCCCCGTCCCCGTCCCCTAACTCTAACCCTAAACCTTACCCGAAGCCTTACCCTCACACGTCCCCTAATCCTAACCCGTACGCTAACACTAACCCGTACCCTAACACGTACGCTCACCATAAACCGTTGTCGTACCCTAACCTGTACCCTAAACCGTCCCTGTCCCCGTCCCCTAACCCTAACACTAACCCTAACACTAACCCTAACCCTTACCCGAAGCCTTACCCTCACCCGTCCCCTAATCCTAACCCGTACGCTAACACTAACCCGTACCCAAACACGTACGCTCACCCTAAACCTTTGTCGTACACTAACCTGTACCCTAAACCGTCCCCGTCCCCTAACCCTAACCCTAACCCTAACACTAACCCTAAACCTTACCCGAAGCCTTACCCTCACCCGTCCCCTAATCCTAACCCGTACGCTAACACTAACCCGTACCCTAACACTTAAGCTCACACTAAACCGTTGTCCTACCCTAACCTGTACCCTAAACCGTCCCCGTCCCCGTCCCCTAACCCTAACCCTAACCCTTACCCGAAGCCTTACCCTCACCCGTCCCCTAATCCTAACCCGTACGCCAACACTAACCCGTACCCTAACACGTACGCTCACCCTAAACCGTTGTCGTACACTAACCTGTACCCTAAACCGTCCCCGTCCCCTAACCCGAACCCTAACCCTAACCCTAACCCTTAAACGAAGCCTTACCCTCACACGTCCCCTAATCCTAAACCGTACCCTAACACTAACCCGTACCCTAACACGTACGCTCACCTTAAACCGTTGTCGTACCCTAACCTGTACCCTAAACGTCCCTGTCCCCTAACCCTAACCCTAACCCTAACCCTAACCCTTACCCGAATCCTTACCCTCACCCGTCCCCTAATCCTAACCCGTACGCTAAAAATAACCCGTACCCTAACACGTACGCTCACCCTAAACCGTTTTCGTACCCTAACCTATACCCTAAACCGTCCCCGTCCCCTAACCCTAACCCTAAGCCTAACCCTAACACTTACCTGAAGCCTTACAGTCACCCGTCCCATAATCCTAATCCGTACGCTAACACTAACCCGTACCCTAACACGTACGCTCACCCTAAATCATTGTCGTACCCTAACCTGTACCCTAAACCGTCCCCGTCCACTAACCCTAACCCTAACCCTAACCCTAAACCTTACCCGAAGCCTTACCCTCACCCGTCCGCTAATCCTAACCCGTACGCTAACACTAACCGGTACCCTAACACGTACGCTCACCATAAAACGTTGTCGTACCCTAACCTGTACCCTAAACCGTCACCGTCCCCTAACCCTAACCCTAACCCTAACTCTAACCCTTACCCGAAGCCTTACCTTCACCCGTCCCCTAATCCAAAACCGTACGCTAACACTAACCTGTACCCTAACACGTACGCTTAACCTAAACCTTTGTCGTACCCTAAACTGTACCCTAAACCGTCCCCGTCCCCAACCCTAACCCTAACACTAACCCTAACCGTAATCCCTACCCGAAGCCTTACACTCAACCGTCCCCAATCCTAACCCGTACGCTAACACTAACCCGTACCATAACACGTACGCTCACCCTAAACCGTTGTCGTACCCTGACCTGTACCCTAAACCGTCCCCATCCCCTAACCCTAACCCTAACCCTAACACTAACCCTAACCCTTACCCGAAGCCTTTCCCTCACCCGTCCCTTAATCCTAACCCGTACGCTAACACTAACCTGTACCCTAAAACGTACGCTCACCCTAAACCGTTGTCGTACACTAACCTGTACCCTAAACCGTCCCCGTCCCCGTCCCCGTCCCCTAACCCTAACCCTAACCCTAACCCTTACCCGAAGCCTTACCCTCACCCGTCCCCTAATCCTAACCCGTACGCTAACACTAACCCGTATCCTAAAACGTACGCTCACCATAAACCGTTGTCGTACCCTAACCTGTACCCTAAACCGTCCCTGTCCCCGTCCCCTAACCCTAACCCTAACCCTAACACTAACCCTAACACTTACCCTAAGCCTTACCCTCACCCGTCCCCTAATCCTAACCCGTACGCTAACACTAACCCGTACCCTAACACGTACGCTCACCCTAAACCGTTGTCGTACCCTAACCTGTACCCTAAACCGTCCCCGTCCCCTAACCCTAACCCTAACCCTAACCCCAACCCTAACCCTTACCCGAAGCCTTACCCTCACCTGTCCCCTAATCCTAACCCGTACGCTAACACTAACCCGTACCCTAACACGTAAGCTCACACTAAACCGTTGTCGTACCCTAACCTGTACCCTAAACCGTCCCCGTCCCCGTTCCCTAACCCTAACCCTAACACTTACCCGAAGCCTTACACTCACCCGTCCCCTAATCCTAACCCGTACGCTAACACTAAACCATACCCTAACACGTACGCTCACCCTAAACCGTTGTCGTACACTAACCTCTACCCTAAACCGTCCCCGTCCCCTAACCCGAACCCTAACCCTAACCCTATCCCTTACCCGAAGCCTCACCCTCACCCGTCCCCTAATCCTAAACCGTACCCTAACACTAACCCGTACCCTAACACGTACGCTCACCTTAAACAGTTGTCGTACCCTAACCTGTACCCTAAACCGTCCCTGTCCCCTAACCCTAACCCTAACCCTAACCCTAACCCTAACCCTACCCGAAGCCTTACCCTCACCCGTCCCCTAATCCTAACACGTACGCTAACACTAACCCGTACCCTAACACGTACGCTCACCCTAAACCGTTGTCGTACCCTAACCTGTACCCTAAACCGTCCCCGTCCCCTAACCCTAATCCTAACACTTACCCGAAGCCTTACCCTCATCCGTCCCATAATCCTAAACCTTACGCTAACACTAACCCGTACCCTAACACGTACGCTCACCCTAAATCGTTGTCGTACCCTAACATGTACCCTAAACCGTCCCCGTCCGCTAACCCTAACACTAACCCTAACCCTAACCCTTACCCGAAGCCTTACCCTCACCCGTCCCCTAATCCTAACCCGTACGCTAACACTAACCCGTACCCTAACGCGTACGCTCACCATAAACCATTGTCGTACCCTAAACCGTCCCCGTCCCCTAACCTTAACCCTAACCCTAACCCTCACCCTTACCTGAAGCCTTACCCTCACCCGTCCCCTAATCCTAACCCGTACGCTAAAACTAACCCGTACCCTAACACGTACGCTCACCCGAAACCGTTGTCTTACCCTAACCTGTACCCTAAACCGTCACCGTCCCCTAATCCTAACCCTAACCCTAACCCTAAAGTTTACCCGAAGCCTTACCCTCACCCGTCCCCTAATCCTAACCCATACGCTAACACTAACCTGTACCCTAACACGTACGCTCACCCTAAACCGTTGTCGTACACTAACCTATACCCTAAACCGTCCCCGTCCCCGTCCGCGTCCCCTAACCCTAAACCCAACCCTAAACCTTACCCGAAGCCTTACCCTCACCCGTCCCCTAATCCTAACCCATACGCTAACACTAACCCGTACCCTAATACGTACGCTCACCATAAACCGTTGTCGTACCCTAACCTATACCCTAAACCGTCCCTGTCCCCGTCCCCTAACCCTAACCCTAACCCTAACACTAACCCTAACCCTTACCCGAAGCCTTACCCTCACCCGTCCCCTAATCCTAACCCGTACGCTAACACTAACCCGTACCCTAACACGTACGCTCACCCTAAACCGTTGTCGTACCCTAACCTGTACCCTAAACCGTCCCCGTCCCCTAACCCTAACCCTAACCCTAACCCTTACCCGAAGCCTTACCCTCACACGTCCCCTAATCCTAACTCGTACGCTAACACTAACCCGTACCCTAACATGTAAGCTCACACTAAACCGTTGTCGTACCCTAACCTGTACCCTAAACCGTCCCCGTCCCCGTCCCCTAACCCTAACCCTAACCCTAACCCTAACACTTACCCGAAGCCTTACCCTCACACGTCCCCTAATCCTAACCCGTATGCTAACACTAACCCGTACCCTAACACGTACGCTCACCCTAAACCGTTGTCGTACCCTAAGCTGTACCCTAAACCGTCCCTGTCCCCTAACCCTAACCCTAACCCTAACCCTAACCCTTACCCGAAGCCTTACCCTCACCCGTCCCCTAATCCTAACCCGTACGCTAACACTAACCCGTACACTAACACGTACGCTCACCCTAAACCGTTGTCGTACCCTAACCTATACCCTAAACCGTCCCCGTCCCCGTCCCCTATCCCTAACCCTAACCCTAACCCTAACCCTTACCCGAAGCCTTACCCTCACCCGTCCCCTAATCCTAACCCGTACGCTAACACTAACCCGTACCCTAACACTTACCCTCACCCTAAACCGTTGTCGTACCCTAACCTGTACCCTAAACCGTCCCCGTGCCCGTCCCCTAACCCTAACCCTAACCCTAACTCTAACCCTTTCCCGAAGCCTTACCCTCACCCGTCCCCTAATCCTAACCCGTATGCTAACACTAACCCATACCCTAACACGTACGCTCACCCTAAACCGTTGTCGTACCCTAACCTGTACCCTAAACCGTCCCCGTCCCCTAACCCTAACCCTAAACCTAACTCTAACCCTAACCCTTACTCGAAGCCTTACACTCACCCGTCCCCTAATCCTCACCCGTACGCTAACACTAACCCGTACCCTAACACGTACGCTCACCCTAAACCTTTGTCGTACCCTAACCTGTACCCTAAACCGTCCCCTGACCCTAACCCTAACCCTAACCCTAACCCTAACACTAACCCTTACCCGAAGCCTTACCCTCACCCGTCCCCTAATCCTAACCCGTATGCTAACACTAACCCGTACCCTAACACGTACCCTCACCCTAAACCGTTTTCGTACCCTAACCTGTACCCTAAACCGTCCCCGTCCCCTAACCCTAACCCTAACCCTAACCCTAACCCTAACCCTTACCCGAAGCCTTACCCTCACCCGTCCCCTAATCCTAACCCGTATGCTAACACTAACCCGTACACTAACACATACGCTCACCCTAAACCGTTGTCGTACCCTAACATGTACCCTAAACCATCCCCGTCCCCTAACCGTAACCCTAACCCTAAACCTAACCCTTAACCGAAGCCTTAACCTAACCCGTCCCCTAATCCTAAACCGTAGGCTAACAATAACCAGTACACTAACACGTGCTCTCACCCTAAACCGTTGTCGTACCCTAACCTGTACCCTAAACCGTCCCCATCCCCTAACCCTAACTCTAAACCTAACCTTTACCCGATGCCTTACCCTAACCCGTTCCCTAATCCTAAACCATACGCTAACACTAACCCATACGCTAACACGTACGCTCACCATAACCCGTGGTCATACCTTAACCTGTACCCTAAACCGTCCCCGTCCCCTAACCCTAACATTAACCCTAACCCTTACCCGAAGCCTTACCCTAACACATCCCCTAATCCTAACCCGTACTCTAAAACTACCCCATACCCTAACATGTACGCTCACCCTAAACCGTTGTCGTAACCTAACCTGTACCCTAAACCGTTCCCGTCCCCTAACCCTATCCCTAAACCTAAGTCTTACCCGAAGCCTTACACTAACACGTCCCCTAATCCTAAACCGTACGCTAACACTAAGCCGTACCCTAATCCTAACCCGTACCCTAACACTAACCCGTACTCTAACATGTAGGCTCACCATAAACACTTGTTGTACCCTAACCTGTACCCTAAACCGTCCCCGTCTCCTAACCCTAACCCTAACCCTTACCCGAAGTCTTACCCTAACCCGTCCCCTAATCATAACCCGTACGCTAACACTAAGCTGTACCCTAACACGTACGCTCACCCTAAACATTTGTCGTACCCTAACCTGTACACTAAACCGTCCCCATCCCCTAACACTAACCCTAACCCTAAACCTTACCCGAAGCCTTACCCTAACCCGTCCCCTAATCCTAACCCGTACGCTAAAAATAAACCATACGCTAACACTTACGTTCACCCTACACCGTTGTCATACCCTAACCTGTACCCTAAACCGTCCCCTTCCCCTAACCCTAACCCTAACCCTAACTCTAAACCTAACCCTTACCCGAAGCTGTACCCTAACCCGTTCCCGAATACTAACCCGTACGCTAACACTAACCCGTAACCTAACACGTACGCTCGCCATAAACTGTTTTCGTACCCTAAACTGTACCCTAAACCATCCCTCTCCCCTTGCCCGTCCCCTAACCCTAACCCTAACCTTAACCCTAACCCTTACCCGAAGCCTTACCCTAATCCGTCCCCTAATCCTAACACGTACGCTAAAACTAGCCCATACCATAACACGTACGCTCATGCTAAACAGTTGTCGTACCCTAACCTGTACCCTAAACCGTCCCCGTCCCCATCCCCGTCCCCTAACCCTAACCCTAAATCTAACCCTTACCCGAAGCCTTACACTAACACGTCCCCTAATCCTATCCCGTGCGCTAACACTAACACGTACCCTAACACGTACGCTCACCCTAAACCGTTGTTGTACACTAACGTGTACCCTAAACCGTCCCCATCCCCTAACCCTAATCCTAACCCAAACCCTAACCCTTAAACGAAGCCTTACCCTAACACGTCCCCTGATCCTAACCCGTACGCTAACATTAAGCCGTACCCTAACACGTACGCTCAACCTAAACCGTTGTCGTACACTAACCTGTACCCTAAATCGTCCCCGTCCCCAAACCCTAACCCTAACCGTAACCCTAACCATAACCCTTACCGGAAGCCTTACCCTAACCCGTCCCCTAATCCTAACCCGTATGCTAACACTAACCCGTGCCCTAACACGTACGCTCACCCTAAACCGTTGTCGTACCCTAACCTGTACCCTAAACCATCCCCGTCCCCAACCCTAACCCTAAACCTAACCCTAACCCTAACCCTTAGGCGATGCCTTACCATAACCCGTCCCCTAATCCTAAACCTTACGCTAACACTAAACCGTACCCTAACACGTACGTTCACCCTAAACCATTGTCGTACCCTAACCTGTACCCTAAACCGGCCCCAACCCCTAAACCTAACCCTAACCCTAACACTAACCCTAAACTTACCCGAAGCCTTACCCTAACCCGTCCCCTAATCCTAACCCGTACACTAACACTAACCCGTACGATAACATGTACGCTCACCCTAAACTGTTGTCGTACCCTAACCTGTACCCTAAAATGTCCCCTTCCCCTAACCCTAACCCTAACGCTAACCCTAACCCTAACCCTTACCCGAACCCTTACCCTAAACCGTCCCCTAATCCTAACCCGTACGCTAACACTAACCTGTACCCTAACACGTAAGCTCACCCTAAACATTTGTCGTACCCTAACCTGTAGCCTAAACCGTCCCCGTCCCCTAACCCTAACCCTAACCCATTCCTAACCCTATCCCTTACCCGAAGCCTTACACTAACAAGTCCCCTAATCCTGACCCGTACGCTAACACTAACCCTTACCCTAACACGTACGTTCACCCTAAACCATTTTCGTACCCTAACCTGTACACTAAACCGTCCCCATCCCCTAACCCTAACCCTAACCCTAACCCTAACCCCAACCCTTACCCGAATCCTTACCCTAACCTGTCCCCTAATCTTAACCCGTATGCTAACACTAACCCGTTCGCTAACATGTACGCTTACCCTAATCCATTGTCGTACACAAACCTGTACCCTAAACCATCCCCGTCCCCATACCCTAACCCTAACCCTAACCCTAACACTTACCCGAATCCTTACCCTAACCCGTTCCCTAATCCTAAACCGTACGCTAACACTAACCCGTACCCTAACACGTACGCTCACCCTAAACCGTTTTCGTACGCTAACCTGTACCCTAAACCATCCCCGTCCCCTAACGCTAACCCTAACCATAACCATAACCCTAACCCTTACCCGAAGCCTTACCCTAAACCGTCCCCTAATCCTAACCCGTACGCTAACACTAACACGTAACCTATCACGTACGCTCAACCTAAATCGTTGTCGTACCCTAAGCTGTATGCTAAACCGTCCCCGTCCCCTATCCCTAACCCTAACCCAAACCCTACCCCTAACCCTTACCCGAAGCCTTACCCTAACCGGTCCCCTAATCCTAACCCGTACGCCAACACTAACCCATACCCTAACACGTATGCTCACCCTAAACCGTTGTCGTACCTTAACCTGTACCCTAAACTGTCCCTGTCCCCTAACGCTAACCCTAACACTTTCCCGAAGCCTTACCCTAACCCGTCCCCTAATCCTAACCCGTACGCTAACACTAACCCGTACCCTAACACGTACGCTCACCCTAAACCGTTGTCGTACTCTAACCTGTACCCTAAACCGTCCCCGTCCCCTTCCCTTAACCCTAACCCATACCTAACCCTAACCCTTACCCGAAGCCTTACCCTAACACGTCCCCTAATCCTGAACTGTACGCTAACACTAACCCGTACCCTAACACGTACGTTCACCCTAAATCATTGTTCTATCCTAAACTGTACCCTAAAGCGTCCCCATCCCCTAACCCTAACCCTAACCCTAACCCGAACTCTTACCCGAAGCCTTACCCTAACCCGTCCCCTAATCCTAACCTGTATGCTAACACTAACTTTTGCCCTAACACATACGCTCAACCCAATCCATTGTCGTACACTAACCTGTACCCTAAACCGTCCCCATCCCCGACTCCTAACCCTTACCCTAACCCTAACCCTAACCCTTACCCGAAGCCTTACACTAACCCATTCCCTGATACTAAACCGTACGCTAACACTAACCTGTACACTAACACGTACGCTCACCCTAAACCGTTGTCGTACCCTAACCTGTACCCTAAACCATCCCCGTTCCCTAACCCTAACCCTAACCCTAACCATAACCCTAACCCTTACCCGAAGCCTTACCCTAACCTGTCCCATAATCCTAACCCGTACGCTAACACTAAGTTGTACCCTAACACGTATGCTGAACCTAAACAGTTGTCGTACACTAACCTGTACCCTAAACCGTCCCCGTCCCCGTCCCCGTCCCCTAACCCTAACCCTAACCCTAACCTTACCCGAAGCCTTACCCTTACCCGTCCCCTAATCCTAACCCGTACGCTAACACTAACCCGCACCCTAACACGTATGCTCACCCTAAACTCTTATAGTAACCTAACCTGTACCCTAAACCGTCCCCGTCCCCGTCTCCTAACCCTAACCCTAACTGTAACCCTAAGCCTTACCCGAAGCCTTACCCACACCCATCCCCTAATTCTAACCCGTACGCTAACACTAACCCGTACCCTAACACGTACGCTCACCCTAAACCGTTGTCGTACCCTAACCTGTACCCTAAACCTTCCCCGTCCCCTAACCCTAACCCTAACCCTAACACTAACCCTTCCCTAACCGTACCCCTAACCCTAACCCTAAACCTAAACCTTACCCGAAGCCTTACCGTAACCCGTCCACTAATCCTAAATCGTACGCTAACACTAACCCGTACACTAACACGTACACTCACCCTAAAACGTTGTCATACCCTAACCTGTACCCTAAACCGTCACCGTCCCCGTCCCCTAACACTAAACCTAAACCTAACCCTTACCCGAAGCCTTAACCTAACCCGTCCCCTAATCCTAACTCGTACGCTAACACTAACCAGTACCCTAACACGTACGCCCACGCTGAACCGTTGTCATACCCTACCCTGTACCATAAACCGTCTCCGTACCCTAACCTTAACCCTAACCCTAACCCTAAGCCTTACCCGAAGCCTTACCCTAACCTGTCCCCTAATCCTAACACATACGCTAACACTAACACGTACCCTAACATGTACGCTCAACCTAAACCATTGTCGTACCCTAAGCTGTACGCTAAACCGTCCCCGTCCCCTAACCCTAACCCTAAACCTAACCCTAACACTAGCAATTACCTGAAGCCTTACCCTACCACGTCCCTTAATCCTAACCCGTATGCTAACACTAACCTGTCCCCTAACACGTACGCTAACCCTAAACCGTTGTCCTACACTAACCTGTACCCTAAACTGTCCCCGTCCCCTATCTCTAACCCTAAACCTAACCCAAACCCTAATCCTTACCCGAAGCCTTACCATAACCCGTCCCGTAATCCTAACCCGTATGCTAACACTAACACGTTCCCTAACACGTACGCTCACCTAAACCGTTGTCGTACACTAACCTGTGCCCTAAACTGTCCCTTTCCCCTAACCCTAACCCTAACCTTAAACCTAACACTAACCCTTACCCGAAGCCTTACCCTAAAACGTCCCCTAATCCTAAACCGTACGCTAACACTAACACGTACCCTAACACATAAGCTCACCCTAAACCATTGTCGTACACTAACCTGTACCCTAAACTCTCCCCGTCCCCGTCCCCTAACCCTAAGCCTAACCCTAACCCTAACCCTTACCCGAAGCCTTACCCTAAAACGTCCCCTAATCCTAAACCGTATGCTAACACTAACCCGTACCCTTACACGTACGCTCACCCTAAACCATTGTCGTACCCTAACCTGTACCCTAAACCGTCCCCGTCTCCGTCCCCGTCCGCATCCCCTAACCCTAACCCTAACCCTAACACTTACCCGAAGCCTTACCCTAACCCGTTCCCTAATCCTAACCCGTACGCTAACACTAACCCGTCTCCTAAAACGTACGCTCTCCCTAAACCGTTGTCGTATGCTAACCTGTACCTTAAACCGTCGCCGTCACCTAACCCTAAACCTAACACTAACCCTAACCCTAACCCTTACCCGAAGACTTACCCTAACCCGTCCGCTAATCCTAACCCGTACGCTCACACTAACCTGTACCCTAACACGTATGCTCCCCCTAAACTGTTGTCTTACACTAAACTGTACCCTAAACAGTCCCCATCCCCTAACCCTAACCCTAACCTTAAACCTAACACTAACCCTTACCCGAAGCCTTACACTAACCCGTCCCTTAATCCTAACCCGGACGCTAACACTAACACGTACCCTGACACGTACGCTCTCCTTAAACTGTTGTCGTAAACTAACCTGTACCCTAAAACGTCCCCTTCCCCAAACCCTAACCCTAACACTAAACCTAACACTAAATCTTACCTGAAGCCTTACCCTAAACCGTCGCCTAATCCTAACCCGTACCCTAACACTAACCTGTACCCTAACACGTATGCCCACCCTAAACCGTTGTCGTACACTAACCTGTACACTAAACCGTCCCCATCCCCTCAACCTAACCCTGACCCTAACCCTTACCCGAAGCCTTACCCTAACCCGTCCCATAATCCTAACCCGTACGCTAACACTAACCCGTACCCTAACACGTACGCTCACCCTAAACCGTTGTCGTACCCTAACCTGTGCCCTAAACCGTCCCTGTCCCCATTCCCTAACCCTAACCCTAACCCTAACACTAACCCTTACCCGAAGCCTTACTTTCACCCGTCCCCTAATCCTAACCCGTACGCTAACACTAACCTGTACCCTAACATGTACGCTCACCCTAAACCGTTTTCGTACACTAACCTGTACCCTAAACCGTCCCCGTCCCCGTCCCCGTCCCCTAACCCTAACCCTAACCCTTACCCGAAGCCTTACCCTCACCCGTCCCCTAATCCTAACCCGTAAGCTAACACTAACCCGTACCCTAACACGTACGCTCACCATAAACTGTTGTCGTACCCTAACCTGTACCCTAAACCGTCCCTGTCCCCGTCCCCTAACCCTAACACTAACCCTAACACTAACCCTAACCCTTACCCGAAGCCTTACCCTCACCCGTCCCCTAATCCTAACCCGTACGCTAACACTAACCCGTACCCAAACACGTACGCTCACCCTAAACCGTTGTCGTACCCTAACCTGTACCCTTAACCGTCCCCGTCCCCTAACCCTAACCCTAAACCTAACACTAACCCTAAACCTTACCCGAAGCCTTACCCTCACCCGTCCCCAAATCCTAACCCGTACGCTAACACTAACCCGTACCCTAACACTTAAGCTCACACTAAACCGTTGTCCTACCCTAACCTGTACCCGAAACCATCCCTGTCCCCGTCCCCTAAACCTAACCCTAACCCTAACCCTTACCCGAAGCCTTACCCTCACCCGTCCCCTAATCCTAACCCGTACGCCAACACTAACCCGTACCCTAACACGTACGCTCACCCTAAACCGTTGTCGTACACTAACCTGTACCCTAAACCGTCCCCGTCCCCTAACCCGAACCCTAACCCTAACCCTAACCCTTACACGAAGCCTTACCCTCACACGTCCCCTAATCCTAAACCGTACCCTAACACTAACCCATACCCTAACACGTACGCTCACCTTAAACCGTTGTCGTACCCTAACCTGTACCCTAAACGTCCCTGTCCCCTAACCCTAACCCTAACCCTAACCCTAACCCTTACCCGAATCCTTACCCTCACCCGTCCGCTAATCCTAAACCGTACGCTAACACTAACCCGTACCCTAACACGTACGCTCACCCGAAATCGTTGTCGTACCCTAACCTGTACCCTAAACCGTCCCCGTCCACTAACCCTAACCCTAACCCTAACCCTAACCCTAAACCTTACCCGAAGCCTTACCCTCACCCGTCCGCTAATCCTAACCCGTACGCTAACACTAACCGGTACCCTAACACGTACGCTCACCATAAACCGTTGTCATACCCTAACCTGTACCCTAAACCGTCACCGTCCCCTAACCCTAACCCTAACCCTAACCCTAACCCTTACCCAAAGCCTTACCTTCACCCGTCCCCTAATCCAAAACCGTACGCTAACACTAACCTGTACCCTAACACGTACGCTTAACCTAAACCGTTGTCGTACCCTAAACTGTACCTTAAACCGTCCCCGTCCCCTAACCCTAACCCTAACACTAACCCTAACCCTAATCCTTACCCGAAGCCTTACACTCAACCATCCCCTAATCCTAACCCGTACGCTAACACTAACCCGTACCCTAACACGTACGCTCACCTTAAACAGTTGTCGTACCCTAACCTGTACCCTAAACCGTCCCTGTCCCTTAACCCTAACCCTAAACCTAACCCTAACCCTAACCCTAAACCTACCCGAAGCCTTACCCTCACCCGTCCCCTAATCCTAACACGTACGTGAACACTAACCCGTACCCTAACACGTACGCTCAACCTAAACCGTTGTCGTACCCTAACCTGTACCCTAAACCGTCCCCGTCCCCTAACCCTAACCCTAACCCTTACCCGAAGCCTTACCCTCACCTGTCCCATAATCCTAACCCTTACGCTAACACTAACCCGTACCCTAACACGTACGCTCACCCTAAATCGTTGTCGTACCCTAACATGTACCCTAAACCGTCCCCGTCCGCTAACCCTAACACTAACCCTAACCCTAACCCTTACCCGAAGCCTTACCCTCACCCGTCCCCTAATCCTAACCCGTACGCTAACACTAACACGTACCCTAACACGTACGCTCACCATAAACCGTTGTCGTACCCTAAACCGTCCCCGTCCCCTAACCCTAACCCTAACCCTAACCCTTACCTGAAGCCTTACCCTCACCCGTCCCCTAATCCTAACCCGTACGCTAAAACTAACCCGTACCCTAACACGTACGCTCACCCGAAACCGTTGTCGTACCCTAACCTGTACCCTAAACCGTCACCGTCCCCTAATCCTAACCCTAACCCTAACCCTAAACTTTACCCGAAGCCTTACCCTCACCCGTCCCCTAATCCTAACCCATACGCTAACACTAACCTGTACCCTAACACGTACGCTCACCCTAAACCGTTGTCGTACACTAACCTATACCCTAAACCGTCCCCGTCCCCGTCCCCGTCCCCTAACCCTAAACCCAACCCTAAACCTTACCCGAAGCCTTACCCTCACCCGTCCCCTAATCCTAACCCGTACGCTAACACTAACCCGTACCCTAACACGTACGCTCACCCTAAACCGTTGTCGTACCCTCATCTGTACCCTAAACCGTCCCCGTCCCCTAACCCTAACCCTAACCCTAACCTTAACCCTTACCCGAAGCCTTACCCTCACACGTCCCCTAATCCTAACTCGTACGCTAACACTAACCCGTACCCTAACACGTAAGCTCACACTAAACCGTTGTCGTACCCTAACCTATACCCTAAACCATCCCCGTCCCCGTCCACTAACCCTAACCCTAACCCTAACCCTTACCCGAAGCCTTACCCTCACCCGTCCCCTAATCTTAACCCGTACGCCAACACTAACCCATACCCTAACACTAACGCTCACCCTAAAGCGTTGTCGTACACTAACCTGTACCCTAAACCGTCCCCGTCCCCTAACCCGAACCCTAACCCTAACCCTAACCCTTACCCGAAGCCTTACCCTCACCCGTCCCCTAATCCTAAACCGTACCCTAACACTAACCCGTACCCTAACACGTACGCTCACCTTAAACCGTTGTCGTACCCTAACCTATACCCTAAACCGTCCCTGTCCCCTAACCCTAACCCTAACCCTAACCCTAACCCTTACCCGAAGCCTTACCCTCACCCGTCCCATAATCCTAACCCGTACGCTAACAGTAACCCGTACCCTAACACGTACGCTCACCCTAAATCGTTGTCGTACCCTAACCTGTACCCTAAACCGTCCCCGTCCCCGTCCCCTAACCCTAACCCTAACTCTAACAGTTACCCGAAGCCTTACACTCACCCGTCCCCTAATCCTAACCCGTACGCTAACACTAAACCGTACCCTAACACGTACGCTCACCATAAACCGTTGTCGTACCCTAACCTGTGCCCTAAGCCGTCACCGTCCCCTAACCCTAAACCTAACCCTAACCCTAACCCTTACCCGAAGCCTTACCCTCACCCGTCCCCTAATCCTAGCCCATACGCTAACACTAACCCGTACCCTAACAGGTACGCTCACCCTAAACCGTTGTCGTACCCTAACCTGTACCCTAAACCGTCCCCATCCCCTAACCCTAACCCTAACCCTAACCCTAACCCTAACCCTAACCCTTACCCGAAGCCTTACCCTCACCCGTCCCCTAATCCTAACCCGTACGCTAACACTAACCCGTACCCTAACACGTACGCTCACCCTAAACCGTTGTCGTACCCTAACCTGTACCCTAAACCGTCCCTGTCCCCGTCCCCTAACCCTAACCCTAACCCTAACCCTAACCCTTACCCGAAGCCTTACCCTCACCCGTCCCCTAATCCTAACCCGTACGCTAACACTAACCCGTACCCTAACACGTACCCTCACCCTAAACCGTTGTCGTACTCTAACCTGTACCCTAAACCGTCCCCGTGCCCGTCCCCTAACCCTAACCCTATCCCTAACCCTAACCCTTTCCCGAAGCCTTACCCTCACCCGTCCCCTAATCCTAACCCGTACGCTAACACTAACCCGTACCCTAACACGTACGCTCACCCTAAACCGTTGTCGTACCCTAACCTGTACCCTAAACCGTCCCCGTCCCCTAACCCTAACCCTAACCCTAACCCTAACCCTTACCCGAAGCCTTACACTCACCCGTCCCCTAATCCTCACCCGTACGCTAACACTAACCCGTACCCTAACACGTACGCTCACCCTAAACCTTTGTCGTACCCTAACTTGTACCCTAAACCGTCCCCTGACCCTAACCCTAACCCTAACCCTAACCCTAACACTTACCCGAAGCCTTACCCTCACCCGTCCCCTAATCCTAACCCGTACGCTAACACTAACCCGTACCCTAACACGTACCCTCACCCTAAACCGTTTTCGTACCCTAACCTGTACCCTAAACCGTCCCCGTCCCCTAACCCTAACCCTAACCTTAACCCTTACCCGAAGCCTTATCCTCACCCGTCCCCTAATCCTAACCCGTACGCTAACAATAACCCGTACCCTAACACGTACGCTCACCCTAAACCGTTGTCGTACCCTAATCTATACCCTAAACCGTCCCCGTCCCCTAACCCTAACTCTAACACTTACCCTAACCCTTACCCGAAGCCTTACCCTCACCCGTCCCATAATCCTAACCCGTACGCTAACACTAACCCGTACCCTAACACGTACGCTCAACCTAAATCGTTGTCGTACCCTAACCTGCAACCTAAACCGTCCCCGTCCCCGTCCCCTAACCCTAACCCTAACCCTAACCCTAACCCTAACACTTACCCGAAGCCTTACCCTCACCCGTCCCCTTATCCTAACCCGTACGCTAACACTAACCCGTACCCTAACACGTACGCTCAGCATAAACCATTGTCGTACCCTAACGTGTACCCTAAACCGTCACCGTCCCCTAACCCTAACCCTAACCCTAACCCTAACCCTTACCCGAAGCCTTACCCTCACCCTTCCCCTAATCCTAACCCGTACGCTAACACTAACCCGTATCCTAACACGTACGCTCACCCTAAACCGTTGTCGTACACTAACCTGTACCCTAAACCGTCCCCGTCCCCTAACCTTAACCCTAACCCTAACCCTAACCCTAACACTTACCCGAAGCCTTACACTCACCCGTCCCCTAATCCTAACCCGTACGCTAACACTAACCCGTACCCTAACACGTACGCTCACCCTAAACCGTTGTCGTACCCTAACCTGTAACCTAAACCGTCCCCGTCCCCTAACCCTAACCCTAACCCTAACCCTAACCCTAACACTTACCCGAAGCCTTACCCTCACACGTCCCCTAATCCTAACCCGTATGCTAACACTAACCCGTACCCTAACACGTACGCTCACCCTAAACCGTTGTCGTACCCTAAGCTGTACCCTAAACCGTCCCTGTCCCCTAACCCTAACCATAACCCTAACCCTAACCCTTACCCGAAGCCTTACCCTCACCCGTCCCCTAATCCTAACCCGTACGCTAACACTAACCCGTACCCTAACACGTACGCTCACCCTAAACCGTTGTCGTACCCTAACCTATACCCTAAACCGTCCCCGTCCCCTAACCCTAACCCTAACCCTAACCCTTACCCGAAGCCTTTCCCTCACCCGTCCCCTAATCCTAACCCGTTCGCTAACACTAACCCGTACCCTAACACTTACCCTCACCCTAAACCGTTGTCGTATCCTAACCTGTACCCTAAACCGTCCCCGTGCCCGTCCCCTAACCCTAACCCTAACCCTAACTCTAACCCTTTCCCGAAGCCTTACCCTCACCCGTCCCCTAATCCTAACCCGTACGCTAACACTAACCCATACCCTAACACGTACGCTCACCCTAAACCGTTGTCGTACCCTAACTTGTACCCTAAACCGTCCCCGTCCCCTAACCCTAACCCTAAACCTAACTCTAACCCTAACCCTTACTCGAAGCCTTACACTCACCCGTCCCCTAATCCTCACCCGTACGCTAACACTAACCCGTACCCTAACACGTACGCTCACCCTAAACCTTTGTCGTACATTAACCTGTACCCTAAACCGTCCCCTGACCCTAACCCTAACCCTAACCCTAACCCTAACACTAACCCTTACCCGAAGCCTTACCCTCACCCGTCCCCTAATCCTAACCCGTATGCTAACACTAACCCGTACCCTAACACGTACCCTCACCCTAAACCGTTTTCGTACCCTAACCTGTACCCTAAACCGTCCCCGTCCCCTAACCCTAACCCTAACCCTAACCCTAACCCTAACCCTTACCCGAAGCCTTACCCTCACCCGTCCCCTAATCCTAACCCGTACGCTAACACTAACCCGTACCCTAGCACATACGCTCACCCTAAACCGTTGTCGTACCCTAACATGTACCCTAAACCATCCCCGTCCCCTAACCGTAACCCTAACCCTAAACCTAACCCTTAACCGAAGCCTTAACCTAACCCGTCCCCTAATCCTAAACCGTAGGCTAACAATAACCCGTACACTAACACGTGCTCTCACCCTAAACCGTTGTCGTACCCTAACCTGTACCCTAAACCGTCCCCATCCCCTAACCCTAACTCTAAACCTAACCTTTACCCGATGCCTTACCCTAACCCGTTCCCTAATCCTAAACCATACGCTAACACTAACCCATACGCTAACACGTACGCTCACCATAACCCGTGGTCATACCTTAACCTGTACCCTAAACCGTCCCCGTCCCCTAACCCTAACATTAACCCTAACCCTTACCCGAAGCCTTACCCTAACACATCCCCTAATCCTAACCCGTACTCTAAAACTACCCCCTACCCTAACATGTACGCTCACCCTAAACCGTTGTCGTAACCTAACCTGTACCCTAAACCGTTCCCGTCCCCTAACCCTATCCCTAAACCTAAGTCTTACCCGAAGCCTTACACTAACACGTCCCCTAATCCTAAACCGTACGCTAACACTAAGCCGTACCCTAATCCTAACCCGTACCCTAACACTAACCCGTACTCTAACATGTAGGCTCACCATAAACACTTGTTGTACCCTAACCTGTACCCTAAACCGTCCCCGTCTCCTAACCCTAACCCTAACCCTTACCCGAAGTCTTACCCTAACCCGTCCCCTAATCATAACCCGTACGCTAACACTAAGCTGTACCCTAACACGTACGCTCACCCTAAACATTTGTCGTACCCTAACCTGTACACTAAACCGTCCCCATCCCCTAACACTAACCCTAACCATAAACCTTACCCGAAGCCTTACCCTAACCCGTCCCCTAATCCTAACCCGTACGCTAAAAATAAACCATACGCTAACACGTACGTTCACCCTACACCGTTGTCATACCCTAACCTGTACCCTAAACCGTCCCCTTCCCCTAACCCTAACCCTAACCCTAACTCTAAACCTAACCCTTACCCGAAGCTGTACCCTAACCCGTTCCCGAATACTAACCCGTACGCTAACACTAACCCGTAACCTAAAACGTACGCTCACCATAAACTGTTTTCGTACCCTAAACTGTACCCTAAACCGTCCCTCTCCCCTTGCCCGTCCGCTAACCCTAACCCTAACCTTAACCCTAACCCTTACCCGAAGCCTTACCCTAATCCGTCCCCTAATCCTAACACGTACGCTAAAACTAGCCCATACCCTAACACGTACGCTCATGCTAAACAGTTGTCGTACCCTAACCTGTACCCTAAACCGTCCCCGTCCCCATCCCCGTCCCCTAACCCTAACCCTAAATCTAACCCTTACCCGAAGCCTTACACTAACACGTCCCCTAATCCTATCCCGTGCGCTAACACTAACACGTACCCTAACACGTACGCTCACCCTAAACTGTTGTTGTACACTAACGTGTACCCTAAACCGTCCCCATCCCCTAACCCTAATCCTACCCCAAACCCTAACCCTTAAACGAAGCCTTACCCTAACACGTCCCCTAATCCTAACCCGTACGCTAACATTAAGCCGTACCCTAACACGTACGCTCAACCTAAACCGTTGTCGTACACTAACCTGTACCCTAAATCGTCCCCGTCCCCAAACCCTATCCCTAACCGTAACCCTAACCATAACCCTTACCGGAAGCCTTACCCTAACCCGTCCCCTAATCCTAACCCGTATGCTAACACTAACCCGTGCCCTAACACGTACGCTCACCCTAAACCGTTGTCGTACCCTAACCTGTACCCTAAACCATCCCCGTCTCCAACCCTAACCCTAAACCTAACCCTAACCCTAACCCTTAGGCGATGCCTTACCATAACCCGTCCCCTAATCCTAAACCGTACGCTAACACTAAACCGTACCCTAACACGTACGTTCACCCTAAACCATTGTCGTACCCTAACCTGTACCCTAAACCGGCCCCAACCCCTAAACCTAACCCTAACCCTAACACTAACCCTAAACTTACCCGAAGCCTTACCCTAACCCGTCCCCTAATCCTAACCCGTACACTAACACTAACCCGTACGATAACATGTACGCTCACCCTAAACTGTTGTCGTACCCTAACCTGTACCCTAAAATGTCCCCTTCCCCTAACCCTAACCCTAACGCTAACCCTAACCCTAACCCTTACCCGAACCCTTACCCTAAACCGTCCCCTAATCCTAAACCGTACGCTAACACTAACCTGTACCCTAACACGTAAGCTCACCCTAAACATTTGTCGTACCCTAACCTGTAGCCTAAACCGTCCCCGTCCCCTAACCCTAACCCTAACCCATTCCTAACCCTATCCCTTACCCGAAGCCTTACACTAACAAGTCCCCTAATCCTGACCCGTACGCTAACACTAACCCTTACCCTAACACGTACGTTCACCCTAAACCATTTTCGTACCCTAACCTGTACACTAAACCGTCCCCATCCCCTAACCCTAACCCTAACCCTAACCCTAACCCCAACCCTTACCCGAATCCTTACCCTAACCTGTCCCCTAATCTTAACCCGTATGCTAACACTAACCCGTTCGCTAACATGTACGCTTACCCTAATCCGTTGTCGTACACAAACCTGTACCCTAAACCATCCCCGTCCCCATACCCTAACCCTAACCCTAACCCTAACACTTACCCGAATCCTTACCCTAACCCGTTCCCTAATCCTAAACCGTACGCTAACACTAACCCGTACCCTAACACGTACGCTCACCCTAAACCGTTTTCGTACGCTAACCTGTACCCTAAACCATCCCCGTCCCCTAACGCTAACCCTAACCATAACCATAACCCTAACCCTTACCCGAAGCCTTACCCTAAACCGTCCCCTAATCCTAACCCGTACGCTAACACTAACACGTAACCTATCACGTACGCTCAACTTAAATCGTTGTCGTACCCTAAGCTGTATGCTAAACCGTCCCCGTCCCCTATCCCTAACCCTAACCCAAACCCTACCCCTAACCCTTACCCGAAGCCTTACCCTAACCGGTCCCCTAATCCTAACCCGTACACCAACACTAACCCATACCCTAACACGTATGCTCACCCTAAACCGTTGTCGTACCTTAACCTGTACCCTAAAGTGTCCCTGTCCCCTAACGCTAACCCTAACACTTTCCCGAAGCCTTACCCTAACCCGTCCCCTAATCCTAACCCGTACGCTAACACTAACCCGTACCCTAACACGTACGCTCACCCTAAACCGTTGTCGTACTCTAACCTGTACCCTAAACCGTCCCCGTCCCCTTCCCTTAACCCTAACCCATACCTAACCCTAACCCTTACCCGAAGCCTTACCCTAACACGTCCCCTAATCCTGAACTGTACGCTAACACTAACCCGTACCCTAACACGTACGTTCACCCTTAATCATTGTTCTATCCTAAACTGTACCCTAAAGCGTCCCCATCCCCTAACCCTAACCCTAACCCTAACCCGAACTCTTACCCGAAGCCTTACCCTAACCCGTCCCCTAATCCTAACCTGTATGCTAACACTAACCTTTGCCCTAACACATACGCTCAACCCAATCCATTGTCGTACACTAACCTGTACCCTAAACCGTCCCCATCCCCGACTCCTAACCCTTACCCTAACCCTAACCCTAACCCTTACCCGATGCCTTACACTAACCCATTCCCTGATACTAAACCGTACGCTAACACTAACCTGTACACTAACACGTACGCTCACCCTAAACCGTTGTCGTACCCTAACCTGTACCCTAAACCATCCCCGTTCCCTAACCCTAACCCTAACCCTAACCATAACCCTAACCCTTACCCGAAGCCTTACCCTAACCTGTCCCATAATCCTAACCCGTACGCTAACACTAAGTTGTACCCTAACACGTATGCTGAACCTAAACAGTTGTCGTACACTAACCTGTACCCTAAACCGTCCCCGTCCCCGTCCCCGTCCCCTAACCCTAACCCTAACCCTAACCTTACCCGAAGCCTTACCCTTACCCGTCCCCTAATCCTAACCCGTACGCTAACACTAACCCGCACCCTAACACGTATGCTCACCCTAAACTCTTATAGTAACCTAACCTGTACCCTAAACCGTCCCCGTCCCCGTCTCCTAACCCTAACCCTAACCGTAACCCTAACCCTTACCCGAAGCCTTACCCTCACCCGTCCCCTAATTCTAACCCGTACGCTAACACTAACCCGTACCCTAACACGTACGCTCACCCTAAACCGTTGTCGTACCCTAACCTGTACCCTAAACCGTCCCCGTCCCCTAACCCTAACCCTAACACAAACCTTCCCTAACCGTACCCATAACCCTAACCCTAAACCTAAACCTTACCCGAAGCCTTACCGTAACCCGTCCACTAATCCTAAATCGTACGCTAACACTAACCCGTACACTAACACGTACACTCACCCTAAAACGTTGTCATACCCTAACCTGTACCCTAAACCGTCACCGTCCCCGTCCCCTAACACTAAACCTAAACCTAACCCTTACCCGAAGCCTTAACCTAACCCGTCCCCTAATCCTAACTCGTACGCTAACACTAACCAGAACCCTAACACGTACGCCCACGCTGAACCGTTGTCATACCCTACCCTGTACCATAAACCGTCTCCGTACCCTAACCTTAACCCTAACCCTAACCCTAAGCCTTACCCGAAGCCTTACCCTAACCTGTCCCCTAATCCTAACACATACGCTAACACTAACACGTACCCTAACATGTACGCTCAACCTAAACCATTGTCGTACCCTAAGCTGTACGCTAAACCGTCCCCGTCCCCTAACCCTAACCCTAAACCTAACCCTAACACTAGCAATTACCTGAAGCCTTACCCTACCACGTCCCTTAATCCTAACCCGTATGCTAACACTAACCTGTCCCCTAACACGTACGCTAACCCTAAACCGTTGTCCTACACTAACCTGTACCCTAAACTGTCCCCGTCCCCTATCTCTAACCCTAAACCTAACCCAAACCCTAATCCTTACCCGAAGCCTTACCATAACCCGTCCCGTAATCCTAACCCGTATGCTAACACTAACACGTTCCCTAACACGTACGCTCACCTAAACCATTGTTGTACACTAACCTGTGCCCTAAACTGTCCCTTTCCCCTAACCCTAACCCTAACCTTAAACCTAACACTAACCCTTACCCGAAGCCTTACCCTAAAACGTCCCCTAATCCTAAACCGTACGCTAACACTAACACGTACCCTAACACATAAGCTCACCCTAAACCATTGTCGTACACTAACCTGTACCCTAAACCCTCCCCGTCCCCGTCCCCTAACCCTAAGCCTAACCCTAACCCTAACCCTTACCCGAAACCTTACCCTAAAACGTCCCCTAATCCTAAACCGTATGCTAACACTAACCCGTACCCTTACACGTACGCTCACCCTAAACCATTGTCGTACCCTAACCTGTACCCTAAACCGTCCCCGTCTCCGTCCCCGTCCGCATCCCCTAACCCTAACCCTAACCCTAACACTTACCCGAAGCCTTACCCTAACCCGTTCCCTAATCCTAACCCGTACGCTAACACTAACCCGTCTCCTAAAACGTACGCTCTCCCTAAACCGTTGTCGTATGCTAACCTGTACCTTAAACCGTCGCCGTCACCTAACCCTAAACCTAACACTAACCCTAACCCTAACCCTTACCCGAAGACACCCTAACCCGTCCGCTAATCCTAACCCGTACGCTCACACTAACCTGTACCCTAACACGTATGCTCCCCCTAAACTGTTGTCTTACACTAAACTGTACCCTAAACAGTCCCCATCCACTAACCCTAACCCTAACCTTAAACCTAACACTAACCCTTACCCGAAGCCTTACACTAACCCGTCCCTTAATCCTAACCCGGACGCTAACACTAACACGTACCCTGACACGTACGCTCTCCTTAAACTTTTGTCGTAACCTAACCTGTACCCTAAAACGTCCCCTTCCCCAAACCCTAACCCTAACACTAAACCTAACACTAAATCTTACCTGAAGCCTTACCCTAAACCGTCGCCTAATCCTAACCCGTACCCTAACACTAACCTGTACCCTAACACGTATGCCCACCCTAAACCGTTGTCGTACACTAACCTGTACACTAAACCGTCCCCATCCCCTCAACCTAACCCTGACCCTAACCCTTACCCGAAGCCTTACCCTAACCCGTCCCATAATCCTAACCCGTACGCTAACACTAACCCGTACCCTAACACGTACGCTCACCCTAAACCGTTGTCGTACCCTAACCTGTGCCCTAAATTGTCCCTGTCCCCATTCCCTAACCCTAACCCTAACCCTAACACTAACCCTAACCCTTACCCGAAGCCTTACCCTCACCCGTCCCCTAATCCTAACCCGTACGCTAACACTAACCCGTACCCTAACACGTACGCTCACCCTAAACCGTTGTCGTACCCTAACCTGTGCCCTAAACCGTCCCCGTCCCCTAACCCTAACCCTAACCCTAACCCTAACCCTTACCCAAAGCCTTACCCTCACCCGTCCCCTAATCCTAACCCGTACGCTAACACTAACCCGTACCCTAACACGTAAGCTCACCCTAAACCGTTGTCGTACCCTAACCTGTACCCTAAACCGTCCCCGTCCCCGTACCCTAACCCTAACGCTAACCCTAACCCTTACCCGAAGCCTTACCCCCACCCGTCCCCTAATCCTAACCCGTACGCCAACACTAACCCGTACCCTAACATGTACGCTCACCCTAAACCGTTGTCGTACCCTAACCTGTACGCTAAACCATCCCCGTCCCGTAACCCTAACCATAACCCTAACCCTAAACCTTACCTGAAGCCTTACCCTCACCCGTCCCCTAATCCTAACCCGTACGCTAACACTAACCCGTACCCTAACACGTACGCTCACCCTAAACCTTTGTCGTACCCTAACCTGTACCCTAAACCGTCCCCGTCCCCGTCCCCTAACCCTAACCCTAACCCTAACCCTTACCCGAAGCCTTACCCTCACCCGTCCCCTAATCCTAACCCGTACGCTAACACTAACGCGTACCCTAACACGTACGCTCACCGTAAACCGTTGTCGTACCCTAACCCATCCCTGTACCCGTCCCCTAACCCTAACCCTTACCCGAAGCCTTACCCTAACCCGTCCCCTAATCCTAACACATATGCTAACACTAACCCATACCCTAACACGTACGCTCACCCTAAACCATTGTCGTACCCTAACCTGTGCCCTAAACCGTCCCCGTCC
The DNA here is from genome assembly GCF_059928025.1 of Delphinapterus leucas. Classification (NCBI taxonomy): domain Eukaryota; kingdom Metazoa; phylum Chordata; class Mammalia; order Artiodactyla; family Monodontidae; genus Delphinapterus; species Delphinapterus leucas. Next base: position 14,072,905 of record NW_028322238.1, read on the forward strand.
CCTAACCCTAACCCTAACCCTTACCTGAAGCCTTACCCTCACCCGTCCCCTAATCCTAACCCGTACGCTAACACTAACCCGTACCCTAACACGTAAGCTCACCCTAAACCGTTGTCGTACGCTAACCTGTACCCTAAACCGTCCCCGTCCCCGTCCCCTAACCCTAACCCTAACCCTAACCCTTACCCGAAGCCTTACCCTCACCCGTCCCCTAATCCTAACCTGTACGCCAACACTAACCCGTACCCTAAAACGTACGCTCACCCTAAACCGTTGTCGTACACTAACCTGTACCCTAAACCGTCCCCGTCCCCTAACCCTAACCCTAACCCTAACCCTTACCCGAAGCCTTAACCTCACCCGTCCCCTAATCCTAAACCGTATGCTAACACTAACCCGTACCCTAACACGTACGCTCAACTTAAACCGTTGTCGTACCCTAGCCTGTACCCTAAACCGTCCCTGTCCCCTAACCCTAACCCTAACCCTTACCCGAAGCCTTATCCTCACCCGTCCCCTAATCCTAACCTGTACGCTAACACTAACCCGTACCCTAACACGTACGCTCACCCTAAATCGTTGTCGTACCCTAACCTGTACCCTAAACCGTCCCCGTCCCCGTCCCCTAACCCTAACCCTAACCCTAACCCTTACCCGAAGCCTTACCCTCACCCGTCCCCTAATCCTAACCCGTACGCTAACACTAACCCATACCCTAACACGTACGCTCACCCTAAACCGTTGTCGTACCCTAACCTGTACGCTAAACCGTCCCCGTCCCCTAACCCTAACCCTAACCCTAACCCTAACCCTAAACCTTACCTGAAGCCTTACCCTCACCCGTCCCCTAATCCTAACCCGTACGCTAACACTAACCCGTACCCTAACACGTACGCTCACCCTAAACCGTTGTCGTACCCTAACCTGTAACCTAAAACGTCCCCGTCCCCGTCCCCGTCCCCTAACCCTAACCCTAACCCTTACCCGAAGCCTTACCCTCACCCGTCCCCTAATCCTAACCCGTACGCTAACACTAACCCGTACCCTAACACGTACGCTCACCCTAAACCGTTGTCGTACCCTAACCTGTACCCTAAACCGTCCCCATCCCCTAACCCTAACCCTAACACTAACCCTAACCCTAACACTTACCCGAAGCCTTACCCTAAGACGTCCCCTTATCCTAACCCGTAGGCTAACACTAACATGTATCCTAACACGTACGCTCACCCTAAAGTGTTGTCATACACTAACTTGTACCTTAAACCGTCCCCGTCCACTAAACCTAACCCTAAACTTAACCCTATCCCTAACCCTTGCCCGAAGACTTACCCTAACCCGTCCCCTAATCCTAACACATACGCTAACACTAACCCGTGCCCTAACACGTACACTCACCCTAAACCACTTTCGTACACTAACCTGTACCCTAAACCGTCCCTGTCCCCGTGCCCGTCCCCTAACCCTAACCCTAACCCTAACCCTAACCCTTACCCTAAGCCTTACCCTAACCCGTCCCCTAATCCTAACCTGTACGCTAACACTAACCCGTACCCTAACACGTACGCTCTCCCTAAACCGCTGTCGTACTTTAACCTGTACCCTAAACCGTCCCCATCCCCTACCGTAACCCTAACCCTAACCCTAACCCTAACCCTAACCCCGTCCCCGTCCCCTAACCCTAATCCAATCCCTTACCCTTACCCTAAGCCTTACACTAACCCGTCACTTAATCCTAACATGTACGCTAACACTAACACGTACCCTAACACGTACGCTCACCCTAAACCGTTGTCGTACACTAAACTGTACCCTAAACCGTCCCCGTCCCCTAACCATAACCCTAACACTAACCATTACCCGAAGCCTTACCCTAACCCGTCCCCTAATCCTAACACGTACGCTAACAGTAACCTGTGCCCTAACACGTATGCTCCCCCTAAACCGTTGTCGTACACTAACCTGTACCCTAAACCGTCCCCGTCGGCTAACCCTAACCCTAACGCTAACCCTAACCCTAACACTTACCCGAAGCCTTACACTAACCCGTCCCTTAATCCTAACCCGGACGCTAACACTAACACGTACCCTAACATGTACGCTGACCTTAAGCCATTGTCGTACACTAACATGTACCCTAAACTGTCCCGTCCTCGTCCCCGTCCCCTAAACCTAACCCTAACCCTTACCCGAAGCCTTACCCTAAACCGTCCCCTAAACCTAACCCGTACGCTAATATTAACCTGTACCCTAACATGTACCCTTACCCTAAACCGTTGTCGTACACTAACCTGTACCCTAAACTCTCCCAGTCCCCTAACCCTAACCCTAACCCTAACCCTAACACTAACCCTTACCCGAAGCCTTACCCTAACCCGTCCCCTACTCCTAACCCGTACGCTAACACTAACACGTACCCTAACACGTACGCTCACCCTAAACCGTTGTCGTATCCTTACCTGTACCCTAAACCGTTCCTGGCCCCTAACCCTAACCCTAAACCTAACCCTAACCCTAGGCCTTACCCGAAACCTTACCCTAACCGTCCGATAATCCTAACCCGTACGCTAACACTAACCCGTACCCTAACTCGTACGCTCACCCTAAACAGTTGTCGTACCCTAACGTGTACCCTAAACTGTCCCCGTACCCGTCCCCTAACCCTAACCCTAACCCTAAACCTTAACCGAAGCCTTACCCTAACCCGTCCCCTAACCCTAAACCGCATGCTAACACTAACCCGTAACCTAACACGTACGCTCACCCTAAACCATTGTCATAGCCTAACCTGTACCCTAAACCGTCCCCATCCTCTAACCCTAACCCTAACCCTAACCCTAACCCTAACCCTAACCCTAACCCTTACCCGAAGCCTTACCCTAGCCCGTCCCCTAATCCTAACCCATACGATAACACTAACCAGTATCCTAACACGTACGCGCTCCCTAAAATGTTGTCGTATGCTAACCTGTACTCTAAACGGTCCCAGTCCCCTGTTAAAGAAATCTGCACTACAATGAAGTCTCACTGTCCCCCAGTCAAAAGGGCCATCTGAAAAAAGTGTAAAATCCAGAAATGCAGCACAGGCCATGGAGAACAGGGAGCCTTGTTATGCTGATGGGTGGGATGTAAATTGCCAAGAGCCACTCTGGAAAAGTGTATGGTGTTTCCTGAAACACCTAAAAAACAAAGCAACGGAGCCTACGGCACTTCCACTTATGGTCCTATAGCTTAGGGAAATTAAAATCCACAACACACAGCCACCCCAAAGTTTCAGACGGCTCTGTTTACAAGAACCTCGTCTACGGTACAAGTTAAATATCCCAGAAAGCGAAAATTGGATAAAGAAGTTGTGGTACGTACGTACAATGGAATATCACTCACCAATGAAATCTATGTCATCTGGCCTGTCGTGGCATAATGAGTGGATTCAGGTACGATGATTCTAAGTGAAATAAGTCACACAGAAAATGAAACATCATAAGATATCACTAATACAACGAATGTAATCTTGGCTACACATGAACTGAATTACAAAACAGAACAGGGTCTCAAATTTAGAAAACCAACTTATGTTTGCGTAAGGGGAAAGGTGAGTTGGGGTGCTGCATAAAACCAGAGTTAGAAATTAGCACAGATACCATTCCATAAGTCAAATACGTAATAGTAAAGACCTACACCTTGCTCAACGAAATGGGCTAAACACCCTATATTCAACGCCTAGGAATACACCTGACTAGTAAGAATCTTCAATCCCATGGATTTATATGTCTCCATAAGAGAATGAAGCATGTGTACAGTGAGATGAATGCAACAGAGAAAAAACGATAAATCCCATTACCAAAATTAATTACGAAAACAAAACACAATGACAGTGAAATAGAGAGCAATTCTTAAATAATTCATTCAGGGCTTGTGATGCAACCTGGATTTACCTCATCTACAACCAGAGCTGAGTGAGACATAAGGTTGGACACTTCGGGCTGATAGTATTGGTGAGGTTGGATGAGCAAACGCAGACCACTTGAAGTCATACTGCATGGTACCCATTCCATGGGTCCCAAATCTCCAGGTTTAAGCGATTCTTCCTTCAGCTAAAACATGCATGGGAAACCCACAGTATGGTGCACCGTGTGACTGGGAAACGATTTCAAATGCATCTCAGTTTTCGTCCCCTTTTACTCGGGTTCACAATTCCAGACCCTTTACTAACACTCTCCCCACTTGGAGAGTCAGTGCCTTTAACCTCCTGTTTGGCACAGTTTGCAATTTCTGTGCAAGATGAACAGGAATAGGGAGAACCAATGAGAGACTAGCTGTAGGTCTCTGCACAGGCAAATTTAACGCTCATTTCCCACCAGGAAGAGGAATTAACCAAGGCTCAGCATGCCGTGCCGGAACCAGTTTAGGGCCTGAAGCAATCCTGTAGCTTTGCGGCCAGCTCACAAGAAAGCGATTTGAAAAACCTAGCTCTGGGGCACTGTAATTCACAAAGCTGCAGAGTTATAAATGACAGCTATCGTCCAAAAATATATTGAAGGAAGCCTGTGAATAGGACTTGAAAGCGGGGCAGAATGGCAGGAAAACGATTTCAGGGGGTAGACGGGAATTGCATTTAAAGCATAGGAAAAGAGGCAGAACATCGACAATGATGCACTTGGCCAAAAAGGGCGTATGCGTTTTTTCCTGAATATATTCAGGAAAAAATCCATAGCACTTTTTGGCCAACCAAGGAAGCATGTTAAAGAAATCTGCACTACAGTGAAGTCTAACTGCCCCCCGGTCAAAAGGGCCATCTGAAAAAAGTGTAAAATCCAGAAATGCAGCACAGGCCATGGAGAACAGGGAGCCTTGTTATGCTGATGGGTGGGATGTAAATTGCCAACAGCCACTCTGGAGAAGTGTATGGTGTTTCCTGAAACACTTAAAAAACAAAGCAATGGAGCCTACAGCACTTCCACCTATGGTCCTATAGCTTAGGGAAATTAAAATCAAAAACACACAGCCACCCCACTCTTTTGGACGGCTCTGTTTACAAGAAGCTCGTCTACGGTACAAGTTAAATATAGCAGAAAGCAAAAAATGGATAAAGAAATTGTGGTACATATGTACAATTGAATATCACTCTCCAATGAAATGTATGTCATCAGGCCCGTCGCGGCATTATGAGTGGATTCAAGTACGATGATTCTAAGTGAAATAAGTCACACAGAAAATGAAACATCATAAGATATCACTAATACACGGAATGTAATCTTGGCTACACATGAACTGAATTACAAAACAGAACAGGGTCTCAAATTTAGAAAACCAACCTATGTTTGCTTAAGGGGAAAGGGGAATTGGTGTACTGCATAAAACCAGAGATAGAAATTAGCACAGATACCATTCCATAAGTCAAATATGTAATACTCAAGACCTACCCCTTGCTCAATGGAATGGACTAACAACCCTATATTCAACACATAGGAATACACCTGACTAGTAAGAATCTTCAAACCCATGGATTTATATGTCTCCATGAGAGAATCAAGCGTGTGTATAGCTGCATGAATGCAGCAGAGAAAATCCGATAAATCCCATTATCAAAATGAATTATAAAAACGAAACACAATGACAGTGAAATAGAGAGCAATTCTTAAATAATTCATTCAGGGCTTGTGATGCAACCTGGATTTAACTCATCTACAACCAGAGCTGAGTGAGACAAGGTTGGACATTTCAGGCTGATGACATTGGTGAGGTAAGATGAGCAAATGCAGACCCTTTGAAGTCATACTGCATGGTACCCATTCCATGGGTCCCAACTCTACAGGTTTAAGGGATTCTTCCTTCAGCTAAAACATGCATGGGAAACCCACAGTATGGTACACCGTTTGACCGGGAAACGTTTTCAAATGCATCTCAGTTTTCGTCCCCTTTTACTCGGGTTCAAAATTACAGTCCCTTTACTAACACTCTCCCCACTTGGAGAGTCAGTGCCTTTAACCTCCTGTTTGGCACAGTTTGCAATTTCTGCGCAAGATGAACAGGAATAGGGGGAACCAATGAAAGACTAGCTGTAGGTGTCTGCACGGGCAAATTTAACGCTCAATTCCAACTAGGAAGAGGAATTAACCAAACGCTCAGCATGCCGTGCCGGAACCAGATTAGGACCTGAAGCAATCTTGCGGGTTTGCGGCCAGTTCACAAGAAAGCGATTTGAAGAAAGGAGCTCAGGGGCACTGTAATTCACAAACCTGCAGAGTTATAAATGACAGCTATCGTCCAAAAATATATTGAAGGTAGGCTGCGAAGAGGAGTTGAAAGCGGGGCAGAATGGCAGGAAAACGATTTCAGGGGGTAGACTGGAATTGCATTTAAAGCTTAGGAAATGAGGCAGAACATCGACAATGATGCACTTGGACAAAAAGGGCGTATGCGTTTTTTCCTGAATATATTCAGGAAAAAATGCATACGCACATTTTGGCCAACCAAGCAAAATGTTAAAGAAATCTACACTACAATGATGTCTCACAGCCCCCCGGGCAAAAGGGCCATCTGAAAAAAGTGTAAAATCCAGAAAAGCAGCACAGGCCATGGAGAACAGGGAGCCTTGTTATGCTGATGGGTGGGATGTAAATTGCCAACAGCCACTCTGGAGAAGTGTGTGGTGTTTCCTGAAACACCTAAAACACAAAGCAACGGAGCCTACTGCACTTCCACTTATGGTCCTATAGTTTACGGAAATTAAAATCAAAAACACACAGCCACCCCAAAGTTTCAGATGCCTCTGTTTACAAGAACCTCATCTACGGTACAAGTTAAATATCCGAGAAAGCAAAAAATGGATAAAGAAGTTGTGGTACGTACGTACAATGGAATATCACTCACCAATGAAATCTATGTCATTAGGCCCATCATGGCATAATGAGTGGATTCAGGTACGATGATTCTAAGTGAAATAAGTCACACAGAAAATGAAATATCATATCACTAATACACGGAATGTAATCTTGGCTACACATGAACTGAATTACAAAACAGAACAGGGTCTCAAATTTAGAAAACCAACTTATGTTTGCTTAAGGGGAAATGTGAGTTGGGGTACTGCATAAAACCAGAGATAGAAATTAGCACAGATACCATTCCATAAGTCAAATATGTAATAGTCAAGACCTACCCCTTGCTCAACGAAATGGACTAACAACCCTATATTCAACGCCTAGGAATACACCTGACTAGTAAGAATCTTCAAAGCCATGGATTTATATGTCTCCATAAGAGAAACAAGCGTGTGTACAGCTGCATGAATGCAGCAGAGAAAATTCGATAAATCCCATTATCAAAATGAATTACAAAAACAAAACACAATGACAGTGTAATAGAGAGCAATTCTTAAATAATTCATTCAGGGCTTGTAATGCAACCTGGATTTACCACATCTACACCCAGAGATGGGTGAGACATAAGGCTGGACACTTCGGGCTGATAGCATTGGTGAGGTTCGGTAAGCAAATGCAGACCCTTTGAAGTCATACTGCATGGTACCCATTCCAAGGGTCCCAACTCTCCAGGTTTAAGGGATTCTTGTTTCAGCTAAAACATGCATCGGAACCCCAGAGTATGGTTCACCGTGTGACCGGGAAGTCTTTTCAAATGCATCTCAGTTTTCGTCCCATTTTACTCGTATTCATAATTCCAGACCATTTACTAACACTCTCACCACTTGGAGAGTCAGTGCCTTTAACCTCCTGTTTGGCACAGTTTGCAATTTCCGCACAAGATGAACAGAAATACGGAGAACAAATGAGTGACTAGCTGTAGGTGTCTGCACGGGAAAATTTAACGCTCATTTCCTACCAGGAAGAGGAATTAACCAAAGGCTCAGCATGCCATGCCGGAACCAGATTAGGGCCTGAAGCAATCCTATGGGTTTACGGCCAGCTCACAAGAAAGCGAGTTGAAGACAGGAACTCAGGGACACTGTAATTCACAAACCGGCAGAGTTATAATTGACAGCTATCGTCCAAAAATATATTGAAGGTAGGCTGCGAAGAGGACTTGAAAGCGGGGCAGAATTGCAGGAAAACGATTTCAGGGGGTAGACTGGAATTGCATTTAAAACATAAGTAAAGAGGCAGAACGTCGACAATGATGCACTTGGCCAAAAAGGGCGTTTGCGTTTTTTCCTGAATATATTCAGGAAAAAACGCAAACGCACTTTTTGGCCAACCAAGCAAGCATGTTAAAGTAATCTGCACTACAATGAAGTCTCACTGCCCCCCGGTCAAAAGGGCCATCTGAAAAAAGTGTAAAATCCAGTAAGGCAGCACAGGCCATGGAGAACAGGGAGCTTTGTTATGCTGATGGGCCGGGTGTAAATTGCCAACAGCCACTCTGGAGAAGTGTATGGTGTTTCCTCAAACACCTAAAAGACAAAGCAACGGAGCCTACGGACTTCCACTTATGGTCCTATAGCTTAGGGAAATTAAAATCAAAAACACACAGCCACCCCAAAGTTTCGGGCGGCTCTGTTTACAAGAACCTCGTCTACGGTACCAGTTAAATATCCCAGAATGTGAAAAATGGATAAAGAAGTTGTGGTACGTACGTACAATGGAATATCACTCACCAATGAAGTCTATGTCATCTTGCCCGTCGTGGCATAATGAGTGGATTCAGGGACGATGATTCTAAGTGAAATAAGTCACACAGAAAAAGAAACATCATAAGATATCACTAACACACGGAATGTAAACTTGGCTACATATGAACTGAATTACAAAACATAACAGGGTCTCAAATTGAGAAAACAAACTTATGATTGCTTAAGGGGAAAGGTGAGTTGGGGTGCTGCATAAAACCAGAGATAGAAATTAGCACAGATACATTTCTGTAAGCCAAATATGTAATAGACAAGACCTACCCCGTGCTCAACGAAATGGATTAAATACCACATATTCAATGCCTAGGAATACACCTGACTAGTAAGAATCTTCAAACACATGGATTTATATGTCTCCATAATAGAATCAAGCGTGTGTACAGCTGCATGAACGCAGCATAGAAAATCTGATAAATCCCATTATCAAAATGAATTACAAAAACAAAACACAATGACAGTGAAATAGAGAGGTATTAATAAATAATTCATTCAGGGCTTGTGATGCAACCTGGATTTACACATCTACCCCCAGATCTGAGTGAGACATAAGGCTGGACACTTCGGGCAGATAGCATTAGTGAGGTTCGATGAGCAAATGCAGACCCTTTGAAGTCATACTGCATGGTACCCATTCCATGGGTCCCAACTCTCCAGGTTTAAGCGATTCTTCTTTCAGCTAAAACATGCATGGGAAACCCACAGTATGTTGCACCATGTGACTGGGAAACATTTTCAAATGTATCTCAGTTTTCGTCCCCTTTTACTCGGGTTCACCATTCCAGACCCTTTACTAACACTCTCCCCACTTGGAGAGTCAGTGCCTTTAACCTGCTGTTTGGCACAGTTTGCAATTTCTGCGCAAGATGAACTTGAATAGGGAGAGCCAATGAGAGACTAACTGTAGGTGTCTGCACGAGCAAATTTAACGCTCATTTCCCACCAGGAAGAGGAATTAACCAAAGGCTCAGCATGCCCTAAAGGAACCAGATTAGGCCTGAGGCAATCCTGTGGGTTTGCGGCCAGCTCTCAAAAAGCGAGATGAAGAATGGAGCTCAGGGGCACTGTAATTCACAAACATGCAGACTTATAAATCACAGCTCTCGTCCAAAAATATATTGAATGAAGGCTGCGAAGAGGACTTGAAAGCGGGGCAGAATTGCTGAAAACGATTTCAGGGGGTAGACTGGAATTGCATTTAAAGCATAGGAAAAGAGGCAGAATGTCGACAATGCTGCACCTGGGTAAAAAGGGCGTATGCGTTTTTTCCTGAATATATTCAGGATAAAACGCCCTTTTTGGCCAACCAAGCAAGTGTGTAAATGAAATCTGCACTTCAATGAAGTGTCACTGACCACCGGTCAAAAGGGCCATCTGAAAATATTGTAAAATCGAGAACGTGAGGACAGGCCATGGAGAACAGGAAGCCTTGTTATGCTGATGAGCGAGTTGTAAATTGCCAAAAGCCACTCTGGAGAAGTGTATGGTGTTTCCTGAAACACCTAAAAAACAAAGCAACGGCGCCTACGGCACTTCCACTTATGGTCCTATAGTTTAGGGAAATTAAAATCAAAAACACGCAGCCACTCCAAATTTTCGAATGGCTCTGTTTACAATATCCTCATGTATGGTACAAGTTAAATATCCCAGAAAGCGGAAAATGGATAAAGAAATTGTGGTACGAACGTACAATGGAATATCACTCAGCAATGAAATTTATGTCTTCCGGGCCGTCGCGGCATAATGAGTGGATTCAGGTATGAAGGCTCTAAGTGAATTTAGTCACACAGAGAAAGAAACATCATAAGATATCACTAATACACGGAATATAAACTTGGCTACACATGAACTGAATTACAAAACACAACAGGGTCTCAAGTTTAGCAAACCAACCAATGCTTGCTGAAGGCGAAAGGTGAGTTGGGGTGCTACATAAAACCAGAGATTCAAATTAGCACAGATACCGTTCCATAAGCCAAATATGCAATAGTCAAGACCTACTCCTTGCTCAATAAAATGAACTCAACACCCCAAATTCAACGCCTAGGAATATACCTGGCTAGTAAGAATCTTAAAACTCATGGATTTATATGTCTCCATAGGAGAATCAAGCGTGTGTACAGCGGTATAAACGCAGCAGTGAAAATCCGATAAATCCCATTATCAAAATGAATTATAAAAACAAAACACAATGACAGTGAAATAGAAAGCAATTCTTAAATAATTCATTCAGGACTTGTGATGCAACCTGGATTTACCATATCTACACCCAGAGCTGGGTGAGACATAAGGCTGGACACTTTGAGCTGATAGCATTGGTGAGGTTCGGTGAGCAAATGCAGACCCTTTGAAGTCATACTGCATGATACCCATTCCATGGGTCCCAACTCTCCAGGTTTAAGGGATTCTTCCTTTAGCTAAAACATGTATGGGAAACCCAGAGTATGGGCCCTGTGACTGCGCAACGTTTTTAAATGCATCTAAGTTTTCGTCCCCTGATACTCGGGTTGACCATTCCGGATGGTATAATAACACTCTCCCCGCTTGGAGAGTCAGTGCCTTTAACCTCCTGTTGGACACAGTGAGCAATTTCTGCGCAAGATGAATAGGAATAGGGAGAAACAATGAGAGACTAGCTGTAGGTGTCTGCAAGGGCAAATTTATGCTCATTTCCCTCCAGGAAGTGGAATTAACCAAAGGCTCAGCATGCCGGGCCGGAACCAGATTAGGGCCTGAAGCAGTCCTGCGGTTTTGCGGCCAGCTCACAAGAAAACGAGTTGAAGAAAGGAACTCAGGGGCACTGTCATTCACAAACCTGCAGAGTTATAAATGACAACTATCGTACAAAAATACATTGAAGAAGGCTGCGAAGAGGACTTGACAGCGGGGCAGAATTGCTGGAAAACGATTTCAGGGGGTAGACTGGAATTGCATTTAAAGCATAGAAAAGAGTCATAACGTCGACAATGATGCACTTGGCCAAAAAGGGCGTATGCGTTTTTACCTGAATATATTCAGGAAATAACGCATACGCACTTTTTGGCCAACCAAGCAATCGTGTAAAGGAAATCTGCACTACAATGAAGTCTCACTGCTCCCCGGTCAAAAGGGCCTTCTGAAAAAAGTGTAAAATCCAGAAAGGCAGGACAGGCCATGGAGAACAGGGAGCCTTGTTATGCTGATGGACGGGATATAAATTGCCAACAGCCACTCTGGAGAAGTGTATGGTGTTTCCTGAAACACCTAAAAAACAAAGCAACGGAGCGTACGGCACTTCCACTTAAGCTCCTATAGCTTAGGGAATTAAAATCAAAAAGACACAGCCACGCTAAAATTTCAGAAGGCTCTGTTTACAAGAACCTCATCTACGGTACAAGTTAAATATCCCAGAAAGCGAAAAATGGATAAAGAAGTTGTGGTACGAATGTACTTTGGAATAACACTCAGCAATGAAATCTAGGTCATCAGGCCCATCGTGGCATAATGAGTGGATTCAGGTACGATGATTCTAAGTGAAATAAGTCACACAAAAAAAGAAACACCATAAGATATCACTAATACACGGAATGTAAACTTGGCTACACATGAACTGAATTACAAAACAGAACAGGGACTCAAATTTAGAAAAGCAACCAATGCTTGACTAAGGGCAAAGGTGAGTAGGGGTGCTGCATAAAACCAGAGATTGAAATTAGCACAGATACCGTTCCATAAGCCAAATATGTAATAGTCAAGACCTACTACTTGCTCAACGACATGGACTCAACACCGCATATTCAACGCCTAGGAATACACCTGACTAGTAAGAATCTTCAAACCCATGGATTTATATGTCTCTGTAAGAGAATCAAGCGTGTGTACAGCAGCATAAAAGCAGCAGTGAAAATCCGATAAATCTCATTATCAAACTAAATTACAAAAACAAAACACAATGGCAGTGAAATAGAGAGCAATTCTTAAATAATTCATTCAGGGATTGTGATGCAACCTGGATTTACCTCATCTACACCCAGAGCTGGGTGAGACATAAGGCTGGACACTTCTGACTGATAGCATTTGTGAGGTTCAGTGAGCAAATGCAGACCCTTTGAAGTCATACCGCATGGTACCCATTCCATGGTTCCCAACTCTCCAGGTTTAAGGAATTCTTCCTTCAGCTTAAACATGCTTGGGAATCCCAGAGTATAGTCCGCCGTGTGACTGGGAAACGATTTTAAATGCCTCTCAGGTTTCGTTCCCTGGTACTTGGGTTCACAATGCCAGACGCTTTACTAACTCTCTACCCACTTGGAGAGTCAGTGCCTTTAACCTCCTGTTTGGCACAGTTTACAATTTCTGCACAAGATGAACAGGAATAGGGAGAACCAATGAGAGACTAGCTTTAAGGTCTGCACGGGCAACTTAAATGTTCATTTCCCAGCAGAAAGAGGAATTTACCAAAGTCTCAGCGTGCCTTGCCGAAACCATTTTAGGGCCTGAAGCAATCCTGTGGGTTTGCGGCTAGCTCACAAGAAAGCGAGTTGAAGAAAGGAGCTCAGGGACACTGTAATTAACAAACCTGCAGAGTTATAAATGACAGGTATCATACAAAAATATATTGAAGTAAGGCTGCGAAGAGGGCTTGAAAACGGGGCAGAATTCCAGGAATATGATTTCAGGATGTAGACGGGCAGTGCTCTGAAAGCATAGGAGAAGAGGCCGATCCTCGACAATGATGCACTTGGTCAAAAAGTGCATATGCCTTTTTTCAGGGCCCTCATTAAAGAGGGTAGGAGGCTCCCAGCATGCTTTCGTGGCCAACAGTGGGCCCACATCGCCAAGGCGATGTGAGCCAGCCAGGCAGGAGTGACCTCACACCAGAGGGCCCACCTCACAGAAGGGTAAGGAACCCAGCCAGGATCAGACTCTCACCAGAGTGCCCACATCAGCAAGGGGCTGTGAACCACGCAGGAGTATCATCACACCCATGGGGCCACATCATCAAAAGTTGAGGTACACAAAAAATGTGGCCTCAAACCAGAGGACCCAGATCACCATGAGTTTCGGAGCGAGGCAGGCAGGATTAACCTCACAACACATGGCCCATTGTATAAAAAAGGTGAGGAACCCAGCAGTTGGGACATCTCAGCAGGCGGCCCAGAGCACCGAGGCTATGGGATCCAGGCAGTGATGAACTCACAACAGAGGGCCCTCATCATGAAACTGTGAGCAAACCAGCCGTTGTGACCTCAGAGCAGAAGGCCCACATCCCCATGGGGAAGGGAACCAAGCAGGAGTGTCATCGCACCAGTGGGCACACATCAGAAAATGTGGGGAGCCCAGCAGTTAGGGCCTGACGCCAGAGGGCTCTCATCACCGAGGAGAGGAGGCTCCCAGCAGGCTCCAACTGCTACCAGAGGGCCGCCATCACCAATGCGGGATGTGCCAGCCAGGCAGGAGTGACCTCAGAGCAGAGGGTCCACCTCACAAAAGTGTGAGGAACCCAAAGAAGATCAGACTCTCACCACAGGGCCCACATCACCAAGGGAATGGGAACCAGGCTGGAGTGTCCTCACACCAGTGAGGCGTCATCACCGAAATGTGAGTGACCCAGCACACGTGGCCTCAAACCAGAGGACACACATCACCAAGGGGCTGGGTGCGAGGCAGGCAGGAGGAGCCTCAAAACATAGGGCCCATGGAATAAAAATGGTGAGGAATCCAGCAGTTGGAACCTCCCAGCAGGCGGCCAGGAGCAGCGAGGCTATGGGATCCAGACCTGACTGAACTCAAAACAGAGGGCCCTCATCATGAAACTCTGAGCAACCCAGCCGTTGGGACCTCAGAGCAGAAGGTCCACATTCCCATGTGGTTGGGAACATGGCATAAGTGTACTCGCACCACAGGGCACACATCAGAGAATTTTGGGAGCTCAGAAGTTAGGGCCTGATGCCAGAGGGCCCTCATTACCAAGGGGAGGAGACTCCAAGCAGGCACCAACTCCCAACTGAGGGCCCATGTCGCCAAGGGGACGTGTGACAGCCAGGCAGGAGTGACCTCACAGCAGAGGGCCTACCTCACAGAAGGGTGAGGAACCCAGCCAGGATAAGACTCTCACCAGAGGGCCCACATCACCAAGGGGATCAGAAACAGGCAGGACTGTCTTCACACCAGTGTGGCCACATCATAGAAAGGTGAGGAACCCAGCACATGTGGCCTAAACCAGAAGACCCACATCTCCAAGGGGCTCGGAGTGAGGCAGGCAGGAGGAGCCTCACAACACAGGGCCCATAGAATAAAGACGGTGAGGAATCCCGCAGTTGGAACCTCCCAGCAGGTGGCCAGGAGCAGCGAGGCTATGGGATCCAGGCCGGAGTGAACTCACACCTGAGGGCCCTCATCATGAAACTGAGCAACCCAACGTTGGGACCTCAGAGCAGAAGGCCCACATTCCCATGGGGTTGGGAAACTGGCAGGAGTGTACTCGCACCACAGGGCGCACATCAGAAAATTTTTGGAGCCCAGGAGTTACGGCCGGACGCCAGAGGGCCCTCATTACCGAGGGGAGGAGACTCCCAGCAGGCACCAACTCCCACCAGAGGGCCGACGTCGCCAAGGCGGGGTGTGCCAGCCAGGCAGGAGTGACCTCAGAGAAGAGGTCCCACCTCACAGAAGTGTGAGTAACCCAACCAGTATCAGACTCTCACCGGAGGGCCCACATCACCAAGAGGATGGGAACCAGGCAGGAGTGTCCTCACACCAGTGGGGCCACATCAGCCAAAGGTGAGGGACCCAGCACATGTGGCCTCAAACCAGAGGACACACATCACCAAGGGGCTGGGAGTGAGGCAGGTGTCTGGAGGGGCACATTTAACTCTAATTTCCCACCAGGAAGAGGAATTAACCAAAGGCTCAGAGTGACGTGCTGGACCCTGATTACGGTCTGAAGCAAACCTGCGGTTCTGTGGCCAGCTTTCAAGGAAACGAGTTTTGAAGGAAATCACGGGCACTGTAATTCACAAACCTGCAGAGTTATAAATGACAGCTATTGGCAAAAATATATTGAAGTAAGTCTGCAAAGAGGACTTGAAAACGAGGCAGAATTGCAGGAATCATATTTCAGGAGGTAGATTGGAATTGCATTTAAAGTATGTGAAAAGCGGCAGATCTTTGACAGTGATGCACTTGGACAAAAGGGCGTATACATTTTTTCCTGAATATATTCAGGAAAAAACGCATATGCCCTTTTTGGCCAACCAAGCACTCGAGCAATGGAAATCCGCATTACAATGAAGTCTCATTTCCCATTCGTCAAAAGGGCCATCTGAAAAAAGTGTAAAAACCAGATACACAGGACAGGCCATGGAGAACAGGGAGCCTTGTTATGCTGATGGGCGGGATGTAAGTCACCAACAGACACTCTGGAGATGTTTATGGTGTATCCTGAAACATCTGAAAAACAAAGCTACAGACCCTAGGGCACTTCCACTTTTGGCCCTTTAGCTTAGGAAAATTAAAATCAACAAGACACAGCCAACACAAAATTTAGGGCTGCTGTGTTTACAAGAACCTCGAATCCAGTACAAATTAAATATCCCAGAAAGAAAAAAATGGATAAAGGAGTTGTGCTACTTACGTACAACGGAATATCACTCAGCAATGAAATCAATGTCATCAGGCCTGTAGCAGCAAATTGAGTGGATTTAAGTATGATGATTCTAAGAGAAATAGAGAAATATGTCACACAGAGTAAGATAATTATCATAAGATATCACTAATAGAGAGAGTGTAAACTTGGCTACACATAAACTGAATTACAAAACCGAACAGAGTCTCACATTTAGATAAAAACTTATGCTTGCTTAAGGGGAAAGTTGAGTTGGGGTGCTGCATCAAACCAGAGATTGTAATTAGCACACATACCGTTCCATAAGCCAAATATGTAATAGACAAGACCTACTCTTTGCTCAACGAAATAGACTCATCCATGGTGTATCACCTCACACCTGTTAGAATGGGCATCATCAGAAAATCTACAAACAACAGATGCTGGAAAGGGTGTGGAGATAAGGAACCCTCTTCCACTATTGTTGGGAATGTAAATTGATACAGTCACTGTGGAGAACATTATGGAGTTTCTTATAAAACTAAGAATACAATTACCATATGATACAGCAATGCCACTACTGGGCATATACCCAGACAAAACCATAAATCAAAAAGAGACATTCACCGCAATGTTCATTGCATCACTATTTACAATATCCAGGTAATGGAAGCAACCTAAATGCCCACAGACAGACGAATGCATAAAGATGTGGTACATATATAAAATGGATTATCACTAAGCCATAAAAAGGAATGAAATTGGGTCATTTGTAGAGACGTTGATGGATCTAGAGACTGTCATAAAGAGTGAAGTAAGTCAGAAATAGAAAAACAAATCTTGTATATTAATGCATATATGTGGAACCTAGAAAAAATGTACAGATGAACCGTTTTGCAAGGCAGAAATAGAGCAACAGATGTAGAAAACAAACGTATGGACACCAAGGGGGGAAAGATGTTGGGGGGGGTGGTGGGAGGAGTTGAGAGATTGGGATTGGCATGTATACATTTATATGTATAAAATAGATAACCAAAAAGAACCTGCTGTATAAAAAAATAAAATAAAATTCAAAATTACAAAAAGTAAAACAGACAAAATATTCTTCCCTTCACATACATGTATTTATATGAATAAATTATTTCCATGCTTATATCTGTAAATACAAAAAAGAGGAATAAAATCTACCTTGAACCAAAAGCGAAAAAAAGAAAAAAAAAAACAGAACCCACCAGTTACACAGAGGAAAACCATATCAGGCCACTTGCTCCAGTTGTAAACAATTCTGAAGTTGGTCAGTGTTGGGGAATCATCTCCCATTCAGCCAGCAGGCCTCATGCAACAAGCATCCTCATTGCAGAGCTGGGGGCCCGTGCCGAGGCATCTGTGAGTAAACGTGGGCCGAGCCCCAGGCCAGCTGCTGCTGAAATGTTCCCACCCTTCCCAGGTAAAACACCTGAATATGTACAAGGACTTGAAAGCCTAGAGGAAGGGCCATGGAGCCACATGAGCGACAGCATGCCAGCCGACTTGGTGCCTGCAGGCCAGCCAGGATGGTCCTGGACCTGGGTGCTCTTCTGGAAGCTTTCCATTTCCCTGCCTGAGATACCCCTGCTGTCCCGGCTCCCACTGATTTCTCCCTCACTCACCTCTGTCCAGGGAGAAATTCCAGCAGCAGGTATGGTTGACACATCCTCTTCTTTAGCAGGTGGCATCTTGGCAACTGCTGCAGAAAGTCCAGCAGAGCCCCACTCACACTGGGCCACCCACAAACCCGTGGCCTCTCACTCCCTCCCACCAGTCCAGCCCCGAGACTGCTGACTGGGCAGAGAAAATGGCGTCAGGCACAGCTGCAGGGGCTCTTGCTGCCTGGAGCGGTGTTTATATTGATCTCAACCCAGGCACACCTGGGGAGGGATGGCCGGCACGGTCAGGCTTCCCAGGCCAGCCAATAATCACCCCTCAGGAGCTCACAGTTGCAGAAACTGGAACTTGCTGAAGCGGCCAGGTCCAAGGAACAGGTGTGGGCTCCTGAGAGTCAGGCTAGACAAGGCGCTGAAGCTCTGGCTTGTTTTCTAATTATATTATCTGGCCCATGAGTGGGAGACAACTTCAAGAAAACCCTCTCCTAATGAGAGGAACCCAGGAGTCAGGGAGAGGAGGGGTGCGTGGTGGGTGGAGACAGAGGTCTGGTGCCCCGAGTGCAGTGGAAGTCTCTGGAAGACCAGGTGGGGGGAGGACACAGAGTGATGCCCAGGGTCACAGACCTGTCAGAGCTGCTGTTTGTTAGTTCAAGTCCTGCTCTGAGGTGCTCTGTGTCAGATCTGAGTGACAGGTGAGTTGGGAGTGCTCTGAATTGAGGGCGATGTGCATGGTTCCTGTGTGCCCAGCCCTGCCAGGGTATCTGCAAAGGTAGCTCTGTATCCTGGGAGGGGCCTGACCACGAGAGCCCCATGGGCTGCAGGGGAACCTGCCCAGGGAACCCCATATCCTGGGAGGGGCATGAACACGAGAGCCCCGTGGGCTGGGGTGGGGGTGGGGTACCTGCCCAGGTGAGCTCCATATCCTGGGATTGGCCTGACCTCGAGAGCCCCATGGGCTGCTGGAGTCCTGGTAAAGGATGTCAGGGCAGTCAGTGAAGCCACCGAGGATAGACCTCCAGTAGTTCCTAAATCCTACACCCTGCTGGTCATTCTACCAACCACCAGTACATGGTATTCTGTATTTGTCTTCAATGATGCCTTCTTTTGTATTCTATTAGTCCCAGAGTCACAAGAAATTTTGGCTTGTGAGTGGCAGGACTCAACATAAAACTAAAACAATACTTCCGGGCCGTGTTGCCCCAAGGGTTCAAAAATTCCCACACCATCTTTGGGGAAAGCTCAGCTAAAGACCTAAAAGTTCTACCTCTGGAAAAGGAAACACTCCTTCAATATGCAGACGACATTCTGATCGCCAGCCCTACTAAGGAGACCTCTGAACTACCAAGCCAATAAAGGATACAAGTTGTCCAAGGAAAAGCTCAAATATCACAGACTACGGTGACCTGCCTGGGCTTCATTCTCACAGAAGGTCGGAGAAGCCCATTCCAGGAAAGGGAAGAAACAGTTTACAGCCTTACCCATTTCTAAAACTAGAAGACAGCTTAGGGGTTCGTGGCGAGGCCAGGGTTTGCTGCTTCTGGATCCCTAACTACAGTCTACTAGCTGGGCCTCTATATGAAACACTGAAAGGAAAAGATGATGATCCTTTTGAATAGAATCCAGAAGTGGCCTTTCAAGAATGGAAAGAGCAGTCAATTCAGACCCTTGCCCTGGAACTCCCTAATTTAGTTAAACCCTTTGACCTTTACTTTCCAGGTGAACGGTGAATCACCATTGGAGTATTAGTGCAAAAACTGGGACCACTTGAAATGGAACAATGCAACAATGCCATCCCGGTAGGATAAACTACGGTCACCAATGGGCTTGGCCCACCGCCACATCTGGCCAAGATACTGGCGGTATCTGAAAACCTGGAAATCAGCAGCACAAAAGGCCACCTCCCTCCTAAGGGAAAAGGACCCCACGTGGTGATCCTAGGCCCCATCCATGCCCTGAAGTTGCAGGGTTTGCTCCGCGGGCACACTGACCTTGAGCGAGGAGGCCCTCCAACTCCAACCTCCAGAGAGATAACCGGGGTAAAGGGGCACCATGACGACTCATGTGACCATCACTTGACCTGGAGTTTCTCTCATAAAACAACAAGAGTGTGTCCCAAAAGAGTAGACTACAGCTTGCAGGACTTACTGCACCCAGAGCGGACCTAATAATCTTGGCGGGGGAAACGTATATCATGCTGTCACCATAGAAGAGCCTACAGACACTGTGATGATGGTGGCCAATAAGACCGGCTGGACTCCTGTTTACTTCAAAAGGCTGTTGACTCAGTGGCCATCATGGTCCTTCATCACCACTGACCCTGGACTGTCTGGGAGTTGAGCAGACAGGGTCCTGACACCTGGTGCTCTTTTTACGTTAATTCAGGGGCCTAATTGAAGAAAGTGCAGACTACTGGTCAGAGCATCTAGGCTGGCAGAAACGGTCAGCCTAAGGTGGCCGAACAAATGCAGGGCGGGGTGAAACTGGACCTCACAGCGTCACTGCACATCTCCTTCCTGGACCCTTAAAGGTCATTAGAATCTATAACGCTTCCAATACTGGTGCTCAGGCGGACGAGCAGGGAGGCAGGAGGCCTGGGGACAATCAACGTCACCTGGAGGCTGCTGGGGAGAAGTTCTGACCCTCGCCCACGGGTATGAGGGCTCCTAACTCAGCACTCAGCAGTTACAGAAGAAGGGTCTGCACCCTCAGCACTCTAAGAATGAGGAAGGGGAAAAAAGGCAGAAGAGGGCTTTTTCCCAGGCAAAGCCCCTTAAAAATCCCTGGGAGATAAAAATAGATTCTGGGCAATAAAATAAAGTCTAACCTTTTTTATCCTTTGTGCTTTGTCTAATTTCACGTGCTCCTAGGGTCCCGCATACAGAGGTTCAACAGCCGGCACTTCAGACCAGACTTCCTAGTGCGGAATGGCTGGGTCGACACCTCAGCTCCTGGGACACAGTGCACACTCTGCGATATAGAGCCTGAGCTGCAGCCAACCGGGCCCTCGAGAGCTCCGCCCCCTCCCTCCCACTGACTCTGACAGGATCTCTACACAGCAGCCCAGCCCACAGCCCACGGGGTAGCACATGCTCTCACCTCTCCATTCTCTGATCAAAATATAAAGTTTCCTTTGCTTCTGAACCAAACTCAGTCTCAATCTGTTGGCTCCAATGACACTGGGCAGGGGGACACTTGTTGGGGTCCACTCTGGAGGATCAGTAACAGAAATTGAGAACATTGTAACTTCAATGAACAGATGTTTGAGCCAAACTGTAATTAACATAGAACAGTGTATAAGGCTCGGGTAAAATAAGATGTTTCTAACACTCCCATTTGATATTTCCATCACTTTATTAGAAGCAAGTTCAGTGAAAAGGTTTGTCTTATTTGTCAGGTCAATATTAGAGAAACGAAGTGATTTCTTTCCAAGGATGTACATCTAAAAATCTTGGTTAAAGCTTCAATCTTGTTTTAAATGCTTTTCCATTGAAAATGATACCTCTCTTTCAGTTCCCCCAATTCTGAGAAGTATAAAATCTTATAATTTATTATTACCAAAGGGGAAAGGTGGGAGGAGGGATAAATTAACAGTTTGGGATTAACACATACACACTGCTATGTATAAAATCGATCATCAACAAGGAACTACTGTATAGCCCCGGGAACTACACTCAATATTTTACAATAACCTATAAGGGGAAATCATCTGAAAAAGAATAGATATTTTTATTGACATCATCTATTAATGACAGTTAAAATGGAACCTAAGGGAAGCCGGTGGTGAGTGCTTCTGACCCTGAAGACTTCAATCATCTAAAGTTTGGACTCTGCCTACTTCCCAAGGCCCTTAATGAACATATGTGTAGCCGTAGCTTAAAAAATTCCCCAGTTTGGGTTGTGGAGAGACACTGATTTTGTAAAAGCCCTGGTGTTCTCCTCACATGAATGGGACACTTCCTACAGCTAAAACATGCCTGTCACACCCAGAGGATGGTATACCGTCTGATCGGGAAGAGTTTGGAAAAGGCATCTCATCTCCTCATCTCCTGGTGCTCGGGTTCACCCCTCCAGCGTCTTTATGAACAGTCTCCCCACTTGGAGATGTCAGCACTGTCAACATCCTGTTGCAGACAGTTTAGAATTTGTCCAGAGGATGAAGCAGAAGGAGGAGGAACAATGAGAGACAAGTCCTAGGTGTTCGGACAGGCACATGTCACTCTTATTTCCAATCAGGAAGACGAATTGACCAAAGGCTAGGGTTGCCCATGGAAACAGAATAGGGCTTGAGGAAATTCCGCTGCTTTGTGGCCAGTTCCCATAAACACAAGTTGAAAAATGGAACTCAGGGACACTAAAATTCACGAAACTGCAGAGTTGAAAATATCTATCACTGAAAAATGTCTTGAGGAAAGACAGAGGAAAGGACTTGTAAGCAACGGAGAATGGCAGGAAAGGGATTGGAAGAGGTAGAAAGGACTCGCCATTAAGCACAAGAAAAGGGGCTGAACATTGCCAACATTGCAATTGGCCAAAAATGTGTATGCGTCTTTTTCTGTATGTATTCAAGTAAAGGGCATACACTTTTTTAGCCAACCAAACAGGTGGGCACTGGAAATCAATACTACAAAACATATCACTTCGCATCAGTCAGAAGAGCCTTCCTCATAAAGTGTAAACACCAGAAATGCAGGACAGGGCAAGGAGAAAAGGGAGCCCTCTGAGGCTTATACTGGAAATGTATATTGCCAACGGTCACTCTGGAGAAGTGTATTGTGTTTACTAAAGCACCTAAAAAATGAGCTACAGAGCACAGGGCACTTGCACTCATGGACGTATATCTTGGGAAAAACAAAAATCGAGAGGACACAGGCACCCCAATATTTACCGCCTCTATGTTTAAAAGATCCTCGACTAGGATATAATTTATAAGTCTCTGGAGGGAAAAAATGGATAGAGATGTGGCACTTATGTAGAGTGGAATATTACTCAGCCTGGAAATCAATGAAATATGGCCAGTTGTAACAACCACAGAGGAGTTACGTATGATCATTCGAAGTCACATAATTCAAAAAGAAAAAGACACACGATATTACTAATACATGGAATGTAAACGTGGCTACAAATGAACTGAATTACAAAACAGAACGGGGTCTCAAAATTAGAAAACCAACATATGCTTGCTTAAGGATAAAGGAGAGTTGGGGTGCTGCATAAAACCAGAGATAGAAATTAGCACAGATATCTTTCCATAAGCCAAATATGTAATAGTCAAGACCTACCAGTTGCTCAACGAAATGGACTAAACACCCCATATTCAACGCCTAGGAATACACCTGACTAGTAAGAATCTTCAAACCCATGGATTTATATGTCTCCGTAAGAGAATCAAGCGTGTGTATAGATTTATGAACGCAGCAGAGAAAATCCGATAAATCCAATTATCAAAATGAATTAAAAAAAAAACCACAATGACAGTGAAATAGAGAGCTATTCTTAAATAATTCATTCAGAGCTTGTGATGCAACCTGGATTAACCACATCTGCACCAAGAGCTGACTGAGACATAAGGTTGGACACTTCGGGCGGATAGCACTGGTGAGGTACGATGAGCAAATGCAGACCCTTTGAAGTCATACTGCATGGTACCCATTCCATGGGTCCCAACTCTACAGGTTTAAGAGGTTCTTCCTTCAGCTAAAACATGCATGGGAAACCCAAAGTATGGTCCACCGTGTGACTGGGAAGCGTTTTCAAATGCATCTCAGTTTTCGTCCCCTTTTACACGGGTTCACCATTCCAGACCCTTTACTAACACTCTCTCCACTTGGAGAGTCAGTGCCTTTAACCTCCTTTTTGGCACAGTTGGGAAATTCTGCGCAAGGTGAACAGGAATAGGGAGAACCAATAAGAGACTAGCTGTAGGTGTCTGCACGGGCAAATGAACGCTCATTTCCCACCAGGGAGAGGAATTAACCAAAGGCTCAACGTGCCCTGCCGGAACCAGATGAGCGCCTGAAGCAATCCTGCGGTTTTGCGGCCAGCTCACAAGAAAGCGAGTTGAAGAAAGGAGCTCAGGGGCACTGTAATTCACAAACCTGCAGAGTTATGAATGACAGCTATCGTCCAAAAATGTATTGAAGTAAGTCTTCGAAGAGGACTTGAAAGCGGGGCAGAATTTCAGGAATACGATTTCAGGGGGTAGACTGGAATTGCACTTAAAGCATAGGAAAAGAGGCAGAATGTCGACAATGATGCACTTGGTCAGAAAGGGCGTACGGGTTTTTTCCTGGATATATTCATGAAAAAACGCATACGCAATTTTTGTCCACACAAGCAAACGTGTAAGGGAAATCTGCACTACAATGAAGTCTCACTGCCCCCCGGTCAAAAGGGCCATCTGAAAAAAGTGTAAAATCCAGAAAGGCAGGACAGGTCATGGAGAAGAGGGAGCCTTGTTATGATGATGGGCGGGATGTAAATTGCCAACAGCCACTCTGGAGAAGTGTATGGTGTTTCCTGAAACACGTAGGAAACAAAGCAACACAGCTTATGGCACTTCCACTTAGGGTCCTATAGCCTAGGGAAATTAAAATCAAAAACACACAGCCACCCCAAAGTTTGGGACGGCTCTGTTTACAAGAACCTCGTCTACGGTACAAGTTAAATATCCGAGAAAGCAAAAATGGATAAAGATGTTGTGGTACGTACGTACAATGGAATATCACTCAGCAATGAGATCTACGTCATCAGGCCCATAGTGGCATAATGAGTGGATTCAGATACGACGATTCTACGAGAAATAAGTCACACAGAAAAAGAAACATCATAAGATATCACTAATACACGGAACTTAAACTTGGCTACACATGAACTGAATTACAAAACAGAACAGGGTCTCAAATTTAGAAAACCAACTTATGCTTGCTTATGGGGAAAGGTGAGTTGGCGTGCTGCATCAAACCAGAGATTGAAATTAGCACAGATACCGTTCCATAAGCCAAATATATAATAGACAAGACCTACTCCTTGCTCAACGAAATGGACTCAACACCCCATATTCAACGCCTGGGAATATACCTGACAAGTGAGAATCTTAAGACCCATGGATTTATATGTCTCCATAAGGAAATCAAGCATGTGTACAGCGGCCTAAACGCAGCAGTGAAAATCCGATAAATCCCATTATCAAAATAAATTTCAAAAACAAAACACAATGACAGTGAAATAGAGAGCAATTCTTAAATAATTCATTCAGGCCTTGTGATGCAACCTGGATTTACCACATCTACACCCAGAGCTGGGTGAGACATAAGGCTGGACACTTCGGGCTGATAGCATTGGTGAGGTTCGGTGAGCAAACGCAGACGCTTTGAAGTCATACTGCATGGTACCCATTCCATTGGTCCCAACTCTCCAGATTTAAGGGATTCTTCCTTCAGCTAAAACATGCATGGGAAACCCAGAGTATGGTCCACCGTGTGATTGGGAAACGTTTTCAAATGCATCTCAGGTTTCGTCCCCTGATACTCGGGTTCACCATTCCAGACGCTTTACTAACACTCTCCCCACATGGAGAGTCAGTGCCTTTAACTTCCTGTTTGGCACAGTTTGCAATTTCTGCGCAAGATGAACAGGAATAGGGAGAACCAATGAGAGACTAGCTGTAGGTGCCTGCACGGGCAAATGGAACGCTCGTTTCCCACAAGGAAGGGGAATTAGCCAAAGGCTCAGTGTGCCCTGCCAGAACCAGATTAGGGCCTGAAGCAATCCTGCGGGTTTTGGCCAGCTCCCAAGAAAGCGAGTTGAAGAAAGGAACTCAGGGGCACTGTAATTCACAAACCTGCAGAGTTAAGAATGACAGCTATCGTCCAAAAATGTATTGAAGTAAGTCTTCGTAGAGGACTTGAAAGCGGGGCAGAATTTCAGGAAAACGATTTCAGGGGGTAGACTGGAATTGCACTTAAAGCATAGGAAAAGAGGCAGAATGTCGACAATGATGCACTTGGCCAAAAAGGGCGTATGCGTTTTTTCCTGAATATATTCAGGAAAAAACGCATACGCCCTTTTTGGCCAACCAAGCAAGCGTGTCAAGGAAATCTGCACTACAATGAAGTCTCACTGCCCCCCGGTCAAAAGGGCCATCTGAAAAAAGTGTAAAATCCAGAAAGGCAGGACAGGTCATGGAGAACAGGGAGCCTTGTTATGCTGATGGGCGGGATGTAAATTGCCAACAGCCACTCTGGAGAAGTGTATGGTGTTTCCTGAAACACGTAGGAAACAAAGCAACACAGCCTATGGCACTTCCACTTAGGGTCCTATAACTTAGGGAAATTAAAATCAAAAACACACAGCCACCCCAAAGTTTGGGACGGCTCTGTTTACAAGAACCTCGTCTACGGTACAAGTTAAATATCCGAGAAAGCAAAAAATGGATAAAGAAGTTGTGGTACGTATGTACAATGGAATATCACTCAGCAATGAAATCTACGTCATCAGGCCCGTAGAGGCATAATGAGTGGATTCAGGTACGACGATTCTACGAGAAATAATCACACAGAAAAAGAAACATCATAAGATATCACTAATACACGGAATGTAAACTTGGCTACACATGAACTGAATTACAAAACAGAACAGGGTCTCAAATTTAGAAAACCAACTTATGCTTGCTTATGGGGAAAGGTGAGTTGGGGTGCTGCATCAAACCAGAGATTGAAATTAGCACAGATATCGTTCCATAAGCCAAATATATAATAGACAATTCCTACTCCTTGCTCAACCAAATGGACTCAACACCCCATATTCAACGCCTGGGAATATACCTGACAAGTAAGAATCTCAAGACCCATGGATTTATATGTCTCCATAAGGAAATCAGTCGTGTGTACAGTGGCCTAAACGCAGCAGTGAAAATCCGATAAATCCCATTATAAAAATGAATTTCAAAAACAAAACACAATGACAGTGAAATAGAGAGCAATTCTTAATTATTCCTTCAGGGCATGTGATGCAACCTGGATTTACCACCTCTACACCCAAAGCTGGTTGAGACATAAGGCTGGACACTTCGGGCTGATAGCAATGGTGAGGATCGTTGAGAAAACGCAGACCCTTTGAAGTCATAGTGCATGGTAGCCATTCCATGGGTCCGAACTCTCCAGGTTTAAGGGATTCTTCCTTCAGCTAAAACATGCATGGGAAACCCGGAGTATGTTCCACCGTGTGATTGGGAAACGTTTTCAAATGCATCTCAGGTTTCGTCCCCTGGTACTCGGGTGCACCGTTCCAGACACTTTACTAAAACTCTCCCCACTTGGAAAGTCAGTGCCTTTAACCTCCTGTTTGGCACAGTTTGCAATTTCTGCGCAAGATGAACAGGAATAGGGAGAACCAATGAGAGACTAGCTGTAGGTGTCTGCACGGGCAAATGGAACGCTCATTTCCCACCAGGAAGAGGAATGAACCAAAGGCTCAGCGTGCCCTGCCGGAACCAGATTAGGGCCTGAAGCAATCCTGCGGTTTTGCGGCCAGCTCACAAGAAAGCGAGTTGAAGAAAGGAGCTCAGGGGCACTGTAATTCACAATATTGCAGAGTTATGAATGACAGCTATCGTCCAAAAATGTATTGAAGTAAGTTTTCGAAGAGGACTTGAAAGCGGGGCAGAATTTCAGGAAAACGATTTCAGGAGGTAGACTGGAATTGCACTTAAAGCATAGGAAAAGAGGCAGAATGTCAACAATGATGCACTTGGCAAAAAGGGCGTATGCGTTTTTTCCAGAATATATTCAGGAAAAAATGCATACGCCCTTTTTGGCCAACCAAGCAAGCGTGTAAAGGAAATCTGCACTACATTGAAGTCTCACTGCCCCCCGGTCAAAAGGGCCATCTGAAAAAAGTGTAAAATCCAGAAAGGCAGGACAGGTCATGGAGAAGAGGGAGCCTTGTTATGCTGATGGGCGGGATGTAAATTGCCAACAGCCACTCTGGAGAAGTGTATGGTGTTTCCTGAAACACATAGGAAACAAAGCAACACAGCCTATGGCACTTCCACTTAGGGTCCTATAGCTTAGGGAAATTAAAATCAAAACCACACAGGCACCCCAAAGTTTGGGACGGCTCTGTTTACAAGAACCTCGTCTACGGTACAAGTTATATATCCGAGAAAGCAAAAAATGGATAAAGAAGTTGTGGTACGTACGTACAATGGAATATCACTCAACAATGAGATCTACGTCATCAGGCCCATAGCGGCATAATGAGTGGATTCAGGTACGACGATTCTACGAGAAATAAGTCACACAGAAAAAGAAACATCATAAGATATCACTAATACATGGAACATAAACTTGGCTACACATGAACTGAATTACAAAACAGAACAGGGTCTCAAATTTCGAAAACCAACTTATGCTTGCTTATGGGGAATGGTGAGTTGGGGTGCTGCATCAAACCAGAGATTGTAATTAGCACACATACCGTTCCATAAGCCAAATATGTAATAGACAAGACCTACTCTTTGCTCAACGAAATAGACTCATCCATGGTGTATCACCTCACACCTGTTAGAATGGGCATCATCAGAAAATCTACAAACAACAGATGCTGGAAAGGGTGTGGAGATAAGGAACCCTCTTCCACTATTGTTGGGAATGTAAATTGATACAGTCACTGTGGAGAACATTATGGAGTTTCTTATAAAACTAAGAATAGAATTACCATATGATACAGCAATGCCACTACTGGGCATATACCCAGACAAAACCATAAATCAAAAAGAGACATTCACCGCAATGTTCATTGCATCACTATTTACAATATCCAGGTAATGGAAGCAACCTAAATGCCCACAGACAGACGAATGCATAAAGATGTGGTACATATATAAAATGGATTATCACTAAGCCATAAAAAGGAATGAAATTGGGTCATTTGTAGAGACGTTGATGGATCTAGAGACTGTCATAAAGAGTGAAGTAAGTCAGAAATAGAAAAACAAATCTTGTATATTAATGCATATATGTGGAACCTAGAAAAAATGTACAGATGAACCGTTTTGCAAGGCAGAAATAGAGCAACAGATGTAGAAAACAAACGTATGGACACCAAGGGGGGAAAGATGTTGGGGGGGGTGGTGGGAGGAGTTGAGAGATTGGGATTGGCATGTATACATTTATATGTATAAAATAGATAACCAAAAAGAACCTGCTGTATAAAAAAATAAAATAAAATTCAAAATTACAAAAAGTAAAACAGACAAAATATTCTTCCCTTCACATACATGTATTTATATGAATAAATTATTTCCATGCTTATATCTGTAAATACAAAAAAGAGGAATAAAATCTACCTTGAACCAAAAGCGAAAAAAAGAAAAAAAAAAACAGAACCCACCAGTTACACAGAGGAAAACCATATCAGGCCACTTGCTCCAGTTGTAAACAATTCTGAAGTTGGTCAGTGTTGGGGAATCATCTCCCATTCAGCCAGCAGGCCTCATGCAACAAGCATCCTCATTGCAGAGCTGGGGGCCCGTGCCGAGGCATCTGTGAGTAAACGTGGGCCGAGCCCCAGGCCAGCTGCTGCTGAAATGTTCCCACCCTTCCCAGGTAAAACACCTGAATATGTACAAGGACTTGAAAGCCTAGAGGAAGGGCCATGGAGCCACATGAGCGACAGCATGCCAGCCGACTTGGTGCCTGCAGGCCAGCCAGGATGGTCCTGGACCTGGGTGCTCTTCTGGAAGCTTTCCATTTCCCTGCCTGAGATACCCCTGCTGTCCCGGCTCCCACTGATTTCTCCCTCACTCACCTCTGTCCAGGGAGAAATTCCAGCAGCAGGTATGGTTGACACATCCTCTTCTTTAGCAGGTGGCATCTTGGCAACTGCTGCAGAAAGTCCAGCAGAGCCCCACTCACACTGGGCCACCCACAAACCCGTGGCCTCTCACTCCCTCCCACCAGTCCAGCCCCGAGACTGCTGACTGGGCAGAGAAAATGGCGTCAGGCACAGCTGCAGGGGCTCTTGCTGCCTGGAGCGGTGTTTATATTGATCTCAACCCAGGCACACCTGGGGAGGGATGGCCGGCACGGTCAGGCTTCCCAGGCCAGCCAATAATCACCCCTCAGGAGCTCACAGTTGCAGAAACTGGAACTTGCTGAAGCGGCCAGGTCCAAGGAACAGGTGTGGGCTCCTGAGAGTCAGGCTAGACAAGGCGCTGAAGCTCTGGCTTGTTTTCTAATTATATTATCTGGCCCATGAGTGGGAGACAACTTCAAGAAAACCCTCTCCTAATGAGAGGAACCCAGGAGTCAGGGAGAGGAGGGGTGCGTGGTGGGTGGAGACAGAGGTCTGGTGCCCCGAGTGCAGTGGAAGTCTCTGGAAGACCAGGTGGGGGGAGGACACAGAGTGATGCCCAGGGTCACAGACCTGTCAGAGCTGCTGTTTGTTAGTTCAAGTCCTGCTCTGAGGTGCTCTGTGTCAGATCTGAGTGACAGGTGAGTTGGGAGTGCTCTGAATTGAGGGCGATGTGCATGGTTCCTGTGTGCCCAGCCCTGCCAGGGTATCTGCAAAGGTAGCTCTGTATCCTGGGAGGGGCCTGACCACGAGAGCCCCATGGGCTGCAGGGGAACCTGCCCAGGGAACCCCATATCCTGGGAGGGGCATGAACACGAGAGCCCCGTGGGCTGGGGTGGGGGTGGGGTACCTGCCCAGGTGAGCTCCATATCCTGGGATTGGCCTGACCTCGAGAGCCCCATGGGCTGCTGGAGTCCTGGTAAAGGATGTCAGGGCAGTCAGTGAAGCCACCGAGGATAGACCTCCAGTAGTTCCTAAATCCTACACCCTGCTGGTCATTCTACCAACCACCAGTACATGGTATTCTGTATTTGTCTTCAATGATGCCTTCTTTTGTATTCTATTAGTCCCAGAGTCACAAGAAATTTTGGCTTGTGAGTGGCAGGACTCAACATAAAACTAAAACAATACTTCCGGGCCGTGTTGCCCCAAGGGTTCAAAAATTCCCACACCATCTTTGGGGAAAGCTCAGCTAAAGACCTAAAAGTTCTACCTCTGGAAAAGGAAACACTCCTTCAATATGCAGACGACATTCTGATCGCCAGCCCTACTAAGGAGACCTCTGAACTACCAAGCCAATAAAGGATACAAGTTGTCCAAGGAAAAGCTCAAATATCACAGACTACGGTGACCTGCCTGGGCTTCATTCTCACAGAAGGTCGGAGAAGCCCATTCCAGGAAAGGGAAGAAACAGTTTACAGCCTTACCCATTTCTAAAACTAGAAGACAGCTTAGGGGTTCGTGGCGAGGCCAGGGTTTGCTGCTTCTGGATCCCTAACTACAGTCTACTAGCTGGGCCTCTATATGAAACACTGAAAGGAAAAGATGATGATCCTTTTGAATAGAATCCAGAAGTGGCCTTTCAAGAATGGAAAGAGCAGTCAATTCAGACCCTTGCCCTGGAACTCCCTAATTTAGTTAAACCCTTTGACCTTTACTTTCCAGGTGAACGGTGAATCACCATTGGAGTATTAGTGCAAAAACTGGGACCACTTGAAATGGAACAATGCAACAATGCCATCCCGGTAGGATAAACTACGGTCACCAATGGGCTTGGCCCACCGCCACATCTGGCCAAGATACTGGCGGTATCTGAAAACCTGGAAATCAGCAGCACAAAAGGCCACCTCCCTCCTAAGGGAAAAGGACCCCACGTGGTGATCCTAGGCCCCATCCATGCCCTGAAGTTGCAGGGTTTGCTCCGCGGGCACACTGACCTTGAGCGAGGAGGCCCTCCAACTCCAACCTCCAGAGAGATAACCGGGGTAAAGGGGCACCATGACGACTCATGTGACCATCACTTGACCTGGAGTTTCTCTCATAAAACAACAAGAGTGTGTCCCAAAAGAGTAGACTACAGCTTGCAGGACTTACTGCACCCAGAGCGGACCTAATAATCTTGGCGGGGGAAACGTATATCATGCTGTCACCATAGAAGAGCCTACAGACACTGTGATGATGGTGGCCAATAAGACCGGCTGGACTCCTGTTTACTTCAAAAGGCTGTTGACTCAGTGGCCATCATGGTCCTTCATCACCACTGACCCTGGACTGTCTGGGAGTTGAGCAGACAGGGTCCTGACACCTGGTGCTCTTTTTACGTTAATTCAGGGGCCTAATTGAAGAAAGTGCAGACTACTGGTCAGAGCATCTAGGCTGGCAGAAACGGTCAGCCTAAGGTGGCCGAACAAATGCAGGGCGGGGTGAAACTGGACCTCACAGCGTCACTGCACATCTCCTTCCTGGACCCTTAAAGGTCATTAGAATCTATAACGCTTCCAATACTGGTGCTCAGGCGGACGAGCAGGGAGGCAGGAGGCCTGGGGACAATCAACGTCACCTGGAGGCTGCTGGGGAGAAGTTCTGACCCTCGCCCACGGGTATGAGGGCTCCTAACTCAGCACTCAGCAGTTACAGAAGAAGGGTCTGCACCCTCAGCACTCTAAGAATGAGGAAGGGGAAAAAAGGCAGAAGAGGGCTTTTTCCCAGGCAAAGCCCCTTAAAAATCCCTGGGAGATAAAAATAGATTCTGGGCAATAAAATAAAGTCTAACCTTTTTTATCCTTTGTGCTTTGTCTAATTTCACGTGCTCCTAGGGTCCCGCATACAGAGGTTCAACAGCCGGCACTTCAGACCAGACTTCCTAGTGCGGAATGGCTGGGTCGACACCTCAGCTCCTGGGACACAGTGCACACTCTGCGATATAGAGCCTGAGCTGCAGCCAACCGGGCCCTCGAGAGCTCCGCCCCCTCCCTCCCACTGACTCTGACAGGATCTCTACACAGCAGCCCAGCCCACAGCCCACGGGGTAGCACATGCTCTCACCTCTCCATTCTCTGATCAAAATATAAAGTTTCCTTTGCTTCTGAACCAAACTCAGTCTCAATCTGTTGGCTCCAATGACACTGGGCAGGGGGACACTTGTTGGGGTCCACTCTGGAGGATCAGTAACAGAAATTGAGAACATTGTAACTTCAATGAACAGATGTTTGAGCCAAACTGTAATTAACATAGAACAGTGTATAAGGCTCGGGTAAAATAAGATGTTTCTAACACTCCCATTTGATATTTCCATCACTTTATTAGAAGCAAGTTCAGTGAAAAGGTTTGTCTTATTTGTCAGGTCAATATTAGAGAAACGAAGTGATTTCTTTCCAAGGATGTACATCTAAAAATCTTGGTTAAAGCTTCAATCTTGTTTTAAATGCTTTTCCATTGAAAATGATACCTCTCTTTCAGTTCCCCCAATTCTGAGAAGTATAAAATCTTATAATTTATTATTACCAAAGGGGAAAGGTGGGAGGAGGGATAAATTAACAGTTTGGGATTAACACATACACACTGCTATGTATAAAATCGATCATCAACAAGGAACTACTGTATAGCCCCGGGAACTACACTCAATATTTTACAATAACCTATAAGGGGAAATCATCTGAAAAAGAATAGATATTTTTATTGACATCATCTATTAATGACAGTTAAAATGGAACCTAAGGGAAGCCGGTGGTGAGTGCTTCTGACCCTGAAGACTTCAATCATCTAAAGTTTGGACTCTGCCTACTTCCCAAGGCCCTTAATGAACATATGTGTAGCCGTAGCTTAAAAAATTCCCCAGTTTGGGTTGTGGAGAGACACTGATTTTGTAAAAGCCCTGGTGTTCTCCTCACATGAATGGGACACTTCCTACAGCTAAAACATGCCTGTCACACCCAGAGGATGGTATACCGTCTGATCGGGAAGAGTTTGGAAAAGGCATCTCATCTCCTCATCTCCTGGTGCTCGGGTTCACCCCTCCAGCGTCTTTATGAACAGTCTCCCCACTTGGAGATGTCAGCACTGTCAACATCCTGTTGCAGACAGTTTAGAATTTGTCCAGAGGATGAAGCAGAAGGAGGAGGAACAATGAGAGACAAGTCCTAGGTGTTCGGACAGGCACATGTCACTCTTATTTCCAATCAGGAAGACGAATTGACCAAAGGCTAGGGTTGCCCATGGAAACAGAATAGGGCTTGAGGAAATTCCGCTGCTTTGTGGCCAGTTCCCATAAACACAAGTTGAAAAATGGAACTCAGGGACACTAAAATTCACGAAACTGCAGAGTTGAAAATATCTATCACTGAAAAATGTCTTGAGGAAAGACAGAGGAAAGGACTTGTAAGCAACGGAGAATGGCAGGAAAGGGATTGGAAGAGGTAGAAAGGACTCGCCATTAAGCACAAGAAAAGGGGCTGAACATTGCCAACATTGCAATTGGCCAAAAATGTGTATGCGTCTTTTTCTGTATGTATTCAAGTAAAGGGCATACACTTTTTTAGCCAACCAAACAGGTGGGCACTGGAAATCAATACTACAAAACATATCACTTCGCATCAGTCAGAAGAGCCTTCCTCATAAAGTGTAAACACCAGAAATGCAGGACAGGGCAAGGAGAAAAGGGAGCCCTCTGAGGCTTATACTGGAAATGTATATTGCCAACGGTCACTCTGGAGAAGTGTATTGTGTTTACTAAAGCACCTAAAAAATGAGCTACAGAGCACAGGGCACTTGCACTCATGGACGTATATCTTGGGAAAAACAAAAATCGAGAGGACACAGGCACCCCAATATTTACCGCCTCTATGTTTAAAAGATCCTCGACTAGGATATAATTTATAAGTCTCTGGAGGGAAAAAATGGATAGAGATGTGGCACTTATGTAGAGTGGAATATTACTCAGCCTGGAAATCAATGAAATATGGCCAGTTGTAACAACCACAGAGGAGTTACGTATGATCATTCGAAGTCACATAATTCAAAAAGAAAAAGACACACGATATTACTAATACATGGAATGTAAACGTGGCTACAAATGAACTGAATTACAAAACAGAACGGGGTCTCAAAATTAGAAAACCAACATATGCTTGCTTAAGGATAAAGGAGAGTTGGGGTGCTGCATAAAACCAGAGATAGAAATTAGCACAGATATCTTTCCATAAGCCAAATATGTAATAGTCAAGACCTACCAGTTGCTCAACGAAATGGACTAAACACCCCATATTCAACGCCTAGGAATACACCTGACTAGTAAGAATCTTCAAACCCATGGATTTATATGTCTCCGTAAGAGAATCAAGCGTGTGTATAGATTTATGAACGCAGCAGAGAAAATCCGATAAATCCAATTATCAAAATGAATTAAAAAAAAAACCACAATGACAGTGAAATAGAGAGCTATTCTTAAATAATTCATTCAGAGCTTGTGATGCAACCTGGATTAACCACATCTGCACCAAGAGCTGACTGAGACATAAGGTTGGACACTTCGGGCGGATAGCACTGGTGAGGTACGATGAGCAAATGCAGACCCTTTGAAGTCATACTGCATGGTACCCATTCCATGGGTCCCAACTCTACAGGTTTAAGAGGTTCTTCCTTCAGCTAAAACATGCATGGGAAACCCAAAGTATGGTCCACCGTGTGACTGGGAAGCGTTTTCAAATGCATCTCAGTTTTCGTCCCCTTTTACACGGGTTCACCATTCCAGACCCTTTACTAACACTCTCTCCACTTGGAGAGTCAGTGCCTTTAACCTCCTTTTTGGCACAGTTGGGAAATTCTGCGCAAGGTGAACAGGAATAGGGAGAACCAATAAGAGACTAGCTGTAGGTGTCTGCACGGGCAAATGAACGCTCATTTCCCACCAGGGAGAGGAATTAACCAAAGGCTCAACGTGCCCTGCCGGAACCAGATGAGCGCCTGAAGCAATCCTGCGGTTTTGCGGCCAGCTCACAAGAAAGCGAGTTGAAGAAAGGAGCTCAGGGGCACTGTAATTCACAAACCTGCAGAGTTATGAATGACAGCTATCGTCCAAAAATGTATTGAAGTAAGTCTTCGAAGAGGACTTGAAAGCGGGGCAGAATTTCAGGAATACGATTTCAGGGGGTAGACTGGAATTGCACTTAAAGCATAGGAAAAGAGGCAGAATGTCGACAATGATGCACTTGGTCAGAAAGGGCGTACGGGTTTTTTCCTGGATATATTCATGAAAAAACGCATACGCAATTTTTGTCCACACAAGCAAACGTGTAAGGGAAATCTGCACTACAATGAAGTCTCACTGCCCCCCGGTCAAAAGGGCCATCTGAAAAAAGTGTAAAATCCAGAAAGGCAGGACAGGTCATGGAGAAGAGGGAGCCTTGTTATGATGATGGGCGGGATGTAAATTGCCAACAGCCACTCTGGAGAAGTGTATGGTGTTTCCTGAAACACGTAGGAAACAAAGCAACACAGCTTATGGCACTTCCACTTAGGGTCCTATAGCCTAGGGAAATTAAAATCAAAAACACACAGCCACCCCAAAGTTTGGGACGGCTCTGTTTACAAGAACCTCGTCTACGGTACAAGTTAAATATCCGAGAAAGCAAAAATGGATAAAGATGTTGTGGTACGTACGTACAATGGAATATCACTCAGCAATGAGATCTACGTCATCAGGCCCATAGTGGCATAATGAGTGGATTCAGATACGACGATTCTACGAGAAATAAGTCACACAGAAAAAGAAACATCATAAGATATCACTAATACACGGAACTTAAACTTGGCTACACATGAACTGAATTACAAAACAGAACAGGGTCTCAAATTTAGAAAACCAACTTATGCTTGCTTATGGGGAAAGGTGAGTTGGCGTGCTGCATCAAACCAGAGA
Source organism: Delphinapterus leucas (assembly GCF_059928025.1). Classification (NCBI taxonomy): domain Eukaryota; kingdom Metazoa; phylum Chordata; class Mammalia; order Artiodactyla; family Monodontidae; genus Delphinapterus; species Delphinapterus leucas. Next base: position 14,109,546 of record NW_028322238.1, read on the forward strand.
TTGAAATTAGCACAGATACCGTTCCATAAGCCAAATATATAATAGACAAGACCTACTCCTTGCTCAACGAAATGGACTCAACACCCCATATTCAACGCCTGGGAATATACCTGACAAGTGAGAATCTTAAGACCCATGGATTTATATGTCTCCATAAGGAAATCAAGCGTGTGTACAGCGGCCTAAACGCAGCAGTGAAAATCCGATAAATCCCATTATCAAAATAAATTTCAAAAACAAAACACAATGACAGTGAAATAGAGAGCAATTCTTAAATAATTCATTCAGGGCTTGTGATGCAACCTGGATTTACCACATCTACACCCAGAGCTGGGTGAGACATAAGGCTGGACACTTCGGGCTGATAGCATTGGTGAGGTTCGGTGAGCAAACGCAGACGCTTTGAAGTCATACTGCATGGTACCCATTCCATTGGTCCCAACTCTCCAGATTTAAGGGATTCTTCCTTCAGCTAAAACATACATGGGAAACCCAGAGTATGGTCCACCGTGTGATTGGGAAACGTTTTCAAATGCATCTCAGGTTTCGTCCCCTGATACTCGGGTTCACCGTTCCAGACGCTTTACTAACACTCTCCCCACATGGAGAGTCAGTGCCTTTAACTTCCTGTTTGGCACAGTTTGCAATTTCTGCGCAAGATGAACAGGAATAGGGAGAACCAATGAGAGACTAGCTGTAGGTGCCTGCACGGGCAAATGGAACGCTCGTTTCCCACAAGGAAGGGGAATTAGCCAAAGGCTCAGTGTGCCCTGCCAGAACCAGATTAGGGCCTGAAGCAATCCTGCGGGTTTTGGCCAGCTCCCAAGAAAGCGAGTTGAAGAAAGGAACTCAGGGGCACTGTAATTCACAAACCTGCAGAGTTAAGAATGACAGCTATCGTCCAAAAATGTATTGAAGTAAGTCTTCGTAGAGGACTTGAAAGCGGGGCAGAATTTCAGGAAAACGATTTCAGGGGGTAGACTGGAATTGCACTTAAAGCATAGGAAAAGAGGCAGAATGTCGACAATGATGCACTTGGCCAAAAAGGGCGTATGCGTTTTTTCCTGAATATATTCAGGAAAAAACGCATACGCCCTTTTTGGCCAACCAAGCAAGCGTGTCAAGGAAATCTGCACTACAATGAAGTCTCACTGCCCCCCGGTCAAAAGGGCCATCTGAAAAAAGTGTAAAATCCAGAAAGGCAGGACAGGTCATGGAGAACAGGGAGCCTTGTTATGCTGATGGGCGGGATGTAAATTGCCAACAGCCACTCTGGAGAAGTGTATGGTGTTTCCTGAAACACGTAGGAAACAAAGCAACACAGCCTATGGCACTTCCACTTAGGGTCCTATAGCTTAGGGAAATTAAAATCAAAAACACACAGGCACCCCAAAGTTTGGGACGGCTCTGTTTACAAGAACCTCGTCTACGGTACAAGTTAAATATCCGAGAAAGCAAAAAATGGATAAAGAAGTTGTGGTACGTATGTACAATGGAATATCACTCAGCAATGAAATCTACGTCATCAGGCCCGTAGAGGCATAATGAGTGGATTCAGGTACGACGATTCTACGAGAAATAATCACACAGAAAAAGAAACATCATAAGATATCACTAATACACGGAATGTAAACTTGGCTACACATGAACTGAATTACAAAACAGAACAGGTTCTCAAATTTAGAAAACCAACTTATGCTTGCTTATGGGGAAAGGTGAGTTGGGGTGCTGCATCAAACCAGAGATTGAAATTAGCACAGATATCGTTCCATAAGCCAAATATATAATAGACAATTCCTACTCCTTGCTCAACCAAATGGACTCAACACCCCATATTCAACGCCTGGGAATATACCTGACAAGTAAGAATCTCAAGACCCATGGATTTATATGTCTCCATAAGGAAATCAGTCGTGTGTACAGTGGCCTAAACGCAGCAGTGAAAATCCGATAAATCCCATTATAAAAATGAATTTCAAAAACAAAACACAATGACAGTGAAATAGAGAGCAATTCTTAATTATTCCTTCAGGGCATGTGATGCAACCTGGATTTACCACCTCTACACCCAAAGCTGGTTGAGACATAAGGCTGGACACTTCGGGCTGATAGCAATGGTGAGGATCGTTGAGAAAACGCAGACCCTTTGAAGTCATAGTGCATGGTAGCCATTCCATGGGTCCGAACTCTCCAGGTTTAAGGGATTCTTCCTTCAGCTAAAACATGCATGGGAAACCCGGAGTATGTTCCACCGTGTGATTGGGAAACGTTTTCAAATGCATCTCAGGTTTCGTCCCCTGGTACTCGGGTGCACCGTTCCAGACACTTTACTAAAACTCTCCCCACTTGGAAAGTCAGTGCCTTTAACCTCCTGTTTGGCACAGTTTGCAATTTCTGCGCAAGATGAACAGGAATAGGGAGAACCAATGAGACACTAGCTGTAGGTGTCTGCACGGGCAAATGGAACGCTCATTTCCCACCAGGAAGAGGAATGAACCAAAGGCTCAGCGTGCCCTGCCGGAACCAGATTAGGGCCTGAAGCAATCCTGCGGTTTTGCGGCCAGCTCACAAGAAAGCGAGTTGAAGAAAGGAGCTCAGGGGCACTGTAATTCACAATATTGCAGAGTTATGAATGACAGCTATCGTCCAAAAATGTATTGAAGTAAGTTTTCGAAGAGGACTTGAAAGCGGGGCAGAATTTCAGGAAAACGATTTCAGGAGGTAGACTGGAATTGCACTTAAAGCATAGGAAAAGAGGCAGAATGTCAACAATGATGCACTTGGCAAAAAGGGCGTATGCGTTTTTTCCAGAATATATTCAGGAAAAAATGCATACGCCCTTTTTGGCCAACCAAGCAAGCGTGTAAAGGAAATCTGCACTACATTGAAGTCTCACTGCCCCCCGGTCAAAAGGGCCATCTGAAAAAAGTGTAAAATCCAGAAAGGCAGGACAGGTCATGGAGAAGAGGGAGCCTTGTTATGCTGATGGGCGGGATGTAAATTGCCAACAGCCACTCTGGAGAAGTGTATGGTGTTTCCTGAAACACATAGGAAACAAAGCAACACAGCCTATGGCACTTCCACTTAGGGTCCTATAGCTTAGGGAAATTAAAATCAAAACCACACAGGCACCCCAAAGTTTGGGACGGCTCTGTTTACAAGAACCTCGTCTACGGTACAAGTTATATATCCGAGAAAGCAAAAAATGGATAAAGAAGTTGTGGTACGTACGTACAATGGAATATCACTCAACAATGAGATCTACGTCATCAGGCCCATAGCGGCATAATGAGTGGATTCAGGTACGACGATTCTACGAGAAATAAGTCACACAGAAAAAGAAACATCATAAGATATCACTAATACATGGAACATAAACTTGGCTACACATGAACTGAATTACAAAACAGAACAGGGTCTCAAATTTCGAAAACCAACTTATGCTTGCTTATGGGGAAAGGTGAGTTGGGGTGCTGCATCAAACCAGAGATTGAAATTAGCACAGATACCGTTCCATAAGCCAAATATATAATAGACAAGACCTACTGTTGCTCAACGAAATGGACTCAACACCCCATATTCAACGCCTGGGAATATACCTGACAAGTAAGAATCTTAAGACCCATGGATTTATATGTCTCCATAAGGAAGTCAAGCGTGTGTACAGTGGCCTAAACGCAGCAGTGAAAATCCGATAAATCCCATTAACAAAATAAATTTCACAAACAAAACACAATGACATGCAAATGAAGCAAATGACAAAGGATTAATCTCCAAAATTTACAAGCAGCTCATGCAGCTCAATAACAAAAAAACAAACAACCCAATCCAAAAATGGGCAGAAGACCTAAATAGACATTTCTCCAAAGAAGATATACAGAATGGCAACAAACACATGAAAGAATGCTCAACATCATTAATCATTAGAGAAATGCAAATCAAAACTACAATGAGATATCATCTCACACCAGTCAGAATGGCCATCATCAAAAAATCTAGAAACAATAAATGCTGGAGAGGGTGTGGAGAAAGGGAACACTCTTGCACTGCTGGTGGGAATGTGAATTGGTTCAGCCACTATGGAGAACAGTATGGAGGTTCCTTAAAAAACTACAAATAGAATTACCATATGACCCAGCAATCCCACTACTGGGCATATACCCTGGGAAAACCAAAATTCAAAAAGAGTCATGTACCAAAATGTTCATTGCAGCTCTATTTACAATAGCCCGGAGATGGAAACAACCTAAGCGCCCATCATCGGATGAATGGATAAAGAAAATGTGGCACATATATACAATGGAATATTACTCAGCCTTAAAAAGAAATGAAATTGAGCTATTTGTAATGAGATGGATAGACCTAGAGTCTGTCATACAGAGTGAAGTAAGTCAGAAAGAAAAAGACAAATACCGTATGCTAACACATATATATGGAATTTAAGGGGAAAAAAATGTCATGAAGAACCTAGGGGTAAGACAGGAATAAAGACGCAGACCTACTGGAGAACGGACTTGAGGATATGGGGAGGGGGAGGGGTGAGCTTTGACAGGGCGAGAGAGAGTCATGGACATATACACACTAACAAACGTAGTAAGGTAGATAGCTAGTGGGAAGCAGTCGCAAGGCACAGGGATATTAGCTTGGTGCTTTGTGACAGCCTGGAGGGGTGGGATAGGGAGAGTGGGAGGGAGGGAGACGCAAGAGGGAAGACATATGGGAACATATGTATATGTATAACTGATTCACTTTGTTATAAAGCAGAAACTAACACACCATTGTAAAGCAATTATACCCCAATAAAGATGTTTAAAAAAAAAAAACACAATGACAGTGAAATAGAGAGCAATTCTTAAATAATTCATTCAGGGCTTGTGATGCAACCTGGATTTACCACATCTACACCCAGAGCTGGTTGAGACATAAGGCTGGACACTTTGGGCTGATAGCATTGGTGAGGTTTGGTGAGCAAACGCAGACCCTTTGAAGTCATACTGCATGGTACCCATTCCATGGGTCCCAACTCTCCAGGTTTAAGGGATTCTTCCTTCAGCTAAAACATGCATGGGAAACCCGGAGTATGTTCCACCGTGTGATTGGGAAACGTTTTCAAATGCATCTCAGGTTTCGTCCCCTGGTACTCGGGTGCACCGTTCCAGACACTTTACTAAAACTCTCCCCACTTGGAAAGTCAGTGCCTTTAACCTCCTGTTTGGCACAGTTTGCAATTTCTGCGCAAGATGAACAGGAATAGGGAGAACCAATGAGAGACTAGCTGTAGGTGTCTGCACGGGCAAATGGAACGCTCATTTCCCACCAGGAAGAGGAATTAACCAAAGGCTCAGCGTGCCCTGCCGGAACCAGATTAGGGCCTGAAGCAATCCTGCGGTTTTGCGGCCAGCTCACAAGAAAGCGAGTTGAAGAAAGGAGCTCAGGGGCACTGTAATTCACAATATTGCAGAGTTATGAATGACAGCTATCGTCCAAAAATGTATTGAAGTAAGTTTTCGAAGAGGACTTGAAAGCGGGGCAGAATTTCAGGAAAACGATTTCAGGAGGTAGACTGGAATTGCACTTAAAGCATAGGAAAAGAGGCAGAATGTCCACAATGATGCACTTGGCCAAAAAGGGCGTATGCGTTTTTTCCTGAATATATTCAGGAAAAAACGCATACGCCCTTTTTGGCCAACCAAGCAAGCGTGTAAAGGAAATCTGCACTACATTGAAGTCTCACTGCCCCCCGGTCAAAAGGGCCATCTGAAGAAAGTGTAAAATCCAGAAAGGCAGGACAGGTCATGGAGAAGAGGGAGCCTTGTTATGCTGATGGGCGGGATGTAAATTGCCAACAGCCACTCTGGAGAAGTGTATGGTGTTTCCTGAAACACGTAGGAAACAAAGCAACACAGCCTATGGCACTTCCACTTAGGGTCCTATAGCTTAGGGAAATTAAAATCAAAAACACACAGGCACCCCAAAGTTTGGGACGGCTCTGTTTACAAGAACCTCGTCTACGGTACAAGTTAAATATCCGAGAAAGCAAAAAATGGATAAAGAAGTTGTGGTACGTACGTACAATGGAATATCACTCAACAATGAGATCTACGTCATCAGGCCCATAGCGGCATAATGAGTGGATTCAGGTACGACGATTCTACGAGAAATAAGTCACACAGAAAAAGAAACATCATAAGATATCACTAATACACGGAACATAAACTTGGCTACACATGAACTGAATTACAAAACAGAACAGGGTCTCAAATTTCGAAAACCAACTTATGCTTGCTTATGGGGAAAGGTGAGTTGGGGTGCTGCATCAAACCAGAGATTGAAATTAGCACAGATACCGTTCCATAAGCCAAATATATAATAGACAAGACCTACTGTTGCTCAACGAAATGGACTCAACACCCCATATTCAACGCCTGGGAATATACCTGACAAGTAAGAATCTTAAGACCCATGGATTTATATGTCTCCATAAGGAAGTCAAGCGTGTGTACAGTGGCCTAAACGCAGCAGTGAAAATCCGATAAATCCCATTAACAAAATAAATTTCACAAACAAAACACAATGACATGCAAATGAAGCAAATGACAAAGGATTAATCTCCAAAATTTACAAGCAGCTCATGCAGCTCAATAACAAAAAAACAAACAACCCAATCCAAAAATGGGCAGAAGACCTAAATAGACATTTCTCCAAAGAAGATATACAGAATGGCAACAAACACATGAAAGAATGCTCAACATCATTAATCATTAGAGAAATGCAAATCAAAACTACAATGAGATATCATCTCACACCAGTCAGAATGGCCATCATCAAAAAATCTAGAAACAATAAATGCTGGAGAGGGTGTGGAGAAAAGGGAACACTCTTGCACTGCTGGTGGGAATGTGAATTGGTTCAGCCACTATGGAGAACAGTATGGAGGTTCCTTAAAAAACTACAAATAGAATTACCATATGACCCAGCAATCCCACTACTGGGCATATACCCTGGGAAAACCAAAATTCAAAAAGAGTCATGTACCAAAATGTTCATTGCAGCTCTATTTACAATAGCCCGGAGATGGAAACAACCTAAGCGCCCATCATCAGATGAATGGATAAAGAAAATGTGGCACATATATACAATGGAATATTACTCAGCCTTAAAAAGAAATGAAATTGAGCTATTTGTAATGAGATGGATAGACCTAGAGTCTGTCATACAGAGTGAAGTAAGTCAGAAAGAAAAAGACAAATACCGTATGCTAACACATATATATGGAATTTAAGGGGAAAAAAAATGTCATGAAGAACCTAGGGGTAAGACAGGAATAAAGACGCAGACCTACTGGAGAACGGACTTGAGGATATGGGGAGGGGGAGGGGTGAGCTTTGACAGGGCGAGAGAGAGTCATGGACATATACACACTAACAAACGTAGTAAGGTAGATAGCTAGTGGGAAGCAGCCGCAAGGCACAGGGATATTAGCTTGGTGCATTGTGACAGCCTGGAGGGGTGGGATAGGGAGAGTGGGAGGGAGGGAGACGCAAGAGGGAAGACATATGGGAACATATGTATATGTATAACTGATTCGCTTTGTTATAAAGCAGAAACTAACACACCATTGTAAAGCAATTATACCCCAATAAAGATGTTTAAAAAAAAAAAACACAATGACAGTGAAATAGAGAGCAATTCTTAAATAATTCATTCAGGGCTTGTGATGCAACCTGGATTTACCACATCTACACCCAGAGCTGGTTGAGACATAAGGCTGGAAACTTTGGGCTGATAGCATTGTTGAGGTTTGGTGAGCAAACGCAGACCCTTTGAAGTCATACTGCATGGTACCCATTCCATGGGTCCAAGCTCTCCAGGTTTAAGGGATTCTTCCTTCAGCTAAAACATGCATGGGAAACCCGGAGTATGTTCCACCGTGTGATTGGGAAACGTTTTCAAATGCATCTCAGGTTTCGTCCCCTGGTACTCGGGTGCACCGTTCCAGACACTTTACTAAAACTCTCCCCACTTGGAAAGTCAGTGCCTTTAACCTCCTGTTTGGCACAGTTTGCAATTTCTGAGCAAGATGAACAGGAATAGGGAGAACCAATGAGAGACTAGCTGTAGGTGTCTGCACGGGCAAATGGAACGCTCATTTCCCACCAGGAAGAGGAATTAACCAAAGGCTCAGCGTGCCCTGCCGGAACCAGATTAGGGCCTGAAGCAATCCTGCGGTTTTGCGGCCAGCTCACAAGAAAGCGAGTTGAAGAAAGGAGCTCAGGGGCACTGTAATTCACAATATTGCAGAGTTATGAATGACAGCTATCGTCCAAAAATGTATTGAAGTAAGTTTTCGAAGAGGACTTGAAAGCGGGGCAGAATTTCAGGAAAACGATTTCAGGAGGTAGACTGGAATTGCACTTAAAGCATAGGAAAAGAGGCAGAATGTCCACAATGATGCACTTGGCCAAAAAGGGCGTATGCCTTTTTCCTGAATATATTCAGGAAAAAACGCATACGCCCTTTTTGGCCAACCAAGCAAGCGTGTAAAGGAAATCTGCACTACATTGAAGTCTCACTGCCCCCCGGTCAAAAGGGCCATCTGAAAAAAGTGTAAAATCCAGAAAGGCAGGACAGGTCATGGAGAAGAGGGAGCCTTGTTATGCTGATGGGCGGGATGTAAATTGCCAACAGCCACTCTGGAGAAGTGTATGGTGTTTCCTGAAACACGTAGGAAACAAAGCAACACAGCCTATGGCACTTCCACTTAGGGTCCTATAGCTTAGGGAAATTAAAATCAAAAACACACAGGCACCCCAAAGTTTGGGACGGCTCTGTTTACAAGAACCTCGTCTACGGTACAAGTTATATATCCGAGAAAGCAAAAAATGGATAAAGAAGTTGTGGTACGTACGTACAATGGAATATCACTCAACAATGAGATCTACGTCATCAGGCCCATAGCGGCATAATGAGTGGATTCAGGTACGACGATTCTACGAGAAATAAGTCACACAGAAAAAGAAACATCATAAGATATCACTAATACACGGAACATAAACTTGGCTACACATGAACTGAATTACAAAACAGAACAGGGTCTCAAATTTCGAAAACCAACTTATGCTTGCTTATGGGGAAAGGTGAGTTGGGGTGCTGCATCAAACCAGAGATTGAAATTAGCACAGATACCGTTCCATAAGCCAAATATATAATAGACAAGACCTACTGTTGCTCAACGAAATGGACTCAACACCCCATATTCAACGCCTGGGAATATACCTGACAAGTAAGAATCTTAAGACCCATGGATTTATATGTCTCCATAAGGAAGTCAAGCGTGTGTACAGTGGCCTAAACGCAGCAGTGAAAATCCGATAAATCCCATTAACAAAATAAATTTCACAAACAAAACACAATGACATGCAAATGAAGCAAATGACAAAGGATTAATCTCCAAAATTTACAAGCAGCTCATGCAGCTCAATAACAAAAAAACAAACAACCCAATCCAAAAATGGGCAGAAGACCTAAATAGACATTTCTCCAAAGAAGATATACAGAATGGCAACAAACACATGAAAGAATGCTCAACATCATTAATCATTAGAGAAATGCAAATCAAAACTACAATGAGATATCATCTCACACCAGTCAGAATGGCCATCATCAAAAAATCTAGAAACAATAAATGCTGGAGAGGGTGTGGAGAAAAGGGAACACTCTTGCACTGCTGGTGGGAATGTGAATTGGTTCAGCCACTATGGAGAACAGTATGGAGGTTCCTTAAAAAACTACAAATAGAATTACCATATGACCCAGCAATCCCACTACTGGGCATATACCCTGGGAAAACCAAAATTCAAAAAGAGTCATGTACCAAAATGTTCATTGCAGCTCTATTTACAATAGCCCGGAGATGGAAACAACCTAAGCGCCCATCATCGGATGAATGGATAAAGAAAATGTGGCACATATATACAATGGAATATTACTCAGCCTTAAAAAGAAATGAAATTGAGCTATTTGTAATGAGATGGATAGACCTAGAGTCTGTCATACAGAGTGAAGTAAGTCAGAAAGAAAAAGACAAATACCGTATGCTAACACATATATATAGAATTTAAGGGGAAAAAAAATGTCATGAAGAACCTAGGGGTAAGACAGGAATAAAGACGCAGACCTACTGGAGAACGGACTTGAGGATATGGGGAGGGGGAGGGGTGAGCTTTGACAGGGCGAGAGAGAGTCATGGACATATACACACTAACAAACGTAGTAAGGTAGATAGCTAGTGGGAAGCAGCCGCAAGGCACAGGGATATTAGCTTGGTGCTTTGTGACAGCCTGGAGGGGTGGGATAGGGAGAGTGGGAGGGAGGGAGACGCAAGAGGGAAGACATATGGGAACATATGTATATGTATAACTGATTCACTTTGTTATAAAGCAGAAACTAACACACCATTGTAAAGCAATTATACCCCAATAAAGATGTTTAAAAAAAAACAACACAATGACAGTGAAATAGAGAGCAATTCTTAAATAATTCATTCAGGGCTTGTGATGCAACCTGGATTTACCACATCTACACCCAGAGCTGGTTGAGACATAAGGCTGGACACTTTGGGCTGATAGCATTGGTGAGGTTTGGTGAGCAAACGCAGACCCTTTGAAGTCATACTGCATGGTACCCATTCCATGGGTCCCAACTCTCCAGGTTTAAGGGATTCTTCCTTCAGCTAAAACATGCATGGGAAACCCGGAGTATGTTCCACCGTGTGATTGGGAAACGTTTTCAAATGCATCTCAGGTTTCGTCCCCTGGTACTCGGGTGCACCGTTCCAGACACTTTACTAAAACTCTCCCCACTTGGAAAGTCAGTGCCTTTAACCTCCTGTTTGGCACAGTTTGCAATTTCTGCGCAAGATGAACAGGAATAGGGAGAACCAATGAGAGACTAGCTGTAGGTGTCTGCACGGGCAAATGGAACGCTCATTTCCCACCAGGAAGAGGAATTAACCAAAGGCTCAGCGTGCCCTGCCGGAACCAGATTAGGGCCTGAAGCAATCCTGCGGTTTTGCGGCCAGCTCACAAGAAAGCGAGTTGAAGAAAGGAGCTCAGGGGCACTGTAATTCACAATATTGCAGAGTTATGAATGACAGCTATCGTCCAAAAATGTATTGAAGTAAGTTTTCGAAGAGGACTTGAAAGCGGGGCAGAATTTCAGGAAAACGATTTCAGGAGATAGACTGGAATTGCACTTAAAGCATAGGAAAAGAGGCAGAATGTCCACAATGATGCACTTGGGCAAAAAGGGCGTATGCGTTTTTTCCTGAATATATTCAGGAAAAAACGCATACGCCCTTTTTGGCCAACCAAGCAAGCGTGTAAAGGAAATCTGCACTACATTGAAGTCTCACTGCCCCCCGGTCAAAAGGGCCATCTGAAAAAAGTGTAAAATCCAGAAAGGCAGGACAGGTCATGGAGAAGAGGGAGCCTTGTTATGCTGATGGGCGGGATGTAAATTGCCAACAGCCACTCTGGAGAAGTGTATGGTGTTTCCTGAAACACGTAGGAAACAAAGCAACACAGCCTATGGCACTTCCACTTAGGGTCCTATAGCTTAGGGAAATTAAAATCAAAAACACACAGGCACCCCAAAGTTTGGGACGGCTCTGTTTACAAGAACCTCGTCTACGGTACAAGTTAAATATCCGAGAAAGCAAAAAATGGATAAAGAAGTTGTGGTACGTACGTACAATGGAATATCACTCAACAATGAGATCTACGTCATCAGGCCCATAGCGGCATAATGAGTGGATTCAGGTACGACGATTCTACGAGAAATAAGTCACACAGAAAAAGAAACATCATAAGATATCACTAATACACGGAACATAAACTTGGCTACACATGAACTGAATTACAAAACAGAACAGGGTCTCAAATTTAGAAAACCAACTTATGCTTGCTTATGGGGAAAGGTGAGTTGGGGTGCTGCATCAAACCAGAGATTGAAATTAGCACAGATACCGTTCCATAAGCCAAATATATAATAGACAAGACCTACTGTTGCTCAACGAAATGGACTCAACACCCCATATTCAACGCCTGGGAATATACCTGACAAGTAAGAATCTTAAGACCCATGGATTTATATGTCTCCATAAGGAAGTCAAGCGTGTGTACAGTGGCCTAAACGCAGCAGTGAAAATCCGATAAATCCCATTAACAAAATAAATTTCACAAACAAAACACAATGACATGCAAATGAAGCAAATGACAAAGGATTAATCTCCAAAATTTACAAGCAGCTCATGCATCTCAATAACAAAAAAACAAACAACCCAATCCAAAAATGGGCAGAAGACCTAAATAGACATTTCTCCAAAGAAGATATACAGAATGGCAACAAACACATGAAAGAATGCTCAACATCATTAATCATTAGAGAAATGCAAATCAAAACTACAATGAGATATCATCTCACACCAGTCAGAATGGCCATCATCAAAAAATCTAGAAACAATAAATGCTGGAGAGGGTGTGGAGAAAAGGGAACACTCTTGCACTGCTGGTGGGAATGTGAATTGGTTCAGCCACTATGGAGAACAGTATGGAGGTTCCTTAAAAAACTACAAATAGAATTACCATATGACCCAGCAATCCCACTACTGGGCATATACCCTGGGAAAACCAAAATTCAAAAAGAGTCATGTACCAAAATGTTCATTGCAGCTCTATTTACAATAGCCCGGAGATGGAAACAACCTAAGCGCCCATCATCGGATGAATGGATAAAGAAAATGTGGCACATATATACAATGGAATATTACTCAGCCTTAAAAAGAAATGAAATTGAGCTATTTGTAATGAGATGGATAGACCTAGAGTCTGTCATACAGAGTGAAGTAAGTCAGAAAGAAAAAGACAAATACCGTATGCTAACACATATATATAGAATTTAAGGGGAAAAAAAATGTCATGAAGAACCTAGGGGTAAGACAGGAATAAAGACGCAGACCTACTGGAGAACGGACTTGAGGATATGGGGAGGGGGAGGGGTGAGCTTTGACAGGGCGAGAGAGAGTCATGGACATATACACACTAACAAACGTAGTAAGGTAGATAGCTAGTGGGAAGCAGCCGCAAGGCACAGGGATATTAGCTTGGTGCTTTGTGACAGCCTGGAGGGGTGGGATAGGGAGAGTGGGAGGGAGGGAGACGCAAGAGGGAAGACATATGGGAACATATGTATATGTATAACTGATTCACTTTGTTATAAAGCAGAAACTAACACACCATTGTAAAGCAATTATACCCCAATAAAGATGTTTAAAAAAAAAAAAACACAATGACAGTGAAATAGAGAGCAATTCTTAAATAATTCATTCAGGGCTTGTGATGCAACCTGGATTTACCACATCTACACCCAGAGCTGGTTGAGACATAAGGCTGGACACTTTGGGCTGATAGCATTGGTGAGGTTTGGTGAGCAAACGCAGACCCTTTGAAGTCATACTGCATGGTACCCATTCCATGGGTCCCAACTCTCCAGGTTTAAGGGATTCTTCCTTCAGCTAAAACATGCATGGGAAACCCGGAGTATGTTCCACCGTGTGATTGGGAAACGTTTTCAAATGCATCTCAGGTTTCGTCCCCTGGTACTCGGGTGCACCGTTCCAGACACTTTACTAAAACTCTCCCCACTTGGAAAGTCAGTGCCTTTAACCTCCTGTTTGGCACAGTTTGCAATTTCTGCGCAAGATGAACAGGAATAGGGAGAACCAATGAGAGACTAGCTGTAGGTGTCTGCACGGGCAAATGGAACGCTCATTTCCCACCAGGAAGAGGAATTAACCAAAGGCTCAGCGTGCCCTGCCGGAACCAGATTAGGGCCTGAAGCAATCCTGCGGTTTTGCGGCCAGCTCACAAGAAAGCGAGTTGAAGAAAGGAGCTCAGGGGCACTGTAATTCACAATATTGCAGAGTTATGAATGACAGCTATCGTCCAAAAATGTATTGAAGTAAGTTTTCGAAGAGGACTTGAAAGCGGGGCAGAATTTCAGGAAAACGATTTCAGGAGATAGACTGGAATTGCACTTAAAGCATAGGAAAAGAGGCAGAATGTCCACAATGATGCACTTGGGCAAAAAGGGCGTATGCGTTTTTTCCTGAATATATTCAGGAAAAAACGCATACGCCCTTTTTGGCCAACCAAGCAAGCGTGTAAAGGAAATCTGCACTACATTGAAGTCTCACTGCCCCCCGGTCAAAAGGGCCATCTGAAAAAAGTGTAAAATCCAGAAAGGCAGGACAGGTCATGGAGAAGAGGGAGCCTTGTTATGCTGATGGGCGGGATGTAAATTGCCAACAGCCACTCTGGAGAAGTGTATGGTGTTTCCTGAAACACGTAGGAAACAAAGCAACACAGCCTATGGCACTTCCACTTAGGGTCCTATAGCTTAGGGAAATTAAAATCAAAAACACACAGGCACCCCAAAGTTTGGGACGGCTCTGTTTACAAGAACCTCGTCTACGGTACAAGTTAAATATCCGAGAAAGCAAAAAATGGATAAAGAAGTTGTGGTACGTACGTACAATGGAATATCACTCAACAATGAGATCTACGTCATCAGGCCCATAGCGGCATAATGAGTGGATTCAGGTACGACGATTCTACGAGAAATAAGTCACACAGAAAAAGAAACATCATAAGATATCACTAATACACGGAACATAAACTTGGCTACACATGAACTGAATTACAAAACAGAACAGGGTCTCAAATTTAGAAAACCAACTTATGCTTGCTTATGGGGAAAGGTGAGTTGGGGTGCTGCATCAAACCAGAGATTGAAATTAGCACAGATACCGTTCCATAAGCCAAATATATAATAGACAAGACCTACTGTTGCTCAACGAAATGGACTCAACACCCCATATTCAACGCCTGGGAATATACCTGACAAGTAAGAATCTTAAGACCCATGGATTTATATGTCTCCATAAGGAAGTCAAGCGTGTGTACAGTGGCCTAAACGCAGCAGTGAAAATCCGATAAATCCCATTAACAAAATAAATTTCACAAACAAAACACAATGACATGCAAATGAAGCAAATGACAAAGGATTAATCTCCAAAATTTACAAGCAGCTCATGCATCTCAATAACAAAAAAACAAACAACCCAATCCAAAAATGGGCAGAAGACCTAAATAGACATTTCTCCAAAGAAGATATACAGAATGGCAACAAACACATGAAAGAATGCTCAACATCATTAATCATTAGAGAAATGCAAATCAAAACTACAATGAGATATCATCTCACACCAGTCAGAATGGCCATCATCAAAAAATCTAGAAACAATAAATGCTGGAGAGGGTGTGGAGAAAAGGGAACACTCTTGCACTGCTGGTGGGAATGTGAATTGGTTCAGCCACTATGGAGAACAGTATGGAGGTTCCTTAAAAAACTACAAATAGAATTACCATATGACCCAGCAATCCCACTACTGGGCATATACCCTGGGAAAACCAAAATTCAAAAAGAGTCATGTACCAAAATGTTCATTGCAGCTCTATTTACAATAGCCCGGAGATGGAAACAACCTAAGCGCCCATCATCGGATGAATGGATAAAGAAAATGTGGCACATATATACAATGGAATATTACTCAGCCTTAAAAAGAAATGAAATTGAGCTATTTGTAATGAGATGGATAGACCTAGAGTCTGTCATACAGAGTGAAGTAAGTCAGAAAGAAAAAGACAAATACCGTATGCTAACACATATATATAGAATTTAAGGGGAAAAAAAATGTCATGAAGAACCTAGGGGTAAGACAGGAATAAAGACGCAGACCTACTGGAGAACGGACTTGAGGATATGGGGAGGGGGAGGGGTGAGCTTTGACAGGGCGAGAGAGAGTCATGGACATATACACACTAACAAACGTAGTAAGGTAGATAGCTAGTGGGAAGCAGCCGCAAGGCACAGGGATATTAGCTTGGTGCTTTGTGACAGCCTGGAGGGGTGGGATAGGGAGAGTGGGAGGGAGGGAGACGCAAGAGGGAAGACATATGGGAACATATGTATATGTATAACTGATTCACTTTGTTATAAAGCAGAAACTAACACACCATTGTAAAGCAATTATACCCCAATAAAGATGTTTAAAAAAAAAAAACACAATGACAGTGAAATAGAGAGCAATTCTTAAATAATTCATTCAGGGCTTGTGATGCAACCTGGATTTACCACATCTACACCCAGAGCTGGTTGAGACATAAGGCTGGACACTTTGGGCTGATAGCATTGGTGAGGTTTGGTGAGCAAACGCAGACCCTTTGAAGTCATACTGCATGGTACCCATTCCATGGGTCCCAACTCTCCAGGTTTAAGGGATTCTTCCTTCAGCTAAAACATGCATGGGAAACCCGGAGTATGTTCCACCGTGTGATTGGGAAACGTTTTCAAATGCATCTCAGGTTTCGTCCCCTGGTACTCGGGTGCACCGTTCCAGACACTTTACTAAAACTCTCCCCACTTGGAAAGTCAGTGCCTTTAACCTCCTGTTTGGCACAGTTTGCAATTTCTGCGCAAGATGAACAGGAATAGGGAGAACCAATGAGAGACTAGCTGTAGGTGTCTGCACGGGCAAATGGAACGCTCATTTCCCACCAGGAAGAGGAATTAACCAAAGGCTCAGCGTGCCCTGCCGGAACCAGATTAGGGCCTGAAGCAATCCTGCGGTTTTGCGGCCACTTCACAAGAAAGCGAGTTGAAGAAAGGAGCTCAGGGGCACTGTAATTCACAATATTGCAGAGTTATGAATGACAGCTATCGTCCAAAAATGTATTGAAGTAAGTTTTCGAAGAGGACTTGAAAGCGGGGCAGAATTTCAGGAAAACGATTTCAGGAGATAGACTGGAATTGCACTTAAAGCATAGGAAAAGAGGCAGAATGTCCACAATGATGCACTTGGGCAAAAAGGGCGTATGCGTTTTTTCCTGAATATATTCAGGAAAAAATGCATACGCCCTTTTTGGCCAACCAAGCAAGCGTGTAAAGGAAATCTGCACTACATTGAAGTCTCACTGCCCCCCGGTCAAAAGGGCCATCTGAAAAAAGTGTAAAATCCAGAAAGGCAGGACAGGTCATGGAGAAGAGGGAGCCTTGTTATGCTGATGGGCGGGATGTAAATTGCCAACAGCCACTCTGGAGAAGTGTATGGTGTTTCCTGAAACACGTAGGAAACAAAGCAACACAGCCTATGGCACTTCCACTTAGGGTCCTATAGCTTAGGGAAATTAAAATCAAAAACACACAGGCACCCCAAAGTTTGGGACGGCTCTGTTTACAAGAACCTCGTCTACGGTACAAGTTAAATATCCGAGAAAGCAAAAAATGGATAAAGAAGTTGTGGTACGTACGTACAATGGAATATCACTCAACAATGAGATCTACGTCATCAGGCCCATAGCGGCATAATGAGTGGATTCAGGTACGACGATTCTACGAGAAATAAGTCACACAGAAAAAGAAACATCATAAGATATCACTAATACACGGAACATAAACTTGGCTACACATGAACTGAATTACAAAACAGAACAGGGTCTCAAATTTAGAAAACCAACTTATGCTTGCTTATGGGGAAAGGTGAGTTGGGGTGCTGCATCAAACCAGAGATTGAAATTAGCACAGATACCGTTCCATAAGCCAAATATATAATAGACAAGACCTACTGTTGCTCAACGAAATGGACTCAACACCCCATATTCAACGCCTGGGAATATACCTGACAAGTAAGAATCTTAAGACCCATGGATTTATATGTCTCCATAAGGAAGTCAAGCGTGTGTACAGTGGCCTAAACGCAGCAGTGAAAATCCGATAAATCCCATTAACAAAATAAATTTCACAAACAAAACACAATGACATGCAAATGAAGCAAATGACAAAGGATTAATCTCCAAAATTTACAAGCAGCTCATGCATCTCAATAACAAAAAAACAAACAACCCAATCCAAAAATGGGCAGAAGACCTAAATAGACATTTCTCCAAAGAAGATATACAGAATGGCAACAAACACATGAAAGAATGCTCAACATCATTAATCATTAGAGAAATGCAAATCAAAACTACAATGAGATATCATCTCACACCAGTCAGAATGGCCATCATCAAAAAATCTAGAAACAATAAATGCTGGAGAGGGTGTGGAGAAAAGGGAACACTCTTGCACTGCTGGTGGGAATGTGAATTGGTTCAGCCACTATGGAGAACAGTATGGAGGTTCCTTAAAAAACTACAAATAGAATTACCATATGACCCAGCAATCCCACTACTGGGCATATACCCTGGGAAAACCAAAATATAAAAAGAGTCATGTACCAAAATGTTCATTGCAGCTCTATTTACAATAGCCCGGAGATGGAAACAACCTAAGCGCCCATCATCGGATGAATGGATAAAGAAAATGTGGCACATATATACAATGGAATATTACTCAGCCTTAAAAAGAAATGAAATTGAGCTATTTGTAATGAGATGGATAGACCTAGAGTCTGTCATACAGAGTGAAGTAAGTCAGAAAGAAAAAGACAAATACCGTATGCTAACACATATATATGGAATTTAAGGGGAAAAAAAATGTCATGAAGAACCTAGGGGTAAGACAGGAATAAAGACGCAGACCTACTGGAGAACGGACTTGAGGATATGGGGAGGGGGAGGGGTGAGCTTTGACAGGGCGAGAGAGAGTCATGGACATATACACACTAACAAACGTAGTAAGGTAGATAGCTAGTGGGAAGCAGCCGCAAGGCACAGGGATATTAGCTTGGTGCTTTGTGACAGCCTGGAGGGGTGGGATAGGGAGAGTGGGAGGGAGGGAGACGCAAGAGGGAAGACATATGGGAACATATGTATATGTATAACTGATTCACTTTGTTATAAAGCAGAAACTAACACACCATTGTAAAGCAATTATACCCCAATAAAGATGTTTAAAAAGAAAAAACACAATGACAGTGAAATAGAGAGCAATTCTTAAATAATTCATTCAGGGCTTGTGATGCAACCTGGATTTACCACATCTACACCCAGAGCTGGATGAGACATAAGACTGGACATTTCGGGCTGATAGCATTGGTGAGGTTCGGTGAGCAAACGCAGACCGTTTGAAGTCATACTGCATGGTACCCATTCCATGGGTCCCAATTCTCCTGGTTTAAAGGATTCTTCCTTCAGCTAAAACATGCATGGGAAACCCAGAGTATGGTCCACCGTGTGATTGGGAAACGTTTTAAAATGCATCTCAGGTTTCGTCCCCTGGTACTCGGGTTCACCGTTCCATTCGCTTTACTAACACTCTCCCCACTTGGAGAGTCAGTGCCTTTAACCTCCTGTTTGGCACAGTTTGCAATTTCTGCGCAAGATGAACAGGAATAGGGAGAACCAATGAGAGACTAGCTCTAGGTGTCTGCACGGGCAAATGGAACGCTCATTTCCCACCAGGAAGAGGAATTAACCAAAGGCTCAGCGTGCACTTCCGGAACCAGATTATGGCCTGAAGGAATCCTGCGGTTTTGCGGCCAGCTCACAAGAAAGCGAGTTGAAGAAAGGAGCTCAGGGGCACTGTAATTCACAAACCTGCAGAGTTATGAATGACAGCTATCGTCCAAAAATGTATTGAAGTAAGTCTTCGAAGTGGACTTGAAAGCGGGGCAGAATTTCAGGAAAACGGTTTCAGGGGGTAGACTGGAATTGCACTTAAAGCATAGGAAAAGAGGCAGAATATCCACAATGATGCACTTGGCCAAAAAGGGCGTATGCGTTTTTTCCTGAATATATTCAGGAAAAAACGCATACGCCCTTTTTGGCCAACCAGTCAAGCGTGTAAAGGAAATCTGCACTACATTGAAGTCTCACTGCCCCCCGGTCAAAAGGGCCATCTGAAAAAAGTGTAAAATCCAGAAAGGCAGGACAGGTCATGGAGAAGAGGGAGCCTTGTTATGCTGATGGGCGGGAGGTAAATTGCCAACAGCCACTCTGGAGAAGTGTATGGTGTTTCCTGAAACACATAGGAAACAAAGCAACACAGACTATGGCACTTCCACTTAGGGTCCTATAGCTTAGGGAAATTAAAATCAAAAACACACAGGCACCCCAAAGTTTGGGACGGCTCTGTTTACAAGAACCTCGTCTACGGTACAACTTATATATCCGAGAAAGCAAAAAATGGATAAAGAAGTTGTGGTACGTACGTACAATGTAATATCACTCAACAATGAGGTCTACGTTATCAGGCCCATAACGGCATAATGAGTGGATTCAGGTACGACGATTCTACGAGAAATAAGTCACACAGAAAAAGAAACATCATAAGATATCACTAATACACGGAACATAAACTTGGCTACACATGAACTGAATTACAAAACAGAACAGGGTCTCAAATTTCGAAAACCAACTTATGCTTGCTTATGGGGAAAGGTGAGTTGGGGTGCTGCATAAAACCAGTGATTGAAATTAGCACAGATACCGTTCCATAAGCCAAATATATAATAGACAAGACCTACTGTTGCTCAACGAAATGGACTCAACACCCCATATTCAACGCCTGGGAATATACCTGACAAGTAAGAATCTTAAGACCCATGGATTTATATGTCTCCATAAGGAAGTCAAGCGTGTGTACAGTGGCCTAAACGCAGCAGTGAAAATCCGATAAATCCCATTAACAAAATAAATTTCACAAACAAAACACAATGACATGCAAATGAAGCAAATGACAAAGGATTAATCTCCAAAATTTACAAGCAGCTCATGCATCTCAATAACAAAAAAACAAACAACCCAATCCAAAAATGGGCAGAAGACCTAAATAGACATTTCTCCAAAGAAGATATACAGAATGGCAACAAACACATGAAAGAATGCTCAACATCATTAATCATTAGAGAAATGCAAATCAAAACTACAATGAGATATCATCTCACACCAGTCAGAATGGCCATCATCAAAAAATCTAGAAACCATAAATGCTGGAGAGGGTGTGGAGAAAAGGGAACACTCTTGCACTGCTGGTGGGAATGTGAATTGGTTCAGCCACTATGGAGAACAGTATGGAGGTTCCTTAAAAAACTACAAATAGAATTACCATATGACCCAGCAATCCCACTACTGGGCATATACCCTGGGAAAACCAAAATTCAAAAAGAGTCATGTACCAAAATGTTCACTGCAGCTCTATTTACAATAGCCCGGAGATGGAAACAACCTAAGCGCCCATCATCGGATGAATGGATAAAGAAAATGTGGCACATATATACAATGGAATATTACTCAGCCTTAAAAAGAAATGAAATTGAGCTATTTGTAATGAGATGGATAGACCTAGAGTCTGTCATACAGAGTGAAGTAAGTCAGAAAAAAAAGACAAATACCGTATGCTAACACATATATATGGAATTTAAGGGGAAAAAAATGTCATGAAGAACCTAGGGGTAAGACAGGAATAAAGACGCAGACCTACTGGAGAACGGACTTGAGGATATGGGGAGGGGGAGGGGTGAGTTTTGACAGGGCGAGAGAGAGTCATGGACATATACACACTAACAAACGTAGTAAGGTAGATAGCTAGTGGGAAGCAGCCGCAAGGCACAGGGATATTAGCTTGGTGCTTTGTGACAGCCTGGAGGGGTGGGATAGGGAGAGTGGGAGGGAGGGAGACGCAAGAGGGAAGACATATGGGAACATATGTATATGTATAACTGATTCACTTTGTTATAAAGCAGAAACTAACACACCATTGTAAAGCAATTATACCCCAATAAAGATGTTTAAAAAAAAAAAAACACAATGACAGTGAAATAGAGAACAATTCTTAAATAATTCATTCAGGGCTTGTGATGCAACCTGGATTTATCACATCTGCACCCAGAGCTGGTTGAGACATAAGGCTGGACACTTTGGGCTGATAGCATTGGTGAGGTTTGGTGAGCAAACGCAGACCCATTGAAGTCCTACTGCATGGTACCCATTCCATGGGTCCCAACTCTCCAGGTTTAAGGGATTCTTCCTTCAGCTAAAACATGCATGGGAAACCCGGAGTATGTTCCACTGTGTGATTGGGAAACGTTTTCAAATGCATCTCAGGTTTCGTCCCCTGGTACTCGGGTGCACCGTTCCAGACACTTTACTAAAACTCTCCCCACTTGGAAAGTCAGTGCCTTTAACCTCCTGTTTGGCACAGTTTGCAATTTCTGCGCAAGATGAACAGGAATAGGGAGAACCAATGAGAGACTAGCTGTAGGTGTCTGCACGGGCAAATGGAACGCTCATTTCCCACCAGGAAGAGGAATTAACCAAAGGCTCAGCGTGCCCTGCCGGAACCAGATTAGGGCCTGAAGCAATCCTGCGGTTTTGCGGCCAGCTCACAATAAAGCGAGTTGAAGAAAGGAGCTCAGGGGCACTGTAATTCACAATCCTGCAGAGTTATGAATGACAGCTATCGTCCAAAAATGTATTGAAGTAAGTTTTCGAAGAGGACTTGAAAGCGGGGCAGAATTTCAGGAAAACGATTTCAGGAGGTAGACTGGAATTGCACTTAAAGCATAGGAAAAGAGGCAGAATGTCCACAATGATGCACTTGGCCAAAAAGGGCGTATGCGTTTTTTCCTGAATATATTCAGGAAAAAAAGCATACGCACTTTTTGGACAACCAAGCAAGCGTGTAAAGGAAATCTGCACTACAATGCAGTCTCCCTGCCCCCTGGTCAAAAGGGCCATCTGAAAAAAGTGTAAAATACAGAAAGGCAGAACAGGTCATGGAGAACAGGGAGCCTTGTTATGCTGATGGGTGGGATGTAAATTGCCAACAGCCACTCTGGAGAAGTGTATGGTGTTTCCTGAAACACGTAGGAAACAAAGCAACACAGCCTATCGCATTTCCACTTAGGGTCCTATAGCTTAGGGAAATTAAAATCAAAAACACACAGCCACCCCAAAGTTTGGGACGGCTCTGTTTACAAGAACCTCGTCTACGGTACAAGTTAAATATCCGACAAAGCAAAAAATGGATAAAGAAGTTGTGGTACGTACGTACAATGGAATATCACTCAGCAATGAGATCTACGTCATCAGGCCCGTAGTGGCATAATGAGTGGATTCAGGTACGACGATTCTACGAGAAATAAGTCACACAGTAAAAGAAACATCATAAGATATCACTAATACATGGAACGTAAACATGGCTACAAATGAACTGAATTACAAAACAGAACAGGGCCTCAAATTTCGAAAACCAACTTATGCTTGCTTATGGGGAAAGGTGAGTTGGGGTGCTGCATCAAACCAGAGATTGAAATTAGCACAGATACCGTTCCATAAGCCAAATATATAATAGACAAGACCTACTGTTGCTCAACGAAATGGACTCAACACCCCATATTCAACGCCTTGGAATATACCTGACAGGTAAGAATCTTAAGACCCATGGATTTATATGTCTCCATAAGGAAGTCAAGCGTGTGTACAGTGGCCTAAACGCAGCAGTGAAAATCCGATAAATCCCATTAACAAAATAAATTTCACAAACAAAACACAATGACATGCAAATGAAGCAAATGACAAAGGATTAATCTCCAAAATTTACAAGCAGCACAGGCAGCTCAATAACAAAAAAACAAACAACCCAATCCAAAAATGGGCAGAAGACCTAAATAGACATTTCTCCAAAGAAGATATACAGAATGGCAACAAACACATGAAAGAATGCTCAACATCATTCATCATTAGAGAAATGCAAATCAAAACTACAATGAGATATCATCTCACACCAGTCAGAATGGCCATCATCAAAAAATCTAGAAACAGTAAATGCTGGAGAGGGTGTGGAGAAAAGGGAACACTCTTGCACTGCTGGTGGGAATGTGAATTGGTTCAGCCACTATGGAGAACAGTATGGAGGTTCCTTAAAAAACTACAAATAGAATTACCATATGACCCAGCAATCCCACTACTGGGCATATACCCTGGGAAAACCAAAATTCAAAAAGAGTCATGTACCAAAATGTTCATTGCAGCTCTATTTACAATAGCCCGGAGATGGAAACAACCTAAGCGCCCATCATCGGATGAATGGATAAAGAAAATGTGGCACATATATACAATGGAATATTACTCAGCCTTAAAAAGAAATGAAATTGAGCTATTTGTAATGAGATGGATAGACCTAGAGTCTGTCATACAGAGTGAAGTAAGTCAGAAAGAAAAAGACAAATACCGTATGCTAACACATATATATGGAATTTAAGGGGAAAAAAATGTCATGAAGAACCTAGGGGTAAGACAGGAATAAAGACGCAGACCTACTGGAGAACGGACTTGAGGATATGGGGAGGGGGAGGGGTGAGCTTTGACAGGGCGAGAGAGAGTCATGGACATATACACACTAACAAACGTAGTAAGGTAGATAGCTAGTGGGAAGCAGCCGCAAGGCACAGGGATATTAGCTTGGTGCTTTGTGACAGCCTGGAGGGGTGGGATAGGGAGAGTGGGAGGGAGGGAGACGCAAGAGGGAAGACATATGGGAACATATGTATATGTATAACTGATTCACTTTGTTATAAAGCAGAAACTAACACACCATTGTAAAGCAATTATACCCCAATAAAGATGTTTAAAAAAAAAAAACACAATGACAGTGAAATAGAGAGCAATTCTTAAATAATTCATTCAGGGCTTGTGATGCAACCTGGATTTACCACATCTACACCCAGAGCTGGTTGAGACATAAGGCTGGACACTTTGGGCTGATAGCATTGGTGAGGTTTGGTGAGCAAACGCAGACCCTTTGAAGTCATACTGCATGGTACCCATTCCATGGGTCCCAACTCTCCAGGTTTAAGGGATTCTTCCTTCAGCTAAAACATGCTTGGGAAACCCGGAGTATGTTCCACCGTGTGATTGGGAAACGTTTTCAAATGCATCTCAGGTTTCGTCCCCTGGTACTCGGGTGCACCGTTCCAGACACTTTAGTAAAAGTCTCCGCACTTGGAAAGTCAGTGCCTTTAACCTCCTGTTTGGCACAGTTTGCAATTTCTGAGCAAGATGAACAGGAATAGGGAGAACCAATGAGAGACTAGCTGTAGGTGTCTGCACGGGCAAATGGAACGCTCATTTCCCACCAGGAAGAGGAATTAACCAAAGGCTCAGCGTGCCCTGCCGGAACCAGATTAGGGCCTGAAGCAATCCTGCGGTTTTGCGGCCAGCTCACAAGAAAGCGAGTTGAAGAAAGGAGCTCAGGGGCACTGTAATTCACAAACCTGCAGAGTTATGAATGACAGCTATCGTCCAAAAATGTATTGAAGTAAGTTTTCGAAGAGGACTTGAAAGCGGGGCAGAATTTCAGGAAAACGATTTCAGGAGGTAGACTGGAATTGCACTTAAAGCGTAGGAAAAGAGGCAGAATGTCCACAATGATGCACTTGCCCAAAAAGGGCGTATGCGTTTTTTCCTGAATATATTCAGGAAAAAATGCATACGCACTTTTTGGCCAACCAAGCAAGTGTGTAAAGGAAATCTGCACTACATTGAAGTCTCACTGCCCCCCGGTCAAAAGGGCCATCTGAAAAAAGTGTAAAATCCAGAAAGGCAGGACAGGTCATGGAGAAGAGGGAGCCTTGTTATGCTGATGGGCGGGATGTAAATTGCCAACAGCCACTCTGGAGAAGTGTATGGTGTTTCCTGAAACACGTAGGAAACAAAGCAACACAGCCTATGGCACTTCCACTTAGGGTCCTATAGCTTAGGGAAATTAAAATCAAAAACACACAGCCACCCCAAAGTTTGGGACGGCTCTGTTTACAAGAACCTCGTCTACGGTACAAGTTAAATATCCGAGAAAGCAAAAAATGGATAAAGAAGTTGTGGTACGTACGTACAATGGAATATCACTCAACAATGAGATCTACGTCATCAGGCCCATAGCGGCATAATGAGTGGATTCAGGTACGACGATTCTACGAGAAATAAGTCACACAGAAAAAGAAACATCATAAGATATCACTAATACACGGAACATAAACTTGGCTACACATGAACTGAATTACAAAACAGAACAGGGTCTCAAATTTCGAAAACCAACTTATGCTTGCTTATGGGGAAAGGTGAGTTGGGGTGCTGCATCAAACCAGAGATTGAAATTAGCACAGATACCGTTCCATAAGCCAAATATATAATAGACAAGACCTACTGTTGCTCAACGAAATGGACTCAACACCCCATATTCAACGCCTGGGAATATACCTGACAAGTAAGAATCTTAAGACCCATGGATTTATATGTCTCCATAAGGAAGTCAAGCGTGTGTACAGTGGCCTAAATGCAGCAGTGAAAATCCGATAAATCCCATTAACAAAATAAATTTCACAAACAAAACACAATGACATGCAAATGAAGCAAATGACAAAGGATTAATCTCCAAAATTTACAAGCAGCTCATGCAGCTCAATAACAAAAAAACAAACAACCCAATCCAAAAATGGGCAGAAGACCTAAATAGACATTTCTCCAAAGAAGATATACAGAATGGCAACAAACACATGAAAGAATGCTCAACATCATTAATCATTAGAGAAATGCAAATCAAAACTACAATGAGATATCATCTCACACCAGTCAGAATGGCCATCATCAAAAAATCTAGAAACAATAAATGCTGGAGAGGGTGTGGAGAAAAGGGAACACTCTTGCACTGCTGGTGGGAATGTGAATTGGTTCAGCCACTATGGAGAACAGTATGGAGGTTCCTTAAAAAACTACAAATAGAATTACCATATGACCCAGCAATCCCACTACTGGGCATATACCCTGGGAAAACCAAAATTCAAAAAGAGTCATGTACCAAAATGTTCATTGCAGCTCTATTTACAATAGCCCGGAGATGGAAACAACCTAAGCGCCCATCATCGGATGAATGGATAAAGAAAATGTGGCACATATATACAATGGAATATTACTCAGCCTTAAAAAGAAATGAAATTGAGCTATTTGTAATGAGATGGATAGACCTAGAGTCTGTCATACAGAGTGAAGTATGTCAGAAAGAAAAAGACAAATACCGTATGCTAACACATATATATGGAATTTAAGGGGAAAAAAATGTCATGAAGAACCTAGGGGTAAGACAGGAATAAAGACGCAGACCTACTGGAGAACGGACTTGAGGATATGGGGAGGGGGAGGGGTGAGCTTTGACAGGGCGAGAGAGAGTCATGGACATATACACACTAACAAACGTAGTAAGGTAGATAGCTAGTGGGAAGCAGCTGCAAGGCACAGGGATATTAGCTTGGTGCTTTGTGACAGCCTGGAGGGGTGGGATAGGGAGAGTGGGAGGGAGGGAGACGCAAGAGGGAAGACATATGGGAACATATGTATATGTATAACTGATTCACTTTGTTATAAAGCAGAAACTAACACACCATTGTAAAGCAATTATACCCCAATAAAGATGTTTAAAAAAAAAAACACAATGACAGTGAAATAGAGAGCAATTCTTAAATAATTCATTCAGGGCTTGTGATGCAACCTGGATTTACCACATCTACACCCAGAGCTGGTTGAGACATAAGGTTGGACACTTTGGGCTGATAGCATTGGTGAGGTTTGGTGAGCAAACGCAGACCCTTTGAAGTCATACTGCATGGTACCCATTCCATGGGTCCCAACTCTCCAGGTTTAAGGGATTCTTCCTTCAGCTAAAACATGCATGGGAAACCCGGAGTATGTTCCACCGTGTGATTGGGAAACGTTTTCAAATGCATCTCAGGTTTCGTCCCCTGGTACTCGGGTGCACCGTTCCAGACACTTTACTAAAAGTCTCCCCACTTGGAAAGTCAGTGCCTTTAACCTCCTGTTTGGCACAGTTTGCAATTTCTGCGCAAGATGAACAGGAATAGGGAGAACCAATGAGAGACTAGCTGTAGGTGTCTGCACGGGCAAATGGAACGCTCATTTCCCACCAGGAAGAGGAATGAACCAAAGGCTCAGCGTGCCCTGCCGGAACCAGATTAGGGCCTGAAGCAATCCTGCGGTTTTGCGGCCAGCTCACAAGAAAGCGAGTTGAAGAAAGGAGCTCAGGGGCACTGTAATTCACAATCCTGCAGAGTTATGAATGACAGCTATCGTCCAAAAATGTACTGAAGTAAGTTTTCGAAGAGGACTTGAAAGCGGGGCAGAATTTCAGGAAAACGATTTCAGGAGGTAGACTGGAATTGCACTTAAAGCATAGGAAAAGAGGCAGAATGTCCACAATGATGCACTTGCCCAAAAAGGGCGTATGCGTTTTTTCCTGAATATATTCAGGAAAAAAAGCATACGCCCTTTTTGGCCAACCAAGCAAGCCTGTAAAGAATTCTGCACTACAATGAAGTCTCACTGCCCCCCGGTCAAAAGGGCCATCTGAAAAAAGTGTAAAATCCAGAAAGGCAAAACAGGTCATGGAGAACAGGGAGCCTTGTTATGCTGATGGGTGGGATGTAAATTGCCAACAGCCACTCTGGAGAAGTGTATGGTGTTTCCTGAAACACGTAGGAAACAAAGCAACACAGCCTATGGCACTTCCACTTAGGGTCCTATAGCTTAGGGAAATTAAAATCAAAAACACACAGCCACCCCAAAGTTTGGGACGGCTCTGTTTACAAGAACCTCGTCTACGGTACAAGGTAAATATCCGAGAACGCAAAAAATGGATAAAGAAATTGTGGTACGTACGTACAATGGAATATCACTCAGCAATGGGATCTACGTCATCAGGCCCATAGCGGCATAATGAGTGGATTCAGGTACGACGATTCTACGAGAAATAAGTCACACAGAAAAAGAAACATCATAAGATATCACTAATACACGGAACGTAAACTTGGCTAAACATGAACTGAATTACAAAACAGAACATGGTCTCAAATTTAGAAAACCAACTTATGCTTGCTTATGGGGAAAGGTGAGTTGGGGTGCTGCATAAAACCAGAGATTGAAATTAGCACAGATACCGTTCCATAAGCCAAATATATAATAGACAAGACCTACTGTTGCTCAACGAAATGGACTCAACACCCCATATTCAACGCCTGGGAATATACCTGACAAGTAAGAATCTTAAGACCCATGGATTTATATGTCTCCATAAGGAAGTCAAGCGTGTGTACAGTGGCCTAAACGCAGCAGTGAAAATCCGATAAATCCCATTATCAAAATAAATTTCACAAACAAAACACAATGACAGTGAAATAGAGAGCAATTCTTAAATAATTCATTCAGGCCTTGTGATGCAACCTGGATTTACCACATCTACCCCCAGGGCTCGGTGAGACATAAGGCTGGACACTTCAGGCTGATAGCATTTGTGAGGTTCGGTGAGCAAACGCAGACCCTTTGAAGTCATACTGCATGGTACCCATTCCATGGGTCCCAACTCTCCAGGTTTAAGGGATTCTTCCTTCAGCTAAAACATGCATGGGAAAGGCAGAGTATGGTCCACCGTGTGATTGGGAAACGTTTTCAAATGCATCTCAGGTTTCGTTCCCTGGTACTCGTGTTAACCGTTCCAGAAGCTTTACTAACACTCTCCCCACTTGGAGAGTCAGTGCCTTTAACCTCCTGTTTGGCACTGTTTGCAATTTCTGCGCAAGATGAACAGGAATAGGGAGAACCAATGAGAGACTAGCTGTAGGTGTCTGCACGGGCAAATGGAACGCTCATTTCCCACCAGGAAGAGGAATTAACCAAAGGCTCAGCGTGCCTGCCGGAACCAGTTTAGGGCCTGAAGCAATCCTGCGGTTTTGCGGCCAGCTCACAAGAAAGCGAGTTGAAGAAAGGAGCTCAGGGGCACTGTAATTCACAAACCTGCAGAGTTATGAATGACAGCTATCGTCCAAAAATGTATTGAAGTAAGTCTTCGAAGAGGACTTGAAAGCGGGGCAGAATTTCAGGAAAACGATTTCAGGGGGTAGACTGGAATTGCACTTAAAGCATAGGAAAAGAGGCAGAATGTCCACAATGATGCACTTGGCCAAAAAGGGCGTATGCGTTTTTTCCTGAATATATTCAGGAAAAAAAGCATACGCCCTTTTTCATCAACCAAGCAAGCGTGTAAAGGAAATCTGCACTACAATGAAGTCTCGCTGCACCCCGGTCAAAAGGGCCATCTGAAAAATGTGTAAAATCCAGAAAGGCAGGATAGGTCATGGAGAACAGGGAGCCTTGTTATGCTGATGGGCGGGATGTAAATTGCCCACAGCCACTCTGGAGAAGTGTATGGTGTTTCCTGAAACACGTAGGAAACAAAGCAACACAGCCTATGGCACTTCCACTTAGGGTCCTATAGCTTAGGGAAATTAAAATCAAAAACACACAGCCACACCAAAGTTTGGAACGGCTCTGTTTACAAGAACCTTGTCTACGGTACAAGTTAAATATCCGACAAAGCAAAAAATGGATAAAGAACGTGTGGTACGTACGTAAAATGGAATATCACTCAGCAATGAAATCTAGGTCATCAGGCACATAGCGGCATAAAGAGTGGATTCAGGTACGACGATTCTACGAGAAATAAGTCACACAGAAAAAGAAACATCATAAGATATCACTAATACACGGAACGTAAACTTGGCTACACATCAACTGAATTACAAAACAGAACAGGGTCTCAAATTTAGAAAACCAACTTATGCTTGCTTATGGGGAAAGGTGAGTTGGGGTGCTGCATAAAACCAGAGATTGAAATTAGCACAGATATCGTTCCATAAGCCAAATATATAATAGACAAGACCTACTCCTTGCTCAACGAAATGGACTCAACACCCCATATTCAACGCTTGGGAATATACCTGACAAGTAAGAATCTTAAGACCCATGGATTTATAAGTCTCCATAAGGAAATCAAGCGTGTGTACAGCGGCCTAAACGCAGCAGTGAAAATCCGATAAATCCCATTATCAAAATAAATTTTAAAAACAAAACACAATGACAGTGAAATAGAGAGCAATTCTTAAATAATTCATACAGGGCTTGTGATGCAACCTGGATTTACCACCTCTGCACCCAAAGCTGGTTGAGACATAAGGCAGGACACTTTGGGCTGATAGCAATGGTGAGGTTCGTTGAGCAAACGCAGACCCTTTGAAGTCATACTGCATGGTAGCCATTCCATGGGTCCCAACTCTCCAGGTTTAAGGGATTCTTCCTTCAGCTAAAACATGCATGGGAAACCCAGAGTATGGTCCACCGTGTGATTGGGAAACGTTTTCAAATGCATCTCAGGTTTCGTCCCCTGGTACTCGGGTTCACCACTCCAGACGCTTTACTAACACTCTCCCCACTTGGAGAGTCAGTGCCTTTAACCTCCTGTTTGGCACAGTTTGCAATTTCTGCGCAAGATGAACAGGAATAGGGAGAACCAATGAGAGACTAGCTGTAGGTGTCTGCACGGGCAAATGGAACGCTCATTTCCCACCAGGAAGAGGAATTAACCAAAGGCTCAGCGTGCCCTGCCGGAACAAGATTAGGGCCTGAAGCAATACTGCGGTTTTGCGGCCAGCTCACAAGAAAGCGAGTTGAAGAAAGGAGCTCAGGGGCACTGTAATTCACAAACCTGCAGAGTTATGAATGACAGCTATCGTCCAAAAATGTATTGAAGTAAGTCTTCGAAGAGGACTTGAAAGCGGGGCAGTATTTCAGGAAAACGATTTCAGCGTGTAGACTGGAATTGCACTTAAAGCATAGGAAAAGTGGCAGAATGTCGAAAATGATGCACTTGGCCAGAAAGAGCGTATACGTTTTTTCCTGAATAGATTCAGGAAAAAACGCATATGCCCTTTTTGGCCAACCAAGCAAGCGTGTAAAGGAAATCTGCACTACAATGAAGTCTCACTGCCCCCCGGTCAAAAGGGCCATCTGAAAAAAGTGTAAAATCCAGAAAGGCAGGACAGGTCATGGAGAAGAGGGAGCCTTGTTATGCTGATGGGCGCGATGTAAATTGCCAACAGCCACTCTGGAGAAGTGTATGGTGTTTCCTGAAACACATAGGAAACAAAGCAACACAGCCTATGGCACTTCCACTTAGGGTCCTATAGCCTAGGGAAATTAAAATCAAAACCACACAGGCACCCCAAAGTTTGGGACGGCTCTGTTTACAAGAACCTCGTCTACGGTACAAGTTAAATATCCGAGAAAGCAAAAAATGGATAAAGAAGTTGTGGTACGTACGTACAATGGAATATCACTCAACAATGAGATCTACGTCATCAGGCCCGTAGCGGCATAATGAGTGGATTCAGGTACGACGATTCTACGAGAAATAAGTCACACAGAAAAAGAAACATCATAAGATATCACTAATACACGGAACGTAAACTTGGCTACACATGAACTGAATTACAAAACAGAACAGGGTCTCAAATTTAGAAAACCAACTTATGCTTGCTTATGGGGAAATGTGAGTTGGGGTGCTGCATAAAACCAGAGATTGAAATTAGCACAGATACCGTTCCATAAGCCAAATATATAATAGACAAGACCTACTGTTGCTCAACGAAATGGACTCAACACCCCATATTCAACGCCTGGGAATATACCTGACAAGTAAGAATCTTAAGACCCATGGATTTATATGTCTCCATAAGGAAGTCAAGCGTGTGTACAGTGGCCTAAACGCAGCAGTGAAAATCCGATAAATCCCATTAACAAAATAAATTTCACAAACAAAACACAATGACATGCAAATGAAGCAAATGACAAAGGATTAATCTCCAAAATTTACAAGCAGCTCATGCAGCTCAATAACAAAAAAACAAACAACCCAATCCAAAAATGGGCAGAAGACCTAAATAGACATTTCTCCAAAGAAGATATACAGAATGGCAACAAACACATGAAAGAATGCTCAACATCATTAATCATTAGAGAAATGCAAATCAAAACTACAATGAGATATCATCTCACACCAGTCAGAATGGCCATCATCAAAAAATCTAGAAACAATAAATGCTGGAGAGGGTGTGGAGAAAAGGGAACACTCTTGCACTGCTGGTGGGAATGTGAATTGGTTCAGCCACTATGGAGAACAGTATGGAGGTTCCTTAAAAAACTACAAATAGAATTACCATATGACCCAGCAATCCCACTACTGGGCATATACCCTGGGAAAACCAAAATTCAAAAAGAGTCATGTACCAAAATGTTCATTGCAGCTCTATTTACAATAGCCCGGAGATGGAAACAACCTAAGCGCCCATCATCGGATGAATGGATAAAGAAAATGTGGCACATATATACAATGGAATATTACTCAGCCTTAAAAAGAAATGAAATTGAGCTATTTGTAATGAGATGGATAGACCTAGAGTCTGTCATACAGAGTGAAGTAAGTCAGAAAGAAAAAGACAAATACCGTATGCTAACACATATATATGGAATTTAAGGGGAAAAAAAATGTCATGAAGAACCTAGGGGTAAGACAGGAATAAAGACGCAGACCTACTGGAGAACGGACTTGAGGATATGGGGAGGGGGAGGGGTGAGCTTTGACAGGGCGAGAGAGAGTCATGGACATATACACACTAACAAACGTAGTAAGGTAGATAGCTAGTGGGAAGCAGCCGCAAGGCACAGGGATATTAGCTTGGTGCTTTGTGACAGCCTGGAGGGGTGGGATAGGGAGAGTGGGAGGGAGGGAGACGCAAGAGGGAAGACATATGGGAACATATGTATATGTATAACTGATTCACTTTGTTATAAAGCAGAAACTAACACACCATTGTAAAGCAATTATACCCCAATAAAGATGTTTAAAAAAAAAAAACACAATGACAGTGAAATAGAGAGCAATTCTTAAATAATTCATTCAGGGCTTGTGATGCAACCTGGATTTACCACATCTACACCCAGAGCTGGTTGAGACATAAGGCTGGACACTTTGGGCTGATAGCATTGGTGAGGTTTGGTGAGCAAACGCAGACCCTTTGAAGTCATACTGCATGGTACCCATTCCATGGGTCCCAACTCTCCAGGTTTAAGGGATTCTTCCTTCAGCTAAAACATGCATGGGAAACCCGGAGTATGTTCCACCGTGTGATTGGGAAACGTTTTCAAATGCATCTCAGGTTTCGTCCCCTGGTACTCGGGTGCACCGTTCCAGACACTTTACTAAAACTCTCCCCACTTGGAAAGTCAGTGCCTTTAACCTCCTGTTTGGCACAGTTTGCAATTTCTGCGCAAGATGAACAGGAATAGGGAGAACCAATGAGAGACTAGCTGTAGGTGTCTGCACGGGCAAATGGAACGCTCATTTCCCACCAGGAAGAGGAATTAACCAAAGGCTCAGCGTGCCCTGCCGGAACCAGATTAGGGCCTGAAGCAATCCTGCGGTTTTGCGGCCAGCTCACAAGAAAGCGAGTTGAAGAAAGGAGCTCAGGGGCACTGTAATTCACAATATTGCAGAGTTATGAATGACAGCTATCGTCCAAAAATGTATTGAAGTAAGTTTTCGAAGAGGACTTGAAAGCGGGGCAGAATTTCAGGAAAACGATTTCAGGAGGTAGACTGGAATTGCACTTAAAGCATAGGAAAAGAGGCAGAATGTCCACAATGATGCACTTGGCCAAAAAGGGCGTATGCGTTTTTTCCTGAATATATTCAGGAAAAAACGCATACGCCCTTTTTGGCCAACCAAGCAAGCGTGTAAAGAAATCTGCACTACATTGAAGTCTCACTGCCCCCCGGTCAAAAGGGCCATCTGAAAAAAGTGTAAAATCCAGAAAGGCAGGACAGGTCATGGAGAAGAGGGAGCCTTGTTATGCTGATGGGCGGGATGTAAATTGCAAACAGCCACTCTGGAGAAGTGTATGGTGTTTCCTGAAACACATAGGAAACAAAGCAACACAGCCTATGGCACTTCCACTTAGGGTCCTATAGCTTAGGGAAATTAAAATGAAAAACACACAGGCACCCCAAAGTTTGGGACGGCTCTGTTTACAAGAACCTCGTCTACGGTACAAGTTAAATATCCGAGAAAGCAAAAAATGGATAAAGAAGTTGTGGTACGTACGTACAATGGAATATCACTCAACAATGAGATCTACGTCATCAGGCCCATAGCGGCATAATGAGTGGATTCAGGTACGACGATTCTACGAGAAATAAGTCACACAGAAAAAGAAACATCATAAGATATCACTAATACACGGAACATAAACTTGGCTACACATGAACTGAATTACAAAACAGAACAGGGTCTCAAATTTAGAAAACCAACTTATGCTTGCTTATGGGGAAAGGTGAGTTGGGGTGCTGCATCAAACCAGAGATTGAAATTAGCACAGATACCGTTCCATAAGCCAAATATATAATAGACAAGACCTACTGTTGCTCAACGAAATGGACTCAACACCCCATATTCAACGCCTGGGAATATACCTGACAAGTAAGAATCTTAAGACCCATGGATTTATATGTCTCCATAAGGAAGTCAAGCGTGTGTACAGTGGCCTAAACGCAGCAGTGAAAATCCGATAAATCCCATTAACAAAATAAATTTCACAAACAAAACACAATGACAGTGAAATAGAGAGCAATTCTTAAATAATTCATTCAGGGCTTGTGATGCAACCTGGATTTACCACATCTACACCCAGAGCTGGGTGAGACATAAGGCTGGACACTTCGGGCTGATAGCATTGGT
The DNA here is from genome assembly GCF_059928025.1 of Delphinapterus leucas. Taxonomy (NCBI): domain Eukaryota; kingdom Metazoa; phylum Chordata; class Mammalia; order Artiodactyla; family Monodontidae; genus Delphinapterus; species Delphinapterus leucas. The sequence goes on from NW_028322238.1 coordinate 14,145,294, forward strand.
GAGGTTCGGTGAGCAAACGCAGACCCTTTGAATTCATACTGCATGGTAGCCATTCCATGGGTCCCAACTCTCCAGGTTTAAGGGATTCTTTCTTCAGCTAAAACATGCATGGGAAACCCAGAGTATGGTCCACCATGTGATTGGGAAACGTTTTCAAATGCATCTCAGGTTTCGTCCCCTGGTACTCGGGTTCACCGCTCCAGACGCTTTACTAACACTCTCCCCACTTGGAGAGTCAGTGCCTTTAACGTCCTGTTTGGCACAGTTTGCAATTTCTGCGCAAGATGAACAGGAATAGGGAGAACCAATGAGACACTAGCTGTAGGTGTATGCACGGGCAAATGGAACGCTCATTTCCCACCAGGAAGAGGGATTAACCAAAGGCTCAGCGTGCCCTGCCGGAACCAGATTAGGGCCTGAAGCAATCCTGCGATTTTGCGGCCAGCTCACAAGAAAGCGAGTTGAAGAATGGAGCTCAGGGGCACTGTAATTCACAAACCTGCAGAGTTATGAATGACAGCTATCGTCCAAAAATATATTGAAATAAGTCTTCGAAGTGGACTTGAAAGCGGGGCAGAATTTCAGGAAAACGATTTCAGGGGGTAGACTGGAATTGCATTTAAAGCATAGGGAAAGAGGCAGAATGTCGACAATGATGCACTTGGCTAAAAAGGGCGTATGGGTTTTTTCCTGAATATATTCATGAAAAAACGCATACTCACCTTTTGGCTAACCAAGCAAGCGTGTAAAGGAAATCTGCACTACAATGAAGTCTCACTGCCCCACGGTCAAAAGGGCCATCTGAAAAAAGTGTAAAATCCAGAAAGGTAGGACAGGTCATGGAGAACAGGAAGCCTTGTTATGCTGATGGGCGGGATGAAAATTGCCAACAGCCAATCTGGAGAAGTGTATGGTGTTTCCTGAAACACGTAGGAAACAAAGCAACACAGCCTACGGCACTTCCACTTATGGTCCTATAGCTTAGGGAAATTAAAATAAAAAACAAACAGCCAACCCAAAGTTTGGGACGGCTCTGTTAACAAGAACCTCGTCTATGGTAGAAGTTAAATATCCGAGAAAGCAAAAAATGGATAAAGAAGTTGTGGTACGTACGTACAATGGAATATCACTCAGCAATGAATTCTACGTCATCAGGCCCATAGCGCCATAATGAGTGGATTCAGGTATGACGATTCTACGAGAAATAAGTAACACAGAAAAAGAAACATAAGATATCACTAATACACGGAACGTAAACTTGGCTACACATGAACTGAATTACAAAACAGAACAGGGTCTCAAATTTAGAAAACCAACTTATGCTTGTTGATGGGGAAAGGTGTGTTGGGGTGCTGCATAAAACCAGAGATTGAAATTAGCACAGATACCATTCAATAAGCCTAATATATAATAGACAAGACTTACTCCTTGCTCAACGAAATGGACTCAACACCCCATATTCAACGCCTGGGAATATAAGTGACAAGTAAGAATCTTAAGACCCATGGATTTATATGTCTCCATAAGGAAATCAAGCATGTGTACAGCGGCCTAAACACAGCAGTGAAAATCCGATAAATCCCATTATCAAAATAAATTTCACAAAGAAAACACAATGACAGTGAAATAGAGAGCAATTCTTAAATAATTCATTCAGGCCTTGTGATGCAACCTGGATTTACCACATCTACCCCCAGAGCTCGGTGAGACATAAGGCTGGACACTTCAGGCTGATAGCATTGGTGAGGTTCGGTGAGCAAACGCAGACCCTTTGAAGTCATACTGCATGGTACCCATTCCATGGGTCCCAACTCTCCAGGTTTAAGAGGTTCTTCCTTCAGCTAAAACATGCATGGGAAAGGCAGAGTATGGTCCACCGTGTGATTGGGAAACGTTTTCAAATGCATCTCAGGTTTCGTTCCCTGGTACTCGTGTTAACCGTTCCAGAAGCTTTACTAACACTCTCCCCACTTGGAGAGTCAGTGCCTTTAACCTCCTGTTTGGCACTGTTTGCAATTTCTGCGCAAGATGAACAGGAATAGGGAGAACCAATGAGAGACTAGCTGTAGGTGTCTGCACGGGCAAATGGAACGCTCATTTCCCACCAGGAAGAGGAATTAACCAAAGGCTCAGCGTGCCTGCCGGAACCAGTTTAGGGCCTGAAGCAATCCTGCGGTTTTGCGGCCAGCTCACAAGAAAGCGAGTTGAAGAAAGGAGCTCAGGGGCACTGTAATTCACAAACCTGCAGAGTTATGAATGACAGCTATCGTCCAAAAATGTATTGAAGTAAGTCTTCGAAGAGGACTTGAAAGCGGGGCAGAATTTCAGGAAAACGATTTCAGGGGGTAGACTGGAATTGCACTTAAAGCATAGGAAAAGAGGCAGAATGTCCACAATGATGCACTTGGCCAAAAAGGGCGTATGCGTTTTTTCCTGAATATATTCAGGAAAAAAAGCATACGCCCTTTTTCGTCAACCAAGCAAGCGTGTAAAGGAAATCTGCACTACAATGAAGTCTCGCTGCACCCCGGTCAAAAGGGCCATCTGAAAAATGTGTAAAATCCAGAAAGGCAGGATAGGTCATGGAGAACAGGGAGCCTTGTTATGCTGATGGGCGGGATGTAAATTGCCCACAGCCACTCTGGAGAAGTGTATGGTGTTTCCTGAAACACGTAGGAAACAAAGCAACACAGCCTATGGCACTTCCACTTAGGGTCCTATAGCTTAGGGAAATTAAAATCAAAAACACACAGCCACACCAAAGTTTGGAACGGCTCTGTTTACAAGAACCTTGTCTACGGTACAAGTTAAATATCCGACAAAGCAAAAAATGGATAAAGAACGTGTGGTACGTACGTAAAATGGAATATCACTCAGCAATGAAATCTAGGTCATCAGGCACATAGCGGCATAATGAGTGGATTCAGGTACGACGATTCTACGAGAAATAAGTCACACAGAAAAAGAAACATCATAAGATATCACTAATACACGGAACGTAAACTTGGCTACACATCAACTGAATTACAAAACAGAACAGGGTCTCAAATTTAGAAAACCAACTTATGCTTGCTTATGGGGAAAGGTGAGTTGGGGTGCTGCATAAAACCAGAGATTGAAATTAGCACAGATATCGTTCCATAAGCCAAATATATAATAGACAAGACCTACTCCTTGCTCAACGAAATGGACTCAACACCCCATATTCAACGCTTGGGAATATACCTGACAAGTAAGAATCTTAAGACCCATGGATTTATAAGTCTCCATAAGGAAATCAAGCGTGTGTACAGCGGCCTAAACGCAGCAGTGAAAATCCGATAAATCCCATTATCAAAATAAATTTTAAAAACAAAACACAATGACAGTGAAATAGAGAGCAATTCTTAAATAATTCATACAGGGCTTGTGATGCAACCTGGATTTACCACCTCTGCACCCAAAGCTGGTTGAGACATAAGGCAGGACACTTTGGGCTGATAGCAATGGTGAGGTTCATTGAGCAAACGCAGACCCTTTGAAGTCATACTGCATGGTAGCCATTCCATGGGTCCCAACTCTCCAGGTTTAAGGGATTCTTCCTTCAGCTAAAACATGCATGGGAAACCCAGAGTATGGTCCACCGTGTGATTGGGAAACGTTTTCAAATGCATCTCAGGTTTCGTCCCCTGGTACTCGGGTTCACCACTCCAGACGCTTTACTAACACTCTCCCCACTTGGAGAGTCAGTGCCTTTAACCTCCTGTTTGGCACAGTTTGCAATTTCTGCGCAAGATGAACAGGAATAGGGAGAACCAATGAGAGACTAGCTGTAGGTGTCTGCACGGGCAAATGGAACGCTCATTTCCCACCAGGAAGAGGAATTAACCAAAGGCTCAGCGTGCCCTGCCGGAACCAGATTAGGGCCTGAAGCAATACTGCGGTTTTGCGGCCAGCTCACAAGAAAGCGAGTTGAAGAAAGGAGCTCAGGGGCACTGTAATTCACAAACCTGCAGAGTTATGAATGACAGCTATCGTCCAAAAATGTATTGAAGTAAGTCTTCGAAGAGGACTTGAAAGCGGGGCAGTATTTCAGGAAAACGATTTCAGCGTGTAGACTGGAATTGCACTTAAAGCATAGGAAAAGTGGCAGAATGTCGAAAATGATGCACTTGGCCAGAAAGGGCGTATGCGTTTTTTCCTGAATAGATTCAGGAAAAAACGCATATGCCCTTTTTGGCCAACCAAGCAAGCGTGTAAAGGAAATCTGCACTACAATGAAGTCTCACTGCCCCCCGGTCAAAAGGGCCATCTGAAAAAAGTGTAAAATCCAGAAAGGCAGGACAGGTCATGGAGAACAGGGAGCCTTGTTATGCTGATGGGCGCGATGTAAATTGCCAACAGCCACTCTGGAGAAGTGTACGGTGTTTCTTGAAACACATAGGAAACAACGCAACACAGCCTATGGCACTTCCACTAAGGGTCCTATAGCTTAGGGAAATTAAAATCAAAAACACACAGGCACCCCAAAGTTTGGGACGGCTCTGTTTACAAGAACCTCGTCTACGGTACAAGTTAAATATCCGAGAAAGCAAAAAATGGATAAAGAAGTTGTGGTACGTACGTACAATGGAATATCACTCAGCAATGAGATCTACGTCATCAGGCCCGTAGCGGCATAATGAGTGGATTCAGGTACGACGATTCTACGAGAATTAAGTCACACAGAAAAAGAAACATCATAAGATATCACTAATACACGGAACGTAAACTTGGCTACACATGAACTGAATTACAAAACAGAACAGGGTCTCAAATTTAGAAAACCAACTTATGCTTGCTTATGGGGAAAGGTGAGTTGGGGTGCTGCATAAAACCAGAGATTGAAATTAGCACAGATACCGCTCCATAAGGCAAATATATAATAGACAAGACCTACTCCTTGCTCAACGAAATGAATTCAACACCCCATATTCAACGCCTGGGAATATACCTGACAAGTAAGAATCTTAAGACCCATGGATTTATATGTCTCCATAAGGAAATCAAGCGTGTGTACAGCGGCCTAAACACAGCAGTGAAAATCCGATAAATCCCATTATCAAAATAAATTTCACAAACACAACACAATGACAGTGAAATAGAGAGCAATTCTTAAATAATTCATTCAGGGCTTGTGATGCAACCTGGATTTACCACATCTACACCCAGAGCTGGGTGAGACATAAGGCCGGACACTTTGGGCTGATAGCATTGGTGAGGTTCGGTGAGCAAACGCAGACCCTTTGAAGTCATACTGCATGGTACCCATTCCATGGTCCCAACTCTCCAGGTTTAAGGGATTCTTCCTTCAGCTAAAACATGCATGGGAAACCCAGAGTATGGTCCACCGTGTGATTGGGAAACGTTTTCAAATGCATCTCAGGTTTCGTCCCCTGGTACTCGGGTTCACCGTTCCAGACGCTTTACTAACACTCTCCCCACATGGAGAGTCAGTGCCTTTAACTTCCTGTTTGGCACAGTTTGCAATTTCTGCGCAAGATGAACAGGAATAGGGAGAACCAATGAGACACTAGCTGTAGGTGTCTGCACGGGCAAATGGAACGCTCGTTTCCCACAAGGAAGGGGAATTAGCCAAAGGCTCAGTGTGCCCTGCCAGAACCAGATTAGGGCCTGAAGCAATCCTGCTGTTTTGCGGCCAGCTCACAAGAAAGCGAGTTGAAGAAAGGAGCTCAGGGGCACTGTAATTCACAAACCTGCCGAGTTATAAATGACAGCTATCATCCAAAAATATATTGAAGTAAGGCTACAAAGAGGACTTGAACGTGGGGCAGAATTCCAGGACTACGATTTCAGGAGGTAGAAGGGAAATCCTCTGAAAGTATAGGAAAAGTGTCAGAATGTCGACAATGATGCACTTGGTCAAAAAGGGCATATGCGTTTTTTCCAGGGCCCTCATTAAAGAGGGTAGGAGGCTCCCAGTATGCTTCAGTGGCCAACAGAAGACCCACGTCGCCAAGGCGACGTGAGCCAGCCATGCAGGAGTGACCTCACATCAGAGGGCCCACCTCACAGAAGGCTAAGGAACACAGGAAGGATCAGACCCTCACCAGAGTGCCCACAACAGCAAGGGGCTGGGAACCAGGCAGGAGTGTCCTCACACCCGTGGGACCACATCATCGAAAGTTGAGGTACCCAGCACATGTGGCCTCAAACCAGAGGACCCACATCACCATGGGTCTCGGAGCGAGGCAGGCAGGATTAACCTCCCAACACATGGCCCATTGTATAAAAAAGGTGAGGAATCCAGCCGTTGGAACATCCCAGCAGGCGGCCCAGATCACCGAGGCTATGGGATCCAGGCAGTGATGAACTCACAACAGAGGGCCCTCATCGTGATACTGTAAGCAACCCAGCCGTTGTGACCTCAGAGCACAAGGCCCACATCCCCATGGGGGAGGGAACCAAGCAGGAGTGTCATCGCACCAGTGGGCACACATCAGAAAATGTGGGGAGCCCAGCAGTTAGGGCCAGACGCCAGAGGGCCCTCATCACTGAGGAGAGGAGGCTCCCAGCAAGCTCCAACTGCTACCAGAGGGCTGACGTCGCCAATGCGGTGTGTGCCAGCCAGGCAGGAGTGACCTCAGAGCAGAGGGCCAACCACACAAAAGTGTGAGGAACCCAAAGAGGATCAGACTCTCACCAGAGGGCCCACATCACCAAGGGAATGGAAACCAGGCAGGAGTGTCCTCACACCAGTGGGGCCACATCACCGAAATGTGATGGACCCAGCACACGTGGCCTCAAACTAGAGGACACACATCACCAAGGGGCTGGGAGTGAGGCAGGCAGGAGGAGCCTCAAAACAGAGGGCCCATAGAATAAAAAAGGTGAGGAATCCCGCAGTTGGAACCTCCCAGCAGGCGGCCAGGAGCAGCGAGGATATGGGATCCAGGCCTGACTGAACACAAAACAGAGGGCCCTCATCATGAAACTGTGAGCAACCCAGCCGTTGGGACCTCAGAGCAGAAGGCCCACATTCCCATGTGGTTGGGAACCTGGCAGGAGTGTACTCGCACCACAGGGCGCACATTAGAGAATTTTGGGAGCCCAGAAGTTAGGGCCTGACGCCAGAGGGCCCTCATCACCGAGGAGAGGAAGTTCCCAGCAGGCTCCAACTGCCACAAGAGGTCCGACGTTGCCAAGGTGGGGTGTGCCAGCCAGGCAGGAGTGACCTCACAGCAGAGGGTCCAACTCACAGAAGGGTGAGGAACCCAGCCAGGATCAGACTCTCACCAGAGGGCCCACATCACCAAGGGGATAGGAACCAGGCAGGAGTGTCCTCACACCAGTGGGGCCACATAATCGAAAGGTGAGGGACCCAGCACACGTAGCCTCAAACCAGAGGACACACATCACCAAGGGGCTGGGAGTCAGGCAGGCAGGAGGAGTCTCAAAACAGAGGGCCCATAGAAGAAAAAAGGTGAGGAATCCCGCAGTTGGAACCTCCCCGCAGGCAGCCAGGAGCAGCGAGGCTATTGGATCCAGGGCGGAGTGAACTCACACCAGAGGACCCTCACCATGAAACTGAGCAGCCCACCGTTGGGACCTCAGAGCAGAAGGCCCACATTCCCATGGGGTTGGGAACCTGGCAGGAGTGTAGTCGCACCACAGGGCGCACATCAGAAAATTTTGGGAGCCCAGGAGTTAGGGTCTGACGCCAGAGGGCCCTCATTACCGAGGGGTGGAGACCCCCAGCAGGCACCAACTCCCAACTGAGGGCCCACGTCGCCAAGGTGATGTGTGCCAGCCAGGCAGGAGTGACCTCACAGCAGAGGGTTTACCTCACAGAAGGGTGAGGAAACCAGCCAGGATAAGACTCTCACCAGAGAGCCCACATCACCAAGGGGATCGGAAAAAGGCAGCAGTGTCCTCACACCAGTGTGGCCACATTATAGAAAGGTGAGGAACCCAGCACATGTGGCCTAAACCACAGGACCCACATTTCCAAGGTGCTCCGAATGAGGCAAGCAGGAGTAGCCTAACAACACAGGGCCCACAGAATAAAAAATGTGAGGAATCCAGCAGTTTGAACCTCCCAGCAGGTGGCCCAGAGCACGGAGTCTATGGGATCCAGGCCACAGTGAACTCACAGCAGAGGGCCCACATCATGAAACTGTGAGCAACCCAGCCGGTGGAACCTCAGAGCAGAAGACCCACATCCCCATGGGGATAGGAACCTCGCAGGAGTGTCCTCGCACAACTTAACACGTATCAGAAAATGTGGGAACCCAGCAGTTAGGGCCTGACGCCAGAGGGCCCTCATCACCGAGGAGAGGAGGCTACCAGCAAGCTCCAAATGCCACCAGAGGGCCTACGTCACCAAGGCAATGGGAGCAAGCCAGGCAGGAGTTACCTCACAGCAGAGGGCCCACCTCACAGAAGTGTGAGGAACCCAACCAGGATCAGACTCTAACCAGAGGGCCCACATCACCAAGGGGATGGAAACCAGGCAGGAGTGTCCTCACACCAGTGGGGCCACATCAGCCAAAGGTGAGGAACACAGCACATGTGGCCTCAAATAAGGGGACACACATCACGAAAGGGCTGGGAGTGAGGCATGCAGGAGGAGACTCACAACAGAGGGCCCATAGAATAAAAAGGTGAGGAACCCCGCAGTTGGAAGCTCCAAGCAGGTGGCCCAGAGCACCGAGGCTATGGGATCCATGCCAGAGTGAACTCACAGCAGAGGGCCCACATTCTGACACTGTGAGCAACGCAGCCGTTGGGACCTCAGAGCAGAAAGCCAACATCCCCATGGGGATGGGACCCTGGCAGGAGTGTACTCGCACGACAGGGCGCACATCAGAAAATTTTGGGAGCCCATGAGTTAGGGCCTGACGCCAGAGGGCCCTCATTACCAAGGGGAGGAGACTCCCAGCAGGCACCAACTCCCAACTGAGGGCCCACATCGCCAAGGTGACGTGTGCCAGCCAGGCAGGAGTGACCTCACAGCAGAGGGTCTACCTCACAGAAGGGTGAGGAATCCAGCCAGGATCAGGCTCTCAACAGAGGGCCCCCATCACCAAGTGGATGGGAACCAGGCAGGAGTGTCCTCACACCAGTGGGGCCACATCAATAAAGGTGAGGAAACCGGCACATGTGGCCTCAGGACCTACATCACAAAGGGGCTGGGAGTGAGTCAGGAAGGAGGAGCATGAAAACACAGAACCCAAAGAATAGAAAAGGTAAGGAATTCAGCAGTAGGAACCTCCCAGCAGGCGGCTCAGAGCCCAGACTCTATAGGATCTAGGCCTGAGTGAACTAACACCAGAGAGCCAACATCATGAAACGGTGAACAACACAGGTGTTGGGACCTTAGAGCAGAAGGCCCACATGCCCATGGGGATGGGAACCTGGCAGGAGTGCCCTCGCACCACTTAGGACGTATCAGAAAATGTGGGAACCCAGCAGTTAGGGCCTGATGCCAGAGGGCCTCATCACCGAGGGGAGGAGGCTCCCAGCAGGCTCCAACTGCCACCAGAGGTCCGACGTCGCCAAGGCGGGGTGTGCTAGCCAGGCAGGAGTGACCTCAGAGAAGAGGGCCCACCTCACACAAGTGTGAGGAACCCAACCAGGATCAGACTCTCGCCGGAGGGACCACATCACCAAGGGGATGGGAAGCAGGCAGGAGTGTCCTCACACCAGTGGGGCCACATCATCAAAAGATGAGGAACCCATCACATGTGACCTCAAACCAGAGGACACACATCACCAAGGGGCTGGGAGTGAGGCAGGTGTCTGGAGGGGCACATTTAACTCTAATTTCCCACCAGGAAGAGGAATTAACCAAAGGCTCAGAGTGCCGTGCCACACCCTGATTACGGCCTGAAGCAACCCTGCGGTTTTGTGGCCAGCTTTCAAGGAAGCGAGTTAAGAAAGGAAATCACGGGCACTGTAATTCACAAACCTGCAGAGTTATAAATGACAGCTATTGGCAAAAATATATTGAAGTAAGTCTGCAAAGAGGACTTGAAAACGAGGCAGAATTGAGGAATCATATTTCAGGAGGTAGATTGGAATTGCATTTAAAACATGTGAAAAGCGGCAGATCTTTGACAGTGATGCACTTGGACGAACAGTGCGTATACATTTTTTCCTGAATATATTCAGGAAAAAACGCATATGCCCTTTTTGGCCAACCAAGCACTCGAGCAATGGAAATCCGTACTACAATGAAGTCTCATTTCCCATTCGTCAAAAGGGCCATCTGAAAAAAGTGTAAAAACCAGAAACACAGGACAGGCCATGGAGAACAGGGAGCCTTGTTATGCTGATGGGCGGGATGTAAATTGCCAACAGACACTCTGGAGATGTTTATGGTGTATCCTGAAACATCTGAAAAACAAAGCTACGGAGACTAGGGCACTTCCACTTTTGGCCCTATAGCTTAGGAAAATTAAAATCAACAAGACACAGCCAACACAAAATTTAGGGCTGCTGTGTTTACAAGAACCTCGAGTCCAGTACAAATTAAATATCCCAGAAAAAAAAAATGGATAAAGGAGTTGTGCTACTTACGTACAATGGAATATCACTCAGCAATGAAATCAATGTCATCAGGCCTGTAGCAGCAAATTGAGTGGATTTAAGTATGATGATTCTAAGAGAAATATGTCACACAGAGAAAGATAATTATCATAAGATATCACTAATAGAGGGAGTGTAAACTTGGCTACACATAAACTGAATTACAAAACCGAACAGTCTCACATTTAGATAAAAACTTATGCTTGCTTAAGGGGAAAGTTGAGTTGGGGTGCTGTATAAAACCAGAGCTTGAAATTAGCACACATACCATTCCATAAGACAAATATGTAATAGACAAGACCTACTCTTTGCTCAATGAAATAGACTCATCCATGGTGTATCACCTCTCACCTGTTAGAATGGGCATCATCAGAAAATCTACAAACAACAAATGCTGGAAAGGGTGTGGAGATAAGGAACCCTCTTCCACTATTGTTGGGAATGTAAATTGATACAGTCACTGTGGAGAACATTATGGAGTTTCTTATAAAACTAAGAATAGAATTACCATATGATCCAGCAATCCCACTACTGGGCATATACCCAGGCAAAACCATAAATCAAAAAGAGACATTCACCTCAATGTTCATTGCATCACTATTTACAATATCCAGGTAATGGAAGCAACCTAAATGCCCACAGACAGACGAATGCATAAAGATGTGGTACAAATATAAAATGGAATATTACTAAGCCATAAAAGGGAATGAAATTGGGTCATTTGTAGAGACGTTGATGGATCTAGAGACTGTCATACAGAGTGAAGTAAGTCAGAAATAGAAAAACAAATCTTGTATATTAATGCATATATGTGGAACCTAGAAAAATTATACAGATGAACCGTTTTTTAAGGCAGAAATAGAGCAACAGATGTAGACAACAAACGTATGGACACCAAGGGGGGAAAGCTGTTGGGGGGTGGTGGTGGGAGGATTGAGAGTTTGGGATTGGCATGTATACATTTATATGTATAAAATAGATAACCAAAAAGAACCTGCTGTATAAAAAAATAAAATAAAATTCAAAATTACAAAAAGTAAAACAGAAAAAATATTCTTCCCTTCACATACATGTATTTATATGAATAAATTATTTCCATGCTTATATCTGTAAATACAAAAAAGAGGAATAAAATCTACCTTGAACCAAAAATGAAAAAAAGAAAAAAAAAACAGAACCCACCAGTTACACAGAGGAAAAGCGTATCAGGGCACTTGCTCCAGTTGTAAACAATTCTGTAGTTGGCCAGTGGTGGGGAATCATCTCCCATTCAGCCAGCAGGCCCCACGCAACAAGCGTCCTCATTGCAAAGCTGGGGGACCGTGCCAAGGCATCTGTGAGTAAATGTGGGCCGAGCCCCAGGCCAGCTGCTGCTGAAATGTTCCCACCCTTCCCAGGTAAAACACCTGAATATGTACAAGGACTTGAAAGCCTAGAGGAAGGGCCATGGAGCCACATGAGCGACAGCATGCCAGCCGATTTGGTGCCTGCAGGCCAGCCAGGATGGTCCTGGCCCTGGGTACTCGTCTGGAAGCTTTCCATTTCCCTGCCTGAGATACCCCTGCTGTCCGGGCCCCCACTGCTTTCTTCCTCACTCACCTCTGCCCAGGGAGAAATTCCGGAGGCAGGTATGGGTGGCACATCCTCTTCTTTAGCAGGTGGCATCTTGGTAACTGCTGCAGAAAGTCCAGCAGAGCCCCACTCACACTGGGCCACCCACAAAGCCGTGGCCTCTCACTCCCTCCCACCAGTCCAGCCCCGAGGCTGCTGACAGGGCAGAGAAAATGGCGTCAGGCACAGCTGCAGGGGCTCTTGCTGCCTGGAGCGGTGTTTATATTGATCTCAAACAGGCACACCTGGGGAGGGCTGGCCGGCACGGTCAGGCTTCCCAGGCCAGCCAATAATCACCCCTCAGGCGCTCACAGTTGCAGAAACTGGAACTTGCTGAATCGGCCAGGTCCAAGGAACAGGTGTGGGCTCCTGAGAGTCAGGATAGACAAGGGGTTGCAGCTCTGGCTTGTTTTCTAATTATATTATCTGGCCCATGAGTGGGAGACAACTTCAAGGAAACCCTCTCCTAATGAGAGGAACCCAGGAGTCAGGGAGAGGAGGGGTGGGTGGTGGGTGGAGACAGAGGCCTGGTGCCCCGGGTGCAGTGGAAGTCTCTGGAAGACCAGGTGGAGGGAGGCCACACAGAGTGATGCCCAGGGTCACAGACCTGTTGGAGCTGCTGTTTCTTCGTTCAAGTCCTGCTCTGAGGTGCTCTGTGTCAGATCTGAGTGACAGGTGAGCTGGAAGTGCTCTGCAATGAGGGCGATGTGCACGGTACCTGTGTGCCCAGCCCTGCCAGGGTAGCTGTAAGGGTAGCTCTGTATCCTGGGAGGGGCCTGACCATGAGAGCCCCATGGGCTGCAGGAGAACTTGCCCAGGGAACCCCATATCCTGGGAGGGGTCTGAACAGGAGAGCACCGTGGGCTGCGGTGGGGGTGGGGTACCTGCCCAGGTGAGCTCCATATCCTGGGATTGGCCTGACCTCGAGAGCCCCATGGGCTGCTGGAGTCCTGGTAAAGGATGCCAGGACAGTCAGTGAAGCCACCGAGGATATACCTCCAGTAGTTCCTAAATCCTACACCCTGCTGGTCATTCTACCAACCACCAGGACATGGTATTCTGTATTAGTCTTCAATGATGCCTTCTTTTGTATTCTATTAGTCCCAGAGTCACAAGAAATTTTGGCTTGTGAGTGGCAGGACTCAACATACAACTAAAACAATACTTCTGGGCCGTGTTGCCCCAAGGGTTCAAAAATTCCCACACCATCTTTGGGGAAAGCTCAGTTAAAGACCTAAAAGTTCTACCTCTGGAAAAGGAAACACTCCTTCAATATGCAGACGACATTCTGATCGCCAGCCCTACTAAGGAGACCTCTGAACTACCAAGCCAATAAAGGATGGAAGTTGTCAAATAAAAAGCTCAAATATCACAGACTACGGTGACCTGCCTGGGCTTCATTCTCACAGAAGGTCGGAGAAACCCATCTCAGGAAAGGGAAGAAACAATTTACAGCCTTACCCATTTCTAAAACTAGAAGACAGCTTAGGGGTTCCTGGGGAGGCCAGGGTTGGTGCTTCTGGATCCCTAACTACAGTCTACTAGCTGGGCCTCTATATGAAACAGTGAAAGGAAAAGATGATGATCCTTTTGAATAGAATCCAGAAGTGGCCTTTCAAGAATGGAAAGAGCAGTCAATTCAGACCCTTGCCCTGGAACTCCCTAATTTAGCTAAACCCTTTGACCTTTACATTCCTGGTGAATGGTGAATCGCTATTGGAGTATTAGTGCAAAAACTGGGACCACTTGAAATGGAACAATGCAAGAATGCCATCCCGGTAGGATAAACTACGGTCACCAATGGGCTTGGCCCACCGCCACATCTGGCCAAGATACTGGCGGTATCTGAAAACCTGGAAATCAGCAGCACAAAAGGCCACCTCCCTCCTAAGGGAAAAGGACCCCACGTGGTGATCCTAGGCCCCAACCATGCCCTGAAGTTGCAGGGTTTGCTCCGTGGGCACACTGACCTCGAGTGAGGAGGCCCTCCAACTCCAACCTCCAGAGAGATAACCGGGGTAAAGGGGCACCATGACGACTCATGTGACCATCACTTGACCTGGAGTTTCTCTCATAAAACAACAAGAGTGTGTCCCAAAAGAGTAGACTACTGCTTGCAGGACTTACTGCACCCAGAGCGGACCTAATAATCTTGGCGGGGGAAACGTATATCACGCTGTCACCATAGAAGAGCCTACAGACACTGTGATGATGGTGGCCAATAAGACCAGCTGGACTCCTGTTTACTTCAAAAGGCTGTTGACTCAGTGGCCATCATGGTCCTTCATCAACACTGACCCTGGACTGTCTGGGAGTTGAGCAGGCAGCGTCCTGACACCTGGTGCTCTTTTTACGTTAATTCAGGGGTCTAATTGAAGAAAGTGCAGACTACTGGTCAGAGCATCTAGGCTGGCAGAAACGGTCAGCCTAAGGTGGCCGAACAAATGCAGGGTGGGGTGAAACTGGACCTCACAGCGTCACTGCACATCTCCTTCCTGGACCCTTAAAGGTCATTAGAATCTATAACGCTTCCAATACTGGTGCTCAGGCAGACGAACGGGGAGGCAGGAGGCCTGGGGACAATCAACGTCACCTGGAGGCTGCTGGGGAGAAGTTCTGACCCTCACCCACGGGTATGAGGGCTCCTAACTCAGCACTCAGCAGTTACAGAAGAAGGGTCTGCACCCTCAGCACTCTAAGAATGAGGAAGGGGAAAAAAGGCAGAAGAGGGCTTTTTCCCAGGCAAAGCCCCTTAAAAATCCCTGGGAGATAAAAATAGAATCTGGGCAATAAAATAAAGTCTAACCTTTTTTATCCTTTGTGCTTTGTCTAATTTCACATGCTCCTAGGGTCCCGCATACAGAGGTTCAACAGCCGGCACTTCAGACCAGACTTCCTAGTGCGGAATGGCTGGGTCGACACCTCAGCTCCTGGGACACAGTGCACACTCTGCGATATAGAGCCTGAGCTGCAGCCAACCGGGCCCTCGAGAGCTCCGCCCCCTCCCTCCCACTGACTCTGACAGGATCTCTACACAGCAGCCCAGCCCACAGCCCACGGGGTAGCACATGCTCTCACCTCTCCATTCTCTGATCAAAATATAAAGTTTCCTTTGCTTCTGAACCAAACTCAGTCTCAATCTGTTGGCTCCAATGACACTGGGCAGGGGGACACTTGTTGGGGTCCACTCTGGAGGATCAGTAACAGAAATTGAGAACATTGTAACTTCAATGAACAGATGTTTGAGCCAAACTGTAATTAACATAGAACAGTGTATAAGGCTCGGGTAAAATAAGATGTTTCTAACACTCCCATTTGATATTTCCATCACTTTATTAGAAGCAAGTTCAGTGAAAAGGTTTGTCTTATTTGTCAGGTCAATATTAGAGAAACGAAGTGATTTCTTTCCAAGGATGTACATCTAATAATCTTGGTTAAAGCTTCAATCTTGTTTTAAATGCTTTTCCATTGAAAATGATACCTCTCTCTTTCAGCTCCCCCAATTCTGAGAAGTATAAAATCTTATAATTTATTATTACCAAAGGGGAAAGGTGGGAGGAGGGATAAATTAACAGTTTGGGATTAACACATACACACTGCTATGTATAAAATCGATCATCAACAAGGAACTACTGTATAGCCCCGGGAACTACACTCAATATTTTACAATAACCTATAAGGGGAAATCATCTGAAAAAGAATAGATATTTTTATTGATATCATCTATTCATGACAGTTAAAATGGAACGTAAGGGAAGCCGGTGGTGAGTGCTTCTGACCCTGAAGACTTCAATCATCTAAAGTTTGGACTCTGCCTACTTCCCAAGGCCCTTAATGAACATATGTGTAGCCGTAGCTTAAAAAATTCCCCAGTTTGGGTTGTGGAGAGACACTGATTTTGTAAAAGCCCTGGTGTTCTCCTCACATGAATGGGACACTTCCTACAGCTAAAACATGCCTGTCACACCCAGAGGATGGTATACCGTCTGATCGGGAAGAGTTTGGAAAAGGCATCTCATCTCCTCATCTCCTGGTGCTCGGGTTCACCCCTCCAGCGTCTTTACGAACAGTCTCCCCACTTGGAGATGTCAGCACTGTCAACATCCTGTTGCAGACAGTTTGGAATTTGTCCAGAGGATGAAGCAGAAGGAGGAGGAACAATGAGAGACAAGTCCTAGGTGTTCGGACAGGCACATGTCACTCTTATTTCCAATCAGGAAGACGAATTGACCAAAGGCTAGGGTTGCCCATGGAAACAGAATAGGGCTTGAGGAAATTCCGCTGCTTTGTGGCCAGTTCCCATAAAGACAAGTTGAAAAATGGAACTCAGGGACACTAAAATTCACGAAACTGCAGAGTTGAAAATATCTATCACTGAAAAATGTCTTGAGGAAAGTCAGAGGAAAGGACTTGTAAGCAACGGAGAATGGCAGGAAAGGGATTGGAAGAGGTAGAAAGGACTCGCCATTAAGCACAAGAAAAGGGGCTGAACATTGCCAACATTGCAATTGGCCAAAAAGGGTGTATGCGTCTTTTCTGTATGTATTCAAGAAAAGGGCATACACTTTTTTAGCCAACCAAACAGGTGGGCACTGGAAATCAATACTACAAAACATATCACTTCGCATCAGTCAGAAGAGCCTTCCTCATAAAGTGTAAACACCAGAAATGCAGGACAGGGCAAGGAGAAAAGGGAGCCCTCTGAGGCTTATACTGGAAATGTATATTGCCAACGGTCACTCTGGAGAAGTGTATTGTGTTTACTAAAGCATCTAAAAAATGAGCTACAGAGCACAGGGCACTTGCACTCATGGACGTATATCTTGGGAAAAACAAAAATCGAGAGGACACAGGCACCCCAATATTTACCGCCTCTATGTTTAAAAGATCCTCGACTAGGATATAATTTATAAGTCTCTGGAGGGAAAAAATGGATAGAGATGTGGCACTTATGTAGAGTGGAATATTACTCAGCCTGGAAATCAATGAAATATGGCCAGTTTTGACAACCACAGAGGAGTTACGTATGATCATTCGAAGTCACATAATTCAAAAAGAAAAAGACACACGATATTACTAATATATGGAATGTAAACGTGGCTACAAATGAACTGAATTACAAAACAGAATGGGGTCTCAAATTTAGAAAACCAACATATGCTTGCTTAAGGATAAAGGAGAGCTGGGGTGCTGCATAAAACCAGAGATAGAAATTAGCACAGATACCTTTCCATAAGCCAAATATGTAATAGTCAAGACCTACCAGTTGCTCAACGAAATGGACTAAACACCCCATATTCAACGCCTAGGAATACACCTGACTAGTAAGAATCTTCAAAGCCATGGATTTATATGTCTCTGAAAGAGAATCAAGCGTGTGTATGGATTTATGAACGCAGCAGAGAAAATCCGATAAATCCAATTATCAAAATGAATTACAAAAACAAAACACAATGACAGTGAAATAGAGAGCTATTCTTAAATAATTCATTCAGAGCTTGTGATGCAACCTGGATTAACCACATCTGAACCAAGAGCTGAGTGAGACATAAGGTTGGACACTTCGGGCGGATAGCACTGGTGAGGTACGATGAAGAAATGCAGATCCTTTGAAGTCATACTGCATGGTACCCATTCCATGGGTCCCAAATCTCCAGGTTTAAGAGATTCTTCCTTCAGCTAAAACGTGCATGGGAAACGCAAAGTAAGGTCCACCGTGTGACTGGGAAGCGTTTTCAAATGCATCTCAGTTTTTGTCCCCTTTTACACGGGTTCACCATTCCAGACACTTTACTAACACTCTCTCCACTTGGAGAGTCATTGCCTTTAACCTCCTGTTTGGCACAGTTTGGAAATTCTGCGCAAGGTGAACAGGAATAGGGAGAACCAATCAGAGACTAGCTGTAGGTGTCTGCACGAGCAAATTTAATGCTCATTTCCCACCAGGAAGAGGAATTAACCAAAGGCTCAGCATACCGTGCCAGAACCAGATTAGGGCCTGAAGCAATCATGTGGGTTTGGGGCAGGCTCACAAGAAAGCGAGTTGAAGAAAGGAGCTCAGGGGCACTGTAATTCACAAAACTGCAGAGTTATAAATGACAGCTATCATCCAAAAATGTATTGAAGTAAGTCTTCGAAGAGGACTTGAAAGCGGGGCAGAATTTCAGGAAAACGATTTCAGGGGGTAGACTGGAATTGCACTTCAAGCATAGGAAAAGAGGCAGAATGTCCACAATGATGCACTTGGCCAAAAAGGGCGTATGCGTTTTTTCCTGAATATATTCAGGAAAAAACGCATATGCCCTTTTTGGCCAACCAAGCAAGCGTGTAAAGGAAATCTGCACTACAATGAAGTCTCATTGCCCCCCGTTCCAAAAGGCCATCTGAAACAGGTGTAAAATCCAGAAAGGCAGGACAGGTCATGGAGAACAGGGAATCTTGTTATGCTGATGGGAGGGATGTAAATTGCCAACAGCCACTCTGGAGAAGTGTATGGTGTTTACTGAAACTCGTAGGAAACAAAGCAACACAGCCTATGGCACTTCCACTTACGGTCCTATAGCTTAGGGAAATTAAAATCAAAAACACACAGCCACCCCAAAGTTTGGGACGGCTCTGTTTACAAGAACCTCGTCTACGGTACAAGTTAAATATCCGAGAAAGCATAAAATGGATAAAGAAGTTGTGGTACGTACGTACAATGGAATATCACTCAGCAATGAGATCTACGTCATCAGGCCCGTAGCGGCATCATGAGTGGATTCAGGTACGATGATTCTACGAGAAATAAGTCAGACAGAAAAAGGAACATCATAAGATATCACTAATACAAGGAACGTAAACTTGGCTACACATGAACTGAATTACAAAACAGAACAGGGTCTCAAATTTAAAAAACCAACTTATGCTTGCTTATGGGGAAAGGTGAGTTGGGGTGCTGCATCAAACCAGAGATTGAAATTAGCACAGATACCGTTCCATAAGCCAAATATATAATAGACAAGACCTACAGTTGCTCAACGAAATGGACTCAACACCCCATATTCAATGCCTGGGAATATACCTGACAAGTAAGAATGTTAAGACCCATGGATTTATATGTCTCCATAAGGAAGTCAAGCGTGTGTACAGTGGCCTAAACGCAGCAGTGAAAATCCGATAAATCCCATTATCAAAATTAATTTCACAAACAAAACACAATGACAGTGAAATAGAGCAATTCTTAAATAATTCATTCAGGGCTTGTGATGCAACCTGGATTTACCATATCTACACCCAGAGCTGGTTGAGACATAAGGCTGGACACTTTGGGCTGATAGCATTGGTGAGGTTTGGTGAGCAAACGCAGACCCTTTGAAGTCATACTGCATGGTACCCATTCCATGGGTCCCAACTCTCCAGGTTTAAGGGATTCTTCCTTCAGCTAAAACATGAATGGGAAACCCAGAGTATGTTCTACCGTGAGATTGGGAAACGTTTTCAAATGCATCTCAGGTTTCGTCCCCTGGTACTCGGGTGCACCGTTCCAGACACTTTACTAAAACACTCCCAACTTGGAAAGACAGTGCCTTTAACCTCCTGTTTGGCACAGTTTTCAATTTCTGCGCAAGATGAACAGGAATAGGGAGAAGCAATGAGAGACTAGCTGTAGGGGTCTGCACGGGCAAATGGAACGCTCATTTCCCACCAGGAAGAGGAATTAACCAAAGGCTCAGTGTGCCCTGCCGGAACCAGATTAGGGCTTGAAGCAATCCTGCGGTTTTGCGGCCAGCTCACAAGAAAGCGAGTTGAAGAAAGGAGCTCAGGGGCACTGTAATTCACAAACCTGCAGAGTTATGAATGACAGCTATCGTCCAAAAACGTATTGAAGTAAGTCTTCGAAGAGGACTTGAAAGCGGGGCAGAATTTCAGGAAAACGGTTTCAGGGGGTAGACTGGAATTGCACTTAAAGCATAGGAAAAGAGGCAGAATGTCGACAATGATGCACTTGGCCAAAAAGGGCGTATGCGTTTTTTACTAAATATATTCAGAAAAAAACGCATACACCATTTTTGGCCAACCAAGCAAGCGTGTAAATGAAATCTGCAATACAATGAAGTCTCACTGCCCCCTGGTCAAAAGGGACATCTGAAAAAAGTGTAAAATCCAGAAAGGCAGGACAGGTCTTGGAGAACAGGGAGCCTTGTTATGCTGATGGGCGGGATGTAAATTGCCAACAGCCACTCTGGAGAAGTGTATGGTGTTTCCTGAAACACCTAGGAAACAAAGCAACACAGCCTATGGCACTTCCACTTAGGGTCCTATAGCTTAGGGAAATTAAAATCAAAAACACACAGCCACCCCAAAGTTTGGGACGGCTCTGTTTACAAGAACCTCGTCTACGGTACAAGTTAAATATCAGAGAAAGCAAAAAATGGATAAAGAAGTTGTGGTACGCACGTACAATGGAATATCACTCAGCAATGAAATCTACGTCATGAGTCCCGTAGCGGCATAATGAGTGGATTCAGGTACGACGATTCTACGAGAAATAAGTCACACAGAAAAAGAAACATCATAAGATATCACTAATACACGGAACGTAAACTTAGCTACACATGAACTGAATTACAAAACAGAAGAGGGACTCGAATTTAGAAAACCAACTTATGCTTGCTTATGGGGAAATGTGAGTTGGGGTGCTGCATCAAACCAGAGATTGAAATTAGCACAGATACCGTTCCATAAACCAAATATATAATAGACAAGACCTACTCCTTGCTCAACGAAATGGACTCAACACCCCATATTCAACGCCTGGGAATTTACCTGACAAGTAAGAATCTTAAGACCCATGGATTTATATGTCTCCATAAGAAAGTCAAGCGTGTGTACAGGGGCCTAACCGCAGCAGTGAAAATCCGATAAATCCCATTATCAAAATAAATTTCACAAACACAACACAATGACAGTGAAATAGAGAGCAATTCTTAAATAAATCATTCAGGGCTTGTGATGCAACCTGGATTTACCACATCTACACCCAGAGCTGGGTGAGACATAATGCTGGACACTTCGGGCTGATAGCATTGGTGAGGTTGGTTGAGCAAATGCAGATCCTTTGAAGTCATACTGCATGGTACCCATTCCATGGGTCCCAACTCTCCAGGTTTAAGGGATTCTTCCTTCAGCTAAAACATGCGTGGGAAACACAGAGTATGGTCCACCATGTGATTGGGAAACGTTTTCAAATGCATCTCAGGTTTCGTCCCCTGGTACTCGGGTTCACCGTTCCAGACGCTTTACTAACACTCTCCCCACTTGGAGAGTCAGTGCCTTTAACCTCCTGTTTGGCACAGTTTGCAATTTCTGCGCAAGATTAACAGGAATAGGGAAAAGCAATGACAGACTAGTTGTAGGTGTCTGCACGGGCAAATGGAACACTCATTTCCCACCAGGAAGAGGAATTAACCAAAGGCTCAGCGTGCCCTGCCAGAAAAAGATTAGGGCCTGAAGCAATCCTGCGGTTTTGCGGCCAGCTCACAAGAAAGCAAGTTGAAGAAAGGAGCTCAGGGGCACTGTAATTCACAAACCTGCAGAGTTATGAATGACAGCTATGGTCCAAAAATGTATTGAAGTAAGTTTTCGAAGAGGACTGAAAGTGGGGCAGAATTTCAGGAAAACGATTTCAGGGGGTAGACTGGAATTACACTTAAAGCATAGGAAAAGAGGCAGAATGTCCACAATGATGCACTTGGCCAAAAAGGGCGTATGCGTTTTTTCCTGAATATATTCAGGAAAAAACGCATACGCCCTTTTTGGCCAACCAAGCAAGCGTGTAAAGAAATCTGCACTACAATGAAGTCTCACTGCCCCCCGGTCAAAAGGGCCAGCTGAAACATGTGTAAAATCCAGAAAGGCAGGACAGGTCATGGAGAACAGGGAGCCTTGTTATGCTGATGGGCGGGATGTAAATTGCCAACAGCCACTCTGGAGAAGTGTATGGTGTTTCCTGAAACACATAGGAAACAAAGCAACACAGCCTATGGCACTTCCACTAAGGGTCCTATAGCTTAGGGAAATTAAAATCAAAAACACAGAGCCAACCCAAAGTTTGGGCCGGCTCTGTTTACAAGAACCTCGTCTACGGTACAAGTTAAATATCCGAGAAAGCAAAAAATGGATAAAGACGTTGTGGTACGTACGTACAATGGAATATCACTCAGCAATGAGATCTACGTCATCAGGCCCGTAGCGGCAAAATGAGTGGATTCAGGTACGACGATTCTACGAGAAATAAGACATACAGAAAAAGAAACATCATAAGATATCACAAATACACGGAACGTAAACTTGGCTACACATGAACTGAATTACAAAACAGAACAGGGTCTCAAATTTAGAAAACCAACTTATGCTTGCTTATGGGGAAAGGTGAGTTGGGATGCTGCATCAAACCAGAGATTGAAATTAGCACAGATACCGTTCCATAAGCCAAATATATAATAGACAAGACCTACTCCTTGCTCAACGAAATGGAATCAACACCCCATATTCAACGCCTGGGAATATACCTGACAAGTAAGAATCTTAAGACCCATGGATTTATATGTCTAAATAAGGAAGTCAAGCGTGTGTACAGTGGCCTAAACGCAGCAGTGAAAATCCGATAAATCCCATTAACAAAATAAATTTCAAAAACAAAACACAATGACAGTGTAATAGAGAGCAATTCTTAAATAATTCATTCAGGGCTTGTGATGCAACCTGGATTTACCACATCTACACCCAGAGCTGGTTGAGACATAAGGCTGGACACTTTGGGCTGATAGCATTGGTGAGGTTTGGTGAGCAAACGCAGACCCTTTGAAGTCATACTGCATGGTACCCATTCCATGGGTCTCAACTCTCCAGGTTTAAGGGATTCTTCCTTCAGCTAAAACATGCATGGGAAACCCGGAGTATGTTCCACCGTGTGATTGGGAAACGTTTTCAAATGCATCACAGGTTTCGTCCCCTGGTACTCGGGTGCACCATTCCAGACCCTTTACTAAAACTCTCCCCACTTGGAAAGTCAGTGCCTTTAACCTCCTGTTTGGCACAGTTTGCAATTTCTGCGCAAGATGAACAGGAATAGGGAGAACCAATGAGAGACTAGCTGTAGGTGTCTGCACGGGCAAATGGAACGCTCACTTCCCACCAGGAAGAGGAATTAACCAAAGGCTCAGCGTGCCCTGCCGGAACCAGATTAGGGCCTGAAGAAATCCTGCGGTTTTGCGGCCAGCTCACAAGAAAGCGAGCTGAAGAAAGGAGCTCAGGGGCACTGTAATTCACAATCCTGCAGAGTTATGAATGACAGCTTTCGTCCAAAAATGTATTGAAGTAAGTTTTCGAAGAGGACTTGAAAGCGGGGCAGAATTTCAGGAAAATGATTTCAGGAGGTAGACTGGAATTGCACTTAAAGCATAGGAAAAGAGGCAGAATGTCCACAATGATGCACTTGGCCAAAAAGGGCGTATGCGTTTTTTCCTGAATATATTCAGGAAAAAACGCATACGCCCTTTTTGGCCAACCAAGCAAGCGTCTCAAGGAAATCTGCACTACAATGAAGTCTCACTGCCCCCCGGTCAAAAGGGCCATCTGAAAAAAGTGTAAAATCCAGAAAGGCAGGACAGGTCATGGAGAAGAGGGAGCCTTGTTATGCTGATGGTCGGGATGTAAACTGCCAACAGCCACTCTGGAGAAGTTTATGGTGTTTCCTGAAACACATAGGAAACAAAGCAACACAGCCTATGGCACTTCCACGTATGGTCCTATAGCTTAGGAAAATTAAAATCAAAAACACACAGCCACCCCAAACTCTGGGACCGCTTTTTTACAAGAACTTCGTCTACAGTACAAGTTAAATATCCGAGAAAGCAAAAAATGGATAAGAAGTTGTGGTACGTACGTACAATGGAATATCACTCAGCAATGAGATCTACGTCATCAGGCCCATAGCGGCATAATGAGTGGATTCAGGTACGACGATTCTACGAGAAATAAGTCACACAGAAAAAGAAACATCATAAGATATCACTAATACACGGAACATAAACTTAGCTACACATGAACTGAATTACAAAACAGAACAGGGTCTCAAATTTAGAAAACCAACTTATGCTTGCTTATGGGGAAAGGTGAGTTGGGGTGCTGCATAAAACCAGAGATTGAAATTAGCACAGATACCGTTCCATAAGCCAAATATATAATAGACAAGACCTACTGTTTCTCAACGAAATGGACTCAACACCCCATATTCAACGCCTGGGAATATACCTGACAAGTAAAAATCTTAAGACCCATGGATTTATATGTCTCCATAAGGAAGTCAAGCGTGTGTACAGTGGCCTAAACGCAGCAGTGAAAATCCGATAAATCCCATTAACAAAATAAATTTCACAAACAAAACACAATGACATGCAAATGAAGCAAATGACAAAGGATTAATCTCCAAAATTTACAAGCAGCTCATGCAGCTCAATAACAAAAAAACAAACAACCCAATCCAAAAATGGGCAGAAGACCTAAATAGACATTTCTCCAAAGAAGATATACAGAATGGCAACAAACACATGAAAGAATGCTCAACATCATTCATCATTAGAGAAATGCAAATCAAAATTACAATGAGATATCATCTCACACCAGTCAGAATGGCCATCATCAAAAAATCTAGAAACAATAAATGCTGGAGAGGGTGTGGAGAAAAGGGAACACTCTTGCACTGCTGGTGGGAATGTGAATTGGTTCAGCCACTATGGAGAACAGTATGGAGGTTCCTTAAAAAACTACAAATAGAATTACCATATGACCCAGCAATCCCACTACTGGGCATATACCCTGGGAAAACCAAAATTCAAAAAGAGTCATGTACCAAAATGTTCATTGCAGCTCTATTTACAATAGCCCGGAGATGGAAACAACCTAAGCGCCCATCATCGGATGAATGGATAAAGAAAATGTGGCACATATATACAATGGAATATTACTCAGCCTTAAAAAGAAATGAAATTGAGCTATTTGTAATGAGATGGATAGACCTAGAGTCTGTCATACAGAGTGAAGTAAGTCAGAAAGAAAAAGACAAATACCGTATGCTAACACATATATATGGAATTTAAGGGGAAAAAAATGTCATGAAGAACCTAGGGGTAAGACAGGAATAAAGACACAGACCTACTGGAGAACGGACTTGAGGATATGGGGAGGGGGAGGGGTGAGCTTTGACAGGGCGAGAGAGAGTCATGGACATATACACACTAACAAACTTAGTAAGGTAGATAGCTAGTGGGAAGCAGCCGCAAGGCACAGGGATATTAGCTTGGTGCTTTGTGACAGCCTGGAGGGGTGGGATAGGGAGAGTAGGAGGGAGGGAGACGCAAGAGGGAAGACATATGGGAACATATGTATATGTATAACTGATTCACTTTGTTATAAAGGAGAAACTAACACACCATTGTAAAGCAATTATACCCCAATAAAGATGTTTAAAAAAAAAAAAACACAATGACAGTGAAATAGAGAGCAATCCTTAAATAATTCATTCAGGGCTTGTGATGCAACCTGGATTTACCACATCTACACCCAGAGCTGGTTGAGACATAAGGCTGGACACTTTGGGCTGATAGCATTGGTGAGGTTTGGTGAGCAAACGCAGACCCTTTGAAGTCATACTGCATGGTACCCATTCCATGGGTCTCAACTCTCCAGGTTTAAGGGATTCTTCCTTCAGCTAAAACATGCATGGGAAACCCGGAGTATGTTCCACCGTGTGATTGGGAAACGTTTTCAAATGCATCACAGGTTTCGTCCCCTGGTACTTGGGTGCACCATTCCAGACCCTTTACTAAAACTCTCCCCACTTGGAAAGTCAGTGCCTTTAACCTCCTGTTTGGCACAGTTTGCAATTTCTGCGCAAGATAAACAGGAATAGGGAGAACCAATGAGAGACTAGCTGTAGGTGTCTGCACGGGCAAATGGAACGCTCACTTCCCACCAGGAAGAGGAATTAACCAAAGGCTCAGCGTGCCCTGCCGGAACCAGATTAGGGCCTGAAGAAATCCTGCGGTTTTGCGGCCAGCTCACAAGAAAGCGAGCTGAAGAAAGGAGCTCAGGGGCACTGTAATTCACAATCCTGCAGAGTTATGAATGACAGCTTTCGTCCAAAAATATATTGAAGTAAGTTTTCGAAGAGGACTTGAAAGCGGGGCAGAATTTCAGGAAAATGATTTCAGGAGGTAGACTGGAATTGCACTTAAAGCATAGGAAAAGAGGCAGAATGTCCACAATGATGCACTTGGCCAAAAAGGGCGTATGCGTTTTTTCCTGAATATATTCAGGAAAAAACGCATACGCCCTTTTTGGCCAACCAAGCAAGCGTGTCAAGGAAATCTGCACTACAATGAAGTCTCACTGCCCCCCGGTCAAAAGGGCCATCTGAAAAAAGTGTAAAATCCAGAAAGGCAGGACAGGTCATGGAGAACAGGGAGCTTTGTTATGCTGATGGGCGGGATTTAAATTGCCAACAGCCACTCTGGAGAAAAGTATGGTGTTTCCTGAATCACGTAGGAAACAAAGCAACACAGCCTATGGCACTTCCACTTATGGTCCTATAGCTTAGGGAAATTAAAATCAAAAACACACAGCCACACCAAAGTTTGGGACGGCTCTGTTTACAAGAACCTCGTCTACGGTACAAGTTAAATATCCAAGAAAGCAAAAAATGGATTAAGAAGTTCTGGTACGTATGTACAATGGAATATCACTCAGCAATGAGATCTACATCATCAGGCCCGTAGTGGCATAATGAGTGGATTCAGGTACGACAATTCTACGAGAAATAAGTCACACAGAAAAAGAAACATCATAAGATATCACTAATACACGGAACATAAACTTGCCTACACATGAACTGAATTACAAAACAGAACAGGGTCTCAAATTTAGAAAACCAACTTATGCTTGCTTATGGGGAAAGGTGAGTTGGGGTGCTGCATAAAACCAGAGATTGAAATTAGCACAGATACCGTTCCATAAGCCAAATATATAATAGACAAGACCTACTGTTGCTCAACGAAATGGACTCAAACCCCATATTCAACGCCTGAGAATATACCTGACAAGTAAGAATCTTAAGACCCATGGATTTATATGTCTCCATAAGGAAATCAAGCGTGTGTACAGCGGCCTAAACGCAGCAGTGAAAATCCGATAAATCCCATTATCAAAATAAATTTCACAAACACAACACAATGACAGTGGAATAGAGAGCAATTCTTAAATAATTCATTCAGAGCTTGTGATGCAAGCTGGATTTACCACATCTACACCCAGAGCTGGGTGAGACATAAGGCTGGACACTTCGGGCTGATACCATTGGTGAGGTGCGGTGAGCAAACGCAGACCCTTTGAAGTCATACTGCATGGTACCCATTCCATGGTTCCCATCTCTCCAGGTTTAAGGGATTCTTCCTTCAGCTAAAACATGCAGGGGAAACCCAGAGAATGGTCCACCGTGTGATTGGGAAACATTTTCAAATGCATCTCAGGTTTCGTCCCCTGGTACTCGGGTTCACCATTCCAGATGCTTTACTAACACTCTCCCCACTTGGAGAGTCACTGCCTTTAACCTCCTGTTTGGCACAATTTGCAATTTCTGCGCAAGATGAACAGGAATAGAGAGAACCAATGAGAGACTAGCTGTAGGTGTCTGCACGGGCAAATGGAACGCTCATTTCCCACCAGAAAGAGGAATTAACCAAAGGCTCAGCGTGCACTTCCGGAACCACATTAGGGCCTGAAGCAATCCTGCGGTTTTGCGGCCAGCTCACAAGATAGCAAGTTGAAGAAAGGAGCCCAGGGGCACGGTAATTCACAAACCTGCAGAGTTATGAATGACAGCTATCGTCCAAAAATGTATTGAAGTAAGTCTTCGAAGAGGACTTGAAAGCGGGGCGGAATTTCAGTAAAACGATTTCAGGGGGTAGACTGGAATTGCACTTAAAGCATAGGAAAAGAGGCAGAATGTCCACAGTGATGCACTTGGCCAAAAAGGGCGTATGCGTTTTTTCCTGAATATATTCAGGAAAAAACGCATACACACTTTTTGG
Organism: Delphinapterus leucas; assembly: GCF_059928025.1. Lineage (NCBI taxonomy): Eukaryota > Metazoa > Chordata > Mammalia > Artiodactyla > Monodontidae > Delphinapterus > Delphinapterus leucas. The sequence continues at coordinate 14,173,604 of NW_028322238.1, forward strand.
CCAACCAAGCAAGCGTGTAAAGGAAATCTGCACTACAATGAAGTCTCACTGCCCCCCGGTCCAAAGGGCCATCTGACAAAAGTGCAAAATCCAGAAAGGCAGGACAGGTCATGGAGAACAGGAAGCCTTGTTATGCTGATGGGCGGGATGAAAATTGCCAACAGCCAATCTGGAGAAGTGTATGGTGTTTCCTGAAACACGTAGGAAACAAAGCAACACAGCCTACGGCACTTCCACTTATGGTCCTATAGCTTAGGGAAATTAAAATAAAAAACAAACAGCCAACCCAAAGTTTGGGACGGCTCTGTTAACAAGAACCTCGTCTATGGTAGAAGTTAAATATCCGAGAAAGCAAAAAATGGATAAAGAAGTTGTGGTACGTACGTACAATGGAATATCACTCAGCAATGAATTCTACGTCATCAGGCCCATAGCGCCATAATGAGTGGATTCAGGTATGACGATTCTACGAGAAATAAGTAACACAGAAAAAGAAACATAAGATATCACTAATACACGGAACGTAAACTTGGCTACACATGAACTGAATTACAAAACAGAACAGGGTCTCAAATTTAGAAAACCAACTTATGCTTGTTGATGGGGAAAGGTGTGTTGGGGTGCTGCATAAAACCAGAGATTGAAATTAGCACAGATACCATTCAATAAGCCTAATATATAATAGACAAGACTTACTCCTTGCTCAACGAAATGGACTCAACACCCCATATTCAACGCCTGGGAATATAAGTGACAAGTAAGAATCTTAAGACCCATGGATTTATATGTCTCCATAAGGAAATCAAGCATGTGTACAGCGGCCTAAACACAGCAGTGAAAATCCGATAAATCCCATTATCAAAATAAATTTCACAAAGAAAACACAATGACAGTGAAATAGAGAGCAATTCTTAAATAATTCATTCAGGCCTTGTGATGCAACCTGGATTTACCACATCTACCCCCAGAGCTCGGTGAGACATAAGGCTGGACACTTCAGGCTGATAGCATTGGTGAGGTTCGGTGAGCAAACGCAGACCCTTTGAAGTCATACTGCATGGTACCCATTCCATGGGTCCCAACTCTCCAGGTTTAAGAGGTTCTTCCTTCAGCTAAAACATGCATGGGAAAGGCAGAGTATGGTCCACCGTGTGATTGGGAAACGTTTTCAAATGCATCTCAGGTTTCGTTCCCTGGTACTCGTGTTAACCGTTCCAGAAGCTTTACTAACACTCTCCCCACTTGGAGAGTCAGTGCCTTTAACCTCCTGTTTGGCACTGTTTGCAATTTCTGCGCAAGATGAACAGGAATAGGGAGAACCAATGAGAGACTAGCTGTAGGTGTCTGCACGGGCAAATGGAACGCTCATTTCCCACCAGGAAGAGGAATTAACCAAAGGCTCAGCGTGCCTGCCGGAACCAGTTTAGGGCCTGAAGCAATCCTGCGGTTTTGCGGCCAGCTCACAAGAAAGCGAGTTGAAGAAAGGAGCTCAGGGGCACTATAATTCACAAACCTGCAGAGTTATGAATGACAGCTATCGTCCAAAAATGTATTGAAGTAAGTCTTCGAAGAGGACTTGAAAGCGGGGCAGAATTTCAGGAAAACGATTTCAGGGGGTAGACTGGAATTGCACTTAAAGCATAGGAAAAGAGGCAGAATGTCCACAATGATGCACTTGGCCAAAAAGGGCGTATGCGTTTTTTCCTGAATATATTCAGGAAAAAAAGCATACGCCCTTTTTCGTCAACCAAGCAAGCGTGTAAAGGAAATCTGCACTACAATGAAGTCTCACTGCCCCCCGGTCAAAAGGGCCATCTGAAAAAAGTGTAAAATCCAGAAAGGCAGGACAGGTCATGGAGAACAGGGAGCCTTGTTATGCTGATGGGCGCGATGTAAATTGCCAACAGCCACTCTGGAGAAGTGTACGGTGTTTCCTGAAACACATAGGAAACAACGCAACACAGCCTATGGCACTTCCACTAAGGGTCCTATAGCTTAGGGAAATTAAAATCAAAAACACACAGGCACCCCAAAGTTTGGGACGGCTCTGTTTACAAGAACCTCGTCTACGGTACAAGTTAAATATCCGAGAAAGCAAAAAATGGATAAAGAAGTTGTGGTACGTACGTACAATGGAATATCACTCAGCAATGAGATCTACGTCATCAGGCCCGTAGCGGCATAATGAGTGGATTCAGGTACGACGATTCTACGAGAATTAAGTCACACAGAAAAAGAAACATCATAAGATATCACTAATACACGGAACGTAAACTTGGCTACACATGAACTGAATTACAAAACAGAACAGGGTCTCAAATTTAGAAAACCAACTTATGCTTGCTTATGGGGAAAGGTGAGTTGGGGTGCTGCATAAAACCAGAGATTGAAATTAGCACAGATACCGCTCCATAAGGCAAATATTTAATAGACAAGACCTACTCCTTGCTCAACGAAATGAATTCAACACCCCATATTCAACGCCTGGGAATATACCTGACAAGTAAGAATGTTAAGACCCATGGATTTATATGTCTCCATAAGGAAATCAAGCGTGTGTACAGCGGCCTAAACGCAGCAGTGAAAATCCGATAAATCCCATTATCAAAATAAATTTCACAAACACAACACAATGACAGTGAAATAGAGAGCAATTCTTAAATAATTCATTCAGGGCTTGTGATGCAACCTGGATTTACCACATCTACACCCAGAGCTGGGTGAGACATAAGGCCGGACACTTTGGGCTGATAGCATTGGTGAGGTTCGGTGAGCAAACGCAGACCCTTTGAAGTCATACTGCATGGTACCCATTCCATGGTCCCAACTCTCCAGGTTTAAGGGATTCTTCCTTCAGGTAAAACATGCATGGGAAACCCAGAGTATGGTCCACCGTGTGATTGGGAAACGTTTTCAAATGCATCTCAGGTTTCGTCCCCTGGTACTCGGCTTCACCGTTCCAGACGCTTTACTAACACTCTCCCCACATGGAGAGTCAGTGCCTTTAACTTCCTGTTTGGCACAGTTTGCAATTTCTGCGCAAGATGAACAGGAATAGGGAGAACCAATGAGACACTAGCTGTAGGTGTCTGCACGGGCAAATGGAACGCTCGTTTCCCACAAGGAAGGGGAATTAGCCAAAGGCTCAGTGTGCCCTGCCAGAACCAGATTAGGGCCTGAAGCAATCCTGCTGTTTTGCGGCCAGCTCACAAGAAAGCGAGTTGAAGAAAGGAGCTCAGGGGCACTGTAATTCACAAACCTGCCGAGTTATAAATGACAGCTATCATCCAAAAATATATTGAAGTAAGGCTACAAAGAGGACTTGAACGTGGGGCAGAATTCCAGGACTACGATTTCAGGAGGTAGAAGGGAAATCCTCTGAAAGTATAGGAAAAGTGTCAGAATGTCGACAATGATGCACTTGGTCAAAAAGGGCATATGCGTTTTTTCCAGGGCCCTCATTAAAGAGGGTAGGAGGCTCCCAGTATGCTTCAGTGGCCAACAGAAGACCCACGTCGCCAAGGCGACGTGAGCCAGCCATGCAGGAGTGACCTCACATCAGAGGGCCCACCTCACAGAAGGCTAAGGAACACAGGAAGGATCAGACCCTCACCAGAGTGCCCACAACAGCAAGGGGCTGGGAACCAGGCAGGAGTGTCCTCACACCCGTGGGACCACATCATCGAAAGTTGAGGTACCCAGCACATGTGGCCTCAAACCAGAGGACCCACATCACCATGGGTCTCGGAGCGAGGCAGGCAGGATTAACCTCCCAACACATGGCCCATTGTATAAAAAAGGTGAGGAATCCAGCCGTTGGAACATCCCAGCAGGCGGCCCAGATCACCGAGGCTATGGGATCCAGGCAGTGATGAACTCACAACAGAGGGCCCTCATCGTGATACTGTAAGCAACCCAGCCGTTGTGACCTCAGAGCACAAGGCCCACATCCCCATGGGGGAGGGAACCAAGCAGGAGTGTCATCGCACCAGTGGGCACACATCAGAAAATGTGGGGAGCCCAGCAGTTAGGGCCAGACGCCAGAGGGCCCTCATCACTGAGGAGAGGAGGCTCCCAGCAAGCTCCAACTGCTACCAGAGGGCTGACGTCGCCAATGCGGTGTGTGCCAGCCAGGCAGGAGTGACCTCAGAGCAGAGGGCCAACCACACAAAAGTGTGAGGAACCCAAAGAGGATCAGACTCTCACCAGAGGGCCCACATCACCAAGGGAATGGAAACCAGGCAGGAGTGTCCTCACACCAGTGGGGCCACATCACCGAAATGTGATGGACCCAGCACACGTGGCCTCAAACTAGAGGACACACATCACCAAGGGGCTGGGAGTGAGGCAGGCAGGAGGAGCCTCAAAACAGAGGGCCCATAGAATAAAAAAGGTGAGGAATCCCGCAGTTGGAACCTCCCAGCAGGCGGCCAGGAGCAGCGAGGATATGGGATCCAGGCCTGACTGAACACAAAACAGAGGGCCCTCATCATGAAACTGTGAGCAACCCAGCCGTTGGGACCTCAGAGCAGAAGGCCCACATTCCCATGTGGTTGGGAACCTGGCAGGAGTGTACTCGCACCACAGGGCGCACATTAGAGAATTTTGGGAGCCCAGAAGTTAGGGCCTGACGCCAGAGGGCCCTCATCACCGAGGAGAGGAAGTTCCCAGCAGGCTCCAACTGCCACAAGAGGTCCGACGTTGCCAAGGTGGGGTGTGCCAGCCAGGCAGGAGTGACCTCACAGCAGAGGGTCCAACTCACAGAAGGGTGAGGAACCCAGCCAGGATCAGACTCTCACCAGAGGGCCCACATCACCAAGGGGATAGGAACCAGGCAGGAGTGTCCTCACACCAGTGGGGCCACATAATCGAAAGGTGAGGTACCCAGCACACGTAGCCTCAAACCAGAGGACACACATCACCAACGGGCTGGGAGTCAGGCAGGCAGGAGGAGTCTCAAAACAGAGGGCCCATAGAAGAAAAAAGGTGAGGAATCCCGCAGTTGGAACCTCCCCGCAGGCAGCCAGGAGCAGCGAGGCTATTGGATCCAGGGCGGAGTGAACTCACACCAGAGGACCCTCACCATGAAACTGAGCAGCCCACCGTTGGGACCTCAGAGCAGAAGGCCCACATTCCCATGGGGTTGGGAACCTGGCAGGAGTGTAGTCGCACCACAGGGCGCACATCAGAAAATTTTGGGAGCCCAGGAGTTAGGGTCTGACGCCAGAGGGCCCTCATTACCGAGGGGTGGAGACCCCCAGCAGGCACCAACTCCCAACTGAGGGCCCACGTCGCCAAGGTGATGTGTGCCAGCCAGGCAGGAGTGACCTCACAGCAGAGGGTCTACCTCACAGAAGGGTGAGGAAACCAGCCAGGATAAGACTCTCACCAGAGAGCCCACATCACCAAGGGGATCGGAAAAAGGCAGCAGTGTCCTCACACCAGTGTGGCCACATTATAGAAAGGTGAGGAACCCAGCACATGTGGCCTAAACCAGAGGACCCACATTTCCTCGGTGCTCCGAGTGAGGCAAGCAGGAGTAGCCTAACAACACAGGGCCCACAGAATAAAAAATGTGAGGAATCCAGCAGTTTGAACCTCCCAGCAGGTGGCCCAGAGCACGGAGTCTATGGGATCCAGGCCACAGTGAACTCACAGCAGAGGGCCCACATCATGAAACTGTGAGCAACCCAGCCGGTGGAACCTCAGAGCAGAAGACCCACATCCCCATGGGGATAGGAACCTCGCAGGAGTGTCCTCGCACAACTTAACACGTATCAGAAAATGTGGGAACCCAGCAGTTAGGGCCTGACGCCAGAGGGCCCTCATCACCGAGGAGAGGAGGCTACCAGCAAGCTCCAAATGCCACCAGAGGGCCTACGTCACCAAGGCAATGGGAGCAAGCCAGGCAGGAGTTACCTCACAGCAGAGGGCCCACCTCACAGAAGTGTGAGGAACCCAACCAGGATCAGACTCTAACCAGAGGGCCCACATCACCAAGGGGATGGAAACCAGGCAGGAGTGTCCTCACACCAGTGGGGCCACATCAGCCAAAGGTGAGGAACACAGCACATGTGGCCTCAAATAAGGGGACACACATCACGAAAGGGCTGGGAGTGAGGCATGCAGGAGGAGACTCACAACAGAGGGCCCATAGAATAAAAAGGTGAGGAACCCCGCAGTTGGAAGCTCCAAGCAGGTGGCCCAGAGCACCGAGGCTATGGGATCCATGCCAGAGTGAACTCACAGCAGAGGGCCCACATTCTGACACTGGGAGCAACGCAGCCGTTGGGACCTCAGAGCAGAAAGCCAACATCCCCATGGGGATGGGACCCTGGCAGGAGTGTACTCGCACGACAGGGCGCACATCAGAAAATTTTGGGAGCCCATGAGTTAGGGCCTGACGCCAGAGGGCCCTCATTACCAAGGGGAGGAGACTCCCAGCAGGCACCAACTCCCAACTGAGGGCCCACATCGCCAAGGTGACGTGTGCCAGCCAGGCAGGAGTGACCTCACAGCAGAGGGTCTACCTCACAGAAGGGTGAGGAATCCAGCCAGGATCAGGCTCTCACCAGAGGGCCCCCATCACCAAGTGGATGGGAACCAGGCAGGAGTGTCCTCACACCAGTGGGGCCACATCAATAAAGGTGAGGAAACCGGCACATGTGGCCTCAGGACCTACATCACAAAGGGGCTGGGAGTGAGTCAGGAAGGAGGAGCATGAAAACACAGAACCCAAAGAATAGAAAAGGTAAGGAATTCAGCAGTAGGAACCTCCCAGCAGGCGGCTCAGAGCACAGACTCTATGGGATCTAGGCCTGAGTGAACTAACACCAGAGAGCCAACATCATGAAACGGTGAACAACACAGGTGTTGGGACCTTAGAGCAGAAGGCCCACATGCCCATGGGGATGGGAACCTGGCAGGAGTGCCCTCGCACCACTTAGGACGTATCAGAAAATGTGGGAACCCAGCAGTTAGGGCCTGATGCCAGAGGACCTCATCACCGAAGGGAGGAGGCTCCCAGCAGGCTCCAACTGCCACCAGAGGTCCGACGTCGCCAAGGCGGGGTGTGCTAGCCAGGCAGGAGTGACCTCAGAGAAGAGGGCCCACCTCACACAAGTGTGAGGAACCCAACCAGGATCAGACTCTCGCCGGAGGGACCACATCACCAAGGGGATGGGAAGCAGGCAGGAGTGTCCTCACACCAGTGGGGCCACATCATCAAAAGATGAGGAACCCATCACATGTGACCTCAAACCAGAGGACACACATCACCAAGGGGCTGGGAGTGAGGCAGGTGTCTGGAGGGGCACATTTAACTCTAATTTCCCACCAGGAAGAGGAATTAACCAAAGGCTCAGAGTGCCGTGCCACACCCTGATTACGGCCTGAAGCAACCCTGCGGTTTTGTGGCCAGCTTTCAAGGAAGCGAGTTAAGAAAGGAAATCACGGGCACTGTAATTCACAAACCTGCAGAGTTATAAATGACAGCTATTGGCAAAAATATATTGAAGTAAGTCTGCAAAGAGGACTTGAAAACGAGGCAGAATTGAGGAATCATATTTCAGGAGGTAGATTGGAATTGCATTTAAAACATGTGAAAAGCGGCAGATCTTTGACAGTGATGCACTTGGACGAACAGTGCGTATACATTTTTTCCTGAATATATTCAGGAAAAAACGCATATGCCCTTTTTGGCCAACCAAGCACTCGAGCAATGGAAATCCGTACTACAATGAAGTCTCATTTCCCATTCGTCAAAAGGGCCATCTGAAAAAAGTGTAAAAACCAGAAACACAGGACAGGCCATGGAGAACAGGGAGCCTTGTTATGCTGATGGGCGGGATGTAAATTGCCAACAGACACTCTGGAGATGTTTATGGTGTATCCTGAAACATCTGAAAAACAAAGCTACGGAGACTAGGGCACTTCCACTTTTGGCCCTATAGCTTAGGAAAATTAAAATCAACAAGACACAGCCAACACAAAATTTAGGGCTGCTGTGTTTACAAGAACCTCGAGTCCAGTACAAATTAAATATCCCAGAAAAAAAAAATGGATAAAGGAGTTGTGCTACTTACGTACAATGGAATATCACTCAGCAATGAAATCAATGTCATCAGGCCTGTAGCAGCAAATTGAGTGGATTTAAGTATGATGATTCTAAGAGAAATATGTCACACAGAGAAAGATAATTATCATAAGATATCACTAATAGAGGGAGTGTAAACTTGGCTACACATAAACTGAATTACAAAACCGAACAGTCTCACATTTAGATAAAAACTTATGCTTGCTTAAGGGGAAAGTTGAGTTGGGGTGCTGTATAAAACCAGAGCTTGAAATTAGCACACATACCATTCCATAAGACAAATATGTAATAGACAAGACCTACTCTTTGCTCAATGAAATAGACTCATCCATGGTGTATCACCTCTCACCTGTTAGAATGGGCATCATCAGAAAATCTACAAACAACAAATGCTGGAAAGGGTGTGGAGATAAGGAACCCTCTTCCACTATTGTTGGGAATGTAAATTGATACAGTCACTGTGGAGAACATTATGGAGTTTCTTATAAAACTAAGAATAGAATTACCATATGATCCAGCAATCCCACTACTGGGCATATACCCAGGCAAAACCATAAATCAAAAAGAGACATTCACCTCAATGTTCATTGCATCACTATTTACAATATCCAGGTAATGGAAGCAACCTAAATGCCCACAGACAGACGAATGCATAAAGATGTGGTACAAATATAAAATGGAATATTACTAAGCCATAAAAGGGAATGAAATTGGGTCATTTGTAGAGACGTTGATGGATCTAGAGACTGTCATACAGAGTGAAGTAAGTCAGAAATAGAAAAACAAATCTTGTATATTAATGCATATATGTGGAACCTAGAAAAATTATACAGATGAACCGTTTTTTAAGGCAGAAATAGAGCAACAGATGTAGACAACAAACGTATGGACACCAAGGGGGGAAAGCTGTTGGGGGGTGGTGGTGGGAGGATTGAGAGTTTGGGATTGGCATGTATACATTTATATGTATAAAATAGATAACCAAAAAGAACCTGCTGTATAAAAAAATAAAATAAAATTCAAAATTACAAAAAGTAAAACAGAAAAAATATTCTTCCCTTCACATACATGTATTTATATGAATAAATTATTTCCATGCTTATATCTGTAAATACAAAAAAGAGGAATAAAATCTACCTTGAACCAAAAATGAAAAAAAGAAAAAAAAAACAGAACCCACCAGTTACACAGAGGAAAACCGTATCAGGGCACTTGCTCCAGTTGTAAACAATTCTGTAGTTGGCCAGTGGTGGGGAATCATCTCCCATTCAGCCAGCAGGCCCCACGCAACAAGCGTCCTCATTGCAAAGCTGGGGGACCGTGCCAAGGCATCTGTGAGTAAATGTGGGCCGAGCCCCAGGCCAGCTGCTGCTGAAATGTTCCCACCCTTCCCAGGTAAAACACCTGAATATGTACAAGGACTTGAAAGCCTAGAGGAAGGGCCATGGAGCCACATGAGCGACAGCATGCCAGCCGATTTGGTGCCTGCAGGCCAGCCAGGATGGTCCTGGCCCTGGGTACTCGTCTGGAAGCTTTCCATTTCCCTGCCTGAGATACCCCTGCTGTCCGGGCCCCCACTGCTTTCTTCCTCACTCACCTCTGCCCAGGGAGAAATTCCGGAGGCAGGTATGGGTGGCACATCCTCTTCTTTAGCAGGTGGCATCTTGGTAACTGCTGCAGAAAGTCCAGCAGAGCCCCACTCACACTGGGCCACCCACAAAGCCGTGGCCTCTCACTCCCTCCCACCAGTCCAGCCCCGAGGCTGCTGACAGGGCAGAGAAAATGGCGTCAGGCACAGCTGCAGGGGCTCTTGCTGCCTGGAGCGGTGTTTATATTGATCTCAAACAGGCACACCTGGGGAGGGCTGGCCGGCACGGTCAGGCTTCCCAGGCCAGCCAATAATCACCCCTCAGGCGCTCACAGTTGCAGAAACTGGAACTTGCTGAATCGGCCAGGTCCAAGGAACAGGTGTGGGCTCCTGAGAGTCAGGATAGACAAGGGGTTGCAGCTCTGGCTTGTTTTCTAATTATATTATCTGGCCCATGAGTGGGAGACAACTTCAAGGAAACCCTCTCCTAATGAGAGGAACCCAGGAGTCAGGGAGAGGAGGGGTGGGTGGTGGGTGGAGACAGAGGCCTGGTGCCCCGGGTGCAGTGGAAGTCTCTGGAAGACCAGGTGGAGGGAGGCCACACAGAGTGATGCCCAGGGTCACAGACCTGTTGGAGCTGCTGTTTCTTAGTTCAAGTCCTGCTCTGAGGTGCTCTGTGTCAGATCTGAGTGACAGGTGAGCTGGAAGTGCTCTGCAATGAGGGCGATGTGCACGGTACCTGTGTGCCCAGCCCTGCCAGGGTAACTGCAAGGGTAGCTCTGTATCCTGGGAGGGGCCTGACCATGAGAGCCCCATGGGCTGCAGGGGAACCTGCCCAGGGAACCCCATATCCTGGGAGGGGCCTGAACAGGAGAGCACCGTGGGCTGCGGTGGGGGTGGGGTACCTGCCCAGGTGAGCTCCATATCCTGGGATTGGCCGGACCTCGAGAGCCCCATGGGCTGCTGGAGTCCTGGTAATGGATGTCAGGACAGTCAGTGAAGCCACCGAGGATATACCTCCAGTAGTTCCTAAATCCTACACCCTGCTGGTCATTCTACCAACCACCAGGACATGGTATTCTGTATTAGTCTTCAATGATGCCTTCTTTTGTATTCTATTAGTCCCAGAGTCACAAGAAATTTTGGCTTGTGAGTGGCAGGACTCAACATACAACTAAAACAATACTTCTGGGCCGTGTTGCCCCAAGGGTTCAAAAATTCCCACACCATCTTTGGGGAAAGCTCAGTTAAAGACCTAAAAGTTCTACCTCTGGAAAAGGAAACACTCCTTCAATATGCAGACGACATTCTGATCGCCAGCCCTACTAAGGAGACCTCTGAACTACCAAGCCAATAAAGGATGGAAGTTGTCAAATAAAAAGCTCAAATATCACAGACTACGGTGACCTGCCTGGGCTTCATTCTCACAGAAGGTCGGAGAAACCCATCTCAGGAAAGGGAAGAAACAATTTACAGCCTTACCCATTTCTAAAACTAGAAGACAGCTTAGGGGTTCCTGGGGAGGCCAGGGTTGGTGCTTCTGGATCCCTAACTACAGTCTACTAGCTGGGCCTCTATATGAAACAGTGAAAGGAAAAGATGATGATCCTTTTGAATAGAATCCAGAAGTGGCCTTTCAAGAATGGAAAGAGCAGTCAATTCAGACCCTTGCCCTGGAACTCCCTAATTTAGCTAAACCCTTTGACCTTTACATTCCTGGTGAATGGTGAATCGCTATTGGAGTATTAGTGCAAAAACTGGGACCACTTGAAATGGAACAATGCAAGAATGCCATCCCGGTAGGATAAACTACGGTCACCAATGGGCTTGGCCCACCGCCACATCTGGCCAAGATACTGGCAGTATCTGAAAACCTGGAAATCAGCAGCACAAAAGGCCACCTCCCTCCTAAGGGAAAAGGACCCCACGTGGTGATCCTAGGCCCCAACCATGCCCTGAAGTTGCAGGGTTTGCTCCGTGGGCACACTGACCTCGAGTGAGGAGGCCCTCCAACTCCAACCTCCAGAGAGATAACCGGGGTAAAGGGGCACCATGACGACTCATGTGACCATCACTTGACCTGGAGTTTCTCTCATAAAACAACAAGAGTGTGTCCCAAAAGAGTAGACTACTGCTTGCAGGACTTACTGCACCCAGAGCGGACCTAATAATCTTGGCGGGGGAAACGTATATCACGCTGTCACCATAGAAGAGCCTACAGACACTGTGATGATGGTGGCCAATAAGACCAGCTGGACTCCTGTTTACTTCAAAAGGCTGTTGACTCAGTGGCCATCATGGTCCTTCATCACCACTGACCCTGGACTGTCTGGGAGTTGAGCAGGCAGGGTCCTGACACCTGGTGCTCTTTTTACGTTAATTCAGGGGTCTAATTGAAGAAAGTGCAGACTACTGGTCAGAGCATCTAGGCTGGCAGAAACGGTCAGCCTAAGGTGGCCGAACAAATGCAGGGTGGGGTGAAACTGGACCTCACAGCGTCACTGCACATCTCCTTCCTGGACCCTTAAAGGTCATTAGAATCTATAACGCTTCCAATACTGGTGCTCAGGCGGACGAACGGGGAGGCAGGAGGCCTGGGGACAATCAACGTCACCTGGAGGCTGCTGGGGAGAAGTTCTGACCCTCACCCACGGGTATGAGGGCTCCTAACTCAGCACTCAGCAGTTACAGAAGAAGGGTCTGCACCCTCAGCACTCTAAGAATGAGGAAGGGGAAAAAAGGCAGAAGAGGGCTTTTTCCCAGGCAAAGCCCCTTAAAAATCCCTGGGAGATAAAAATAGAATCTGGGCAATAAAATAAAGTCTAACCTTTTTTATCCTTTGTGCTTTGTCTAATTTCACATGCTCCTAGGGTCCCGCATACAGAGGTTCAACAGCCGGCACTTCAGACCAGACTTCCTAGTGCGGAATGGCTGGGTCGACACCTCAGCTCCTGGGACACAGTGCACACTCTGCGATATAGAGCCTGAGCTGCAGCCAACTGGGCCCTCGAGAGCTCCGCCCCCTCCCTCCCACTGACTCTGACAGGATCTCTACACAGCAGCCCAGCCCACAGCCCACGGGGTAGCACATGCTCTCACCTCTCCATTCTCTGATCAAAATATAAAGTTTCCTTTGCTTCTGAACCAAACTCAGTCTCAATCTGTTGGCTCCAATGACACTGGGCAGGGGGACACTTGTTGGGGTCCACTCTGGAGGATCAGTAACAGAAATTGAGAACATTGTAACTTCAATGAACAGATGTTTGAGCCAAACTGTAATTAACATAGAACAGTGTATAAGGCTCGGGTAAAATAAGATGTTTCTAACACTCCCATTTGATATTTCCATCACTTTATTAGAAGCAAGTTCAGTGAAAAGGTTTGTCTTATTTGTCAGGTCAATATTAGAGAAACGAAGTGATTTCTTTCCAAGGATGTACATCTAATAATCTTGGTTAAAGCTTCAATCTTGTTTTAAATGCTTTTCCATTGAAAATGATACCTCTCTCTTTCAGCTCCCCCAATTCTGAGAAGTATAAAATCTTATAATTTATTATTACCAAAGGGGAAAGGTGGGAGGAGGGATAAATTAACAGTTTGGGATTAACACATACACACTGCTATGTATAAAATCGATCATCAACAAGGAACTACTGTATAGCCCCGGGAACTACACTCAATATTTTACAATAACCTATAAGGGGAAATCATCTGAAAAAGAATAGATATTTTTATTGATATCATCTATTCATGACAGTTAAAATGGAACGTAAGGGAAGCCGGTGGTGAGTGCTTCTGACCCTGAAGACTTCAATCATCTAAAGTTTGGACTCTGCCTACTTCCCAAGGCCCTTAATGAACATATGTGTAGCCGTAGCTTAAAAAATTCCCCAGTTTGGGTTGTGGAGAGACACTGATTTTGTAAAAGCCCTGGTGTTCTCCTCACATGAATGGGACACTTCCTACAGCTAAAACATGCCTGTCACACCCAGAGGATGGTATACCGTCTGATCGGGAAGAGTTTGGAAAAGGCATCTCATCTCCTCATCTCCTGGTGCTCGGGTTCACCCCTCCAGCGTCTTTACGAACAGTCTCCCCACTTGGAGATGTCAGCACTGTCAACATCCTGTTGCAGACAGTTTGGAATTTGTCCAGAGGATGAAGCAGAAGGAGGAGGAACAATGAGAGACAAGTCCTAGGTGTTCGGACAGGCACATGTCACTCTTATTTCCAATCAGGAAGACGAATTGACCAAAGGCTAAGGTTGCCCATGGAAACAGAATAGGGCTTGAGGAAATTCCGCTGCTTTGTGGCCAGTTCCCATAAAGACAAGTTGAAAAATGGAACTCAGGGACACTAAAATTCACGAAACTGCAGAGTTGAAAATATCTATCACTGAAAAATGTCTTGAGGAAAGTCAGAGGAAAGGACTTGTAAGCAACGGAGAATGGCAGGAAAGGGATTGGAAGAGGTAGAAAGGACTCGCCATTAAGCACAAGAAAAGGGGCTGAACATTGCCAACATTGCAATTGGCCAAAAAGGGTGTATGCGTCTTTTCTGTATGTATTCAAGAAAAGGGCATACACTTTTTTAGCCAACCAAACAGGTGGGCACTGGAAATCAATACTACAAAACATATCACTTCGCATCAGTCAGAAGAGCCTTCCTCATAAAGTGTAAACACCAGAAATGCAGGACAGGGCAAGGAGAAAAGGGAGCCCTCTGAGGCTTATACTGGAAATGTATATTGCCAACGGTCACTCTGGAGAAGTGTATTGTGTTTACTAAAGCACCTAAAAAATGAGCTACAGAGCACAGGGCACTTGCACTCATGGACGTATATCTTGGGAAAAACAAAAATCGAGAGGACACAGGCACCCCAATATTTACCGCCTCTATGTTTAAAAGATCCTCGACTAGGATATAATTTATAAGTCTCTGGAGGGAAAAAATGGATAGAGATGTGGCACTTATGTAGAGTGGAATATTACTCAGCCTGGAAATCAATGAAATATGGCCAGTTGTAACAACCACAAAGGAGTTACGTATGATCATTCGAAGTCACATAATTCAAAAAGAAAAAGACACACGATATTACTAATATATGGAATGTAAACGTGGCTACAAATGAACTGAATTACAAAACAGAATGGGGTCTCAAATTTAGAAAACCAACATATGCTTGCTTAAAGATAAAGGAGAGCTGGGGTGCTGCATAAAACCAGAGATAGAAATTAGCACAGATACCTTTCCATAAGCCAAATATGTAATAGTCAAGACCTACCAGTTGCTCAACGAAATGGACTAAACACCCCATATTCAACGCCTAGGAATACACCTGACTAGTAAGAATCTTCAAAGCCATGGATTTATATGTCTCTGAAAGAGAATCAAGCGTGTGTATAGATTTATGAACGCAGCAGAGAAAATCCGATAAATCCCATTATCAAAATAAATTTCACAAACAAAACACAATGACAGTGAAATAGAGAGCAATTCTTAAATAATTCATTCAGGGCTTGTGATGCAACCTGGATTTACCACATCTACACCCAGAGCTGGTTGAGACATAAGGCTGGACACTTTGGGCTGATAGCATTGGTGAGGTTTGGTGAGCAAACGCAGACCCTTTGTAGTCATACTGAACGGTACCCATTCCATGGGTCGCAACTCTCCAGGTTTAAGGGATTCTTCCTTTAGCTAATACATGCATGGGAAACCCAGAGTATGGTCCACCGTGTGATTGGGAAACGTTTTCAAATGGATCTCAGGTTACGTCCTATGGTACTCGGGTGCACCGTTCCAGACACTTTACTAACACTCTCCCCACTTGGAAAGTCAGTGCCTTTAACCTCCTGTTTGGCACAGTTTGCAATTTCTGCGCAAGATTAACAGGAATAGGGAGAACCAATGAGAGACTAGCTGTTGGTGACTGCACGGGCAAATGGAACGCTCATTTCCCACCAGGAAGAGGAATTAACCAAAGGCTCAGCGTGCCCTGCCGGAACTAGATTAGGGCCTGAAGCAATCCTGCGGTTTTGCGGCCAGCTCACAAGAAAGCGAGTTGAAGAAAGGAGCTCAGGGGCACTGTAATTCACAATCCTGCAGAGTTATGAATGACAGCTATCGTCCAAAAATGTATTGAAGTAAGTTTTCGAAGAGGACTTGAAAGCGGGGAAGAATTTCAGGAAAACGATTTCAGGAGGTAGACTGGAATTGCACTTAAAGCATAGGAAAAGAGGCAGAATGTCCACAATGATGCACTTGGCCAAAAAGGGCGTATGCGTTTTTTCCTGAATATATTCAGGAAAAAACGCATACACACTTTTTGGCCAACCAAGCAAGCGTGTAAAGGAAATCTGCACTACAATGAAGTCTCACTGCCCCCCGGTCCAAAGGGCCATCTGACAAAAGTGCAAAATCCAGAAAGGCAGGACAGGTCATGGAGAACAGGGAGCCTTGTTTTGCTGATGGGCGTGATGTAAATTGCCAACAGCCACTCTGGAGAAGTGTATGGTGTTTCCTGAAACACGTAGGAAACAAAGCAACACAGCCTATGGCACTTCCACTTAGGGTCCTATAGCTTAGGGAAATTAAAATAAAAAACACACAGCCACCCCAAAGTTTGGGACGGCTCTGTTTACAAAAACCTCGTCTACGGTACAAGTTAAATATCCAAGAAAGCAAAAAATGGATACAGAAGTTGTGGTACATACGTACAATGGAATATCACTCAGCAATGAGATCTACGTCATCAGGCCCATAGCGGCATAATGAGTGGATTCAGATATGGCGATTCTACGAGAAATAAGTCACACAGAAAAAGAAACATCATAAGATATCACTAATACACGGAATGTAAACTTGGCTACACATGAACTGAATTACAAAACAGAACAGGGTCTCAAATTTAGAAAACCAACTTACGCTTGCTTATGGGGAAAGATGAGTTGGGGTGCTGCATCAAACCAGAGATTGAAATTAGCACAGATACCGTTCCATAAGCCAAATATATAATAGACAAGACCTACTCCTTGCTCAACGAAATGGACTCAACACCCCATATTCAACGCCTGGGAATATACCTGACAAGTAAGAAACTTAAGACCGATGGATTTATATGTCTCCATAAGGAAGTCAAGCGTGTGTACAGTGGCCTAAATGCAGCAGTGAAAATCCGATAAATCCCAATAACAAAATACATTTCAAAAACAAAACAAAATGACAGTGAAATAGAGAGCAATTCTTAAATAATTCATTCAGGGCTTGTGATGCAACCTGGATTTACCACATCTACACCCAGAGATGGGTGAGACATAAGGCTGGACACTTCGGGCTGATAGCATTGGTGAGGTTTGGTGAGCAAACGCAGACCCTTTGAAGTCATACTTCATGGTAGCCATTCCATGGGTCCCAACTCTCCAGGTTTAAGGGATTCTTCCTTCAGCTAAAACATGCATGGGAAACCCAGAGTATGGTCCACCGTGTGACTGGGAAACGTTTTCAAATGCATCTCAGGTTTCGTCCCCTGGTACTCGGGTTCACCGTTCCAGACGCTTTACTAACACTCTCCCCACTTGGAGAGTCAGTGCCTTTAACCTCCTGTTTGGCACAGTTTGCAATTTCTGCGCAAGTTGAACAGGAATAGGGAGAACGAAAAAGAGACTAGCTGTAGGTGTCTGCACGGGCAAATGGAACGCTCATTTCCCACCAGGAAGAGGGTTTAACCAAAGGCTCATCGTGCCCTGCCAGAACCAGATTAGGGCCTGAAGCAATCCTGCGGTTTTGCGGCCAGCTCACAAGAAAGCGAGTTGAAGAAAGCAGCTCAGGGGCACTGTAATTCACAAACCTGCAGAGTTATAAATGACCGCTCTCATCCAAAAATATATTGAAGTAAGGCTACAAAGAGGACTTGAACGTGGGGTAGAATTCCAGGACTAAGATTTCAGGAGGTAGACGGGAAATCCTCTGAAAGTATAGGAAAAGAGTCAGAATGTCGACAATGATGCACTTTGTCAAAAAGGGCATATGCGTTTTTTCCAGGGCCCTCATTAAAGAGGGTAGGAGGCTCCCAGTATGCTTCAGTGGCCAACAGAAGACCCACGTCGCCAAGGCGACGTGAGCCAGCCATGCAGGAGTGACCTCACATCAGAGGGCCCACCTCACAGAAGGGTAAGGAACCCAGGAAGGATCAGACCCTCACCAGAGTGCCCACAACAGCAAGGGGCTGGGAACCAGGCAGGAGTGTCCTCACACCCGTGGGACCACATCATCGAAAGTTGAGGTACCCAGCACATGTGGCCTCAAACCAGAAGACCCACATCACCATGGGTCTCGGAGCGAGGCAGGCAGGATTAACCTCCCAACACATGGCCCATTGTATAAAAAAGGTGAGGAAACCAGCCGTTGGAACATCCCAGCAGGCAGCCCAGATCACCGAGGCTATGGGATCCAGGCAGTGATGAACTCACAACAGAGGGCCCTCATCATGATACTGTAAGCAACCCAGCCGTTGTGACCTCAGAGCACAAGGCCCACATCCCCATGGGGGAGGGAACCAAGCAGGAGTGTCATCGCACCAGTGGGCACACATCAGAAAATGTGGGGAGCCCAGCAGTTAGGGCCAGACGCCAGAGGGCCCTCATCACTGAGGAGAGGAGGCTCCCAGCAAGCTCCAACTGCTACCAGAGGGCTGACATCACCAATGCGGTGTGTGCCAGCCAGGCAGGAGTGACCTCAGAGCAGAGGGCCAACCACACAAAAGTGTGAGGAACCCAAAGAGGATCAGACTCTCACCAGAGGGCCCACATCACCAAGGGAATGGAAACCAGGCAGGAGTGTCCTCACACCAGTGGGGCCACATCACCGAAATGTGATGGACCCAGCACACGTGGCCTCAAACTAGAGGACACACATCACCAAGGGGCTGGGAGTGAGGCAGGCAGGAGGAGCCTCAAAACAGAGGGCCCATAGAATAAAAAAGGTGAGGAATCCCGCAGTTGGAACCTCCCAGCAGGCGGCCAGGAGCAGCGAGGATATGGGATCCAGGCCTGACTGAACACAAAACAGAGGGCCCTCATCATGAAACTGTGAGCAACCCAGCCGTTGGGACCTCAGAGCAGAAGGCCCACATTCCCATGTGGTTGGGAACCTGGCAGGAGTGTACTCGCACCACAGGGCGCACATTAGAGAATTTTGGGAGCCCAGAAGTTAGGGCCTGATGCCAGAGGGCCCTCATCAGCGAGGAAAGGAAGCTCCCAGCAGGCTCCAACTGCCACAAGAGGGCCGACGTTGCCAAGGTGGGGTGTGCCAGCCAGGCAGGAGTGACCTCACAGCAGAGGGTCCAACTCACAGAAGGGTGAGGAACCCAGCCAGGATCAGACTCTCACCAGAGGGCCCACATCACCAAGGGGATAGGAACCAGGCAGGAGTGTCCTCACACCAGTGGGGCCACATAATCGAAAGGTGAGGTACCCAGCACACGTAGCCTCAAACCAGAGGACACACATCACCAACGGGCTGGGAGTCAGGCAGGCAGGAGGAGTCTCAAAACAGAGGGCCCATAGAAGAAAAAAGGTGAGGAATCCCGCAGTTGGAACCTCCCCGCAGGCAGCCAGGAGCAGCGAGGCTATTGGATCCAGGGCGGAGTGAACTCACACCAGAGGACCCTCATCATGAAACTGAGCAACCCACCGTTGGGACCTCAGAGCAGAAGGCCCACATTCCCATGGGGTTGGGAACCTGGCAGGAGTGTAGTCGCACCACAGGGCGCACATCAGAAAATTTTGGGAGCCCAGGAGTTAGGGTCTGACGCCAGAGGGCCCTCATTACCGAGGGGTGGAGACCCCCAGCAGGCACCAACTCCCAACTGAGGGCCCACGTCGCCAAGGTGATGTGTGCCAGCCAGGCAGGAGTGACCTCACAGCAGAGGGTCTACCTCACAGAAGGGTGAGGAAACCAGCCAGGATAAGACTCTCACCAGAGAGCCCACATCACCAAGGGGATCGGAAAAAGGCAGCAGTGTCCTCACACCAGTGTGGCCACATTATAGAAAGGTGAGGAACCCAGCACATGTGGCCTAAACCAGAGGACCCACATTTCCTCGGTGCTCCGAGTGAGGCAAGCAGGAGTAGCCTAACAACACAGGGCCCACAGAATAAAAAATGTGAGGAATCCAGCAGTTTGAACCTCCCAGCAGGT
The DNA here is from genome assembly GCF_059928025.1 of Delphinapterus leucas. Classification (NCBI taxonomy): domain Eukaryota; kingdom Metazoa; phylum Chordata; class Mammalia; order Artiodactyla; family Monodontidae; genus Delphinapterus; species Delphinapterus leucas. The sequence goes on from NW_028322238.1 coordinate 14,193,487, forward strand.
GGCCCAGAGCACGGAGTCTATGGGATCCAGGCCACAGTGAACTCACAGCAGAGGGCCCACATCATGAAACTGTGAGCAACCCAGCCGGTGGAACCTCAGAGCAGAAGACCCACATCCCCATGGGGATAGGAACCTCGCAGGAGTGTCCTCTCACAACTTAACACGTATCAGAAAATGTGGGAACCCAGCAGTTAGGGCCTGACGCCAGAGGGCCCTCATCACCGAGGAGAGGAGGCTACCAGCAGGCTCCAAATGCCACCAGAGGGCCGACGTTACCAAGGCAATGAGAGCAAGCCAGGCAGGAGTTACCTCACAGCAGTGGGCCCACCTCACAGAAGTGTGAGGAACCCAACCAGGATCAGACTCTAACCAGAGGGCCCACATCACCAAGGGGATGGAAACCAGGCAGGAGTGTCCTCACACCAGTGGGGCCACATCAGCCAAAGGTGAGGAACACAGCACATGTGGCCTCAAATAAGGGGACACACATCACGAAAGGGCTGGGAGTGAGGCATGCAGGAGGAGACTCACAACAGAGGGCCCATAGAATAAAAAGGTGAGGAACCCCGCCGCTGGAAGCTCTAAGCAAGTGGCCCAGAGCACCGAGGCTCTGGGATCCATGCCGGAGTGAACTCACAACAGAGGGCCCACATTCGGACACTGTGAGCAACCCAGGCGTTGGGACCTCAGAGCAGAAAGCCAACATCCCCATGGGGATGGGACCCCAGCAGGAGTGTACTCACACGACAGGGCGCACATCAGAAAATTTTGGGAGCCCATGAGTTAGGGCCTGACGCCAGAGGGCCCTCATTACCGAGGGGAGGAGACTCCCAGCAGGCACCAACTCCCAACTGAGGGCCCACATCGCCAAGGTGACGTGTGCCAGCCAGGCAGGAGTGACCTCACAGCAGAGGGTCTACCTCACAGAAGGGTGAGGAATCCAGCCAGGATCAGGCTCTCACCAGAGGGCCCCCATCACCAAGTGGATGGGAACCAGGCAGGAGTGTCCTCACACCAGTGGGGCCACATCAATAAAGGTGAGGAAACCAGCACATGTGGCCACAAACCAGAGGACCTACATCACAAAGGGGCTGGGAGTGAGTCAGGAAGGAGAAGCATGAAAACACAGAACCCAAAGAATAGAAAAGGTAAGGAATTCAGCAGTAGGAACCTCCCAGCAGGCGGCTCAGAGCACAGAGTCTATGGGATCTAGGCCTGAGTGAACTAACACCAGAGAGCCAACATCATGAAACGGTGAACAACACAGGTGTTGGGACCTTAGAGCAGAAGGCCCACATGCCCATGGGGATGGGAACCTGGCAGGAGTGCCCTCGCACCACTTAGGACGTATCAGAAAATGTGGGAACCCAGCAGTTAGGGCCTGATGCCAGAGGGCCTCATCACCGAGGGGAGGAGGCTCCCAGCAGGCTCCAACTGCCACCAGAGGTCCGACGTCGCCAAGGCGGGGTGTGCTAGCCAGGCAGGAGTGACCTCAGAGAAGAGGGCCCACCTCACAGAAGTGTGAGGAACCCAACCAGGATCAGACTCTCGCCGGAGAGACCACATCACCAAGGGGATGGGAAGCAGGCAGGAGTGTCCTCACACCAGTGGGGCCACATCATCAAAAGATGAGGAACCCATCACATGTGACCTCAAACCAGAGGACACACATCACCAAGGGGCTGGGAGTGAGGCAGGTGTCTGGAGGGGCACATTTAACTCTAATTTCCCACCAGGAAGAGGAATTAACCAAAGGCTCAGAGTGCCGAGCCACACCCTGATTACGGCCTGAAGCAACCCTGCGGTTTTGTGGCCAGCTTTCAAGGAAGCGAGTTAAGAAAGGAAATCACGGGCACTGTAATTCACAAACCTGCAGAGTTATAAATGACAGCTATTGGCAAAAATATATTGAAGTAAGTCTGCAAAGAGGACTTGAAAACGAGGCAGAATTGAGGAATCATATTTCAGGAGGTAGATTGGAATTGCATTTAAAACATGTGAAAAGTGGCAGGTCTTTGACAGTGATGCACTTGGACGAACAGTGCGTATACATTTTTTCCTGAATATATTCAGGAAAAAACGCATATGCCCTTTTTGGCCAACCAAGCACTCGAGCAATGGAAATCCGTACTACAATGAAGTCTCATTTCCCATTCGTCAAAAGGGCCATCTGAAAAAAGTGTAAAAACCAGAAACACAGGACAGGCCATGGAGAACAGGGAGCCTTGTTATGCTGATGGGCGGGATGTAAATTGCCAACAGACACTCTGGAGATGTTTATGGTGTATCCTGAAACATCTGAAAAACAAAGCTACAGAGACTAGGGCACTTCCACTTTTGGCCCTATAGCTTAGGAAAATTAAAATCAACAAGACACAGCCAACACAAAATTTAGGGCTGCTGTGTTTACAAGAACCTCGAGTCCAGTACAAATTAAATATCCCAGAAAGAAAAAAATGGATAAAGGAGTTGTGCTACTTACGTACAACGGGATATCACTCAGCAATGAAATCAATGTCATCAGGCCTGTAGCAGCAAATTGAGTGGATTTAAGTATGATGATTCTAAGAGAAATATGTCACACAGAGAAAGATAATTATCATAAGATATCACTAATAGAGGGAGTGTAAACTTGGCTACACATAAACTGAATTACAAAACCGAACAGAGTCTCACATTTAGATAAAACTTATGCTTGCTTAAGGGGAAAGTTGAGTTGGGGTGCTGTATAAAACCAGAGCTTGAAATTAGCACACATACCATTCCATAAGCCAAATATGTAATAGACAAGACCTACTCTTTGCTCAACGAAATAGACTCATCCATGGTGTATCACCTCACAGCTGTTAGAATGAGCATCATCAGAAAATCTACAAACAACAAATGCTGGAAAGGGTGTGGAGATAAGGAACCCTCTTCCACTATTGTTGGGAATGTAAATTGATACAGTCACTGTGGAGAACATTATGGAGTTTCTTATAAAACTAAGAATAGAATTACCATATGATCCAGCAATCCCACTACTGGGCATATACCCAGACAAAACCATAAATCAAAAAGAGACATTCACCTCAATGTTCATTGCATCACTATTTACAATATCCAGGTAATGGAAGCAACCTAAATGCCCAGAGACAGACGAATGCATAAAGATGTGGTACAAATATAAAATGGAATATTACTAAGCCATAAAAAGGAATGAAATTGGGTCATTTGTAGAGACGTTGATGGATCTAGAGACTGTCATACAGAGTGAAGTAAGTCAGAAATAGAAAAACAAATCTTGTATATTAATGCATATATGTGGAACCTAGAAAAATTATACAGATGAACCGTTTTTTAAGGCAGAAATAGAGCAACAGATGTAGACAACAAACGTATGGACACCAAGGGGGGAAAGCTGTTGGGGGGTGGTGGTGGGAGGATTGAGAGATTGGGATTGGCTGTATACATTTATATGTATAAAATAGATAACCAAAAAGAACCTGCTGTATAAAAAAATAAAATAAAATTCAAAATTACAAAAAGTAAAACAGAAAAAATATTCTTCCCTTCACATACATGTATTTATATGAATAAATTATTTCCATGCTTATATCTGTAAATACAAAAAAGAGGAATAAAATCTACCTTGAACCAAAAATGAAAAAAAGAAAAAAAAAACAGAACCCACCAGTTACACAGAGGAAAACCGTATCAGGGCACTTGCTCCAGTTGTAAACAATTCTGTAGTTGGCCAGTGGTGGGGAATCATCTCCCATTCAGCCAGCAGGCCCCACGCAACAAGCGTCCTCATTGCAAAGCTGGGGGACCGTGCCAAGGCATCTGTGAGTAAATGTGGGCCGAGCCCCAGGCCAGCTGCTGCTGAAATGTTCCCACCCTTCCCAGGTAAAACACCTGAATATGTACAAGGACTTGAAAGCCTAGAGGAAGGGCCATGGAGCCACATGAGCGACAGCATGCCAGCCGATTTGGTGCCTGCAGGCCAGCCAGGATGGTCCTGGCCCTGGGTACTCGTCTGGAAGCTTTCCATTTCCCTGCCTGAGATACCCCTGCTGTCCGGGCCCCCACTGCTTTCTTCCTCACTCACCTCTGCCCAGGGAGAAATTCCGGAGGCAGGTATGGGTGGCACATCCTCTTCTTTAGCAGGTGGCATCTTGGTAACTGCTGCAGAAAGTCCAGCAGAGCCCCACTCACACTGGGCCACCCACAAAGCCGTGGCCTCTCACTCCCTCCCACCAGTCCAGCCCCGAGGCTGCTGACAGGGCAGAGAAAATGGCGTCAGGCACAGCTGCAGGGGCTCTTGCTGCCTGGAGCGGTGTTTATATTGATCTCAAACAGGCACACCTGGGGAGGGCTGGCCGGCACGGTCAGGCTTCCCAGGCCAGCCAATAATCACCCCTCAGGCGCTCACAGTTGCAGAAACTGGAACTTGCTGAATCGGCCAGGTCCAAGGAACAGGTGTGGGCTCCTGAGAGTCAGGATAGACAAGGGGTTGCAGCTCTGGCTTGTTTTCTAATTATATTATCTGGCCCATGAGTGGGAGACAACTTCCTCTCCTAATGAGAGGAACCCAGGAGTCAGGGAGAGGAGGGGTGGGTGGTGGGTGGAGACAGAGGCCTGGTGCCCCGGGTGCAGTGGAAGTCTCTGGAAGACCAGGTGGAGGGAGGCCACACAGAGTGATGCCCAGGGTCACAGACCTGTTGGAGCTGCTGTTTCTTAGTTCAAGTCCTGCTCTGAGGTGCTCTGTGTCAGATCTGAGTGACAGGTGAGCTGGAAGTGCTCTGCAATGAGGGCGATGTGCACGGTACCTGTGTGCCCAGCCCTGCCAGGGTAACTGCAAGGGTAGCTCTGTATCCTGGGAGGGGCCTGACAATGAGAGCCCCATGGGCTGCAGGGGAACCTGCCCAGGGAACCCCATATCCTGGGAGGGGCCTGAACAGGAGAGCACTGTGGGCTGCGGTGGGGGGAGGGGTACCTGCCCAGGTGAGCTCCATATCCTGGGATTGGCCTGACCTCGAGAGCCCCATGGGCTGCTGGAGTCCTGGTAATGGATGCCAGGACAGGCAGTGAAGCCACCGAGGATATACCTCCAGTAGTTCCTAAATCCTACACCCTGCTGGTCATTCTACCAACCACCGGGACATGGTATTCTGTATTAGTCTTCAATGATGCCTTCTTTTGTATTCTATTAGTCCCAGAGTCACAAGAAATTTTGGCTTGTGAGTGGCAGGACTCAACATACAACTAAAACAATACTTCTGGGCCGTGTTGCCCCAAGGGTTCAAAAATTCCCACACCATCTTTGGGGAAAGCTCAGTTAAAGACCTAAAAGTTCTACCTCTGGAAAAGGAAACACTCCTTCAATATGCAGACGACATTCTGATCGCCAGCCCTACTAAGGAGACCTCTGAACTACCAAGCCAATAAAGGATAGAAGTTGTCAAATAAAAAGCTCAAATATCACAGACTACGGTGACCTGCCTGGGCTTCATTCTCACAGAAGGTCGGAGAAGCCCATCTCAGGAAAGGGAAGAAACAATTTACAGCCTTACCCATTTCTAAAACTAGAAGACAGCTTAGGGGTTCCTGGGGAGGCCAGGGTTGGTGCCTCTGGATACCTAACTACAGTCTACTAGCTGGGCCTCTATATGAAACACTGAAAGGAAAAGATGATGATCCTTTTGAATAGAATCCAGAAGTGGCCTTTCAAGAATGGAAAGAGCAGTCAATTCAGACCCTTGCCCTGGAACTCCCTAATTTAGCTAAACCCTTTGACCTTTACATTCCTGGTGAATGGTGAATCGCTATTGGAGTATTAGTGCAAAAACTGGGACCACTTGAAATGGAACAATGCAAGAATGCCATCCCGGTAGGATAAACTACGGTCACCAATGGGCTTGGCCCACCGCCACATCTGGCCAAGATACTGGCGGTATCTGAAAACCTGGAAATCAGCAGCACAAAAGGCCACCTCCCTCCTAAGGGAAAAGGACCCCACGTGGTGATCCTAGGCCCCAACCATGCCCTGAAGTTGCAGGGTTTGCTCCGCAGGCACACTGACCTCGAGCGAGGAGGCCCTCCAACTCCAACCTCCAGAGAGATAACCGGGGTAAAGGGGCACCATGACGACTCATGTGACCATCACTTGACCTGGAGTTTCTCTCATAAAACAACAAGAGTGTGTCCCAAAAGAGTAGACTACTGCTTGCAGGACTTACTGCACCCAGAGCGGACCTAATAATCTTGGCGGGGGAAACGTATATCATGCTGTCACCATAGAAGAGCCTACAGACACTGTGATGATGGTGGCCAATAAGACCGGCTGGACTCCTGTTTACTTCAAAAGGCTGTTGACTCAGTGGCCATCATGGTCCTTCATCAACACTGACCCTGGACTGTCTGGGAGTTGAGCAGACAGGGTCCTGACACCTGGTGCTCTTTTTACGTTAATTCAGGGGCCTAATTGAAGAAAGTGCAGACTACTGGTCAGAGCATCTAGGCTGGCAGAAACGGTCAGCCTAAGGTGGCCGAACAAATGCAGGGCGGGGTGAAACTGGACCTCACAGCGTCACTGCACATCTCCTTCCTGGACCCTTAAAGGTCATTAGAATCTATAACGCTTCCAATACTGGTGCTCAGGCGGACGAGCAGGGAGGCAGGAGGCCTGGGGACAATCAACGTCACCTGGAGGCTGCTGGGGAGAAGTTCTGACCCTCGCCCACGGGTATGAGGGCTCCTAACTCAGCACTCAGCAGTTACAGAAGAAGGGTCTGCACCCTCAGCACTCTAAGAATGAGGAAGGGGAAAAAAGGCAGAAGAGGGCTTTTTCCCAGGCAAAGCCCCTTAAAAATCCCTGGGAGATAAAAATAGAATCTGGGCAATAAAATAAAGTCTAACCTTTTTTATCCTTTGTGCTTTGTCTAATTTCATGTGCTCCTAGGGTCCCGCATACAGAGGTTCAACAGCCGGCACTTCAGACCAGATTTCCTAGTGCGGAATGGCTGGGTCGACACCTCAGCTCCTGGGACACAGTGCACACTCTGCGATATAGAGCCTGAGCTGCAGCCAACCGGGCCCTCGAGAGCTCCGCCCCCTCCCTCCCACTGACTCTGACAGGATCTCTACACAGCAGCCCAGCCCACAGCCCACGGGGTAGCACATGCTCTCACCTCTCCATTCTCTGATCAAAATATAAAGTTTCCTTTGCTTCTGAACCAAACTCAGTCTCAATCTGTTGGCTCCAATGACACTGGGCAGGGGGACACTTGTTGGGGTCCACTCTGGAGGATCAGTAACAGAAATTGAGAACATTGTAACTTCAATGAACAGATGTTTGAGCCAAACTGTAATTAACATAGAACAGTGTATAAGGCTCGGGTAAAATAAGATGTTTCTAACACTCCCATTTGATATTTCCATCACTTTATTAGAAGCAAGTTCAGTGAAAAGGTTTGTCTTATTTCTCAGGTCAATATTAGAGAAACGAAGTGATTTCTTTCCAAGGATGTACATCTAAAAATCTTGGTTAAAGCTTCAATCTTGTTTTAAATGCTTTTCCATTGAAAATGATACCTCTCTTTCAGTTCCCCCAATTCTGAGAAGTATAAAATCTTATAATTTATTATTACCAAAGGGGAAAGGTGGGAGGAGGGATAAATTAACAGTTTGGGATTAACACATACACACTGCTATGTATAAAATCGATCATCAACAAGGAACTACTGTATAGCCCCGGGAACTACACTCAATATTTTACAATAACCTATAAGGGGAAATCATCTGAAAAAGAATAGATATTTTTATTGACATCATCTATTAATGACAGTTAAAATGGAACCTAAGGGAAGCCGGTGGTGAGTGCTTCTGACCCTGAAGACTTCAATCATCTAAAGTTTGGACTCTGCCTACTTCCCAAGGCCCTTAATGAACATATGTGTAGCCGTAGCTTAAAAAATTCCCCAGTTTGGGTTGTGGAGAGACACTGATTTTGTAAAAGCCCTGGTGTTCTCCTCACATGAATGGGACACTTCCTACAGCTAAAACATGCCTGTCACACCCAGAGGATGGTATACCGTCTGATCGGGAAGAGTTTGGAAAAGGCATCTCATCTCCTCATCTCCTGGTGCTCGGGTTCACCCCTCCAGCGTCTTTATGAACAGTCTCCCCACTTGGAGATGTCAGCACTGTCAACATCCTGTTGCAGACAGTTTGGAATTTGTCCAGAGGATGAAGCAGAAGGAGGAGGAACAATGAGAGACAAGTCCTAGGTGTTCGGACAGGCACATGTCACTCTTATTTCCAATCAGGAAGACGAATTGACCAAAGGCTAGGTTTGCCCATGGAAACAGAATAGGGCTTGAGGAAATTCCGCTGCTTTGTGGCCAGTTCCCATAAACACAAGTTGAAAAATGGAACTCAGGGACACTAAAATTCACGAAACTGCAGAGTTGAAAATATCTATCACTGAAAAATGTCTTGAGGAAAGTCAGAGGAAAGGACTTGTAAGCAACGGAGAATGGCAGGAAAGGGATTGGAAGAGGTAGAAAGGACTCGCCATTAAGCACAAGAAAAGGGGCTGAACATTGCCAACATTGCAATTGGCCAAAAAGGGTGTATGCGTCTTTTTCTGTATGTATTCAAGAAAAGGGCATACACTTTTTTAGCCAACCAAACAGGTGGGCACTGGAAATCAATACTACAAAACATATCACTTCGCATCAGTCAGAAGAGCCTTCCTCATAAAGTGTAAACACCAGAAATGCAGGACAGGGCAAGGAGAAAAGGGAGCCCTCTGAGGCTTATACTGGAAATGTATATTGCCAACGGTCACTCTGGAGAAGTGTATTGTGTTTACTAAAGCATCTAAAAAATGAGCTACAGAGCACAGGGCACTTGCACTCATGGACGTATATCTTGGGAAAAACAAAAATCGAGAGGACACAGGCACCCCAATGTTTACCGCCTCTATGTTTAAAAGATCCTCGACTAGGATATAATTTATAAGTCTCTGGAGGGAAAAACTGGATAGAGATGTGGCACTTATGTAGAGTGGAATATTACTCAGCCTGGAAATCAATGAAATATGGCCAGTTGTAACAACCACAGAGGAGTTACGTATGATCATTCGAAGTCACATAATTCAAAAAGAAAAAGACACACGATATTACTAATACATGGAATGTAAACGTGGCTACAAATGAACTGAATTACAAAACAGAACGGGGTCTCAAATTTAGAAAACCAACATATGCTTGCTTAAGGATAAAGGAGAGTTGGGGTGCTGCATAAAACCAGAGATAGAAATTAGCACAGATATCTTTCCATAAGCCAAATATGTAATAGTCAAGACCTACCAGTTGCTCAACGAAATGGACTAAACACCCCATATTCAACGCCTAGGAATACACCTGACTAGTAAGAATCTTCAAACCCATGGATTTATATGTCTCCATAAGAGAATCAAGCGTGTGTATAGATTTATGAACGCAGCAGAGAAAATCCGATAAATCCAATTATCAAAATGAATTAAAAAAAAAACCACAATGACAGTGAAATAGAGAGCTATTCTTAAATAATTCATTCAGAGCTTGTGATGCAACCTGGATTAACCACATCTGCACCAAGAGCTGACTGAGACATAAGGTTGGACACTTTGGGCGGATAGCACTGGTGAGGTACGATGAGCAAATGTAGACCCTTTGAAGTCATACTGCATGGTACCCATTCCATGGGTCCCAACTCTACAGGTTAAAGAGGTTCTTCCTTCAGCTAAAACATGCATGGGAAACCCAAAGTATGGTCCACCGTGTGACTGGGAAGCGTTTTCAAATGCATCTCAGTTTTCGTCCCCTTTTACACGGGTTCACCATTCCAGACCCTTTACTAACACTCTCTCCACTTGGAGAGTCAGTGCCTTTAACCTCCTGTTTGGCACAGTTTGGAAATTCTGCGCAAGGTGAACAGGAATAGGGAGAACCAATAAGAGACTAGCTGTAGGTGTCTGCACGGGCAAATGAACGCTCATTTCCCACCAGGGAGAGGAATTAACCAAAGGCTCAACGTGCCCTGCCGGAACCAGATGAGCGCCTGAAGCAATCCTGCGGTTTTGCAGCCAGCTCACAAGAAAGCGAGTTGAAGAAAGGAGCTCAGGGGCACTGTAATTCACAAACCTGCAGAGTTATGAATGACAGCTATCGTCCAAAAATGTATTGAAGTAAGTCTTCGAAGAGGACTTGAAAGCGGGGCAGAATTTCAGGAATACGATTTCAGGGGGTAGACTGGAATTGCACTTAAAGCATAGGAAAAGAGGCAGAATGTCGACAATGATGCACTTGGTCAGAAAGGGCGTACGGGTTTTTTCCTGGATATATTCATGAAAAAACGCATACGCACTTTTTGTCCACACAAGCAAACGTGTAAGGGAAATCTGCACTACAATGAAGTCTCACTGCCCCCCGGTCAAAAGGGCCATCTGAAAAAAGTGTAAAATCCAGAAAGGCAGGACAGGTCATGGAGAACAGTGAGCCTTGTTATGCTGATGGGCGGGATGTAAATTGCAAACAGCCACTCTGGAGAAGTGTATGGTGTTTCCTGAAACACGTAGGAAACAAAGCAACACAGCTTATGGCACTTCCACTTAGGGTCCTATAGCTTAGGGAAATTAAAATCAAAAACACACAGGCACCCCAAAGTTTGGGACGGCTCTGTTTACAAGAACCTCGTCTACGGTACAAGTTAAATATCCGAGAAAGCAAAAATGGATAAAGATGTTGTGGTACGTACGTACAATGGAATATCACTCAGCAATGAGATCTACGTCATCAGGCCCATAGTGGCATAATGAGTGGATTCAGGTACGACGATTCTACGAGAAATAAGTCACACAGAAAAAGAAACATCATAAGATATCACTAATACACGGAACTTAAACTTGGCTACACATGAACTGAATTACAAAACAGAACAGGGTCTCAAATTTAGAAAACCAACTTATGCTTGCTTATGGGGAAAGGTGAGTTGGCGTGCTGCATCAAACCAGAGTTGAAATTAGCACAGATACCGTTCCATAAGCCAAATATATAATAGACAAGACCTACTCCTTGCTCAACCAAATGGACTCAACACCCCATATTCAACGCCTGGGAATATACCTGACAAGTAAGAATCTCAAGACCCATGGATTTATATGTCTCCATAAGGAAATCAGTCGTGTGTACAGCGGCCTAAACGCAGCAGTGAAAATCCGATAAATCCCATTATCAAAATGAATTTCAAAAACAAAACACAATGACAGTGAAATAGAGAGCAATTCTTAATTATTCCTTCAGGGCATGTGATGCAACCTGGATTTACCACCTCTACACCCAAAGCTGGTTGAGACATAAGGCTGGACACTTCGGGCTGATAGCAATGGTGAGGATCGTTGAGAAAACGCAGACCCTTTGAAGTCATAGTGCATGGTAGCCATTCCATGGGTCCGAACTCTCCAGGTTTAAGGGATTCTTCCTTCAGCTAAAACATGCATGGGGAACCCAGAGTATGGTCCACCGTGTGATTGGGAAACGTTTTCAAATGCATCTCAGATTTCGTCCCCTGGTACTCGGGTTCACCGCTCTAGACGCTTTACTAACACTCTCCCCACTTGGAGAGTCAGTGCCTTTAACCTCCTGTTTGGCACAGTTTGCAATTTCTGCGCAAGATGAACAGGAATAGGGAGAACCAATGAGAGACTAGCTGTAGGTGTCTGCACGGGCAAATGGAACGCTCATTTCCCACCAGGAAGAGGAATTAACCAAAGGCTCAGCGTGCCCTGCCGGAACCAGATTAGGGCCTGAAGCAATACTGTGGTTTTGCGGCCAGCTCACAAGAAAGCGAGTTGAAGAAAGGAGCTCAGGGGCACTGTAATTCACAAACCTGCAGAGTTATGAATGACAGCTATTGTCCAAAAATGTATTGAAGTAAGTCTTCGAAGAGGACTTGAGGGCGGGACAGAATTTCAGGAAAACGATTTCAGGGGGTAGACTGGAATTGCACTTAAAGCATAGGAAAAGAGGCAGAATGTCGACAATGATGCACTTGGCCAAAAAGGGCGTATGCATTTTTTCCTGAATATATTCAGGAAAAAACGCATACGCCCTTTTTGGCCAACCAAGAAAGCGTGTAAAGGAAATCTGCACTACAATGAAGTCTCATTGCCCCGCATTCCAAAAGGCCATCTGAAACAGGTGTAAAATCCAGAAAGGCAGGACAGGTCATGGAGAACAGGGAGCTTTGTTATGCTGATGGGCGGGATGTAAAATGCCAACAGCCACTCTGGAGAAGTGTATGGTGTTTCCTGAAACACGTAGGAAACAAGGCAACACAGCCTATGGCACTTCCACGTAGGGTCCTATAGCTTAGGGAAATTAAAATCAAACACACACCGCCACCCCAAAGTTTAGGACGGCTCTGTTTACAAGAACCTCGTCTACGGTACAGGTTAAATATCCGAGAAAGCAAAAAATGGATAAAGAATTTGTGGTACGTACGTACAATGGAATATCACTCAGCAATGAGATCTATGTCATCAGGCCCGTAGCGGCATAATGAGTGGATTCCGGTACGACGATTCTACGAGAAATAAGTCACACAGAAAAAGAAACATCATAAGATATCACTAATACACGGAACGTAAACTTGGCTACACATGAACTGAATTACAAAACAGAACAGGGTCTCAAATTTAGAAAACCAACTTATGCTTGCTTATGGGGAAAGGTGAGTTGGGGTGCTGAATCAAACCAGAGATTGAAATTAGCACAGATACCGTTCCATAAGCCAAATATATAACAGACAAGACCTACTACTTGCTCAACGAAATGGAATCAACACCACATATTCAACGCCTGGGAATATACCTGACAAGTAAGAATCTTAAGACCCATGGATTTATATGTCTCCATAAGGAAATCTAGCGTGTGTACAGCGGCCTAAACGCAGCAGTGAAAATCCGATAAATCCCATTATCAAAATTAATTTCAAAAACAAAACACAATGACACTGAATTAGAGAGCCATTCTTAAATAATTCATTCAGGGTTTCTGATGCAACCTGGATTTACCACATCTAAACCCAGAGCTGGGTGAGACATAAGGCTGGACACTTCGGGCTGATAGCATTGGTGAAGTTCTGTGAGCAAACGCAGACCTTTTGAAGTCATACTGCATGGTACCCATTCCATGGGTCCCAACTCTCCAGGTTTAAGGGATTCTTCCTTCAGCTAAAACATGCATGGGAAACCCAGAGTATGGTCGACCGTGTGATTGGGAAACGTTTTCAAATGCATCTCAGGTTTCGTACCCTGGTACTCGGGTTCACCATTCCAGACGCTTTACTAACACTCTCCCCACTTGGAGAGTCAGTGCCTTTAACCTCCTGTTTGGCACAGTTTGCAATTTCTGCACAAGATGAACAGGAATAGGAAGAACCAATGAGAGACTAGCTGTAGGTGTCTGCACGGGCAAATGGAACGCTCATTTCCCACCAGGAAGAGGAATTAACCAAAGGCTCAGGCTGCCCTGCCGGAACCAGTTTAGGGCCTGAAGAAATCCTGCGGTTTGCGGGCAGCTCAAAAGAAAGCGAGTTGAAGAAAGGAACTCAGGGGCACTGTAATTCAGAAACCTGCAGAGTTAAGAATGAGAGCTATCGTCCAAAAATGTATTGAAGTAAGTCTTCGAAGAGGACTTGAAAGCGGGGCAGAATTACAGGAAAACGATATCAGGGGGTAGACTGGAATTTCACTTAAAGCATAGGAAAAGAGGCAGAGTGTCCACAATGATGCACTTGGCCAAAAAGGGCGTATGCGCTTTTTCCTGAATATATTCAGGAAAAACGCATACGCCCTTTATCGCCAACCAAGCAAGCGTGTCAAGGAAATCTGCACTGCAATGAAGTCTCACTGCCCCCCGGTCAAAAGGGCCATCTGAAAAAAGTGTAAAATCCAGAAAGGCAGGACAGGTCATGGAGAAGAGTGAGCCTTGTTATGCTGATGGGCGGGATGTAAAATGCCAACAGCCACTCTGGAGAAGTGTATGGTGTTTCCTGAAACACGTAGGAAACAAGGCAACACAGCCTATGGCACTTCCACGTAGGGTCCTATAGCTTAGGGAAATTAAAATCAAACACACACCGCCACCCCAAAGTTTAGGACGGCTCTGTTTACAAGAACCTCGTCTACGGTACAGGTTAAATATCCGAGAAAGCAAAAAATGGATAAAGAATTTGTGGTACGTACGTACAATGGAATATCACTCAGCAATGAGATCTATGTCATCAGGCCCGTAGCGGCATAATGAGTGGATTCCGGTACGACGATTCTACGAGAAATAAGTCACACAGAAAAAGAAACATCATAAGATATCACTAATACACGGAACGTAAACTTGGCTACACATGAACTGAATTACAAAACAGAACAGGGTCTCAAATTTAGAAAACCAACTTATGCTTGCTTATGGGGAAAGGTGAGTTGGGGTGCTGCATCAAACCAGAGATTGAAATTAGCACAGATACCGTTCCATAAGCCAAATATATAACAGACAAGACCTACTACTTGCTCAACGAAATAGAATCAACACCACATATTCAACGCCTGGGAATATACCTGACAAGTAAGAATCTTAAGACCCATGGATTTATATGTCTCCATAAGGAAATCTAGCGTGTGTACAGCGGCCTAAACGCAGCAGTGAAAATCCGATAAATCCCATTATCAAAATAAATTTCAAAAACAAAACACAATGACAGTGAAATAGAGAGCAATTCTTAAATAATTCATTCAGGGTTTCTGATGCAACCTGGATTTACCACATCTAAACCCAGAGCTGGGTGAGTCATAAGGCTGGACACTTCGGGCTGATAGCATTGGTGAAGTTCTGTGAGCAAACGCAGACCTTTTGAAGTCATACTGCATGGTACCCATTCCATGGGTCCCAACTCTCCAGGTTTAAGGGATTCTTCCTTCAGCTAAAACATTCATGGGAAACCCAGAGTATGGTCCACCGTGTGATTGGGAAACGTTTTTAAATGCATCTCAGGTTTCGTACCCTGGTACTCGGGTTCATCATTCCAGACGCTTTACTAACACTCTCCCCATTTGGAGAGTCAGTGCCTTTAACCTCCTGTTTGGCACAGTTTGCAATTTCTGCACAAGATGTACAAGAATAGGAAGAACCAATGAGAGACTAGCTGTAGGTGTCTGCACGGGCAAATGGAACGCTCATTTCCCACCAGGAAGAGGAATTAACCAAAGGCTCAGCGTGCCCTGCCGGAACCAGTTTAGGGCCTGAAGCAATCCTGCGGTTTGCGGGCAGCTCAAAAGAAAGCGAGTTGAAGAAAGGAACTCAGGGGCACTGTAATTCACAAACCTGCAGAGTTAAGAATGACAGCTATCGTCCAAAAATGTATTGAAGTAAGTCTTCGAAGAGGACTTGAAAGCGGGGCAGAATTAAAGGAAAACGATATCAGGGGGTAGACTGGAATTGCACTTAAAGCATAGGAAAAGAGGCAGAATGTCCACAATGATGCACTTGGCCAAAAAGGGCGTATGCGCTTTTTCCTGAATATATTCAGGAAAAACGCATACGCCCTTTATCGCCAACCAAGCAAGCGTGTCAAGGAAATCTGTACTGCAATGAAGTCTCACTGCCCCCCGGTCAAAAGGGCCATCTGAAAAAAGTGTAAAATCCAGAAAGGCAGGACAGGTCATGGAGAAGAGGGAGCCTTGTTATGCTGATGGGCGGGATGTAAATTGCCAACAGCCACTCTGGAGAAGTGTATGGTGTTTCCTAAAACACGTAGGAAACAAAGCAACAAAGCCTATGGCACTTCCACTTAGGGTCCTATAGCTTAGGGAAATTAAAATCAAAAACACACAGCCACCCCAAAGTTTGGGCCGGCTCTGTTTACAAGAACCTCGTCTACGGTACAAGTTAAATATCCGAGAAAGCAAAAAATGGATAAAGAAGTTGTGGTACGTACGTACAATGGAATAACACTCAGCAATGAAATCTACGTCATCAGGCCCGTAGCGGCATAATGAGTGGATTCAGGTACGACGATTTTACGAGAAATAAGTCACACAGAAAAAGAAACATCATAAGATATCACTAATACACGGAATGTAAACTTGGCTACACATGAACTGAATTACAAAACAGAACAGGGTCTCAAATTTAGAAAACCAACTTATGCTTGCTTAGGGGAAAGTTGAGTTGGGGAGCTGCATAAAACCAGAGATTGATATTAGCACAGATACCGTTCCATAAGCCAAATATATAATAGACAAGACCTACACCTTGCTCAACGAAATGGACTCAACACCCCATACTCAACGCCTGGGAATATACCTGACAAGTAAGAATCTTAAGAAACATGTATTTATATGTCTCCATAAGGAAGTCAAGCGTGTGTACAGTGACCTAAACGCAGCAGTGAATATCCGATAAATCCCATTAACAAAATAAATTTCAAAAACAAAACACAATGACAATGAAATAGAGAGCAATTCTTAAATAGTTCATTCAGGGCTTGTGATGCAACCTGGATTTACCACATCTACACCCATAGCTGGGTGAGACATAAGGCTGGACACTTCGGGTTGATAGCATTGGTGAGGTTCGGTGAGCAAACGCAGACCCTTTGAAGTCATACTGCATGGTACCCATTCCATGGATCCCAACCCTCCATGTTTAAGGGATTCTTCCTTCAGCTAAAACATGCATGGGAAACCCAGAGTATGGTCCACCGTGTGATTGGGAAACGTTTTCAAATGCATCTCAGGTTTCGACCCCTGGTACTCGGGTGCACCGTTCCAGACGCTTTACTAACACTCTCCCCACTTGGAGAGTCAGTGCCTTTAACCTCCTGTTTGGCACTGTTTGCAATTTCTGCGCAAGATGAACAGGAATAGGGAGAACCAATGAGAGACTAGCTGTAGGTGTCTGCACGGGCAAATGGAACGCTCATTTCCCACCAGGAAGAGGAATTAACCAAAGGCTCAGCGTGCCCTGCCAGAACCAGAAGAAGGCCTGAAGCAATCCTGCGGTTTTGCGGCCAGCTCAAAAGAAAGCGAGTTGAAGAAAGGAACTCAGGGGCACTGTAATTCACAAACCTGCAGAGTTAAGAATGACAGCTATCGTCCAAAAATGTATTGAAGTAAGTCTTCGAAGAGGACTTGAAAGCGGGGCAGAATTTCAGGAAAACGATTTCATCGGGTAGACTGGAATTGCACTTAAAGCATAGGAAAAGAGGCAGAATGTCGACAATGATGCACTTGGCCAAAAAAGGCGTATGCGTTTTTCCCTGAATATATTCAGGAAAAAACGCATATGCCCTTTTTGGCCAACCAAGCAAGCATGAAAAGGAAATCTGCACTACAATGAAGTCTCACTGCCCCCCGGTCAAAAGGGCCATCTGAAAAAAGTGTAAAATCCAGAAAGGCAGGACAGATCATGGAGAAGACGGAGCCTTGTTATGCTGATGGGCGGGATGTAAATTGCCAACAGCCACTCAGGAGAAGTGTATGGTGTTTCCTGAAACACGTAGGAAACAAAGCAACACAGCCTATGGCACTTCCACTTAGGGTCCTATAGCTTAGGGAAATTAAAATCAAAAACGCACAGCCACCCCAAAATTTGGGATGGCTCGGTTACATGTACCTCGTCTACGGTACAAGTTAAATATCCGAGAAAGCAAAACATCGATAAAGAAGTTGTGGTACGTACGTACAATGGAATATCACTCAGCAATGAGATCTACGTCACTAGGCCCGTAGCGGCATAATGAGTGATTTCAGGTACGACGATTCTACGAGAAATAAGTCATACAGAAAAAGAAACATCATAAGATATCACTAATACACGGAACGTAAACTTGGCTACACATGAACTGAATTACAAAACAGAACAGGGTCTCAAATTTAGAAAACCAACTTATGCTTGCTTATGGGGAAAGGTGAGTTGGGATGCTGCATCAAAGCAGAGATTGAAATTAGCACAGATACCATTCCATAAGCCAAATATATAATAGACAAGACCTACTCCTTGCTCAACGAAATGGAATCAACACCCCATATTCAACGCCTGGGAATATACCTGACAAGTAAGAATCTTAAGACCCATGGATTTATATGTCTAAATAAGGAAGTCAAGCGTGTGTACAGTAGCCTAAACGCAGCAGTGAAAATCCGATAAATCCCATTAACAAAAAAAATTTCAAAAACAAAACACAATGACAGTGAAATAGAGAGCAATTCTTAAATAATTCATTCAGGGCTTGTGATGCAACCTGGATTTACCACATCTACACCCAGAGCTGGTTGAGACATAAGGCTGAACACTTCAGGCTGATAGCATTGGTGATGTTTGGTGAACAAACGCAGACCCTTTGAAGTCATACTGCATGGTACCCATTCCATGGGTCCCAACTCTCCAGGTTTAAGGGATTCTTCCTTCAGCTAAAACATGCATGGGAAACCCGGAGTATGTTCCACCGTGTGATTGGGAAACGTTTTCAAATGCATCTCAGGTTTCATCCCCTGGTACTCGGGTGCACCGTTCCAGACACTTTACTAACACTCTCCCCACTTGGAAAGTCAGTGCCTTTAAACTTCTGTTTGGCACAGTTTGCAATTTCTGCGCAAGATGAACAGGAATAGGGACAAACAATGAGAGTCTAGCTGTAGGTGTCTGCACGGGCAAATGGAACGCTCATTTCCCACCACGAAGAGGAATTAACCAAAGGCTCAGCATGCCCTGTCAGAACCAGATTAGGGCCTGAAAAAAACCTGCGGTTTTGCGGCCAGCTCACAAGAAAGCGAGTTGAAGAAAGGAGCTCAGGGGCACTGTAATTCACAAACCTGCAGAGTTATGAATGACAGCTATCGTCCAAAAATGTATTGAAGTAAGTCTTCGAAGAGGACTTGAAAGCGGGGCAGAATTTCAGGAAAACAATTTCAGGGGGTAGACTGGAATTGCACTTAAAGCATAGGAAAAGAGGCAGAATGTCGACAATGATGCAGTTGGTCAAAAAGTGCGTATGCGTTTTTTCCTGAATATATTCAGGAAAAAACGCATACGCCCTTTTTGGCCAAACAAGCAAGCGTGTAAAGGAAATCTGCACTACAATGAAGTCTCACTGCCCCCGGTCAAAAGGGCCATCTGAAAAAAGTGTAAAATCCAGAAAGGCAGAACAGGTCATGGAGAACAGGGAGCCTTGTTATGCTAATGGTCGGGATGTAAATTGCCAACAACCACTCTGGAGAAGTGTATGGTGTTTCCTGAAACACATAGGAAACAAAGCAACACAGCCTATGGCACTTCCACTTATGGTCCTATAGCTTAGGAAAATTAAAATCAAAAACACACAGCCACCCCAACATTTGGGACGGCTCTGTTTACAAGAACCTCGTCTACGGTACAAGTTAAATATCCGAGAAAGCAAAAAATGGATAAAGAAGTTGAGGTACGTACGTACAATGGAATATCACTCAGCAATGAGATCTACGTCATCAGGCCCGTAGCGGCATAATGAGTGGATTCAGGTACGACGATTCTACGAGAAATAAGTCACACAGAAAAAGAAACATCATAAGATATCACTAATACACGGAACGTAAACTTGGTTACACATGAACTGAATTACAAAACAGAACATGGTCTCAAATTTAGAAAACCAACTTATGCTTGCTTATGGGGAAAGGTGAGTTGGGGTGCTGCATCAAACCAGAGATTGAAATTAGCACAGATACCGTTCCATAAGCCAAATATATAATAGACAAGACGTACCCCTTGCTCAACGAAATGGACTCAACACCCCATATTCAACGCCTGGAAATATACCTGACAAGTAAGAATGTTAAGACCCATGGATTTATATGTCTCCATAAGGAAATCAAGCGTGTGTACAGCGGCCTAAACGCAGCAGTGAAAATCCGATAAATCCCATTATCAAAATAAATTTCAAAAACAAAACACAATGACAGTGAAATAGAGATCAATTCTTAAATAATTCATTCAGGGCTTGTGATGCAACCTGGATTTACCACATCTACACCCAGAGCTGGGTGAGACATAAGGCTGGACACTTCGGGGTGATAGCAATTGTGAGGTTCGGTGAGCAAACGCAGACCCTTTGAAGTCATACTGCATGGTAGCCATTCCATGGATCCCAACTCTCCAGGTTTAAGGGATTCTTCCTTCAGCTAAAACATGCATGGGAAACCCGGAGTATGTTCCACCGTGTGATTGGGAAACGTTTTCAAATGCATCTCAGGTTTCATCCCCTGGTACTCGGGTGCACCGTTCCAGACACTTTAGTAACACTCTCCCCACTTGGAAAGTCAGTGCCTTTAAACTTCTGTTTGGCACAGTTTGCAATTTCTGCGCAAGATGAACAGGAATAGGGACAAACAATGAGAATCTACCTGTAGGTGTCTGCACGGGCAAATGGAACGCTCATTTCCCACCAGGAAGAGGAATTAACCAAAGGCTCAGCATGCCCTGCCGGAACTACATTAGGGCCTGAAACAATCCTGCGGTTTTGCGGCCAGCTCACAAGAAAGCGAGTTGAAGAAAGGAGCTCAGGGGCACTGTAATTCACAAACCTGCAGAGTTATGAATGACAGCTATCGTCCAAAAATGTATTGAAGTAAGTCTTCGAAGAGGACTTGAAAGCGGGGCAGAATTTCAGGAAAACGATTTCAGGGAGTGGACTGGAATTGCACTTAAAGCATAGGAAAAGAGGCAGAATGTCGACAATGATGCACTTGGCCAAAAAGGGCGTATGCGTTTTTTCCTGAATATATTCAGGAAAAAACGCATACGCCCTTTTTGGCCAACCAAGCAAGCGTGTAAAGGAAATCTGCACTACAATGAAGTCTCACTGACCCCCGGTCCAAAGGGCCATCTGAAACAAGTGTAAAATCCAGAAAGGCAGGACAGGTCATGGAGAACAGGGAGCCTTGTTATGCTGATGGGCGGGATGTAAATTGCCAGCAGCCACTCTGGAGAAGTGTATGGTGTTTCCTGAAACACGTAGGAAACAAAGCAACACAGCCTATGGCACTTCCACTTAGGGTCCTATAGCTTAGGGAAATTAAAATCAAAAATACACAGCCACCCCAAAATTTGGGACGGCTCTGTTTACAAGAACCTCGTCTACGGTACAAGTTAAATATCCGAGAAAGCAAAAAATGGATAAAGAAGTTGTGTTACGTACGTACAATGGAATATCACTCAGCAATGTGATCTACGTCATCAGGCCCATAGCGGCATAATGAGTGGATTCAGGTACGACGATTCTATGAGAAATAAGTCACACAGAAAAATAAACATCCTAAGATATCACTAATACACGGAACGTAAACTTGGCTACACATGAACTGTATTAAAAAACAGAACAGGGTCTCAAATTTAGAAAACCAACTTATGCTTGCTTATGGGGAAAGGTGAGTTGGGGTGCTGCATAAAACCAGAGATTGAAATTAGCACAGATACCGTTCTATAAGCCAAATATATAATAGACAAGACCTACTCCTTGCTCAACGAAATGGACTCAACACCCCATATTCAACGCCTGGGAATATACCTGAAGAGTAAGAATCTTAAGACCCATGGATTTATATGTCTCCATAAGAAAGTCAAGCGTGTGTACAGCGGCCTAAACGCACCAGTGAAAATCCGATAAATCCCATTAAAAAAATAAATTTCGAAAACAAATCACAATGACAGTGAAATAGAGAGCAATTCTTAAATAATTCATTCAGGGCTTGTGATGCAACCTGGATTTACCACATCTACATCCAGAGATGGGTGAGATATAAGGCTGGACACTTCGGGCTGATAGCATTGGTGAGGTTTGGTGAGCAAACGCAGACCCTTTGAAGTCATACTGCATGGTACCCATTCCATGGGTCCCAACTCTTCAGGTTTAAGGGATTCTTCCTTCAGCTAAAACATGCATGGGAAACCCAGAGTATGGTCCACCGTGTGATTGGGAAACGTTTTCAAATGCATCTCAGGTTTCGTCCCCTGGTACTCGGGTTCACCGTTCCAGACGCTTTACTAACACTCTCCCCACTTGGAGAGTCAGTGCCTTTAACCTCCTGTTTGGCACAGTTTGCAATTTCTGCGCCAGATGAACAGGAATAGGGAGAACCAATGAGAGACTAGCTGTAGGTGTCTGCACGGGCAAATGGAACGCTCATTTCCCACCAGGAAGAGGAATTACCCAAAGGCTCAGCATGCCCTGCCGGAACCAGATTAATGCCTGAAGCAATCCTGCGGTTTTGCGGCCAGCTCACAAGAAAGCGAGTTGAAGAAATGAGCTCAGGGGCACTGTAATTCACACCTGCAGAGTTATGAATGACAGCTATCGTCCAAAAATGTATTGAAGTAAGTCTTCGAAGAGGACTTGAAATCAGGGCAGAATTTCAGGAAAACGATTTCAGGGGGTAGACTGGAATTGCACTTAAAGCATAGGAAAAGAGGCAGAATGTCCACAATGATGCACTTGGCCAAAAAGGGCGTATGCGTTTTTTCCTGAATATATTCAGGAAAAATCGCATAGCACTTTTTGGCCAACCATGCAAGCGTGCTAATGAAATCTCCACTACAATGAAGTCTCACTGCCCCCGGTCAAAAGGGCCATCTGAAAAAAGTGTAAAATCCAGAAAGGCAGGACAGGTCATGGAGAACAGGGAGCCTTGTTATGCTGATGGGCGGGATGTAAATTGCCAACAGCCACTCTGGAGAAGTGTATGGTGTTTCCTGAAACACATAGGAAACAAAGCAACACAGAATATTGCACTTCCACTTATGTTCCTATAGCTTAGGGAAATTAAAATAAAAAACACACAGCCACCCCAAAGTTTGGGACGGCTCTGTTTACAAGAACCTCGTCTACGGTACAAGTTAAATATCCGAGAAAGCAAAAAATGGATAAAGAAGTTGTGGTACGTACGTACAATGGAATAGCACTCAGCAATGAGATCTATGTCATCAGGCCCATAGAGGCATAATGAGTGGATTCAGGTTCAGCGATTCTACGACAAATAAGTCACACAGAAAAAGAAACATCATAAGATATCACTAATACACGGAACGTAAACTTCGCTACACATGAACTGAATTAAAAAACAGAACAGGGTCTCAAATTTAGAACACCAACTTATACTTGCTTATGGGGAAATGTGAGTTGGGGTGCTGCATAAAACCAGAGATAGAAATTAGCACAGATACCGTTCCATAAGCCAAATATATAATAGACAAGACCTACTCCTTGCTCAACGAAATGGACTCAACACCCCATATTCAACGCCGGGGAATATACCTGACAAGTAAGAATCTTAAGACCCATGGATTTATATGTCTCCATAAGGAAATCAAGCGTATGTACAGCGGCCTAAACGCAGCCGTGAAAATCCGGTAAATCCCATTATCAAAATAAATTTCAAAAACAAAACACCATGACAGTGAAATAGAGATCAATTCTTAAATAATTCATTCAGGGCTTGTGATGCAACCTGGATTTACCACATCTACACCCAGAGCTGGGTGAGACATAAGGCTGGACACTTCGGGCTGATAGCATTGGTGAGGTTTGGTGAGCAAACGCAGACCCTTTGATGTCATACTGCATGGTACCCATTCCATGGTTCCCAACTCTTCAGGTTTAAGGGATTCTTCCTTCAGCTAAAACATGCATGGGAAACCCAGAGTATGCTCCACCGTGTGATTGGGAAACGTTTTCAAATGCATCTCAGGTTTCGTCCCCTGGTACTCGGGTTCACCGTTCCAGACGCTTTACTAACACTCTCCCCACTTGGAGAGTCAGTGCCTTTAACCTCCTGTTTGGCACAGTTTCTAATTTCTGCGCAAGATGAACAGGAATAGGGAGAACCAATGTGAGACGAGCTGTAGGTTTCTGCACGGGCAAATGCAACGCTCATTTCCGACCAGGAAGAGGAATTCACCAAAGGCTCAGCATGCCCGGCCGGAAACAGATTAGGGCCTGAAGCAATCCTGCGGTTTTGCGGCCAGCTCACAAGAAAGTGAGTTGAAGAAAGGAGCTCAGAGGCACTGTAATTCACAAACCTGTAGAGTTATGAATTGCAGCTATCGTCCAAAAATGTATTGAAGTAAATCTTAAAAGAGGACTTGAAAGCGGGGCAGAATTTCAGGAAAACGATTTCAGGGGGTAGACTGGAATTGCACTTAAAGCATAGGAAAAGAGGCAGAATGTCGACAATGATGCACTTGGCCAAAAAGGGCGTATGCGTTTTTTCCTGAATATATTCAGGAATAAACGCATACGCCCTTTTTGGCCAACCAAGCAAGCGTGTAAAGGAAATCTGCAGTACAATGAAGTCTCACTGCCCCCCGGTCAAAAGGGCCATCTGAAAAACGTGTAAAATCCAGAAAGGCAGGACAGGTCATGGAGAACAGGGAGCCTTGTTATGCTGATGGGCGGGATGTAAATTGCCAACAGGCACTCTGGAGAAGTGTATGGTGTTTCCTGAAACACGGAGGAAACAAAGCAACACAGCCTATGGCACTTCCACTTATGGTCCTATAGCTTAGGGAAATTAAAATCAAAAACACACAGCCACCCCAATGTTTGGGACGGCTCTGTTTACAAGAACCTCATCTACGGTACAAGTTAAATATCCGAGAAAGCAAAAAATGGATAAAGAAGTTGTGGTACGCACGTACAATGGAATATCATTCAGCAATGAAATCTACGTCATCAGGCCCGTAGCGGCATAATGAGTGGATACAGGTACGATGATTCTACGAGAAATAAGTCACACAAAAAAAGAAACATCATAAAATATCACTAATACACGGAATGTAAACTTGGCTACACATGAACTGAATTACAAAACAGAACATGGTCTCAAATTTAGAACACCAACTAATGTTTGCTTATGGGAAAGGTGAGTTGGGGTGCTGCATAAAACCAGAGATTAAAATTAGCACAGATACCGTTCCATAAGCCAAATATATAATAGACAAGACCTACTCCTTGCTCAACGAAATGTAGTCAACACCCCATATTCAACGCCTGGGAATATACCTGACAAGTAAGAATCTTAAAACCCATGGATTGATATGTCTCCATAAGGAAATCAATCCTGTGTACAGCGACCTAAAAGCAGCAGTGAAAATCCGATAAATCCCATTATCAACATAAATTTCAAAAACAAAGCACAATGACAGTGAAATAGAGAGCAATTCTTAAATAATTCATTCAGGGTTCGTGATGCAACCTGGATTTACCACATCTACACCCAGAGCTGGGTGAGACATAAGGCTGGACACTTCGGGCTGATAGCATTGGTGAGGTTCAGTGAGCAAACGCAGACCCTTTGAAGTCATACTGCATGGTACCCTTTCCATGGGTCCTAACTCTCCAGGTTTAAGGGATTCGTCCTCCAGCAAAAACATGCATGGGAAACCCAGAGTATGGTCCACCGTGTAATTGGGAAACGTTTTCAAATGCATCTCAGGTTTCGTCCCCTGGTACTCGGTTTCAGCATTCCTGACGCTTTACTAACACTCTCCCCACTTGGAGAGTCAGTGCCTTTAACCTCCTGTTTGGCACAGTTTGCAATTTCTGCGCAAGATGAACAGGAATTGGGAGAACCAATGAGAGACTAGCTGTAGGTGTCGGCACGGGCAAATGTAACGCTCATTTCCCACCAGGAAGAGGAATTAACCAAAGCCTCCGCATGCCGTTCCGGAAGCAGATTGGGGCCTTTAGCAATCCTGCGGGTTTGCGGCCAGCTCACAAGAAAGCGAGTTGAAGAAAGGAGCTCAGGGTCACTGTAATTCACAAACCTGCAGAGTTATAAATGACAGCTATCGTCCAAAAATATATTGAAGGAAGGCTGCGAAGAGGACTTGTAAGTGGGGCAGAATTGCAGGAAAACCATTTCAGGGGTTTGACTGCAATTGCCTTTAAAGCATAGGAAAAGAGGCAGAATGTCGACACTGATGCAATTGGCCAAAAAGGGCGTATGCGTTTTTTCCTGAATATATTCAGGAAAAAACGCATACGCCCTTTTTGGCCAAACAAGCAAGCGTGTAAAGGAAATCTGCACTACAATGAAGTCTCACTGCCCCCGGATCAAAAGGGCCATTTTAAATATGTGTAAAATCCAGAAAAGCTGCACAGGCCCTGGAGAACAGGGAGCCTTGTTATGCTGATGAGCGGGATGTAAATTGCCAACAGCCACTCTGGAGAAGTGTATGGTGTTTTCTGAAACACGTAGAAAACAGAGCAACACAGCCTATGGCACTTCCACTTATGGTCCTATAGCTTAGGGAATTTAAAATCAAAAACACACAGCCACTCCAAATTTCGGACAGCTCTGTTTACAAGAACCTCATCTATGGTACAAGCTAAATATCTCAGAAAGCGAAAAATGGATAAAAAAGTTGTGGTACGTACGTACAATGGTATATCACTCAGCAATGAAATCTATGTCATCAGGCCCATAGCGGCATAATGAGTGGATTCAGGTACGATGATTCTACGTGAAATAAGTCACACAGAAAAAGAAACATCATAAGATATCACTAATACACAGAATGTAAGCTTGGCTACACATGAAGTGAATTACAAAACACAACAGGGTCTCACATTTAGAAAACCAACTTACGTTTGCTTATGGGGAAATGTGAGTTGAGGTGCCGCATAAAACCAGAGAATGAAATTAGCACAGATACCGTTCCATAAGCCATATATGTAGTATACATGATCTACTCCTTGCTCAACGAAATGGACTCAACATCACATATTCAACCCCAAGAATATACGTGACTAGAACGAGTCTTAAAACCTATGTATTTTTATGTCTCCATAAGGGAATTCAGTGTGTGTACAGCGGCATAAACGCAGCATTGAAAATCAGCTAAATCCCATTATACAAATAAATTTTAAAAACTATCACAAAGACTGTGAAATAGAGAGCAATTCTTAAATAATTCATTCATGGTTTGTGATGAGACCTGGGTTTACCACATCCACACCCACAGCTGGGTTAGACATAAGGCTGGACACTTGGGACTGATAGCATTGGTGAGGTTCGGTCAGCAAATGCAGACCATTAGAAGTAATACTGCATGGTACCTATTCCAAGGGTCCCAGCTTTCCAGGTTTAAGGGATTCGTCCTTCAGCTCAAACATGCATGGGGAATGCAGAGTATGGTCCACCGTGTGATCAGAAAACGTTTTTAAATGCATCTCAGTTTTCGTCCCCTGGTCCTCGGGTTCACCATTCAAGACACTTTACTAACACTCTCCCCACTTGGAGAGTCAGTGCCTTTAACCTCCTCTTTGGTACAGTTTGCAATTTCTGCGGAAGATGAACAGGAATAGGGAGAACCAATGAGAGACTAGCTGTGGGTTTGTGGACAGGCACATTTAACTCTCATTTCCCTCCAGGAAGAGGAACTAACCACAGGCTCAGCATTCCATGCCGGAACCAGATTAAGGCCTGAAGCAATCCTGCGGTTTTGCGGCCAATTCACAAGAAAACGAGTTGAAGTAAGAGGCTCAGGGGCACTGTAATTCACAAACCTGCAGAGTTATGAATGACAGCTATCGTCCAAAAATGTATTCAAGTAAGGCTGCAAAGAGGACTTGAAAACGGGGCAGAATTGCCGGAATGCGATTTCAGGAGGTAGACGGGAATTGCTCTGAAAGCATAGGAAAAGGGGCAAAACCTCGACAATGATGCACTTGACCAAAAAGTGCATATGCGTTTTTTTCCAGGGCCCTCATTTACGAGGGTAGGAGGCTCCCAGCATGCTCCAGGGGTCAACAGAGACCCCACGTTGCCAAGGTGACGTGAGCCAGCCAGCCACGTGTGACCTCACATCAGAGGGCCCACCTCACAGAAGGGTAAGGAACCCAGCCAGGATCAGACTCTCACCAGAGGGCCCACATCACCAAGGGGATGGGAACCAGGCAGGAGTGTCCTCACACCCGTGGGGCCACATCATCGAAAGTTGAGGTACCCAGCACATGTAGCCTCAAACCAGAGGACCCACATCACCATGGGTCTCGGAGTGAGGCAGGCAGGATTAACCTCACAACACATGGCCCACTGTATAAAAAAGGTGAGGAATCCAGCAGTTGGAACTTCCCAGCAGGCGGCCCAGAGCACCGAGGGTATGAGATCCAGGCCACAGTGAACTCACAGCAGAGGGCCCTCATCGTGATACTGTAAGCAACCCAGCCGTTGTGACCTCAGAGCACAAGGCCCACATCCCCATGGGGAAGGGAACCAAGCAGGAGTGTCATCGCACCAGTGGGCACACATCAGAAAATGTGGGGAGCACAGCAGTTAGGGCCTGATGCCAGAGAGCCCTCATCACTGAGGGGACGTAGCTCCCAGAAGGCTCCAACTTCTACCAGAGGCCCGATATCACCAATGCGGGGTGCGCCAGCCAGGCAGGAGTGACCTCAGAGCAGAGGGCCAACCTCACAGAAGTGTGAGGAAACCAAAGATGATCAGACACTCACCAGAGGGCCCACATCACCAAGGGAATGGGAACAGGGCAGGAGTGTCCTCACACCAGTGGGACCACATCACCGAAATGTGAGGGACCCAGCACATGTGGCCTCAAACCAGAGGACACACATCAAAAAGGAGCTGGGAGTGAGGCAGGCAGGAGGAGCCTCAAAACAGCGGGACCATAGAATAAAAAAGGTGAGGAATCCCACAGTTGGAACCTCCCAGCAGGCAGCCAGGAGCAGCGAGGCTATGGGATCCAGTCCTGACTGAACTCACAACAGAGGGCCCTCATCATGAAACTGTGAGCAACCCAGCCGTTAGGACCTCAGAGCAGAAGGCCCACATTTCCATGGGGTTGGGAACCTGTCAGCAGTGTACTCACACCACAGGGCACACATCAGAGAATTTTGGGAGCCCAGAAGTTAGGGCCTGACGCCAGAGGGCCCTCATTACCAAGGGGAGGAGACTCCAAGAAGGCACCAACTCCCAATTGAGGGCCCAGGTCACCAAGGTAACGTGTGACAGCCAGGCAGGAGTGAGCTCACAGCACAGGGCCTACCTCACAGAAGGGTGAGGAACAAAGCCAGGATAAGACTCTCACCAGAGGGCCCACATTACCAAGGGAATCAGAACCAGGCAGGAGTGTCCTCACGCCAGTGTGGCAATATCATAGAAAGGTGAGGAACCCAGCAAATGTGGCCTAAACCAGAGAACCCACATCTCCAAGGGGCTCGGAGTGAGGCAGGCAGGAGTAGCCTCACAACACAGGGCCCATAGAATAAAAAAGCTGAGGAATCCAGCAGTGGGAACCTCCCAACAGACGGCCCAGAGCACCCAGTCTATGCGATCCAGGCCTCAGTGAACTCACAGCAGAGGACCCATATCATGAAACTGTGAGCAACCCAGACGTTGGGACCTCAGAGCAGAAGGCCCACATCCTCATGGGGTTGGGAACAGGGTAAGAGTGTCCTCGCACCACTTAGAACGTATCAGAAAATGTGGGTACCCAGCAGTTAGGGCCTGACACCAGAGGGCCCTCATCACCAAGGGGAGGAGGCTCACAGCAGGCTCCAACTGCCACAAAAGGGCCGACGTCACCAAGGCGGGGTGTGCCAACTGGGCAGGAGTGACCTCAGAGCAGAGGGCCCACCTCAAAGAAGTGTGAGGAACCCAACCAGGATCAGACTCTCACCAGAGGGCCCACATCACCAAGGGGATGGGAACCAGGCAGGAGTGTCCTCACACCAGTGGGGCCACATCAGCGAAAGGTGAGGAACCCAGAACACGTGGCCTCAAAGCAGAGGACCCACATCACCAAGAGGCTCAGAGTGAGGCAGGCAGGAGTTGTCTCACAACACAGGGCCCATAGAATAAAAAAGGTGAGGAATCCAGCAGTTGGAAGCTCCAAGCAGGTGGCCCAGAGCACCGAGGCTATGGGATCAATGCCGGAGTGAACTCACAGCTGAGGGCCCACATCCTGACACTGTGAGCAACCCAGGCGTTGGGACTTCAGAGTAGAAGGCCCAAATCCCCATGGGGATGGGAACCTGGCAGGAGTGTCATCGCACCAGTGGGCACACATCAGAAAATGTGGGGATACCAGCAGTTAGGGCCTAACGCCAGACGGCCCTCATCACAGAGGGGAGGAGGCTCCCAGCATGCTCCAACTGCAACCAGAGGCCCCATGTGGCCAAGGCCATGTGTGCCAGCCAGGCAGGAGTGACCTCACAGCACAGGGCCTTCCTCCCAGAAGTGTGAGGAATCCAGCCAGGATCAGACTCTCAGCAGAGGGCCCACATCACCAAGGGGATGGGAACCAGGCAGGAGTGTCCTCACACCAGTGGGGCCACATCAATAAAATGTGAGGAAACCGGCACATGTGGCCTCAAACCAGAGGACCTACATCACAAAGGGGCTGGGAGTGAGGCAGGCAGGATGAGCCTCACAACACAGGGTCCAAAGAATAAAAAAGGTGAGGAATCCAGCAGTTGGAACCTCCCAGCAGGCAGCCCACAGCACAGAGGCTATGGGATCTAGGCCTGAGTTAACTAACACCAGAGAGCCAACATCAGGAAACTGTGAGTAACCCAGGCGTTGGGACCTCAGACCAGAAGACCCACATCCGCATGGGGATGGGAACCTTACAGGAGTGTCCTGGCATCACTGGACTCACATCAGAAAACGTGGGGAGCTCAGGAGTTAGAGCCTGACGCCAGAGGGCCCTCATCACCGAGGAGAGGAGGCTCCAGGCAGGCTCCAACTGCCACCAGAGGGCCAAAGTCACCAGGCAATGGGAGAAAGCCAGGCAGGAGTTACCTCACAGCAGAGGGCCTACCTCAAAGAAGGGTGAGGAACCCAGCCAGGATAAGACTCTCACCAGAGAGCCCACATCACCAAGGGGATCGGAAGAAGGCAGGAGTGTCCTCACACCAGTGTGGCCACATTATAGAAAGGTGAGGAACCCAGCACATGTGGCCTAAACCAGAGGACCCACATGTCCAAGGTGCTTAGAG
The DNA here is from genome assembly GCF_059928025.1 of Delphinapterus leucas. Taxonomy (NCBI): domain Eukaryota; kingdom Metazoa; phylum Chordata; class Mammalia; order Artiodactyla; family Monodontidae; genus Delphinapterus; species Delphinapterus leucas. Next base: position 14,224,564 of record NW_028322238.1, read on the forward strand.
TGAGGCAGGCAGGAGTAGCCTCACAACACAGGGCCCATAGAATAAAAAATGTGAGGAATCCCGCAGTTGGAACCTCCCAGCAGGCGGCCAGAAGCAGTGAGGCTATGGGATCTAGGCCTGACTGAACTCACAACAGAGGACCCTCATCATGAAACTGTGAGCAACCCAGACGATGGGACCTCAGAGCAGAAGGCCCACATTCCCATGGGGTTGGGAACCTGGCAGGAGTGTACTCGCACCACAGGGCGCACATCAGAAAATTTTGGGAGCCCAGGAGTTAGGGCCTGACGCCAGAGGGCCCTCATTACCCAGGGGCGGAGACTCCCAGCAGGCACCAACTCCCAACTGAGGGCCCACGTCGCCAAGGTAACGTGTGCCAACCAGGCAGGAGTGACCTCACCGCAGAGGGCCTACCTCACAGAAGGGTGAGGAAACCAGCCAGGATAAGACTCTCACCAGATTGTCCACCTCACCAAGGGGATCAGAACCAGGCAGAAGGGTCCTCACGCCAGGGTGGCCACATCATAGAAAGGTGAGGAACCCAGAACGTGTGGCCTAAATCAGAGGACCCACATCTCCAAGGGGCTAGGAGTGAGGCAGGCAGGAGTAGCCTCACAACACAGAGCCCATAGAATAAAAAATGTGAGGAATCCAGCAGTTGGAACCTGCCAGCAGGCGGCCCACAGCATGGAGTCTATGGGATCCAGGTCACAGAGAACTCACAACAGAGGGCCCACATCATGAAACTGTGAGCAACTGAGCCGTTGGGACTTCAGAACAGAAGGCCCACATCCCCATAGGGATGGGAACCTGACAGGAGTGTCCTCGCACCACTTAGCACGAATCAGAAAATGTGGGAACCCAGCAGTTAAGGCCTGAGGGCAGAGGGCCCTCATCACTGAGGGGAGGAGGCTCCCAGCAGTCTCCAATTGCCACCATAGGGCTGACGTCGCCAAGGAGGGGTGTGCCAGCCAGACAGGAATGACCTCAGAGCAGAGGGCCCACCTCAAAGAAGTGTGAAGAAACTCAACAAGGATCAGACTCTCACCAGAGGGCCCACATCACCAAGGGGATGGGAACCAGGCAGGAGTGTCCTCACACCAGTGGGGCCACATCAGCAACAGGTGAGGAGCCCAGCACATGTGACCTAAAACCAGAGGACCCACATCACCAAGGGGCTCAGAGTGAGGCAGGCAGGAGTTGTCTAACAACACAGGGCCCATAGAATAAAAAAGGTGAGGAATCCAGCAGTTTGAACCTCCCAGCAGGTGGCCCAGAGCACCCAGTCTATGGGATCCAGGCCACAGTGAACTCACAGCAGAGGGCCCACATCATGAAACTGTGAGCAACCCAGCCGGTGGGACCTCAGAGCAGAAGGCCCACATCACCATGGTGATGGGAACCTCGCAGGAGTGTCCTCGCACCACTTAGCATGTATCAGAAAATGTGGGAACCCAGCAGTTAGGGCCTGACACCAGAGGGCCCTCATCACCAAGGGGAGGAGGCTCCCAGCAGGCTCCAACTGCCACCAGCCGGCCGACGTTGCCAAGGCAGTGTGTGCAAGCCAGGCAGGAGTGACCACAGAGCAGAGGGCCCACCTCACAGAAGTGTGAGGATCCCAACCAGGATCAGACTCTCACCAGAAGGTCCACATCGCCAAGGGGATGGAAACCAGGCAGGAGTGCCCTCACACCAGTGGGGCCACATCAGCGAAAGATGAGGAACACAGTACATGTGGCCTCAAACAAGGGGACACACATCACGAAGGGGCTGGGACTGAGGCATGCAGGAGGAGACTCACAACAGAGGGCACATAGAATAAAAAAGGTGAGGAATCCAGGAGTTGGAAACTCCAGGCAGGCGGCCCAGAGCACCGACGCTATGGGATACAGGCCAGAGTGAACTCACAGCAAAGGGCCCACATCATGAAACTGTGAGCAACCCAGCCGTTGGGACCACAGAACAGAAGTCCCACATGCCCATGGGGATGGGAACCTGGCAGGAGTGTCCTCGCACCACTGGGCACACATCAGAAAATGTGTGGAGCCTAGCACTTAGGGCCTGACACCAGAGGGCCCTCATCACTGAGGGGAGGAGGCCCCAGCACGCTCCAACTGCCACCAGAGTGCCCACGTCACCAAGGCGATGTGTGCCAGCCAGGCACGATTGACCTCACAGCAGAGGGCCCACATCATGAAAGTGTGAGCAACCCAGTCGTTGGGACCTCAGAATAGAAGGCCCACAGCCCCATGTGGATGGGAACCTGGCAGGAGTGTCATCGCACCACTGGGCACACATCAGAAAATGTGGGGAGCCCAGCAGTTAGGCCCTGACGCCACTGGGCCCTCATCACCGAGGGGAGGAGGCTCCCAGCACGCTCCATCTGCAACCAGTAGGCCCATGTGGCCAAGGCGGGTTGTGCCAGCCAGGCAGGAGTGACCTCAGAGAAGAGGGCCCACCTCAAAGAAGTGTGAGGAACCCAGCCATGATCAGACTCTCACCAGAGGGCCCACATCACCAAGGGGATGGGAACCAGGCAGGAGTGTCCTCACACCAGTGGGGTCACATCATCAAAAGATGAGGAACCCAGCACATGTGGCCTCAAACCAGAGGACACACATCACCAAGGGGCTGGGAGTGAGGCAGGTGTCTGGACGGGCACATTTAACTATAATTTCCCACCAGGAAGAGGAATTAACCAAAGGGTCAGAGTGCCGTGCTGGACCCTGATTACGGCCTGAAGCAAACCTGTGGTTTTGTGGCCAGCTTACAAGGAAGCGAGTTAAGAAAGGAACTCAGGGGCACTGTCATTCACAAACCTGCAGTTATAAATGACAGCTATCGTCCAAAAATATATTGAAGTAAGGCAGCGAAGAAGACCTGAAAGTGGGGCAGAATTGCAGGAAACCGATTTCATGATGTAGACAGTAATTGCTTTTAAAGCATAGGAAAAGAGGCAGAACGTCTACAGTGATGCACTTGGCCAAGAAGGGCATATGCGTTTTATAGAGGGCCCTCATTAATGAGGGGAGGAGGCTCCCAGCACACACCAAAGGCCAACAGACGGCCCATGTCATCAAGGCGACGTGTGCCAGCCAGGCAGGAGAGACCTCATATCACAGGGTCTACCTCACAGAAGGGTGAGGTACCCAGCGAGGATCAGACTCTCACCAGAGGGCCCACATCACCAAGGGGATGGGAACCAGTCAGGAGTGTCCTCACACCAGTGGGGCCACATCATCCAAAGTTGAGGAACACAGCACATGTGACCTCAAACCAGAGGACACACATCACCAAGGGACTGGGAGTGAGGCAGGCAGGAGGAGCCTCAAAACAGAGGGCCCATAGAATAAAAAAGGTGAGGAATCGCGCAGTTGGATCCTCCCAGCAGGCGGCCAGGAGCAGCGAGGCTATGGGATCCAGGCCAGAATGAACTCACACCAGAGGGCCCTCATCATTATACTGTGAGCAACCCAGCCGTTGGGACGTCAGAGCAGAAGGCCCACATCCACATGGGTATGGGAAACTGGCAGGAGTGCCATCACACCAGTGGGCACACATCAGAAAATATGGGTACCCAGCAGTTAGTGACTGACGCCACAGGGCCCTCATCACCGAGGGGAGGAGGCTCCCAGCAAGCTCCAACTGCCACCAGAGGGCCGACGTCACCAAGGCAACGGGAGCAAGCCAGGCAGGAGTGACCTCACAGCAGAGGGCCCACCTCCCAGAAGTGTGACGAAACCAGTCAGGATCAGACTCTCACCAGGCGGCCCACATCACCAAGGGGATGGGAACCAGGCAGGAGTGTCCTCACACCAGTGGGTCCACATCACTAAAAGGTGAGTAAACCGGCACATGTGGCCTGAAACCACAGGACCCACATCACCAAGGGGCTGGGAGTGAGGCAGGCAGGAGGAGCCTCACAACACAGGGCCCAAAGAATAAAAAAGGTGAGGTATCCAGCAGTTGGAACCTCGCAGCAGGCGGCCCAGAGCACAGAGACTATGGGATCCTGGCCTGAGTGAACTAACACCAGAGAGCCTATATCATGGAACTGTGAGCAACCCAGACGTTGGAACCACAGAGCAGAAGGCCCACATCCCCATGGGGATGGGAAACTTACAGGAGTGTCCTGTTATCACTGGGCTCACATCAGATAACATGGGGAGCCCAGCAGTGATGGCCTCACGCCAGAGGGCCCTCATCACCGAGGGGAGGAGGCTCCCAGTAGGTTCCAACTGCCACCAGAGGGCCGATGTCACCAAGGCAATGGGAAGCCAGGCAGGAGTTACCTCACAGCAGAGGGCCCACCTCACAGAAGGGTGAGGAACCCAGCCAGGATCAGACTCTCACCAGAGGGCTCATATCACCAAGGGGATGGGAACCAGGCACAAGTATCCTCACACCAGTGGGGCCACATCATCGAAAGGTGAGGGACCCAGCACACGTGGCCTCTAATCAGAGGACACACATAAACAAGGGGCTGGGAATGAGGCAGGCAGGAGGAGCCTCAAAACAGAGGGCCCATAGAATAAAAAAGGTGAGGAATCCCGCAGTTGGAACCTCCCAGCAGGCGGCCTGGAGTAGCGAGGCTATGGGATCCAGGGTGAGTGAACTCACACCAGAGGGCCCTCATCATGAAACTGTGAGAAATCCAGACGTTGGGACCTCACAGCAGAAGGCCCACATTCCCATGGGCTTGGGAACCTGACAGGAGTGTACTCGCACCACAGGGCGCACATCAGAAAATTTTGAGAGCCCAGGAGTTAGGGCCTGACGCCAGAGAGCCCTCATTACCGAGGGAAGGAGACTCCCAGCAGGCACCAACACACAATTGAGGGCCCACGTCGCCAAGGTGACGTGTGCCAGTCAGGCAGGAGTGACCTCACAGCACAGGGCCTACCTAACAGAAGGGTGAGGAAACCAACCAGGATAAGACTCTCGCCAGAGGGCCCACATCACCAAGGGGATCGGAACCACGCAGGAGTGTCCTAACACCAATGTGGCCACATCATAGAAAGGTGAGGAACCCAACACATGTGGCCTCAAAGCAGAGGACCCACATCTCCAAGGGAGTCGGAGTGAGGTAGGCAGGAGTAGCCTTACAACACAGGGCCCATAGAATAAAAAGGTGAGGAATCCAGTAATTGGAAGCTCCCAGCAGGCGGCCCAGGGCACCCAGTCTATGAGATCTAGGCCGCAGTGAACTCACAGCAGAGGGCCCACATCATGATACTGTGAGCAACCCAGCCATTGGGACCTCAGAGCAGAAGGCCCACATCCCCATGGGGATGGGAAACTGGCAGGAGTGTCATCGCACCAGTGGGCACACATCAGAAAATGTGGGGAGCCCAGCAGTTAGGGCCTGATGCCAGAGGGCCCTCATCACCGAGGGGAGGAGGCTCCCATCCCGCTCCAACTGCAACCAGAGGGCCCACTTGGCCAAGGCGACGTGTGCCATCCAGGCACGAGTGACCTCACAGCAGAGAGCCCACCTCCCAGAAGTGTGAGGTATCCAGCCAGGATCAGACTCTCACCAGAGGGCCCACATCACCAAGGGGATGGGAACCAGGCAGGAGTGTCCTCACACCAGTGGGGCCACATCAATAAAAGGTGAGGAAACCGGCACATGTAGCCTCAAACCACAGGACCTACATCACCAATGGGGGGAGTGAGGAAGGCAGGAGGAGCCTCACAACACAGGGCACAAAGAATAAAAAAGGTGAGGAATCCAGCAGTTGGAACCTCGCAGCAGGCGGCCCAGAACACAGGGGCTATGGGATCTAGGCCTGAGTGAACTAACATCACAGAGCCAACACCATGAAACTGTAAGGAACCCAGGCGTTGGGACCTCAGAGCAGAAGGCCCACATCCCAATGGGGATGGGAACCTGGCAGGAGTGTCCTGGCATCACTGGGCTCACATCAGAAAACGTGGGGAGCACAGCAGTTAGAACCTGACGCCAGAGGGCACTCATCACTGAGGAGAGGAGGCTCCCAGCAGGCTCCAACTGTCACCAGAGGGCCTACGTCTCCAAGGCAATGGGAGCAAGCCAGGCAGGATTTACCTAAGAGCAGAGGGCCCACCACACAGAAGGGTGAGGAACGCAGCCAGTGTCAGACTCTCACCAGAGGGCCCACATCACCAAGGGGATGGGAACCAGGCAGGTGTTTCCTCACACCATTGGGGCCACATCATTGAAAGGTGAGGAACCCAGCACATGTGGTCTCGAACCAGAGGACACACATCACCAAGGGGCTGGGAATGAGGCAGGTGTCTGGACGGGCACATTTAACTCTCATTTCCCACCAGGAAGAGGAATTAACCAAACGCTGAGCATGCCATGCCAGAACCAGATTACAGCCTGAAGCAAACCTGCGGTTTTGTGGCCAGCTCACAAGGAAGCGAGTTAAGAAAGGAAATCAGGGGCACTGTAATTCTCAAACCTGCAGAGTTATAAATGACAGCTATTGTCAAAAATATATTGAAGTAAGGCTGCAAAGAGGACTTGAAAACGAGGCAGAATTGCAGGAATCAGATTTCAGGAGGTAGATTTGAATTGCATTTAAAGCATATGAAAAGCAGCAGATCTTTGACAGTGATGCACTTGGACAAAAAGTGCATATACATTTTTTCCTGAATACATTCAGGAAAAAACGCATACGCTCTTTTTTGTCAACCAAGCACTCGAGCAATGGAAATCTGCACTACAATGAAGTCTCTTTTCCCATTCATCAAAATGGCCATCTGAAAAAAGTGTAAAAACAAGAAACACAGGACAGGCCATGGAGAACAGGGAGCCTTGTTATGCTGATGGGTGGGATGTCAATTGCCAACAGACACTCTGGAGATGTTTATGATGTATCCTGAAACATCTAAAAAACAAAGCTACAGAGCCTAGGTCACTTCCACTTATGGCCCTATAGCTTAGGAATATTAAAATCAACAAGACACAGCCAACACAAAATTTAGGGCTGCTGTGTTTACAAGAACCTTGAGTCCTGTGCACATTAAATATCCCAGAAAGAAACAAATGGATAAAGAAGTTGTGCTACTTATGTACAATGGAATATCACTCAGCAATGAGATCAATGTCATCAGGCCTGTAGCAGCAAATTGAGTGGATTTAAGCACGATGATTCTAAGAGAAATATGTCACACAGAGAAAGATAGTTATCATAAGATATCACTAATAGAGGGAGTGTAAACTTGGCTCCACATGAACTGGATTACAAAACCGAACAGAGTCTCACATTTAGATAAAAAACTTATGCTTGCTTAAGGGGAAAGTTGAGTTGGGGTGCTGTATAAAACCAGAGATTGAAATTAGCACAGATACCTTTCCATAAGCCAAAAATGTAATAGACAAGACCTACTCCTTGCTCAACGAAATAGACTCATCCATGGTGTATCACCTCACACTGGTTAGAATGGGCATCATCAGAAAAATCTACAAACAACAAATGCTGGAAAGGGTGTGGAGATATGGAACCCTCTTCCAGTATTGTTGGGAATGTAAATTGATACAGTCACTGTGGAGAACATTATGGAGTTTCTTATAAAACTAACAATAGAATTACCATATGATACAGCAATCCCACTACTGGTCATATACCCAGACAAAACCATAAATTAAAAAACAACATTCAGCGCAATGTTCATTGCATCACTATTTACAATATCCAGGTAATGGAAGCAACCTAAATGCCCACAGACAGACGAATGCATAAAGATGTGGTACATATATAAAATGGAATATTACTAAGCCATAAAAAGGAATGAAATTGGGTCACCTGTAGAGACGTTGATGAATCTAGAGACTGTCATACACAGTGAAGTAAGTCAGAAAGAGAAAAACAAAACAAATCTTGTATATTAATGCATATATGTGGAACCTAGAAAAATTGTACAGATGAACCGTTTTGCAAGGCAGAAATAGAGCAACAGATGTAGACAATGAACGTATGGACACCAAGGGGGGAAAGCTGTTGGGGGGATGGTGGTGGGAGGTGTTGAGAGATTGGGATTGGCATGTATACATTTATATGTATAAAACAGATAACCAAAAAGAACCTGCTGTATAAAAAATAAAATTAAATTAAAAATTAAAAAAAGTAAAACAGAAAAAATATTCTTCCCTTCACATACATGTATTTATATGAATAAATTATTTCCATGCATATATCTGTAAATACAGAGGAGGAGAATAAAATCTACCTTGAACCAAAAACGAAAAAAAGAAAAAGAAAAACAGAACCCACCAGTTACACAGAGGAAAACCCTATCAGGTCACTTGCTCCAGTTGTAAACAATTCTGAAGTTGGTCAGTGGTGGGGAATCATCTCCCATTCAGCCAGCAGGCCCCACGCAACAAGCGTCCTCATTGCAAAGCTGGGGGACCATGCCGAGGCATCTGTGAGTAAACGTGGGCCGAGCCCCAGGCCAGCTGCTGCTGAAATGTTCCCACCCTTCCCAGGTAAAACACCTGAATATGTACAAGGACTTGAAAGCCTAGAGGAAGGGCCATGGAGCCACACGAGCGACAGCATGCCGGCCGACTTGATGCCTGCAGGCCAGCCAGGATGGTCCTGGCCCTGGGTGCTCTTCTGGAAGCTTTCCATTTCCCTGCCTGAGATACCCCTCCTGTCCTGGCCCCCACTGCTTTCTTCCTTCCTCACCTCTCCCCAGGAAGAAATTCCAGCGGCAGGTATGGGTGACACATCCTCTTCCTTAGCAGGTGGCATCTTGGCAACTGCTGCAGAAAGTCCAGCAGAGCCCCACTCACACTGGACCACCCACAAAGCCGTGGCCTCTCACTCCCTCCCACCAGCCCAGCCCCGAGACTGTTGACAGGGCAGAGAAAATGGCGTCAGGCACAGCTGCAGGGGCTCTTGCTGCCTGGAGCGGTGTTTATATCGATCTCAACCCAGGCACACCTGGGGAGGTCTGGCCGGCACGGTCAGGCTGCCCAGGTCAGCCAATCATCACCCCTCAGGGTCTCACAGTTGCAGAAAATGGAACTTGCTGAATCGGCCAGGTCCAAGGAACAGGTGTGGGCTCTTGAGAGTCAGGATAGACAAGGGGCTGTAGTTCTGGCTTGTTTTCTAATCATTTTATCTGGCCCATGAGTGGGAGACAACTTCAAGAAAACCCTCTCCTAATGAGAGGATCCCAGGAGTCAGGGAGAGGAGGGGAGGGTGGTGGGTGGAGACAGAGGCCTGGTGCCCCGGGTGCAGTGGAAGTCTCTGGAAGACCAGGTGGAGGGAGGCCGCACAGAGTGATCCCCAAGATCACAGACCTTTTGGAGCTGCTGTTTGTTAGTTCAAGTACTGCTCTGAGATGCTCTGTGTCAGATCTGAGCGACAGGTGAGCTGGGAGTGCTTTGCAATGTGCGCTATGTGCACGGTTCCTGTTTGCCCAGACTTGCCACGGAACATGCAAGGGTAGCTCTGTATCCTGGTAGGGACGTGACAACGAGAGCCCCATGGGCTGCAGGTGACCTGCCCAGGGAACACCATATCCTGGGAGGGGCCTGAACACGAGGGCCCTGTGGGCTGGGGTGGGGGTGGGGTACCTGCCTGGGTGAGCTCCATATCCTGGGATTGGCCTGACTTTGAGAGCCCCATGGGCTGCAGCAGTCAAGGTAACGGACGTCAGGAGAGTCAGTGAAGCCACCGAGGATATACCTCCAGTAGTTCCTAAATACTATACCCTGCTGGTTATTCTACCAACGACCAGGACTTGGTATTCTGTATTAGTCTTCAATGATGCCTTCTTTTACACTTTTTTCACATGGCCCTTTTGACCGGGGGGCAGTGAGACTTCATTGTAGTGCAGATTTCCTTTAAACACTTGCTTGGTTGGCCAAAAAGTGCGTATGCGTTTTTTCCTGAATATATTCAGGAAAAAAATCATATGCTCTTTTTGGCCAAGTGCATCATTGTCGACATTCTGCCTCTTTTCCTATGCTTTAAGTGCAATTCCAGTTTACCCCCTGAAATCGTTTTCCTGAAATTCTGCACCGCTTTAAAGCCCTCTTCACAGACTTACTTGAATATATTTTGGACGATACCTATCATTCATAACTCTGCAGCTTTGTGAATTAGAGTGCCCTTGAGCTCTTTTCTTCAACTCGCTTTCTTGTGAGCTGCCCGCAAAACCGCAGGATTGCTTCAGGCCCTAATCTGTTTCCGGCAGGGCACGCTGAGCCTTTGGTTAATTCCTCTTCCTGGTGGGAAATAAGCGTTCCATTTGCCCGTGCAGACACCTACAGCTAGTCTCTCATTGGATCTCCAAATTCCTGTTCATGTTGCGCAGAAATTGCAAAGTGTGCCAAACAGGAGGTTAAAGGCACTGACTCTCCAAGTGGGGAGAGTGTTAGTAAAGCGTCTGGACTGGTGAACCCGAGTACCAGGGGACGAAAACTGAGATGCATTTGAAAACGTTTCCCAATGACACGGAGGAACGTACTCTGGGTTTCCCATGCATGTTTTAGCTGAAGGAAGAATCCCTTAAACCTGGAGAGTTCGGACCCATGGAATGGGTACCATGCAGTATGACTTCAAAGGGTCTGCATTTGCTCATCGAACCTCACCAATGCCATCAGCCCGAAGTGTCCAGCCTTATGTCTCAACCTAACCCTTACCCGAAGCCTTACCCTTATCCGTCCCCTAATCATAGGCTAACACTAACCCGTATCCTAACACGTACGCTCATCTTAAACCGTTGTCGTACCCTAACCTGTACCCTAAACAGTCCCCGTCCCCAAACCCTAACAAACCCTAACCCTAACTCTTACCCAAAGCCTTACCCTAAACCGTCCCCTAATTGTAACACGTACGCTAACACTAACCTGTACCCTAACATGTACTCTCAACCTAAACCGTGGTCGTACCCTAAGCTGTACCATAAAACGTCCCCATCCAGTAACCGTAAACCTAACCCTAACCCTAATGATAACCCTTACCCGAAACCTTACCCTAACCCGTCCCCTAATCCTAAACCGTACGCTAACACTAACCCGTAACCTAACATGTATGCTCACCCTAAACCGTTTTTGTACCCTAACCTGTACCCTAAACCATCCGTGTCCCAGTCCCCTAACCCAAACCCTAACCCTAATCCTTACCCGAAGCCTTACCCTAACCCTTCCTTTAATCCTAACCCGTACGCTAACACTAACCCATACCCTAAAACGTACGCTCACCCTAAACCGTTGTCGTACCCTAACCTGTAACCTAAACCGTCCCCGTCCCCTAACCCTAACCCTAACGCTACCCTTAACCCTTACCCGAAGCCTTACACTAACCCGTCCCCTAATCCTAACCCGTGCGCTAACACTAACCCGTACCCTAACATGTACGCTCACCCTAAACCATTGGCGAATCCTAACCTGTACTCTAAATTGTCTCCGACCCCGTCCCCTAATCCTAACCCTGACCCTTACTCGAAGCCTTACCCTAACACGTCCCCTAATCCTAATCCGTACGCTAACACTAACCCATACCCTAACACGTATGCTCAACCTAAACCGTTGTCGTACCCTAACCGGAAACCTAAACCATCCCAGTCCCCTAACCGTAACCCTAACCCTAACCCTAACCCTAACACTAACCCTTACCCGAAGCCTTACCCTAAACCGTCCCCTATTCCTAACCCGTACGCTAACACTAACCCATACCCTAACACGTATGCTCACCCTAATCCTTTGTCATACCCTAACCTGTACCCTAAACAGTCCCCGTCCCCTTCCCCTAAACCTATCCCGAACCCTAACCCTAACCGTTACCCGAAGCCTTACTCTAATCCGTCCCTTAATCCTAACCCGTACACTAACACTGACCAATACCCTAACACGTACCCTCACCCTAAACCGTTGTCGTACCCTAACCTGTAACCTAAACCGCCACGTCCCCTAACCCTAACCCTAGCCCTAACCTTAACCCTTACCCGAAGCCTTACACTAACCCGTTCCCTAACCCTAACCCATGCGCTAACACTAACCCGTACCCTAACACGTACGCTCACCCTAAACCGTTGGTGAACCCTAACCTGTACCCTAAACCGTCCCTGGCCCTGTCCCCTAACCCTAACCCTTACCCGAAATGTTACGCTAACCCGTCCCCTAATCCTAACCCGTACGCTAACACTACCCCGTACCCTAACACATACGCTGACCCTAAAACATTGTTATACCCTAACCTGTACCCTAAACCGTCCCCGTCCCTTAACCGTAATCCTAAACCTTACCCGAAGCTTTACCCTAACCCGTCCCCTAATCCTAAACCGTACCCTAACACTAACCCGTACCCTAACACGTACGCTCACCCTAAACCGTTGTCGTACCGTAACCTTTACCCTAAACCACCCCCGTCCCAGTCCCCTAACCCTAACCCTAACCCTAACCCTAACCCTAAACCTTACCCGAAGCCTTACCCTAACCCGTCCAGTAATCCTAACACTTACGCTAACACTAACCAGTACCTAACAGGTACGCTCACCCTAAACTGTTGTCGTACTCTAAACTCTACCCTAAACCGTCCCGGTCCCCTAACCATAACCCTAACCCTAACCCCAAACCTTACCCGAAGCCTTACCCTAACCTGACCCCTAATCCTAACCCGTATGCTAACACTAACCCATACCCTAACACGTACGTTCACCCTAAACCGTTGTCGTACCCTAACCTGTACCCTAAACCATCCCCGTCCCCTAACCCTAACCGTAACCCTTACCCTAACCCTTACCAGAAGCCTTACCCTAACCCGTCCCCTAATCCTAACCCGTACGCTAACACTAACCTGTACACTAACATGTACTCTCACCCTAAACCGTGGTCGTACCCTAACCTGTACCCTAAACCGTCCCATCCCGTAACCCTAACCCTAACCCTAACCCTAACGCTAACCCTTACCCGAAACCTTACCCTAACCCGTCCCTTAATGCTAACCCGTACGTTAACACTAACCCGTACCCTAACACGTACGCTCAACCTAAACCGTTGTTGTACCCTAACCTGTACCCTAAACCATCCGTGTCCCAGTCCCCTAACCCTAACACTAACCCTAATCCTTACCCGAAGCCTTACTCTATCCCTTCCCTTAATCCTAACCCGTACTCTAAATTTAACCCATACCCTAAAACGTACGTTCACACTAAACCATTGTCGTACACTAACCTGTAAGGTAAACCGTCCCCGTCCCCAAACCCTAACCCTAACCCTAACCCTAACCCTTACCCGAAGCCTTACTCTCACCCGTCCCCTAATCCTAACCCGTACGCTAACACTAACCCGTACCCTAACACGTACGCTCACCCTAATCCGTTGTCATACCCTAACCTGTACCTTAAACCGTCCCCGTCCCTGTCCCCTAAACCTAACCCTAACCCTAACCCTAACCGTTACCCTAAGGCTTACTCTAATCCGTCCCTTAATTCTAACCCGTACACTAACACTGACCCATACCCTAACACGTACCCTCACCCTAAACCGTTGTCGTACACTAACCTGTAACCTAAACAGTCCCCGTCCACTAAACCTAAACCTAACCCTAAACCTAACCCTTACCCGAAGCCTTACCGTAACCCGTCCCCTAATCCTAAACCGTGCGCTAACACTAACCCGTACCCTAACACGTACAAGCACCCTAAACCGTTGGCGAACCCTAACCTGTACCCTAAACTGTCCCTGTCCCCGTCCCCTAACCGTAACCCCAACCCTTACCCGAAACGTTACCCTAACCCGTCCCCTAATCCTAACCCATACGCTAACACTAACCCGTACCCTAACACATACGCTCACCCTAAAACGTTGTCGTACCCTAACCTGTACCCTAAACCGTCCCCGTCCCTTAACCCTAACCCTAACCCTTACCCGAAACTTTAACCTAACCCGTCCCCTAATCCTAACCCGTATGCTAACACTAACCCATACCCTAACACGTACGCTCACCCTAAACCGTTGTCGTACCCTAACCTGTAACCTAAACCATCCCCGTCCCCTAACCCTAACCCAAACCATAACCCTAACCCTAACCCTAACAATTACTCGAAGCCTTACCCTAAACTGTCCCGAAATCCTAACCCGTACTCTAACACTAACCCGTACCCTAATACGTACACTCAACCTAAACCTTTGTCTTATCCTAACCTGTACCCTAAACCATCCCCGTCCCCGTCCCCTAACCCTAACCCTAACCCTAACCCTTACCCAAAGACTTACCCTAACCCGTCCCCTAATCCTAACACTTACGCTAACACTAACCCGTACCCTAACACGTACGCTCACCCTAAACCATTGTCGTACCCTACCCTGTATGCTAAACCATCCCTGTCCCCTAACCCTAACCCTAACCATAACCCTAACCCTAACCCTAACCCTTACCCGAAACCTTACATTAACCTGTCACATAATCCTAACCCGTACGCTAACACTAACAAATACCCTAACACGTACGTTCACCCTAAACCGTTGTCGTACCCTAAACTGTAACGTAAACCATCCCCGTCCCCTAACCCTAATCCTAACCCTAAGTCTAACCCTAACACTTACTCGAAGCCTTACCCTAACCCATCCCCTAATCCTAACCCGTACGCTAACACTAACCCGCACCCTAACACGTACGCTCACGCTAAACCGTTGTCGTACACTAACCTGTTACCTAAATCATCCCTGTCCCGTAACCCTAACCATAACCCTAACCCTAACCCTTATCTGAAGCCTTACACTAACCCGTCCCCTAATCCTAACCCGTACGCTAACACTAACCCGCACCCTAAAACGTACGCTCATGCTAAACCGTTGTCGTACACTAAACTGTTACCTAAATCATCCCCGTCCCCTAAACCTAACCCTAACCCTAACCCTTATCCGAAGCCTTACACTAATCCGTCCCCTAATCCTAACCCGTACGCTAACACTAACCAATACCCTAACACGTACGCTCACCCTAAACCGTTGCCGTACACTAACCTGTAGCCCAAACCTTCCCCGTCCCCTAACACTATCCCTAACCCTAACTCTTACACTAATCCTTACCCAAAGCCTTACCCTAACCTGTCCCCTAATCCTAACCCGTACGCTAACACTAACACGTACCGTAACACGTACGATCACCCTAAACATTTGTCGTACCCTAACGTGTACCCTTAAACGTCCCCGTGCCCTAACCCTAACCCTAACCCTAACCCAAAACCTAACCCTAAACCTTACTCGATGCCTTACTCTAACACTTCCCTTAATCCTAAACCATACGCTAACACTAACCCATACCCTAAAATGTACGCTCACCCTAAACCGTTGTTGTACCCTAACCTGTAATCTAAACCGTCCCCTAACCCTAACCCTAAACCTAACCCTTACACGAAGCCTTACCCTAACCCGTCCCCTAATCCTAACCCGTACGCTAACACTAACACGTACCCTAACACGTACGCTCACCCTAAACCATTGTCGTACACTAACCTGTACCCTAAACCGTCCTCATCCCCTAACCCTAAACCTAACCCTAACCCTAACCCTAACCCTTACCCGAAGCCTTATCCTAACCCGTCTCCTATTCCTAACCCATACCCTAATACGTACGCTCACCATAAACCATTGTCTTACACTAACCTGTACCCTAAACCATCCCCGTCCCCTAACCCTAACCCTAACCCTAACCCTAACACTTACCCGAAGCACTACCCTAACCTGTCCCCTAATCCTAACCCGTACGCTAACCCTAACCCGTATCCTAACACGTAAGCTCACCCTAAAACCTTGTCGTACACTAACCTGTACCCTAAACCGTGTCCGTCCCCTAACCCTAACCCTAACCCTAACCCTTACCCGAAGCATTACCCTAACCCGTCTCCTAATCCTAAATCGTACGCTAACACTAACCCGTAACGTAACACGTACGCTCACCCTAAACTGTTGTCGTACGCTAAGCTGTACCCTAAACGGTCCCCATCCCCTAACCCTAAACTTAACATGAACCCTAACCCTAACCCTAACACTTACCCGAAACCTTACCCTAACCCGTCCCCAATCCTAACCCGTACGCTAAAACTAATCCATACCCTAACATGTACGCTCACCTGAAAACGTTGTCGTACCCTAACCTGTACCCTAAACCGTCCCCGTTCCTTACCCCAACCCTAACCCAACCTTAACCCTAACCCTTACCCGAAGCCTTACCCTAACCCGTCCCCTAATCCTAACCTGTACGCTAACACTAACCCATACCCTAACAGGTACGCTAACCCTCAACAATTTTCGTACCCTAACCTGTACCCTAAACTGTCCCCGTACCCTAACCCTAACCCTAACCCTAACCCAAACCGTAAACCTTACCCGAAGCCTTACCATAAACCGTCCCCTAATGTTAACACGTACGCTAACACTAACTTGTACCCTAATACGTACGCTCATCCTAAACCATTGTCGTGCACAAACCTGTACCCTAAATCATCCCCATCCCCTAACCTTAACCCTAACCCTAACCCTTAAATGAAGGCTTACCCTAACCCGTCCCCTAATCCTAACCAGTACGATAACACTAACCCATACCCTAACACGTACGCTCACCCTACACTGTTGGCGTACCCTAATCTGTAGCCTAAACCATCCCCGTCCCCTAACCATAACCCTAACCCTAACCCTAACCCTTAAACGAAGGCTTACCTTAATCCGTCCCCTAATCCTAACCCGTACACTAACCCTAACCCGTACCCTAACACGTACGCTCACCCTAAACAGTTGTCGTACCCTAACCTGTACCCTAAACCTTCCCCATCACCTAACCCAAACCCTAGTCCTAACCCTAACCCTAACCCTTACCCGAAGCCTGACCCTAAACCGTCCCCTAATAGTAACCCGTACGCTAACACTAACCTGTACCCTAACACGTACGCTCACCCTAAACCGTTTTCGTACTCTACCCTTTATGCTAAACCATCACCGTCCCCTAACCCTAACCCTAGCCCTAACCCTAACCCTTACCCGAACCCTTATATTAATCCGTCACATAATCCTAACCCGTACGCTAACACTAACACGTACCCTAACACGTACGTTCACCCTAAACCACTGTACACTAAACTGTACCATAAACCATCCCCGTACCCTAACCCTAATCCTAACCCTAACCCTAACCCAAACCCTTATCCGAAGCCTTACCCTAACCCGTCCCCTAATCCTGACCCGTAAGCTGACACTAACCCATACCCTAACACATACACTTACCCTAAACCTTTGTCGTACCCTAATCTGTACCCTTAACTGTCCCCTAACCCTAAGCCTAACACTTACCCGAACCCTTAAACAAAACGGTCCCCTAATCCTGACCCGTACGCTAACATGTACGCTCACGCTAAACCGTTGTCGTACCCTAACCTGTCACCTAAACCGTCCCCATACCCTAACCTTAACCATAACCATAAACCTAAACCTAACACTTAACCGAAGCCTTACCCTAACCCGTTCCTTAATCCTAACCCGTACGCTAACACTAACACATACCCTAAAACCTACGCTCACCCTAAACCGCTGTCGTACCCTAACCTGTACCCTAAACCGTCCCCTAACCCTAACCCTTACTCGAAGCCTTACCCTAACCCGTCCCCTAATCCTAACCCGTACGGTAACACTAACCCGTACCCTAATATGTACGCTCAGCCTAAACCATTTTCGTACACTAACCTGTACCCTAAACCAACCCCGTCCCCTAACCCTAACCCTAACCCTAACCCTAACCCTAAACCTTACCCGAATCCTTACCCTAACCCGTCCCCTAATCCTAACCCGTACGCTAAAAGTAACCCGTACCCTAATACGTACGCTCAGCCTAAACCATTGTTGTACACTAACCTGTACCCTAAACCGTTCCCGTACCCTAACCCTAACACTAACCCTAACCCTAACCCTAACCCTAATCCTAACACTGAAATGAAGGCTTACCCTAACCCGTCCCCTAATCCTAACCCATACACTAACCCTAACCCGTACCCTAACACGTACATTCACCCTAAACCGTTGTCGTACCCTAACCTGTACCCTAAACCGTCCCCGTCCCCTAACCCTAAATCTAACCCTAACCCTAACCGTAACACTTACCCGAAGCCTTAAACAAACCTGTCCCCTAATCCTGACCCGTACGCTAACACTCAAATATACCCTAACATGTATGCTCACGCTAAACCGTTGTCGTACCCTAACCTGTAACCTAAACCGTCCCTGTCCCCTAACCCTAACCCTAGCCCTTATCCGAAGCCTTACCATGACCCGTCCCCTATTCCTAACCCATACGCTAACACTAACCCGTAACCTAACATGTACGCTCACCCTGAACCGTGGACGTACGCTAACCTGTATCCCAAACCGTCCCCCTCCCGTAACACTAACCATAACCCTAACCCTAAAACTAACCCTTACCCAAAGCCTTACCCTAACCCGTCCCATAATCCTGACCCGTACGCTAACACTAACACGTACCCTAACATGTACGCTCACCCTAAACCGTTGTCGTACCCTAACCTGTACCCTAATCCGTCCCCGTCGCCTAACCATAAACCTAATTCTTACCCGAAGCCTTACCCTAACATGTCCCCTAATCCTAAACCGTACGCTAACACTAAACCCTACCCTAACACATACGCTCACCCTAAACCGCTGTCGTACCCTAAACTGTACCCTATACCGTCTCCAACCCCTAACCTTAACCCTAACCCTAACCCTAACCCTTACCCGAAGCCTTACCCTAACCTGTCCCCTAATCCTAACTCGTACGCTAACACTAACCCATACCCTAACATGTACGCTCACACTAAACCGTTGTCATACCCTAACCTGTACCCTAAACCGTCCCCTAACCCTAACCCTAACACTAACCCTAACCCTAACCCTCACCCGAAGCCTTCCCCTAACCCGTCCCCTAATCTAACCCGTACGCTAACACTAACCCGTACCCTAACACGTACGCTCACCCTAAACCATTGTCGTACCCTAACCTGTACCCTAAACCATCCCCATCCCCTAACCCTAACCCTAACCCTAACCCTAACCCTAACCCTAAGACTTACACGAAGCCTTAACCTAACACGAACCCTAATCCTGACCCGTACGGTAACACTAAACCTTACCCTAACACGTACGCTCACGCTAAACCATTGTCGTACCCTAACCTTTAACCTAAACCATCCCCGTCCACTAACCCTAACCTTAAACCTAACCCTAACAGTTATTCGAAGCTTTACCCTAACCCGTCGCCTAATCCTAAACCGTAGGCTAACACTAACCCGTACCCTAACACGTACACTCACCCTAAACCGTTGTCATACCCTAACCTGTACCCTAAATCATCCCCGTCCCCTAACCGTCACCCTAACCCTAACGCTAACCCTTACCCGAAGCCTTATCCTAAACCGTCCCCTAATCCTAACCCGTACTCTAACACTAAACCATACCCTAACAAGTACGCTCACCCTAAACCATTGTCGTACCCTAACCTGTAGCCCAAACTGTCCCCGTCTCCTAACACTGAACCTATCCCTAATCCTAACACTAACACTTACCCGAAACCTTACCCTAATCCGTCCCCTAATCCTAACCCGTACGCTAACACTAACACATACCTTAACATGTACGGTCACCCTAAATCGTTGTCGTACCCTAACCTGTACCCTAAACAGTCCCCGTCCCCTAACCCTAACCCTAACTCGTACCAGAAGCCTTACACTAATATGTCCCCTAATCCTAAACCGTACGCTAACACTAAACCGTACCCTACCACGTACACTCACCCTAAACCGTTGTCGTGCCCTAAACTGTACCCTATACCGTACCTGTCCCCTAACACTAACCCTAACCCTAACCCTAAACCTAACGGTTACCCGAAGCCTTACCCTAACCCGTCCCCTAATCCTAACCCAGACGCTAACACCAACACATACCCTAAAATGTACGCTCACACTAAACAGTTGTCGTACCCTAAACTGTACCCTAAATTGACCCCTAAACCTAACCCAAACCCTAACCCTAACCCTAACCCTAACCTGAAGCCTTTCCCTAACCCGTCCCCTAATCCTAACCCGTACGCTAACAGTAACCCTTACCCTAACACGTACGCTCACACTAAAACGTGGTCATACTCTAAACTGTACCCTAAACCGTCCCCGTTCCCTAACGCTAACCCTAACCCTAACCCTAACACTTACCCGAAGCCTTACCCTCACCCGTCCCCTAATCCTAACCCGAACGCTAACACTAAACCGTACCCTAACACGTACGCTCACCCTAAACAGTTGTCGTACCCTAACCTGTACCCTAAACCGTCCCCGTCCCCTAACCCTAACCCTAACCCTAACCCTAACCCTAACCCTTACCCGAAGCCTTACACTCACCCGTCCCCTAATCCTAACCGGTACGCTAACACTAAACCGTACCCTAACACGTACGTTCAACCTAAACCGTTGTCGAACCCTAACCTGTACCCTAAACCGTCCCCGTCCCCTAACCCTAACCCTAACCCTAACGCTAACCCTCACCCTTACCGGAAGCCTTACCCTCACCCGTCCCCTAATCCTAACCCGTACGCTAATACTAACCCATACCCTAACACGTACGCTCACCCTAAACCGTTGTCGTACACTAACCTGTACCCTAAAACGTCCCCGTCCCCAAACCCTAACCCTAACCCTAACCCTAACCCTAACCCTTACCCAAAGCCTTACCCTCACCCGTCCCCTAATCCTAACCCGTACGCTAACACTAACCCCTACCCTAACACGTACGCTCACCCTAAACCGTTGTCGTACCCTAACCTGTACCCTAAACCGTCCCCGTCGCCTAACCCTCACCCTAACCCTAACCCTAACCCGAACCCTTACCCGAAGCCTTACCCTCACCCGTCCCCTAAACCTAACCCGTACGCTAACACTAACCCATACCCTAACACGTACGCTCCCCTAAACCGTTGTCGTACCCTAACATGTACCCTAAACCGTCCCCGTCCCCTAACCCTAACCCTAACCCTAACCCTAACCCTAACCCTAAGCCTTACCCGAAGCCTTACACTCACCCGTCCCCTAATCCTAAACCGTACGCTAACACTAACACGTACCCTAACACGTACGCTCACCATAAACCGTTGTCGTAACCTAACCTGTACCCTAAACCGTCCCCGTGCCCATCCCCTAACCCTAACCCTAACCCTTACCCGAAGCCTTACCCTCACACGTCCCCTAATCCTAACCCGTACGCTAACACTAACCCGTACCCTAACACGTACGCTCACAATAAACCGTTGTCGTACCCTAACCTGTACCCTAAACCGTCCCCGTCCCCTAACCCTAACCCTATCCCTAACCCTAACCCTTACCCGAAGCCTTACCCTCACCCGTCCCCTAATCCTAACCCGTGCGCTAACACTAACCCGCACCCTAACACGTACGCTCACCCTAAACTGTTGTCGTACCCTAAACTGTACCCTAAACCGTCCCCGTCCCCTAACCCTAACCCTAAACCTAACCCTAACCCTAACCCTTACCCGAAGCCTTACACTCACCCGTCCCCTAATCCTAACCCGTACGCTAACACTAACCCGTACCCTAACACGTACGCTCACCCTAAACCGTTGTCGTACCCTAAACTGTCCCCGTTCCCTAACCCTAACCCCAACCCTAACACTAACCCTTACCCGAAGCCTTCCACTCACACGTCTCCTAATCCTAAACCGTACGCTTACACTAACCCGTACCCTAACACTTACGCTCACCCTAAACCGTTGTCGTACCCTAACCTGTACCCTAAACCGTCCCCATCCCCTAACCCTAACCCTAACCCTAACCCTAACCCTTACCCGAAGCCTTACCCTCACCCGTCCCCTAATCCTAACCCGTACGCTATCACTAACCCGTAACCTAACAGGTACGCTCACCCTAAACCGTTGTCGTACACTAACCTGTACCATAAACCGTCCCCGTCCCCTAACCCTAACCCTAACCCTAACCCTAACCCTAACCCTTATCCGAAGCCTTACCCTCACCCATCCCCTAATCCTAACCCGTACGCTAACACTAATCCGTACCCTAACACGTACGCTCACCCTAAACCGTTGATGTACCCTAACCTGTAACCTAAACCGTCCCCGTCCCCTAAACCTAACCCTAACCCTAACCCTTACCCGAAGCCTTACACTCACATGTCCCCTAATCCTTACCCGTACGCTAACACTAACCCGTACCCTAACACGTACGCTCACCCTAAACCGTTGTCGTACCCTAACCTGTACCCTAAACCGTCCCCGTCCCCTAACCCTAACCCTAACCCTAACCCTAACCCTAACCCTTACCCGAAGCCTTACCCTCACCCATCCCATAATCCTAACCCGTACGCTAACACTAACCCGTACCCTAAAACATACACTCACCCTAAACCGTTGTCGTACCCTAACCTGTACCCTAAACCATCCCCGTCCCCGTCCCCTAACCCTAACCCTAACCCTAACCCTAACCCTTACCCGAAGCCTTACCCTCACCCGTCCCCTAATCCTAACCCGTACGCTAACACTAAACCATACCTTAACATGTACGCTCAACCTAAACCGTTGTCGTACCCTAACCTGTACCCTAAACCGTCCCCGTCCCCGTCCCATAACCATAAACTTAACCCTAACCCTAACCCTTACCCGAAGCCTTACACTCACCCGTCCCCTAATCCTAAACCGTACGCTAACACTAACCCGTAACCTAACACGTACGCTCACCCTAAACCGTTGTCGTACCCTAACCTGTACCCTAAACCGTCCCCGTCCCCTAACCCTAACCCTAACCTTAACCCTAACCCTTACCGGAAGCCTTACACTCACCCGTCCCCTAATCCTAAACCGTACGCTAACACTAACCCGTACCCTAACACGTACGCTCACCCTAAACCGTTGTCGTACGCTAACCTGTACCCTAAACCGTCCCCGTCCCCAAACCCTAACCCTAACCCTAACCCTAACCCTAACCCTTACCCGAAGCCTTACCCTCACCCGTCCCCTAATCCTAACCCGTACGCTAACACTAACCCGTACCCTAACACGTACGCTCACCCTAAACCGTTGTCGTACCCTAACCTGTACCCTAAACCGTCCCCGTCCCTAACCCTAACCCTAACCCTAACCCTAAGCCTAACCCTAACCCTTACCCGAAGCCTTACCCTCACCCGTCCCCTAATCCTAACCCGTATGCTAACAATAACCCGTACCCTAACACGTACGCTCACCCTAAACCGTTGTCGTACCCTAACCTGTACCCTAAACCGTCCCCGTCCCCTAACCCTAACCCTAACCCTAACCCTAACCCTAACCCTAACCCTTACCCGAAGCCTTACCCTGACCCGTCCCCTAATCCTAACCCGTACGCTAACACTAACCCGTACACTAACACGTACGCTCACCCTAAACCGTTGTCGTACCCTAACCTGTACCCTAAACCGTCCCCGTGCCCGCCCCTAACCCTAAACCTAACCCTAACCCTAACCCTTACCGGAAGCCTTACCCTCACCCGCCCCTAGTCCTATCCAGTACGCTAACACTAACCCGTACCCTAACACGTACGCTCACCCTAAACCTTTGTCGTACCCTAACCTGTACCCTAAACCTTCCCCGTCCTCTAACACTAACCCTAACCCTAAACCTAACCCTAACCCTTACCCGAAGCCTTACCCTCACCCGTCCCCTAATCCTAACCCGTACGCTTACACTAACCCGTACCCTAACACGTACGCTCACCCTAAACCGTTGTCGTACCCTAACCTGTACCCTAAACCGTCCCCGTCCCCGTCCCCTAACCCTAACCCTAACCCTAACCCTAAACCTTACCCGAAGCCTTACCCTCACCCTTCCCATAATCCTAACCCGTACGCTAACACTAACCCGTACCGTAAAACGTACGCTCAGCCTAAACTGTTGTCGTACCCTAACCTGTACCCTAAACCGTCCCCGTCCCCTAACCCTAACCCTAACCCTAACCCTAACCCTTACCCGAAGCCTTACCCTCACCCGTCCCCTAATCCTAACCCGTACGCTAACACTAACCCGTACCCTAACACGTACGCTCACCCTAAACCGTTGACGTACCCTAACCTGTTCCCTAAACCGTCCCCGTCCCCGTCCCCTAACACTAACCCTAACCCTAACCCTTACCCGAAGCCTTACCCTCACCCGTCCCCTAATCCTAACCCGTACGCTAACACTAACCCGTACCGTAACACGTACGCTCACCCTAAACCGTTGTCGTACCCTAACCTGTACCCTAAACAGTCCCCGTCCCCTAACCCTAACCCTAACCCTAACCCTAACCCTTACCCGAAGCCTTACCCTCACCCGTCCCCTAATCCTAACTCGTAGGCTAACACTAACCCATTCCCTAACACGTACGCTCCCCTCAACCGTTGTCGTACCCTAACCTGTACCCTAACCCGTCACCATCCCCTAACCCTAACCCTAACCCTAAACCTAACCCTAACCCTTACCCGAAGCCTTACCCTCACCCGTCCCCTAATCCTAACCTGTACGCTAACACTAAACCGTACCCTAACACGTATGCTCACCCTAAACCGTTGTCGTACCCTAACCTGTACCCTAAACCGTCCCCGTCCCCGTCCCCTAACCCTAACACTAACCCTAACCCTAACCCTTACCCGAAGCCTTACCCTCACCCGTCCCGTAATCCTAAACCGTACCCTAACACTAACCCGTACCATAACACGTACGCTCACCCTAAACCGTTGACGTACCCTAACCTGTACCCTAAACCGTCCCCGTCCCCGTCCCCTAACCCTAACCCTAACCCTTACCCTCACCCGTCCCCTAATCCTAACCCTTATGCTAACACTAACCCGTACCCTAACACGTACGCTCACCCTAAACCGTTGTCGTAACCTAACCTGTACCCTAAACCGTCCCCGTCCCCAAACCCTAACCCTAACCCTAACCCTAACCCTAACACTTACCCGAAGCCTTACCCTCACCCGTCCCCTAATCCTAACCCGTACGCTAACACTAACCAGTACCCTAACACGTACGCTCACCCTAAACCGTTGTCGTACCCTAAGCTGCACCCTAAACCGTCCCCGTCCTCTAACCCTAACCCTAACCCTAACCCTAACCCTTACCCGAAGCCTTACACTCACCCGTCCCCTAATCCTAACCCGTACACTAACACTAACCCGTACCCTAACATGTACGCTCACCCTAAACCGTTGTCGTACCCTAACCTGTACCCTAAACTGTCCCCTAACCCTAACCCTAACCCTAACCCTAACCCTAACCCTTACCCGAAGCCTTACCCTCACCCGTCCCGTAATCCTAACCCGTACGCTAACACTAACCCGTACCCTAACACGTAGGCTCACCCTAAACCGTTGTCGTACCCTAACCTGTACCCTAAACCGTCCCCGTCCCCTAACCC